>NC_051312.1:89232962-89884906 GCF_015220235.1 Choloepus didactylus | reverse complement strand
ATTATGAAACATGCACACAATGCACCTGCACAACCATAGACAAGCATGAAGCAGCTCTTCCTGTCCTGATAGGGGATAAGAAACGCAATAGATCAGTAGGTGAAAGAACATGGGCAGAACAATGTGTGCAGAATGCCACCATCTGGGCAGAGAAGGGGAAAAATGCATTTGCCAGTATATGGATACACCAAACACTAGTTAGTAGCTGCTTCTGGGGAAGGAAACTGGGAAGATGGGACGTGAAGTGGGAGGGAGACTTTTGACTGTATATCCTTTTGCCTCTTTTGAATTTTGAACAAGAATGTATTATCAATTTTAAATAAATGAGCAAATGAATGAATGATTACTTCCTTCATAAAAGAGCATTTTAATAGAGATATCCTGGTCAGTGTGATGGCCAGTGCTCAGGCAAGTGTGCCAATGTTTGCACATGCATCTGCTCATGTCCAAGAGTGTGCACTGGTGGGGCCAGGACTGTCCCCTGACACCCAGTCTGCACCTCCTCAGATGTCCTTTGTGGTTGTATTTCTGCATCACCCACTTCTATCTGTCCCCTGTACCCAAGTCCATTATGCCATTACTGTGAGGTCCTCAACATTAGAGACCAAGTGTCTGATGTGTCCCTGATGCGAGAGGCTCTGGCTAGCCTGTGGAATGAAGGAATGAGTGAATGAACCTATGAATGGATGCGGCCAATGCAGCTTTCTTGGAAGGAAGGGCTCCTGGACCTGATCCTGTTCCTGCATGTCACCTGGCTGCAAGGCAAAGAACCCTGCTCCAGGGAAGCAGGAGACCCAGGCTGTGCTGCTGGCTCACTGCATGACCCTTGCCAGTTTCCTCCCTGCCATGCCTCAGTTTTCCTTCTGTCCCACAAGGGCCCTGGCAGGGCTGCAGTTGGGTTCAGGTGAGGTAAACAAAGAGGATGGGAGAGGTTTATAAACTCTAAGGTGCTGTGTTCTCTGTCTTGCTCCTCAGTTCCATGAGGACAGGGAGGAGTGTGACTAAGCAAAGGTGGAAAGATGTCTGGGGAAAACTCTTGCTGGGTGCATGCACTGGCTTGGCACCAGGCAGTGGGGCTGGGGAGGGGGACAGCCAAGTTATTAGGCTCCAGGGGTTGCTAATGTTTTTTATTGGTATAATTCATTACCATAAAATTCACCCTCTCAAAGTGTGCAATTCAGTGGTTTTAGTATATTCAAAAGGTTTTGCAATCATCACCACTATCTAATTGCAGAACATTTTCAACACCTCAGAAAGAAACCCTGTACCTGTTAGCAATCACCCCCTATTCTCCCCTTCTCCCTAGCCCCTGGCAACTACCATGCTCCTATAGGTTTGCCTATTCTGGAAATTTATATAAATGGAATAACACGATATGTGATTTTTTGTATCTGACGTCTTTCACTTAGCATAATGTTTTCAAGGTTCATCCATGTATCAGCACTTCATTTCTTTTTACGGCCAAATCATATTCCATTGTCTATATATACCACACTCTATCTATTCATCAGTTGACGGACATTTGGGTTATTTCTACTCTTTGGCCATTTGCTGATGGTGCTATGAACACTCAGTATAAGTCTACATGTGAACATGTTTTCAATTCTCCCAGAGGTTGCAATATTTAGGATGGGGGTCCTTCCCTGCCCCCTCACTTCATGGCCTGGTGGATGCAAAGGCTTGGCTTCTCCCTGGCCCAGGCAGTAGCTCCCTGTGTGGTCCTGGGTCAGGATCCAGCCTCCCTTGGCCTCGTGGAGGATGAGTTGTTAGCCCTGTCCACCCACCCTCCCATTGTCAGGCACTCACTCCACAGATGCTCATTCCGTCAAGATGCACCTTTTTGCACATTTAACATTTTGAAATCAAGATGCATCTGACAATTCCAATTGGAAGAATTTTTTTCTTAGTGGTACATAAAATACTGGTATGTCCTTCCATTAAGGGTATCGTAGAGTCGAAGAAATACAGTATGTGTCAGGCACTGAGAGCCGGAAGGTAGGATGGAGGTGGTAAACATTTCCCGCACCTACTACGTGCCAGGCACCTTATGTGCAGTGTCATCCTCCATCAGGCTTACGAGGGAAGTACTGATATCGTTGCCCCCATTTTATAGATGAAGAATCTGAGACACATGGAGAGTTAGCCTACTAACACAGCTGCTAAACTGGCAGCGCCAGGATTTGAACCCAGGCAGCCTGGCCCCTTGGGCATAACAGCTGGCTCAGGCCTTGTAGGAGTCCCCAAGTGAAAGGTGGGCGGGGTGGCTAATGGGTGCTTCAAGCGAGGGTCCCAGTGCAAGTGACATAACTCATGCCTGGAGAGCTAAGATGGCAAAGGGAGGCAGGTGAGGGTGGGGGTGGGCAGAGGCCTCAGTGCGGAGGTCTGCAGGATGCAGCAGAGATTCAACTGTATTCTAAATGTGACAGGAGTCATTGCTGTGCTTTCATGTTTTATGAGGCTCATTCAGGCTGCCCTGTGGAGGAGGGCCTGAGGGGAAGCTGGCAGAAGAGCCAGTTAAAGAATTGACTGTGGTTGGGACTGAGGGTAGTGGAGGAAGAGAGAAGGATCAGACCCAGGGGAGTTCAGAAGACAGACCAGGCTTTAGAGCAGTGGTTCTCAACCAGGGGCAGTTTTGGCCACTGCCCCCAGGGGACATTTTGCAATGTCTGCAGACATTTGGGGCTGTCACATCTCCGGGGAGTGCTACCGACATCACATGGGTGGGTAAAGGCCAGGGATGAGGACAGGCCTCCACAACAAAGAATTATCCGGCCCCAAATGTCAATAGGGCAGAGGTTAAGAAACCCTGCTGAAGAGCTGCCTGGCGGGGAGGGGCAGGAAGGGCAGTGGAAGTGGATAGGGCAGGAAGGTCCCCAATCCCTGCAGGGCAGCCCTAGGGCCGAGGGGGAGGGGCCTCAGCACTAGCTCCCCCTGCAAATGGCAGAGGTGGGACTCCTGGAAGTTCACGGGAGACAGGCGCCACTCCACGTGAAGACAGACCTTCTCCCAGGCAGAAAGCAGCCATCTCAGGGAGTGAAGTCTCCATCTCTAGGGTTGTATAAGCTGGAGTTCCTGACCTGGGCGAGTAGCTGCCCATCTGAGGCTCTCTGACTCTGCTTGAGACCCTGTGTGCTGAGGGGAGCATGGGCTGGGAAGTCTGGGCACTAAGCCCCTTGTGAAGCCTGCCGAGCTCTAGAGGGGCTGAGGGCCTGTCCCAGGTGAGCACAGCGGGGAGAAGAGGGGCTCAGGGAGGTTTCCTGCACAGCCCCAAGCCTGGCTCTGACCAGAACTATGCAGATAGCATCCTAAGACATCACGCTGTGTAAACAATGTTTGCTCCGAGATGATGACATCTTCTCAGTGAGGGAACTCAGCTCTCCAGCAGGTCTTCAGCATAAGGTGGTGAAAAATCCCCTGACACTAAACATTGCCCAATTTTTGCCGCTCTTTGGCAGGCCTACAGGGTGACTTCAGAACGCTCCAAGGCCCAGCAACAATTTCCTGATCTTGCTTGAAATACCACCATTAGGGGCTAGTGTATAAAATCACAGCAAGAACTGGCAGGACCTCAGGGATTATTGGAGGACTACTCTCATTTGACAGAGGATGCAGAGGCTCATGAATGCCGGGGGAGCTTGTAGTAGAGCTGGGACTCACTGTCTCCTGCTCACCCCAAGATCCCTGTAGGGTCTGCAGGCTGCAGTGCCACCCGTGCAGGCCCCTAGCCTAGGGCAGGCAAAGTCAGCATGAATGGCAAGTCGCCCTCTGCTGGCCACTCGGTGCTACTGCCCACCCTTGGCAGGTAGTAATGCAAGGGGTTGAGCTATGCAACAATCCTGAAAAATTGTGTGCGTGGAATTTCTGCAAGTTGAGTCCAGTGTCCCACCATGATAGAATAGGCACGAAGCAGCACCAGATGTACCAGACCTGTAACTGGCATTGACTCCGGGTTCAAAGAGGATCCACAAGCTGTCCTTTGGAGGCCCCTGGGCTGACCAAGAGACAGTCAGTCCCCCTGAGAACTTTGAACTGAGAAGTCCCAGTTCTGTGGAATGACCTTCAAAAGCCTTGGTTATCTTGTCCCTGAAAACCTCTCAGGGGCGCTTTCTGCTTTAGTCACATCAAATGTCAGGTTATTGTTCAAAAATCAAAATGGGGCAAGCTTCCAGGCCTTTGCTTGCGCTGGTCCCGTCGCAGGCCGCCTCTCCTTACCCTCCTTTCCCTGGTGAACTTGGGATTCACCTCACAATAGGAAGTGAGACCACAGACAGAATCTACAAAGCTCTCCTAGAGGCCAGACTCTCCCCTGGCTGCAGGCCACTCTCCCAAGGAAACTCTGACCTTCCTGGCACAAGAAGGAGCCCCAGGCTGGGAAGAGATTTCAGAATCTCAAAGCTTAGCAGTCCTGGGGTGGGGACAGGGACTGTGCTCGTGACACACCCGTGACTCCTCTCAGCACCCAGCAGGCCCTGCTTATCTCTGCTGGCAAGACCCTGGGAGGGGGCCCTGCAGAGGAAGGAGATATGGTGGGAGGAGGGGGTGGGCGAGACAGCTCCCACCTGGAGCCCCAGACCAGCTCAGCCCTCATGACCACAGAAGTCTCTTCCAGCCAACCTCCTGCCCTCTGCCCAGGCCCTGCTCTTGCCCTTTGCCCTGGAGGCCCTGCTTACTGGGGTTCTGGCAGCCCATGCACTCCAGTTTTGCTCAGTCTTTGCTAGTCCTTGTTGGGCCCTAGGCCTCTCAGAAGGGAGCAAGGCGGGAGCCCTGACTCTGCCACTGAGTCTTCATGACTCCAGCAAGTTTTAACATTTATGAGCCTATTCCCTTCACTCCTTCTCCCAATGGCACTCCCAGCTTTACCAGCTGGAGACCTAATTCCTGGAGGGCAGGAGAGGCCACTCAGGTGTGCAGGTCAGGTCAGCAGGGTTCCAGCTGTCAGAGTCCTCCCCAAGCCTCCTCGGAGTCCCTACTGACTCAGTAAAATATCAGTAGCTGCTAGTTTACTGAGAAACTACCAGCTGCTTTACTTGCACTACCTCATGGAGTCCATTGGATATGTGGCATCATCCCCATTTTACATACGAGGAAACAGGCTCAGAGAGACTATGTAACTCACCCAAGGTCACACAGCTGCTATGTGGCAGACCTGGGATTAGCATCCAGTCTGTCTAACTTTAGAGACCACAGATGACACCTTTCCTTCTCCCTGGTTTCCAGATGAGGGGCAACTGTCCCTGCCAGGCACATCTCTGCATTCCCACTGCCTTCCCCATTCTGTCCCATCTGGTGAATAAACCATCCCTGCCTGACTGCTTAGATCCATGGGTTTAGTCTGTCTGAGATTCTGTAAAGGACCTGAAGGATCTGCTTCCTCAAATTTAGAGATCTACTCTACTCAGGACTGACCATCGGGTCCAGGGCCAAGTGTCCATCAATGGCCATGAGGTGAGACAGAGAAACAGAGATTCAAAGGCACTTAGAGTAGTAGGGGCCAGCCTGCTTACTGGATCCATGGGGACACTGAGGCTCAGACAGGGCAAGGTCTTACAAGGACACACAGCTCACCAGAATTAGGAGCAGGAAAGAACCCGGGAACAAGTTCACAGCTCTTTGCCCTGCATCTTTACCCACAGTCAATGCACAAACTTTAAAACCAGTAAAAGAACTTGCTGTGTGATCTTGGCCTCACCCTTGTCCCTCTCGGGGTATCAGTCTTCTTATCTGTTGTATTTCTATAGGGCTAGACCTGTGAGTTTATTACCTTTACCCTTCAAACCTGGGCTGCTGGGGGTTTACAACAGTAAGACACGTACATGTGCCACACTACATGCCTCACAGCACCCCTTCAAATCCTGTACATTTGTCAGTTCTCACACTGGCCCCATGTGCCCTTTGCATGGATGGGAAAACCAAGGCCAGAGAGAAGCTGAAACCCTTCCCCAGGGCACACAGTAGTAGAAACCCAGGCTCCTGCCTCCCAGCCCAGTGTTCTCATGGAGATTTGGGGGCACTCTGGCCCTGCCCACACCCTAACCAGCCCGTCTCCCTCACCCCAAACCAGCCTCAATACTCACCGATACAGGGAAATAGTCCTTCATGTACTTCCACATGAACCAACGCCTTACGGCCATAACTTTCCTGCCCCCCTGCGCTGGCTTTTCCCAGTCCAGGTAATACCAGGTTGCATACAGGACAGAGAAGACCCAGAATCTTGTGAACAGGAGGCCTATGAAGATGGCAATGCAGATCAGGGCTGTGGAGGAAAGCAGGTGCTGTCAGTGGTCAGGTCTGAGAGGAAGGCAAGTAAGACCTTCCAGACTGAGCTTTCCCCATACAGGCAGCACTAGCAGCACTGTGTGTCCAGCCCTTGACCCCAGGAGGAAGGGATCAGTGTCCCTTGCCTTCAAGGAGATGGAGGCTCTGAGAGGGACTGCAGCCAGCTCAGTGTTACCAGGAGCCTGGACGTGAACCCAGGTGAGCCTAACTCCAAAGCTCATTTTCTTCCCACTGTACCAGGCTGCCTCGTTCACTGCCCCCTTCCCCTATCCCTTCTTCCCTATAAAATTTTCTGCAATACTTGAAACATTAATACTGTCTTGGTAGGCAAAAAAAAAATGCCTATTAATATAGCAGGTGCTCAATAAATGGGTGGTGGATACTTGGTTAGATGAACTGCTCTACTTTCCATCTTTTGGGACCTCTAAGATAAGAGACTCTCTTTCTCCCTAGCCCTCTTTCTGCCTGCCCTCTGTCCCATCTTTCCACAGATAAATCTGGCTCGGTTCCTATTTTAGCCAAAGCCCTTCCGTAGCTTTCCTGTAACTTCAAGGAAGAGTCCAAGCAGCTTAGTCTGGCATTCAAGCTCCTCAGGAGCTGACCCTCTCTCCCCTCCTGCTCCAAGCTCAGCTCTCCCATATATACATATAACCCTCCAGCTACACTAAACTGCTCAGTGTTCCTAAAACTCACTGAGCTCCCTTCTATCTCTTAGCTTTTGCTCATGCTGTTTCCTCTGCCTGTAGTGCCCTTTCCTGGTGAAGGTGAGAAAGGAAGGAAGGAGAAGGGAAGGGGCCAAGCTCTGGCTGCCCTGCAGGTCAGGGCTGCAGCACGGCTAGGAGCAGGCCCAGTGTGGAATTCCCCCCCGAAGCAACAATTCTTCATCCCTTTTCACAGATTAAGCCTGGCTTCATCACAGGGCCAGGTGATCTGTTAGGCAGCCCTCAATCTGATGCCAGTGGAGCATCTTCCCCAGAGAACTTTGCTCTCTCCCCGCCATCACCTCCACTCAACACCATGTGTTCTCCAGGAAGGCCAGCTTCCAGTTGTGTAGTTCATTTGCAAACAGGGCAGTCTGGGACTGCCAATCCTGGCAGGCTACCTGGAGGAGGGGATGTTTGACTCAGTAAAAGTTCATAAGCCAGAGGATGCAGATTTGGGTCCACACATGTTCACTTTATATGGTGTGCTAGGTGCTGGTGGTACAGCAGTGAACAAAATACAGAAATACTTGCTCTTGTGGGGCTGACTTTCCAGCACTATCTTTGGTGCACCTTGTTTTTAAATGCTATTGAAATAGTTACTGATAATTAAACATGGGGAAGTTTCACATACATACCCAGACACCTGATGCCTTCTTAAAAACCAGAAGAAATGGCAGCCCTGAGTTGGTATTCGCACAGGCAGCTACTTCATCTGGGCTTTCCCCCATTCCCAGACTGGCTGGTCAGTCACTGCTCTAACCTCTGCACCAGACTTGAGATTCCTTTGGGTTTGTCTTAAGTATTTTATAATAAAACTTTAAAAAGATGAAGTTGTGGAACAGTGGGAACAAAACGCAACCATTTGTATGAAAAAGAACATTTGCACATGCCTGGAAGATAGAAGGACTCACACAGATCTGGAGGAAGGAGACAGGATGCCAGGGGACAAGGACAAAGAGGAAACTGACTTTTTTTTTAACTTTCAAATTGAATTACTTTTAATCTTTTACATTAAAATATTGAAATGTAAAAAAATACAAATAATAAAGAACCCCATCTAGAGTTTCTGTCTCCTCAGGCAAAACCAAAAGTCTGTGCAGGTGTTTCCCATGTTTAGAAAACCAGCTCTAGAGAATAAAAAAACTAAACTAATACTGGTTACCTGGAAAGTGGGAGTCTTTTACTTTTTTAGGGTATACATTTTGTTTGAATGTGTTACAATAACAAGCAGACTTTTGCAAAAAAAAACACAGGGCATCTGCACTTGACCAGAGAAGACCTCTCCCCAAGCCCATCCCCATTCCCCAACTCTGGGCTCACCTCTTTAACTCCTTTTAGCAGACAAATATCAGACTGTGGGTCTTTACAGTAATTTAGGAAGGGCAACACCTTCTTTCCCTGAGAGGGAAAAATTTTAAACCCTACTTTACAGAGGCCCAGAGAGGGTATGTAAATTGGCTAGTCACACAGCAGGCTAGAAAGGTAGGACTTGGGATTCAATCCTACTGTTTTGGCCACTTCATGCTCCCCAAATCCATTCATTCATTTAACAAGCATGTTTTGACTCCAAGTCTTCTAGGAGCTAGAGATACAGCTGAGAATAAGGCAAACTGAATGGATAAATTCCCTCTTGTGAAAGAGTGTGAGTTGTGGGTGAGAGGAAAGGAAACACACAGCAACAAGTAACCAATTGGGAAAGTACTACTTGCTCGTGGGACCTGGGCCCTCGGTGACTGGTCCTAGCTGCCTTCTCCAGCCACTTCCCCAAAATGCATCCGGTAACTCCCACGTGAACCAACCGTTTCATAAACGTGCACAGGCTCTGCGTGTGCAGTTCCAGTGCCTCGGAGGCCCTTACTCTCCTGCCGCCTTTACATCCCTACATATTCCTTAAAACTCCCCTTTAGATAACACTTCTGTAACGCCTTCCTCTGCGTCTTCCCCTTCTCTCCCCAGCCCCCCACGCTGCCTGTCTGTTCACCTCTCTGTTATAATCCTGCTCACCCAGGATGGTAACTGCCTGGTGACTTTGCCCCCTCTGGGTGCCACCAGGCCCTCAAAGTCAACTACGTTCAAATCTGAACTTATCCTCCTTCCCCTGATGTCCCCACGCCTTCTCCTCCTGAGCACCAGTGTTCAGTGTGGACAGCCAGCACACGGTAGAGACCTCAGCATCACCCTCTCCATCCACACCTGTGGTCACCTGCCCCGTGCATGTTATTCCCTAAATATCCCTCACACCAGGACACTTCTTTCCACCCCCCTGCCAGCCTCTCTAGAACTTTTCCTTAAAGGGCCAGATAGTAAATATTTTAGACTTTGCAGCCCAAGAGGAAAATTTGAGGATATTATTTAGGTACTTAACCAACCATTTAAAATGTAACTATTTAAAAATATAAATGCCGTTCTTAGCCCCTGGTTTGTACAAAAGCAGTCAGCGCGCTGGATTTGGCCTATAGTCTGTAATTTGCTGACCCCTTAGCTAGGCTGTGACTGCTTCCTTCCATCAGTCTATTCTCCCACACCCCAAACACAGTGGATACCTCGCCTGCAGCCACAGGGACTTTGAACCCACAGATCAGATCAGTCATTGTCACTCCCCTACCTAAAGGCCTCCCAGGGCTTCCCTTTGCAGTCAGGATAAGAGATTAGTTGCAACCTCCCACACCTGGCATGAGTGAATTTAGTGCCCTTTCCGTTCCTCTGGTCCTCAGCCCCTAGGCTGCTTTGATCTCTCTGTGCCACTCCCAGGCTACTGTGCTAGCAGGGCTAGGCATGTGCCAAGGGCCTGCAGTGGGAGGGTGGGGAGTGAGCATGCATAACCAGTCAGACACACTCCTGTGCTCAACCAGCATCCAAACCAAGCTGAGCATGAGGTTCCTCACCCCTTACAGAGCCACCAGGCTATGGGGCCCCAGCGCCCTTTTTCCAGAGATGGTCAGGAGCCAGCAGACTTTGCTGGCTGCCCTGGGCTTGGACTTGCTATGCTCTCTCCTTCCCTGTCACCCACACCTTCTCCCAACTCCCTTTGCTCCTTTCTCTTTTCTCTGCCCCATTTGCTTTTCTTTCTTCGACAGTAGGAGGAGCCCAGGACTCCTGATTGGCAAGCTGAGGCATTTAAGGCACTTAATTTCTCTGCCCACCAGTGCAAATGGGGATAACTGGCGGAGGGATATTAAAAACGTGTAACAACCCTTAGGACAGAGATACAGACCAATCAGAATGGATGCTGGCCATGGCCGGGTCAGGGTCCTAGAGGGCTGCTTTGCCAAGGGTTAATCCTTTAGCTGCAAAATTGTGGGAAGGTTCTGAGGGAGCACTAAGGGGTAGGAGTGGGGGTCAGGGAAATGGCTATTGACCAAACTCTGCAGACTATGTCAATATTCCAACAACAGACTAAACACCAGCCCTGGGGGTGACAGTCCCTACCCAGTCAGGTGCCCACAGATGAAATGAAGAATCCCACATACTCCCAGTTGCTCTCTCTTTCAAACCCATAGTCCCAGTCCCTCCTTGAAAAGGTTACTTTCAACAGCACAGGAGTTTGGGTGAGTGTGGCTCTCCATGGCCACAATCAGTATTGGTTTTTGAGGGAGGGGATGCAAGGGGGCTTACCCCTACCCTCCTGTGCAATCGCAGCCCAGGGTCCAGGCCAGGTCTGTGCTGGGCAAAAGTAAGCACATGTCTTCATTTCACCTGCACAACCCTGTGAGGCCAGGATTGCTCTCTCCATTCTGCAGACAAAGGAGAGGCCTGGAGAGTCAGCAGGGGGCAACCAAGGTGACACAGCTGGTAAGCTGCTCAGCCCGAGTCTGATCCCAGGTTTGCCTGGTGCCCACTCACTCCCCAGTCCACCCCTTTCTCCACCCTGTTCATTTTGTTTCCCCATCTTCCCCTACCCTTCCTACCCAGTTCCCAGTTCCCTCCTCTGTGAAAGCAAGGAAGGAATTCTGTCCCCTCTTAGCCCCCTGAGGAGCCTGGAACTTCCCCTCAATCCCCTCTATCCTTCCCCACACCACCATGAGGCAAGGTCTCCGTCCAAGTATCAAGGGGAAATCTGCAGCCCAGGAAAGTTAAGTAACCTGCCCAAAGCCAGGGCAGTGGTCCCAGGACCCCCTACCTACCCAACTCCCCAAAGGCTGCTGGGCAGGCCCAAGAGGTCTCTCTGGGCAGGAGCTCGAGCAAAGACTCCTCCAGGTCAGACCTCTCCCCACCATCAACACACTGTGCACCTGGAGTGGCTGCTCTGCCCTCCCAGATGCCCGCGGTCTCCCACCAACCTTCCCCCCACCCCTCCCTCTCCACCCCCTGCCCAGCCTGCCTTACGCAAGACCAGTAAGGAGAAAACAAACAGCAGGACGGTGAAAGTCTGCAGCCTGCGCTCCCACGGCACGGCCAAGGGCGCGAACTTCACCATCCTGGCCCCTCTGCCTGGCTCTGGGGGCTTCTCCAAGCGAGCGCTGGTTGCGGCTTAAGGTTGTACAAGCCTGGGGGTGCCACACCCAGCCTGGCCCAGCCCGGCCCCAAGGCGTCCCTGCCTCTGCCCTGGGAGGGAACTGTTTCTTAGAAGAAACCTTTGAATTCCTCCTACTCTGGGGCCTGGCTCAGAGAAGGAGGAACAGGAGGTTGTTCAGCCCTTATCTGCTGCAGTTCCCTCCCCCGGCAAGGCCTTATCTGCCAGGTCATCTTTCTCTGATTGCTCAAATCTTGCCCTTGTTTCCACTCAGGTAAAAATGCTTGGTTCTGGATTGTCAGGCCCCAGAAAAAGAGTCTAACGTATAGAAGGAATGTCTGATCCAGGGGTCCTGCTGCTTGTCTCATAAATACCAGGTGTGCCATAAACTAAGGGTTGAAGGGTGTTTTAGGAATCCCAGTCACAGTGGCACCTAGACAGGGCAGACAAGGCAAGATCAGATATCCCCATAAAGATGAATGAACGCAAACAAGCCAAAAGGCCTGCTTCCTCCACATAGATAACATAGTGCACATCAAAGAAGAGTAGTGTGTTAAAACCCTAGTAACCAGTCAGCAGAAACTGATAAGCACTCACCCAGTCGAGGCCCAGAACACACTCAGCAGGACCTTCCCCCCAAAACCCAACGTGGGTTTTTCCTTTAAAAAATGCTGCTTTCACGAAATAGTTTCAGTGGCTGAGAGATTCCAAATGGAGCCAAGAGGTCACTCTGGTGGACATTCTTATGCACTATATAGATAACACCTCTTAGGTCTTAATGTATTGGAATAGCTAGAAGTAAATACCTGAAACTACCAAACTCCAACCCAGCAGTCTGGACTCTTGAAGACAATTATATAGTAATGTAGATTACAAGGGGTGACAGTGTGATTGTGAAGACCTTGTGGATCACACCCCCTTTATCTAGTGTATGGATGAGTAGAAAAATGGGGATAAAAACTAAAGGACAAATGGGGTGGGATGGGGGGATGATTTGGGTGTTCTTTTTTCACTTTTATTTTTTATTCTTGTTCTGGTTCTTTCTGATGTAAGGAAAATGTTCAGAGATAGATTGTGGTGATGAACGCATAACTCTGTTATCATACTGTGGACAGTGGATTGTATATCATGGATGATTGTATGGTGTGTGAATGTATTTCAATAAAACTGAATTTAATAAAAAAAAAAAATGCTGCTCTCAGATAGAGGGCCGGAGCCATTTTTCCTTTCTTTCTTTTCTGATGGCTCCCACCTGCTTTCTTCTGCTTTCTTCCTCTAATAAACCTTAAATTCTCTGCGTAAACCATGACTCGCTGTGTTTGTGTGGATTCTTGAACGGCTCTGAACCTAACATGGATCTCATCCCCTTCTGACCTGCTCAACGGCCTGGTCCCACCATGTCCACTGCTCCCTGTCCACAGGATCCTTCTCGGCAGTCCACAAATATGAATTGTAATAGCTCCCATCTAAAATCCCTTGACCCCACCATGTCCTCCACCTTTTGTCCCATTTCTCTGCTTCCTTGCACAGGAAAACTCTTGAAAAGAGCTGTCTGTATTTCGCATCTTCCCGCCTTTGCCTCCTATTCTATCCTTCCCTGCTCCACACTTTTGAACCTGCCATTCTAAGAAACTGCCCCTCACAAGTTCCCAATGGCCTCCATGTTGCTAAATTCAATGGCCGACTCTCAGACCTCGTCTCAGTCTATCAGCAGCCTTAGACATGGTTGATCACTTCCTCTTCCTTGAGACCATTAGGCCTCTGGACACCGCACTCTCCTGGTTTCCTTCCTACCTCTGGGTGTCTCCTTCTTGGTCTCCTTTGCTGGCTCTTGTGCTTCACTAGCCCCTCCCCTCCCTCAGTCCTTGGACCTCCCCTCTTCTTTCCATACCACGCTCGTGTAGCTCTCATCCAGTCTGACAGCCATGTGTTCTATCTGCACAGTGAGGACTCCCAGATCAGCATCTGCAACTCTGACTTCCCCCTGGGGCTCCAGACTTGAGAATCTAAGTATCTGCCTGACATCGTCACTTGGATGCCTGGTAGGCACCTCCATCCTAGCATGTCTAAAACTGAACTTGATATCCTCCCACCTGCCCTATTTGGGACTCAGATGAGACGAACAAAATTGGATTAATTGGAATCCTTAGTTTATGGCATATTTTTATCATTATCCGTGAACGACCTGCTTTTTCTAATTTTTCATCTAGATAGTCATTTTTGCCAATATAAGAAGCCCTGTGAACAAACCACTCAACACAAAGAACAGATCTTGATAGTATTAGAGTTCTCTTCCATATTGATGCCCTACCCCCCGCCCCCACAAACACACACACACACACCCACACCCACACACACACACCAAGGAGGCAGCATTCTGAATCTGGAATTCATCATTCTTTTGTTTTCATTTTTTTTTAAACTTTTAATTTTGAAATAATTTCAAGCTTACAGGACAGTTACAAAGATAATACAAACCCCACCCAGAGAACTCCAACTCCCCAGACACCTAGATCCATCAATTTGAAAATTTTGCCACATTTGGTATTATCATTCTATCTATCCATCTATCTATCAATCCATTTTCTGAACACTGCAGTGTAGCTGGTATGCATCATGCTTCTTGAACACTTTAATACTGCTATACACATTGCCTAAAAACAAGAATATTCACTTACGTAGCCACTTTAAGTGCAGTTGTCAAGTTCAAGAAACTTAACTTGAGATGAAGCTTATTCCAGTTTTTTCATATTCCCAATAATGTCCTTTTGTGAGTCTTTTCTTCTCCCTTGTTAGATCCTGTCCAGGATCATGTATTGCATTTAATTGTCATGTCTCTTTAGTTGCTATTTCTTTTTTTTTTTAATTGTGGGAACAAATGTACAACATAAACTTTCCCACCTCAACCTCTCCTAAGAATACAATTAAGCAGGATTACTCATATTTACAATGTTGTAGTACCCTCACCATCTTCCATTACTAAAAGCTTCCCATGTTCCCAAACAGAAAGTTTACACTCATTATGCATTAATTCCCCATTCCCCCTTCCCACCCCACCCTGCCCCTGGCAATCTGTACTCTAATTTCTGTCTCTATAAGGTTGCACATTCTCCGACAACCTTAAATTTAACATTCTAAATCTGTAACACTCTTGTTTGCTGAGATACTAACTTAACTTCAATGGTATACACAAACTGTGTTCCTATAACTCTCTGTCCCCCCCCCACCTTCATGTAGTACTTATCATAAATTACATGTTCATATATTATGCGTCCAATTACTGATTTATTATTGCATGTTATGCATTTGCCTTTTAGCTCCTGTAGGAAGTAAAAAGTGGAGATGCAAACCAAAAATACAAAAGTGCTGGCATTTATATTTACCCATATGATTACCCTTTCCAGAGATCTTTATTTTTTCATGAGACTTCAATCTATTGTCTAGTGTTCTTTCCTTTCAACAGCAGAAGTCTCTTTAGAAGAGTTAAATTTTGAAGTAAGAGATAGAAGAAGAGGGAAAGGGGAGGGGAGGAGAGGGAGTGGGGAGGGGAGGGGAGAAGAGGCGGGTGGAGAGAAGGGTGAGGAGAGAACCAGCAAGCACCAGCCTTGAGGAGACGCTCCCTCTGGTGGTCATCCTGAGAAGCTGCAGGCAAGATGGGCTGCTTTCTCAGCGTCGGGCTGGCAAGGGCCCAGGACAAGGCTGGAAAATGGGCAGAGACTTGAAGGAGACTCACTCACAGAGTTGACTAAAGGATCTATTTCTGCTGGCTTTGGCTGGAGAAGAGCTAAGTCTGTCCATCACCCAGCTGAGTCAGGATGGAAAAATCTGAGCCTCCCTAGGACTCTGTCATCTGTTGATGTCATCTGCGTGCCAGGAGCTTGGCTGATTGCTTTGGAGTAGGGGCCAATGAAGAGGAGCTACCTCATTTTACAGTGGAGGAAACAAACTCAGAGATGTTAAATTTCCCAAGCTCACCACAGTAGCAAGACCATTTTGAACCCACCTAAGTCCTGGCCCTCTTCTCTCTTCACACCCTCTCCTTGGGCGATTTTGCTCCTGATGTGGTTTTTAAAACTACCTGCATACAATGACTTCCAGCCTTTATCTCTCATGTCTGCTGGAGGATATCTCAAAGGCATCTCAATCCTAACATGACATGTCCAAGAGCTGGCTCTCGATTCTCTCTCCCATCTCCACCCCCGATACTGTATTCTCTAGCCTCTCCCAAATTTCCCCTTCCCAGGAAATGGCACTATCATCCACCCACTTGTTTGAGGCAGAAACCCAGGAGACAATCTCGATTCCTTCCTTGCCTGAACCTTCACCCATCAGCAAGTCCTGTTGCTTCTAGTCCCCAAATTCATCTTGACCGCATCCCCTTCTCCCCATCTCCATTTCCCATCTCCTGCAACGACTACTGCAAATAGCCTCTATACTAGTGTTCCTACTTCTTTTGTTGATTTACTCTTCCAACAAATATTTGTCAGATAAGCATGTACTGTTTAACAGCACAGCTCTGGTGCTATCATAAGAGCAAGACTTCCCCTGTGGCTTCTTACAGTCTATTCTCCAATGTGTGTGTGTGTGTGTGTGTGTGTGTGTGTGTGTGTGTGTGTTCTGCTCTTTTTGTTATTCTTTAAATCACAAAACTTCTTTGCTTAACATGTACATGACGACTTCTGAACTCCTTACCGCAGCCCTCAAGGACCTGGTCTCTCCAGCAGCGTCTCCCTGTTCCCTGTGCTTTAGCTGCACTGCCCTCCTCGCAGTTCCTCAACTCTCCATACCGCACCCCCTCGTGCCTTGGGGCCCTTGCTCATGCGGGTGCCCCTGCATTGAGTGTCCTTTCCCCGCCTTTGTACTGCCGACTCCTCCCCCTTTAGGTCTTAGTTCAGAAGACACCGTCTCAGAGAGACTTCTCTGATTCCTCTGTTATTCCCCCTCCATGCAACCCTCATCTCGACCGGCAAGTGTTGAAATCAATACTTTCTTACCTACATCAATTAGAGTAGATGGTAAGTTCCTTTCAGCATGATTATTTCATTCCCCAGTTACACAGCACCCAGCTCCTTGGAGGTGCATTTGTTTAATAAAGGAATGTGGGACAAAGGCTATTTCTTCCTCAGTGACCTGAGAGCTAAAGGAAGTGCCTATTCCTTGCAGGTTTCTTTTCTTCCAGCTAAAAATCCCATGCAGCAACCTGATCGATGCAGTCTGATCTGTGTTCTGTAGAACACTGCTACCTCAAAAGGGTTCCATGATGAATTAAGTTTGGAGAATCATAGTATACAGCATACTCTGAGAAGTCCCGCTGTAAAGAGCCCATTTGGCTCTGTTTAACCCAGCCATTCCCAAACAATTGTGCTGGTTTGGAGCTGTTATATGCCCCAGAAAAGCCTATGTTCTTTCAATCCACTCTTGTGGGGGCAGACCTATTGTGGGTGGGACCTTCTGATTAGGTTGTTTCCATGGAGGTGTGACCCCACCCATTCAAGGTGGGTCTTAATCCCTTTGCTGGAGGCCTTTATGAGAGGATAAGAGGCAGAGACATTCTGGAGAAAGCCACTGAAACCAGAAGCTAAACCAGGGAAAGATTAGCAGAGCCAGCCATGTGCCTTCCCATGTGTTAGAGGAACCCCAGATGCCAAAGGCCTTTCTTCATAGAAGGTATCATCCTGTTGATGCCTTAATTTTGACACTTTTATGGCCTTAGAACTGTAAATATGTGAACAAATAAACCACCACTGTAAAAGCCAATCTATTTTGGGTACATTGCATTCCAGCAGCTTTAGCAAATCGCACCATCAACTTTGCCTGATTATTAAAATACAATTAATGGTAAACTAGACAATCCCTAAGCTTAGGGGCAGTGGCTGGATTCTACCCAGGAGTCCCTAAAGAGTCACTTGGAGTGGTGTTTGAAAGTCTGGGCCTCAGACCAAACAGCCCACAGGGGCTGAGTGTGGCTTCCACAGCTGGTGTGTGCTGGGTGCCTGCGGTAGCTGAAAAATGGCCCCCAAAATACGTCCCTGTCCTAATCCCCAGAGTCCATGAATGTTATCTTATACAGCAAAGGGGACCTTGCAGGTGTGATTAAGTTAAGGGTCTTGAGATGGGGAGATTACTCTGCATTACACAATGGGCCGAGTGGAATCACAACAGTCCTTCAAAGGAGAGTCAGAGCCACAGGAGAAGGGGATGTGATGAAGGAAGCAGAGATTCGAGCAATGTGCTCGGAGGAAGGGGTCTCAGGCTGAAGATTACAGAAGCTGAAAAATGCCAGGAAACAGATTCACCCCTCAGAGTCTCCAGAAGAAACCAACCTTGCTTGGCCCAGTGAAAATGATTTCAGCCTTCTGACCTCCAGAACTGAAAGAGAATAAATTTGTGTTTTAAGCCACTAAGGTTGTGCAGCAGCCGTAGAAAACTAACAGAGCACTTCATAGGGCTAGTAAGTCTCGGTTCTGAGGGTTTTTTCCCTCTTACTCTCCCATACAGCCATGGCAAAATCCTTAACCAATAACCCGTGCTCCATGAGCTAACCTCTTCCTCTCTTTCTGCCGAGAATTACCCTCTCCCATGTGTGCCCCTCAGCCCCACCTTCAAGACCCAGCTCCAACACCACCTTCATGAGGCCCGCTATGATTCCACCACACCCCACCAGGTAAGGGGGGAGACATCCCAGCACAGCTGCCCACGTTCACGTCTCATTCCCCACCAGACTGGGAACAGCCAGAATGCTGAAAGAGGTTTTGTGGATGAAATAAATAAATGGTGCATAATGTGAAAGCCCAAAGTGGAAGACTCTGCCCTATGGGCCTCCAGTAAAATAGACACTGCTCCGTCCATGCTGGGTGGGCACCCTCACCTGTGCCTTCCCCTTGGGCCCACTTGTAAAGTCAGCATGTCAGTTTGCATCTGGAACAGTTCCTTTTGGAAATCCCACAGTCCCTTCAAGCCTCCTGTGGCCCCAGCTGACCGCCTTGTATAGCAAACACTGGCTCCTCCTCATGCCCTGGATCCTGCAGGCCCCACTCCCACCCCATCCCCATATCCAGGTCTCTGGAATCATCCAGGATTTTTTCCTTCTCTTTCACCTTCCATATTTGGTTATTTGGAAAGTTCTGCCATTTTTACCTTGGACACACCTCTCAAGTCCACCTTCTTTCCTCTATCTCTACTACCGCTACTCCAATCCAGGCTACCATAGCCTCTTATCCAGGCCCTGCCACAGCCTCCTCCCTGGCTGCTCTGCCTCCAGGCTGGTCCCTCACAGCAGCAGCCAAGGGGGAGCACCTAAAACCTGCCTCTGAACACGTTGTTCTCCTTGCACAGGCAGGGCAGATGATAGAGGGGTAGCTGGTCCCCTCTGTGTGGCCAGGGGGCTGCCTTGCCCCTTGCCCTTCCCCCATGTTTCCTAAGAGACCACAGCTACGGAGGGCAAGTAGCTGCCAGCCACATCCCTCCCTACTGAACTGTGATACCCTGTTCCACCAGGAAACCAGCCACAGCCTCCTTCCTCTGCTGCCACCACTGAGACCCGAGGAACGCCACACTGCAAGGCTGCAGAGTGCTTCTAAGAGCTGCACAGGCCCAAGGCTCACCATCATTAAGAGTATCATAAACTCCTCCTGCATTAAATATTATTTACTGCAGTAGAAGTTTTTAAAGGATTTTTAATAAGTTTGAGTTTTGTGATGAGTAAATTATTCATTTTGTTTTGTAACTGGAACTTAACTACATTCTTTACAATGAAATCAGACTTGATGTGGGTGGCCCTTGACTTGTTGGCATAATTCTGCATTTGTAGGCATTTAATTAAACATTTATAAGTTTCTTTTGTGTTTGTTTGTTTGGCTTAAACACAAGGAATTTATTGGCTCATGGTTTGGGGGCCAGATGAAGTCCAAAATGAGGGTGTCAGTAAGGCATTTGCTTTCTCCCCAAAGACTGTGGCATTCCGGGGCTGGCTGCTTGTGATCCTGGGTCCTTGGCTTTTCTGTCCCCTGGCAATGTCTTCTCCTTTCTCCTCTGGGCTCCACTGACTTCCAGCTTCTGGCTGTTCCCTGTGGCTTCTCTTTCTCTGTGGCTAATATCCTTTACTTACAAGGAATTCAGCCATATTAGATTAAGGCCCATCCCTATTCAATTTGATCATATCTTAACTAATAATATTCTGGTTTGCTAATGCTGCCAGAATACAAAATACCAGAAATGGGTTGGCTTTTATAAAGGGGGTTTACTTGGTTACAAGGTTACAATCTTAAAGTCATAAAGTGTCCAGGGTAAGGCATCAACGATAGGGTACCTTCATTGAAGGATGGCCAACAGCGTACAGAAACCTCTGTTAGCTCTGAAGGCATGTGGCTGGTGTCTGCTTGCCCCCAGGTTGCATGTCAAAATGGTGTTCTCCAAAATGTCAGCTTTCAAAGGCCATCTTTAAAATGTGTCTCTCAGCTGCAGCAAGCAGTGAGCTCCTTCTGTCTGAGCTTTTTATATGGCTCCAGTGATTAATTCAGACTCACCCTGAATGGGTGGGGTAACACCTTCATGGAAATTATCCAGTCAAAGTCTTGTCCACAGTTGATTGAGTCACATCTCCATGGAAACACTCAATCAATAGGCTCCAACCCAATCAACACTAATACATCACCCCCCACAAGATTGCATCAAAGAATATGGCTTTTTTTTCTGGGAGGCATAATATATACAAACCAGCACAAGTAACAGCTTCAAATGACCTATTGACAATTGGGTTCACACCCACAGGACCAGGGTTTGAGACCTAAACATGCCTTTTGTAGGGTCATGATTCAATCCCAAAAACAATTATCCCAGTTTGCCTGGAACTGAGAGGTTTTCTAAGACACAAGATTTTTAGCTCTAAAACCAGGAAAGTCACAGGCAAACTGGACAAGTTGCTCATCATGATCAAATGATTTTGTGCATATTTTTAAAGCTGAGAATATCTTGCATTTCATTTTGTCTCTGTCTTATTTCCTTTATTCCTGAGGCTCTGCACATGCAAAAATTAATATGGCTATCTTGTAGGTCACAGACTTGGAGAATTCAATAAGGCAGTTAGTTGGATGTGACATTTTGTTCCTGCTGTAACTCGGTTACACTATACTGTGTGATCCATAACTTGCTTCTCTGTTTAATTCTTTCTTATTTCAAAGTTATGTGTGCAATAAGGTTGAAAAAAAGGCAGAAGCTGGGAATCATTTTAAAGTTCTTTAAAGTCACTTAAAAATTATTTATTTTATCTTATTTTCCTTTGTTATCTGCTTTTTGCTCTAGGCTAGGTTATTATTAACCACTCTTTTGCTTCTTGACAGAGCAAATATTCTCATCAATAATATAAGTTGCACTTAACATCAATGAGTCTCAATTTCTCAAAGTATTTGTTGGACATTGCTTTCAATGGTTGAGATCATGGCAGTATCGTTGAAAGTTAATACAATTAATGCTACGGGAATTATGAGTGCCATGTTTACTTTGTGTGGCTTTATTTATTTTTTAAATTCCATTTTATTGGAATATATTCACATACCATTCAATCATCCATGGTATACAATCAACTGTTCACAGTACGATCATATAGTTAAGCATTCATCACCACCATCTATTTCTGAACATTTTCCTTACATCAGAAAGAATCAGAATCAGAATAAAAAATAAAAGTAAAAAAAGAACACCCAAACCATCCCCCCCATCCCACCCTATTTGTCATTTAGTTTTTGTCCCTACTTTTCTACCCATCCATCCACACACTAGACAAAGGAAGTGTGAGCCACAAGGCCTTCACAATCACACTGTCACCCCTTGTAATCTACATTACTATACAATCGTCTTTAGGAGTCCAGACTACTAGGTTGGAGTTTGGTAGTTTCAGGTATTTACTTCTAGCTATTCCAATACATTAAAACCTAAGAGGTGTTATCTATATAGTGCATAAGAATGTCCACCAGAGTGACCTCTCGACTCCATTTGAAATCTCTCAGCCACTGAAACTATTTCGCCTCATTTTGCATCCCCCTTTTGGTCAAGAAGATACTCTCAGTCTCACGATGCCGGGTCCGCATTCATCCCTGGGAGTCATACTCTGCATTGCCAGGGAGATTTACACCCCTGGGAGTCAGGTCCCACATAGGGGGGAGGGCAGTGAGTTTACCTGCTGAGGTGGCTCAGTTAGAGAGAGAGGGCCACATCTGAGCAACAAAGAGGTACTCAGAGGGAGACTCTTAGAAACAATTATATGCAAGTTTAGCCTCTCCTTTGCAGCTACAAGCCCCACAAGGGCAAGTTCCATGATAGAGGGCTCAGCACATCAAACTGCCAGTCCCAATGTTTGTGGCAACATCAACACCAGTCCAGGTGAGGAAGTCCAACACTTCTGCACCTTTCCCCAGCTCCTTGGGGTGGGGGTGGGGGGCTGTTAATATATTTTTTATTCTCTGCCCAAATTACTTTGGGATTTGTCACTATTTCACTCTAACTTTTACCAACCCACCGTATCTCACTTCCTATTCAAAGCTCCATGCACTCGTGGTGTTTGAACAAACTGACTGTAGAGTTATACTGTTTAGAAAATATAGATCCTGCACCAAATAGACATCTCTTCCCTTGGTCTCATATGGAAGTTGAAGTTTTAAAACACAGTCAGTTTTGACCTTTACCCTTTGGCCTGGTTTGCCCTGGTCTTAACCAGATCTGCTTCATTCATATCACTAATTGAAGTCTGGGCTCTTTTTCAGCTTTTTTTTAATAGTTGCTATATGCACTAATACTGACATTCATATCTGTGTGTGGCTTTATTTTAATGCATACTTTGGAACCTTATTCCTAAGGAAGTAGAATAGAAAATGTTCCAAAGAAATGAGTTTTATCTTTTGTGAAATTCATAGCAGAAACAAAACAAAACATTTAACGCTTTGTCACTCTCTTATGAAATCTAATGATTTGGTAGGTATGTGTCTCCAAACATAATAATTCTGCACAAATTATTTATTTTTAATGTCATAAAAGCTCATGTATTATTTGGTTTTCTTAAAGCTCTTACAATGAAGGCTCAATTATGTTGCCTTCACCATTAGGTTTGACTATGTGGATGCAAACTATTGTTGCCAACATTTTGCAGCATTTTTTAACTAGTAAAAGAATTCTGCTTTTGGCCACAGTATGCCATGCCTTTACCAAAAGTAGTCCCCAAATACCTAGGTCCCTACATGAGATTCTATAAAAGATTCACTCATTAAGTCTTATCTCTTAGAAACTTCAATCCACCAGACAAGTCCTAAAACCCAGAGGTGACAGCCTCTTTAAGAACAACAATCAGATGCAGCCCCCTTCCCCATACTGTTGACACCCCCTTTCAATATGAACAAGTAAGGGTGCTCACTGCCTAGACACCCCTGAAGATGGAGAAAGAGATTAAGTGAGAGGAAGGAGTAGCAGCAAATCAGATAAGATTTAACAAAGGTCTATGAACACTGAAACTTTATATAAATATACATATGTTTATACACACACACACACACACACACACACACACACATATATACACATTAGATGTTGGGGTCTTGGAATAGCTGGAAGGAGGTAAATGGCATGATGGAACTGTAACCTATAGCATTCTTTGAAATTTACTCTATAGCTACTTGTTGAATTGTGCTTTGAAAGTCCTCACCTTTCTGCAAATGCCCTATATTTCATAATAAGGAAAGAACTGAAACTGTGGGACTGTAACCCATAACAATTTTTGAAATTACCTGTATAACTGCTTTTTGAGCTGTACATCGAAAGTTAACACCTTTCTGTATGTGTGTTATATTTTACAATAATGGAAATAGCCAAAGTTGTAGAACTTGACCCATGACATTCTTTGAAATTTGCTAATTGCTTGTTAAATCATACTTTGAAAGTTATCACTGTTATGTGTATATATTAAAGTTCACAATTTAAAAAATGCATTAAAAAAGTGGAAGTAAAAAAAAAGAATTCTGCTTTGTCTATCAAAATACTCATTTTGTAAATTGTATTTCACATGATTTAGGCTGTAACACAAAAGCTTGCTGTCACTCTTTGCGTCTAATTTTTTTCCCCTGTTAATCCACACAGTTTGCTGGGTGAGGTCTATGAGTTACTTCTGAAATATTGACTTTCTATACTGGATCAATGACTCAACCTCAAGTTTCAGAGAACTTCAGAGCCCAGTGAAAAATAAGCATCTTTTCCCCAAGGATCTAATATCCTTTGGGGTAGCCCCTAAGTATTTTAGTTTTCTATGTATGCCAATTTGAATGCTCTGATCCATGAATGTCAAGTGTATAATCTAGAGTTTGGTCTGTCCCAGGAAGCAGGGTTCATTGATAACGCTGAATGAGGTTTTAAAGTCATCACATATGATGAAATTTGGGTCAAATCAAAATTAACCACTGAAAATATCTTAGGAAGGTGTCATGTTGGAGACCAACATAGTACTGTTTCAGATATACCTCAGTTTTCCCCGAATAATGAAAAAGATCACTTGTTTTTTGAGCACCAGATAAAATATTTGGAACAAGTTTGCTGGCCATGATGTGCAAACATTATATATCCTCAAATGTGAGAATCACACACAGCCTGGTGAGCTCTATTGAGCACGTGTGGAGCACAAGGGTTGAGGCTGGGAAAATGTCCAAATCAAGGCATCATCAAGGTGATGCTTTTTTCCTGAAGACCAGCTACTGGTGGTCGTTGACTCCTCTGCCACATGACAAGGCACATGGTGGCAACTGCCAGTCTCTCTACTCTTCTGGGCAAACATCTATTAGTTTTGATGTAGTTTTTTGCTTGCATTTTGGAGTCAAAACATATTTCTTCTCAGGGCTTAAATGTTTGAGAACTTCATTGGCCCTATGCCACAAAACTATTTAAAGGTCCCTGGGTCTCTGCAAAAAGGCTTGGTCCCCTAAATAGCCAAGAGCTGAGTTCAGACCAAAGCTGAGTGGCTGGAGTGGGGGTGAGGGATGGTTGCCAGCTCCTCACATCCACAGGCATCAAGGCCACACCTGCTGTGTCATAGAGGGTCTGGGGTGGAAAAAAGGGGGGAGATAGTCTTGGGGTGGGGAGGAGATCCCTGTTCCAGGGAAATCCAGAGCACCATTCCCCCAGAATATTCTGAACACACCTCCACCTGTACCCTCCCTCAGCCTCTTTTAGCTACCCCGTCCCTACCCCTGTTGGCTCAGACCTGCCTCTCTTAAGGTTTGGTTCCTCAAAGAACTTAAGGCCCAGAGCTATCTGAGTGGACAGAGATCAGAGCCATTTGCTCTCCCACACCTCGGTCTCATTTTCAATGGCCTGTTTCTCCAACATTTCAACTTCACAGGGATGCATAATAAAAAAAAATGGAGGCTTTGGGGTCAGAAAGGCTTAGATTCATAGGCTGGCTTGACCATGAATCAGTTCCATGATTTGGGGCAAGTCACTTCCCTTTTCTGAGCCTCAATTTCCTCATCTGCAAAATGAGGTGAATCACAGCAACTCCTGGGTTATTGTAAGGATCAAATATGAAGCCACTTAGCACAATGCCTGGCAGTCAATAGGCACTTGATAAAGAGTGTTTTCCTTCCCTCCAGCCATTTCTGGCCCCACAATCTCATCAGTCATCAAGTTTGGTGAACTCTGTCCTCCTGTCTTCTCTCTCTCTCTCTTTCTCCCTCTTTGATGGTCTTTTCCACCAGAGCTCCATGAATGCATCATCCTAAACCTATATGAGAAAAACAATGTGAGGTCTATTTGCCTGGTAGCTGATATGTGTGGGCACAGCACACAGGGTGTGGAGAGGTGACATTCCTTAAGGCCCATGTGACAGAAATATTTTCTCCACAGGCCCTTCTCCCACCTTCCCCACCCCCAGAATCCCTAGTGCCCCGCCGCTCTGCAGAGGAACAGAAGGCAGAATGAGAACCTCTTGGCTAAGTTCCAAGCCACAGTCCCCATATTCATGAAAAGCAAATTGAGTCTAACCATTGCACTTGACCCTACTATTTAAGCCCAGTAGGAAGGCATCTATTTTGAAATAGAAAAAAATGTAATTGCAGCACTCATCATTAAAGGTTCTGAGTCAGCAAACCAGTATGATGGATTGCAGCTAACGCTTTTCCCTTGCAGAAATTGGATGGTTATTGTCCAGCTTCCATCCAAACTGCAGTCATCCTGCAAGAGACGGAAGAACAAACTTAGCCCTCCCTTCTCCTCTCCACCAAATCTTCATATGCTGTTCTCATATCCAGGAGCAACCCTCAGGAAATCCCAGAATTGAACAGTGCTCAACAGCAGGGAGTAGGGTCTCTCAAGTGCCTTCCTGTCACCACCACCATCATCACCACCATCCAACCGCCATCTACGAGCACTTGCTATGCATCAGACAGGACCTAACCCACAACACTGCTGTGAGGTTCTCTATTTTCAGAGGAGAAAACTGAGGCACAGAGAGGATCAAGCATTTCTCCAAAGTCACCTGGCTGGTGAGAAGCGAACTGGGATCCAAAGTGTGGTTGCTGTAGCTCTAGACTCCAGGTTTTTTCTACTGTGACACAGTTTCTCTCCTGCTTCACCTTCAATTGTTCTGACCACTTCTTCCTTTGCTTGCCAGCTCCTTTTCTCCAGTGCTCCCTAAAGATCAAATCCTCTTATTTTTGCCCACATATTTTCAACTAAGATCTATATTATGCACTCATATCCTAGTCTACTGTAACTTTTGTCCACTCCCCTCCTATCTCCTCCAGACTTATAGTCCTTGAAGGCAGAGACTGGCCAATATATCCCCAGACCCAGCACAGGGCTTGGCTCATGGTTAACTCATGTATGAATGGATGGCTGGATGAAGAGAGAGACAGAGAGACCGACAGTTTGATGGACAGATGAGTGGGTGGGTACACTAATAGATGGTTAAGGATGACTCTTGAACCTGTGTTCCTAATTCTGAGCTCTCCACTTCCCTCCATTCTCACATCTCCAAATGCCAACCAAACTTTCCACTTGACTCCTTTGCTGTCATCTAAAACTAAACCTGTACAAATCTGAATTCCACCCTAGCTGATTCTTTCTGATCTCTTTCCTGACAATGATATGGCTTTTCCTCCCAGTGTCCCCTTCACTGGTACTGATTGACTCATTCAGTTCAACAATGAGTTTCGCTATCTTCTATGTGGCAAAAGCAGTCCTAGGGACTAGAGACAGAGTAAATAAGACAGACAAGGTCCTGGGGCCCTCAAAGGGGTTCACAATCAATGGCAGAGCAGAAGGTGGGGAGCCAAATAATAACCAAAAATTAAGATAACTACAGAGCATAATGAGTGATTTGTTAAGGAAATAAACAGAATGATGAAAGGGAGCTAAAGGACCTTACACTAGATAAGATAGTCAAAGAGGGCTTGTTTGAAGATATGATATTATGCAAGACCTGGAGGATGAGAATAGGCCAGTGAAGTAAACTGCTCAAAGAAGACCATTCTCTGCTCAGGGACCAGGACGGGCGCATGTGCCAAGGCCCCAGGGCTAGAAAGAGCCTGACGTGTTTCAGGAACAGAAGGGACCAGTATGGCTGGAGGGCAGTGAACGGTGGGGGACTATATGAGAAGAGGTGCTAATAGCCCTGAGCCAGGTCACACAGGGCCTTGCAGGGCAGGGTATGCAGACCAGATTTTATTCTAACGGCAGTGGAAAGCCATTGAAGGGTTTTAGGCAGGGGGAACCGCATGGTCCCTCTGGCAGGTAGACACAGAGCCACCCGCAAAAGCCCCAGGAGAGGACTGACTCACAGGCTAGTTATCTCAAGTCATCAGGGAAGGGGTAAGTCTGATTCCATTTAAACTGTCCCAGAGCACAGATAAGGAAAGCACACACGTTCTTTTTGTAAAGTCATCATAACACTGCTGGCCACCCTGACAAAAAGGTACAGCAAAAAGAAAACTACAGTCCAAGCTTATTTATAATAGTAGTACAAAAATTCTCAAAATTTTAAGAGGTAAATTCAGGTGCATGTTAAAAGGACAATACACCATAAGCAAAATGGTATTATACCAAAAGAAGGCAAGAATGGTTTAATATTAATAACCTATTAATATAATTAAATCTGTTGACAGATCAAAATGGGAAAGACATGATCTTTGAAGAAACTGAAAAGACATTTGTTAAATTCACCATCTATTCTTTTTTATTTTTTTAACTATGAAAGAGATTTATTGGGGAAGATATCTGTGAATGGTAAAAGGGAGGAACAGGTAGGGTCTAACAACTGTGAAGGTGAGGAAAGAAAAGGAGAATTGGGTAGGAAGTCTTGGATTGCAGCATAGTCTTTAAAAAGTTTTGGGCAGGCCTGTGGGAAGTTGTTGAACCAAATTCATCCGTCAGAGGAATGAGCTGGCATTGATAGCCTCTACATGCTCAGTCATTAGTGGAGGATGCACGGCCTCAGTAAGAACACAGTAATGGATGCCAAAGGGCAGCAGCTGGGGTTCCCATCAACTCTTCTTCTGCAGGAGCAGATCTGAGCAACACATTTCCATGGAGCCCACATCATCTTTTGTGTTCCAAATTAAGGGTCTTCAAGTTTTTTTGTTAATATCTGATGGACATAAAGACCAGAAATGTTTTGGTAACTGTGCTGGTTTCAATATATTATAGCCCCCACAAACATCATCATCTTGAAACTCAATCTTGTTGGCTGGAACCTCTTGATTAAGTGTTCCCATGCAGATGTGATTCACCCAACTGGTGATACCTTTGATTGAATTATTTCCATGGAGGTGTGGACCCTGCCCACTCAGGGTGGGTCTTGATTATTTCACTGGATGATTTAAGAGAACTCAACAGCTGACACAGACCACTTGCTGACACTTGGAGATGCTTGGAGATGCGGACAGAAAGACGTTTGGAGATGCTAAGCTAAGAGATGAAGCCCCGAGTTTGCCCCGGAGAAGCTAAAAGAGGACTCCCAGATGCTTAGAGAGAAACACCCTGAGAGAAAGAAGCAAGGACGCACTGGAGCTGAGAGAAAGGAGCTATGGCAAAAGCCCTGACACATTTGGAGAAAGCCATTTTGAAACACAACCCGGGAGCAAAGGACCAGCAGACGCCAGTCACGTGCCTTCCCAGCTGACAGAAGTGTCCCAGATGCCATTGGCTGTACTTCAGTGAAGGTAACCTCTTGTTGATGTCTTAGTTTGGAAACTTTTATGGCCTTAGGACTATAAATTTGTAGCCAAATAAATCCCCTTTATAAAAGTCAACCCATTTCTTTATAAAAGTCAACCCATTTCTGGTATTTTGTATAACGGCAGCTTCAGCAAACCAGAATAGTAACTGCCATGACATATGTTACTGTTAACAGAGGCTAAAGATTCTATTATCTTAATACAACTCTATGGTCATTATATCAGCTTTTGAAGAATATAAATTGCCTTTTCTCTGTCACATATAATGATGACTAGCATAAAACATAAGTAAGACTATACAATACAAAAGAATTTAAAGTAATATTTTTGAATTAACCTGATAAAAGCCTTCACTAATCTGGACTAATTGGAGGCTGATTAAATTATAGGATATTTTTAAAGTAATGTGGTTATTACTTAGCAACATACTCAGTAACTGCAACTATAACAAACACTGTCTAAGAGAGATAACTGATATGAAGGCCAAATGATTAGTCCTTATTTGCACACTAATTAGTATGTTCCTGGGTAGAATATCCTTTTTAAAGAGTTTATTTTCTTAAATAGTTCTCCTTACAATCTTCTCAAATAATATCACAAATTCATATCATACAATTATCAGCCTACAGCATCCTGTTTTCTGTAGGGTCTGCAAACCTTTTCTTCCCAAGTTATTCAAGAGTAGCCTAGGGCTGAAGGCCCAATCTCTCTGTCTAAATGACTCTACATGATGCCAAGGATCTGTAGCAAGGGACACCTGAGGGAGCCCTGCAATTCCTGACCTTCCCTCATTCCAGATCTGTGAACTTGACTGGACTTTTCCTGACCCTGTTATCAAAAGGCCATAGCACAGGAGGTTTTGAGTCATCAGATCTGACTAGGCTAGCATCCACTGGGTGTTTTTATGTTTTACAACTAACATATTTCAGCTCAGTTCACCCCAGCAAATAATCACTGTTTATCAACTAATGATTTCTAAATGTTGCATACATATAAAACAATTCCTACTGAAGTATTTCAAATTGCTGTTTCTTAATGTTCCTCCCCAGAGAGTCTAAAGACCTGGAAAAATATATTTATGATTTAAGGATAGCTAACATTTAATGAGAAGTCTGTATTATGCACTGCCCCCAAGTTGTTTACATATATTTCCTTATTTAATTCTCCCTCAAACTGCCCTATGAAGTGGAACTATTATTATTTCTAATTTACACATAAGGATACTAATGCACCCAGAAGGTAAGTAACTTACCCAAGGGCATGTGGCTAGTAAGAAGTGGAGCCAGGTTTTGAAGCAAGCAATCCAACTCCTTGTTAAAAGATATTCTGTAGTTTATGTGGCCTTCTCAAACTATAATGCACTATTTAACTCACATTTTAAAAGCCACTGTTACCTAGCACTTGGTAATGCAATTTAAAAAATTAATTTTCATTTTACAAGTAACTAATTAATTTAAACTGAAAAGTGATGATAGATAGATATAGCTAGATCGATAAAAGGAGGAGGAAGAAAGGAAGGAGGTAAAGAAGATACAGCAAGGAGAGAAAGCCACAGGAAGCAAGAACATACATCAACGGAACCCAGAAGAGAAGGGAAAGGCCAGGAGATGCCACCATGTGCCTAGCCATGTGGTAGAGGAGTCAAGGATCGCCTGCAGCCAGCAGGCAGTCTTCAGAGAGAACGCATTGCCTTGATGACACCTTGATTTGGACTTTCTTTTAGCCTCAAACTGTGAGCTAATAAATTCCTATTGTATAAATCCAACCATTGCATGGTATTTGCTTTATCAGCCTAGGAAACTAAAACTATCATCCAGAAAAGACCTTCCAAATGAGCAATGAAGAGGTCATTGGTGATCTTCAGCAGAGCATTTTCCACAGAGTGGTAGGGCCAGAGCCTGAGTACAAAAGTTGAAAAGCAAGTGGATTCTGGAAGAAGTCTGCAAACTCTAAAGTGCTGTCCTTGTAAGGTGGTGTTGACGTTACTTTGCTATGGAAGTAGAAACCATTTGCAAGAACAAAATGCCACGTAAAACCGCCACCCTAGCCTATCATATCCCCTTGATCTGTTGTGAAAGGTGGGCCTAATCCAAGTTTCATAGATAGTCTCAAACTTCCTAGAGAAGGAAGCCAGCCCTGAACCCTGCCAAGCAGAGAGGCTGCACTGACTAAAGTTCCTTATTTTCATGCTATTGACTGACCCTGCTGATAAAATATCATTTGCTCTTTCACTTTTCTTATAAATGAGCAAGCTGGATTGCTTGGAGGAGGAAGGCAGGAGAGAGAGAAGAGACAGAAGCCAAGGCAGCTGAAGGAAGAAACCTCCAAGCTGCTGCCGTACTGAATTCCAGCCTGCAGCAGGGATGTACTTTTACTGATTCAAACTAATTTGATCACGAGCATGTTAATCAAATTTCTTCTTGTTCTGCTACAATGGAGGAGAACATCTGTTTAGCACTTTCCTTGATGAACATAAACAAGCATGTAATACTTCACTGTTTATAAAACACATTGTGACTATATTGGTTCATTGGATCCACATAATAGCCTGGAAAGATGGAGGATTTAATTCTTGTTTTAAAGATGGGAAAGGTGAGGCCCAGAGAAGATGGCATCTTGCCCAAGGTGGAACCAGCACTGGCCCTGTGGGGTTGAGTCCAGGTCATGTGGCCTCTTTGTTGAACAACGAAATGAACTTGAACCATGGTTATTACAAGAAATCAGTTAAACAAATTTTGTTATGTCTATATATAATCTTTAACCATTTAAATGATGACATTGATGTTTATTAATTGGGATTGGAATGTGGTCTTGATGTGGTGATAAAAGAAAAATCAGGGTACAAAAGAGCATTATTATATGCACCTATTTTTGTTAGAAAATATTTATGTATATTTGAAGAAAAATGAAAGGAAGCTTATATACAACAATTTAGCTGTATCCAATTGGTGGTAAAACTTGTCATTTAAATTGTATTAAAGTATTATTTCTTATTTAAAAAAAAGAAGATACAGCAAATGTGACAAAATGTCAAAAAAGTTGGTAGATGTGGGTATCGAGGAAGGGGTACATTGGCATTCTCTGTATGGGTTTTGTATTATTTTTGTAACTGTCCTGTAAGTTTGAAATTATTGCAAAATAAAATGTTTAAAGAAAAAAATAAAATTTAATTTTAAAAAAAAGGAATGAAGTTCTTATACATGCTACAACATCAACATTGAAATCATTATTTTGAGTGAAATAAGCCAAACACAAAAAGACAAATAATGTCTGATTACACTTATAGGAAACATCTAGAGTGAGCAAATTCCTAGAGACGGAGAGTAGATTAGAGGTTACCAGCAGCTGAGGGGAGGGGGAAAGGGGACTTACTGCTTAAGGTGTACAGATTTCTGTTTGCCATGATGAAAAGGTTTGGTAATGGATGGTGGTGATGGTAGCACAACATTGTGAGCGTAATTAACAGCACTGAATTGTACAGTTAAAAATTATTGAAGTGGGAAATTTTGTGTTATACTTATGTTACCCCAATTTTAAAAAATGACAGTACCAAATGCTGTCAAGGATGTAGAAAAACTGTATCACTCATTCATTGCTAGTGGAAAATGTAAAATGGTAGAGTCACTCTGGAAATAAGTTTGACAGTTTCTCAGAAAGTTAAAACATACACTTACCATGGAACAAGCATGGAATTATTTTTATGTGAGTTCATAATTATTTCAAAATAAAGTTTAAAAATATGCCATCTCCAACTACAACAAAACACATTACAGAAGAACACAAAAGACCTGAATAAACAGTGTTATCATGTTTATGAATAGCTAGGCTCTAAATTATAAAATTGAAAGTCTTCTTAAATATCCAATAATTCAATGCAATTCCATGAAAAGTTTCATAGAACTTTTTGTTTTCATAAAAATTGTCAAAAGAATTTCACAAATTTATACTAAAATTAATATGGAAGGATTAAGGGCAAGACTTCCAATGCAATGCAAGCAAGCAGCATGGAGGCAGGGATGTTTGTCTCTTTTGTTCAATTCTGTAACTCAGAGTTTGGAACAGTGCCTTGCACCTAGTAGGTGCTCAAAAAATATTGGTAAACAAATGAATGACAACTTAGAAGAAGAAGAAGAGGAGGAGGAGGAGAGATTTACTCTACCAAACATTAAGACCTACAATAATTTTACAGATTAGTATCGGCACAGGCATAAATAAATAGACCAGTAAAACAGAATACAGAGTTTGGAAAGAGATCTGTATATGGAAACTTTATCTATATTAGAGAAAGCATTATCAATCAGTGGGAAAAGGACAGACTATTCAAATAACCGTGCTTGAAGTACGGGCTATTTATATGTGAAAAATTAGATCCTTACCTCTAAAAGTTCAGGTTTGCATTTATCTACAAGCCACATAAAGTGGCCTAACTAAAAATGGATTTATTTTTTCACATAAAAATAATTCCAAAAATGAACAAAAGAAAAAGAAGTACACACATTAAAAATAAACAAAAAAGAAGTCCAAAGTTAGGCTGGTGCAGTGGTGCCAGAATATCACCAATGTTCCAGGTTCTTTCTGTCTGTCCCTCCACAATCCTTAACTTGCAGCTTCTGTCTTCAGGCTCGACACCTCATGGTGACAAAAGAGATTCACCTCCATCCTCATGTCCATTTTTCAGAAAAGAAGAAGTAGAAGGAAAGAAGGAAGGTGGAAGGGAAAACACCTTTTTCAGGAAAGCCAACACTTCCTCAGAAATCCCTAGCAGTCTTCTGCTTCCCTGTCATTGGTTGGAACCATATCATTGACCACCCATGGCTCCCAGGGACTCCAGGAAGGTAAGTGGACTGCCGAGCTGAGTTGAAATAACTTGGGATGCTGTTGGCAAGAAGGGTAGTCTCCCATGTTACCTCACATACATTAAAAATCTAAAGGCAAAATGCTTTAAAAGATAACATAGGAGAATATGTTGATGATATCAGAGTAGGGAAGATTTCTTAAGTATGCAAAAAGTACACAAAGTAACAGGTAGATAAATATGACATTAAAATTTTAAACTTCTTTATGTCAAAAGATACTATAAATAAGAGTAATAATGGTTCCAGGCAAGAGCCATCAATAGTTCCTAAAATATGTGGATGAGTTTGATGAGTCACAGAGTCGTGAAGTGTCTAGCTTTAGTATAATATTTGGATGTTATACTAAATGGAAGAATTGGGAAGATGTAGCTGATGAATAGACAAGCAGGGGACATAATAGTTGTTTTGTTTTTGTTTTTGTTTTTTATTAAGATTTATTCACACACCATACAATCATCCAAAGTATACAATCAATAGCTCACATTACCATCATATAGTTGTTCATTCCTCACCCCAATCTATTTTTTGAACATTTTCCTTGTACCAGAAAAAGTGGAAATAAGAAAAAAATAATAGTAAAAAAAGAACACCCAAATCATCCCCCCCCCACCCTATTTTTCCTTTAGTTTTTGCCCCCATTTTTCTACTAATCCATCCATACACTGGAGAAAGGGGGGGGTGTGATCCACATGGCTTTCACAACCACATTGTCACCCTTTGTAAACTACATTGTTGTACAATCATCTTCAAGATTTAAGGCTACTGCGTTGTAGTTTGATAGTTTTAGGTATTTACTACTAGATATCCCAATTCATTAAAACCTAAAAAGAGTCATCTATATTGTGCATAAGAGTGCCCACCAGAGTGACCTCTCAACTCCATTTGGAATCTCTCAGCCACTGAAACCTTAATTTCATTTCATTTCACATCCCCCTTTTGGTCAAGAAGATGTTCTCCATCCCATGATGCCAGGTCTAGATTCCTCCCTGGGAGTCATATTCCGCATTGCCAGGGAGATTTACTCCTCTGGGTGTGAGCTCCCACATAGGGCAGTGATTTCACCTGCCAAGTTGGCCTAGCTAGAGAGAGAGGGCCACATCTGAACAACAAAGAGGGATTAATAATTGTTTTTAAATATTTTAATTGCTGTCATATGGCAGCCTCAAGAATTTTTTTTTTCCTACAACAATGATAAAACAACAAAAAATGGTTAAGGAAAATATTCAGTTATTCCCAGATTCTCGGAATTTTAACATTCATTTATTCTAGAATTTTAAGGCTACCATTCTATTAGTCTGAGATCCTAGGACTCCAAATAAATATGATTCTAGATTCTACCATTCTTTTCTTCTATGATTCCAAGATTCCAAGATTTCATGGTTTTCCTATGTATCCTGTTTCTGCACCTTACCAGTTATAGAAAAACACTATAAGTATTCGACTCGATTCCTCACCCAGTTTCATAATTTAGAATAAAATCCAACAAACCCTACTACCCAGCCCTTAGGACTGGGATCAACTCTCCCTTGTTTTGTTCCTGGCAATAGAGGGAAGGCTTTTAGCATTTCACCCCATCAAATACAGATATTTCTGGTAGGTTTTTGGTAGATACCCTTTGACATAATAGGGAGGTTTTAGTTTTCTAAAAGATTTTTTTTGTTTTTTATTAATTAATGGATGTTCACTTTTATCATATTTTTTGAAATGCATCTCTTTGAGATGATCTTATGATGTTTCTTTTTAATCTGTTAGCATATAGGATCATAATTATAGACTTTCTATTACTAATTATTGTTCATTCCTGGAATACATACTATTTGGTATTTATACTAATTTTTACTTATAGTAATTATAATTACAATAATAGTACTGCTATTTTTATGCACATTTCTGGATTCTAGTCTCTGACATTTCATTTAGGATTTTTATATCTATGATTGGCATATAATTTTTTCATCCTCATATGATCCTTATCTACTTTGGATACAACTGTTATATCAGTTTAATAAATTGAGATAGGATGTTTTCTCTTTTTTTCTGTTTGATGGAATAATTTGCATAATAGATTGTCTGTTCCTTTAAAGTTTTATGGGACTCATGTACAGTCAAATGAACCAGGTGTTTTATTTTTTCTTGTTTTGTTTTCCTTTGTGGGTAGTTTGTAGTTACTCATTCAATTTATTGAACTATTAGGATTTTCTATTCCTTCTTAAATCAGTTTTAGTAAGATTTTTTTCCTCTCTCCCCCCAGAATATTGTCTATTTCCCCTAGGTGTATTAGTTACCTGTTGCTGCATAAAAATTTACCCCCAAACTTAGCAGCTTCCAACAACAATAAACATTTATAATCTCACATGGTTTCTGTGGGTCAAGAATTCAGGAATTGCTTAGCCAGGTGGGTCTGGTTCAAGGTCTCACATGAGATTGCTATTCAGATGGCAGCCAGGGCTGCAGTCACCGGAAAATCTGCCTGGGTCTAGAGAATCCACTTTGAATCTGATTCACTCACATGGCTGATGAAAGGAGGCTGCACCTTCGTTCCTAAACATGTGGCTCTCTCTGTGGGGCTACTTGAGTATCCTCCCAATGTGGTGGCTGGCTTTGTCCAGAGCGAGTGATCCAAGAGAGAGCAATATGGAAGCCAGGACATCTTCTACAACTAGGTTTGAAAGTCACACGCCATCATTTTCACGATACCCTGTTCGTTACACCGGTCGGGTCTAATCACCACAGGAGACGCCTACACAGATTGGGCACACCAGGAAGTGAGGACGTTGGGGCCATCTTTGAAGGTGGCTACCACACAAGGCTTTCAAGTTTATCAACCAAAAATAATTCTTGTATTTGCTAATGATATTTTAAATCTCTGCTAAAGCTACAATCACTTCTATTTATAATCCTAAAATTGTTGATGTGGGATTTCTTTCCTTTTTTTTTCCTGGATGAACTTGTCAGAAATTCATCTATTTCAAAAAAGAAGATTTTGGATTTTTTGACAGTCTCTATTATATGGTTGTTTTATATTTAGTTAATTCTTGCTCTTTTATTTATTTTTTCTCTCCTACTGTTTTTGGGTTTTCTCTGTACTATTTTTCCCAACTTCTAATCATTAGAGTCCAATCATTAGAATATTTTGAACCTTTCTTTGTTTCTCCAGAATGTAATTTGACTATAAATTTCTCTGTAAATCCTATTTTAGCTGCATTCCACATGCTATGATATGTAGTCTTTTCATTTTATTTCAGTTCTAAATATTTTCTAATATCTACTAAAATTTATTTTTAAACCCATGAATTTATTTATAAGTATGTTTTTTTCTTTTGTTTAATTTCTAAACATATGGGGGTTTGTGGCTATATTTTGTTATTGATTTCTAATTTTATTGTACTGTCATAAAAATGCTATTTGTACGAGTCGTTGGTACTTGTTTATATTTGTTTTGTGGCCTAAAATATGGTCAATTTTTATATATTCCATGTGGGTTTGAAAAGAATGTGTATTATCTAACTGTTGGATGCAGGGTTCATTAGATCAGATTTGTTGGTTGTTCAAATGTTCACATCCCTAACAACATTTTATGTGTTTATCAGTTACTTAGATGTGCAAAAAATCCATCTCTGATGATGATGATGATGACGATGATCATGGGTTTGTGCTTTTCTTCTGAAAATTCTACCAATTTTGTTTTGTATATTTCGAAGTTATATTGTTAGATGCAAACCATGTTATGTGTTTCTAGTGAATTGTTTCTTCTATTTTTACATGATGAATCTCTTTATCTTTAATAATCCTTTTTGTTTTAAGACCAATTTTGTCTGACATTAATATAGTGGCACCAGTTTTCTTTCGGTTAGTATACCTCTACTACATCTTTTTCCATCACCTATTTTCAATATTTATATATCACTGTGTTTTTTTTTTTTTTTGGTTTCGAATATATGACTTTTTTTTTATAAGAAATTTTATTTTGAGATACATTCAAACGTACAGGAACAGTTGCAAAAACAGTACAGACCTCATACATAGAACTCCAGCATACCCCGACCCCCCTCCCCCGATACCCCGATCCACCACCTTTAACATCCTGTCACAGCACCATTTCTTTCCCTCCCTCCCTCCCTCTCTCTCTCCCTCCCTGTCATCCATCATCTATTGCTCTGTCTTCTGAACATATGAGAGCAAGCTGCACACATCCTTGAAAAAACAATATGATTCACATATACATTTCCCATGAACAAGAACATTCTTTTATGCAATCCCATTAAATGCAGCTAAGAAGTTCAAGAAATTCAACATTGATACAAAGCTTACATTCTATATTTCCTTTTTTTTTTTTTTTTCCTTATGTCCCATCTGTGGCCCTTTGAGCCTCCTCTCCTCCATCCTCAGATCTCATCCAGGATCATCCTTGGCATTTAATTGTCATCTACTTAGACCGTCTTTTTTTTTTTTTTTTCCAATTGTGGAAGCATATATACAGCCTAAATCTTCCCATTCCACCCCCTCCCTAGCATTCCATTAGTGGGATTAATCACATTTAGAATGTTGTAATGCTAACACCTTCCCACCATCCCTTTCTAGAAGTTTCCCTTCACCCCAAACAGAAACCCTACACTCATTTCTTAACTCCCCATTGCCCCATTGCGGGTGTGGGAAGGGGTATCTTCCACACCAGACACCGAGGCGTTAGCCCAGCCTGCTCCCGTAGTGCTTCACTGCACGGCTCTCCCCTTCATAACTGCAGCCACTCCCAAGCTTTTTTTTTTTTTAAGAACTAGTCCGTCTCCAAATGCCAGCCCACTGTTTCCCCACACCTCAGCGTGGCCACGGGACTTTTAGCCGACTCACTCACTCATTTCAGAATGCAGGCTCCTGGTTTCACCAAATGCACATTCCCTGTGGATTTAGCAGACCTTATCCAGCTGGTGTATCACTGGCAGTGGTGTTCTGGGTTACTTTCTGGTTTTTATCTAGTATTTTTCATGGAGGTGTTTTTTTGCCCTGTCTCACCTAGCCACCATCTTAGGTTCTCCCTATCATTATGTTTTAAATATGCCTCTTGCAAAATATGTATAGCTGCATTTTGTTTTATTTTGTCTTTTTTTCAAAACTGAGATTCTCTGACTTTCAAATGTAATCATTTTTGTTTACCCCAATCCCTAACATAATTGGAAATATTTCTACCATCTTATTTTGTATTGCTATTTGTATGCTTTTTCTTTGCTTATTTCTGTCCCTTTCTGTCCTTAGTGAAATTTTCTGTATTTCCTTTTCTATGTGCATGCTTAGGTTAATAAAGTCTAAAGCTAATCAATATCTCTATACTCTCCTCACAAACAATATAAGGACTTTAGAATACTTTAATGTGGATCACTCCCTCCTATCTTACATGATATTCTTTTCCATTATTTTAGTTCCACCCTATTCTTATACTACTCAAATTAATTCAGGCATGGCCCAAATCATATATTCAAATGACCGACGTACTGAAACAGAGATCTCCCCCCCACACACAGCAATGGCTCAAACAAGAGAGAAAAATGTTTCTTTCACTTGCAACATTCCAGAAGTAGATGGCCCAAGGCTGATAGAGAGCTCTGTCCCTTGGGGTCATCCAAGATAGGTTTCTTCTTTCTAGTTCTGTTACTCTGTTACTACATCTTAACCACCCAGATGATAGCTCAACGCTACCACGTCCACATTCTTCCCTGTGGGAAGAGAGAAAGATGAAGTTGAACACAAGCAACTTCTTTTAAGGAATTGACCTGGAAGTGCATATGGTTACTCCTTGTTGCAAGGGAGATTGGGAAATGTAGTCTCTGGCTGAGTGACCAAGAGCCCAGCTAAAACTGGGGGGCTTCTGTTACTAAAAGGAAGGGGAGAATGAATATTGGGAAACAAATTGCCATCTTCCACAGACACCATCCAGATTCTGTGCCCTCTTGCTTTTCCCTGTGTTTGTTTCATCCTCAGGCCGGTCTCTCCCATTGATGGGAAAGATGGTCACTAACAATGATAACTTATGGTCTCCGGGTTTAGCAATGCCAGTAAAAAAGAAAATGGCTCTTTATGGATGGTTCTGGCAAAAGTCTGAGATTTCTTCTAATTGAGCCAATGTGGATCACATGCCCATCCCTAACCTAGTTGCTTTGGCTAGTGGGATGCAGTGTCCTGGTAAACCAGGTGTCAGTAACAGTCACCCCTTGGTGGGTGGGGTGGGATCAACAACCCCCCAACCCACATGGACTAAAAGTAGGAAAGTGGTGGTCCCCAAAAGTAAAATAGTGAGGTGCTGTTATCACCAGAATGGATGCTGAGCAAGCCACACAACAGCTGACCATTAGACTTGTCTTTCTTATAGAGCCACTGGATGGTCCAAGGAGACTGTACAATGTGCTTAAAAATCCCAAATGAACAAATGTGAAAGGTGATGCTGATGAAGAAGACTCTCCCTTTTACCCTCTCTTGCCAGGAGAACTTCTACTCATCTCTTAAGTCCACATTTAATGTCACCTCTTCCATGAAGCTTTTCATGACTTCTTAAGGAAATTAGTCATCCATTCAGTATGTAATGTTAACTTTCCTGCTGACCATACTGTTTGGAAATTATTTGTTTATGTGACTGTCTCCCAGTCCTCCTACACCACCCCTCCAGTTCAGGGTTCCTCCAGAGCTAGAATCCATCTGTGTCCTGCAGTACCTAAGGCACAGAAGGGGCATCAGGAGACTAGACTTGCTAAGTGAAAGAAGAATGTGCTGGTTTGGATATAATATGTCCCCCCAAAAGAGCCATGATCTTTTAACCCAAATTTGTTGGGTGGAAACTTTTGATTGTTTCCATGGAGATGTGACTCACCCAACTGTGGGTAATACCTTTGATTATATTATTTCCATGGAGGTGCTACCCTGCCCATTCAGTGTGGGTCTTAATTAAATTACTGGAGTCCTATAAGAGTGCACAGACAGAAGGAGCTCATGCTGCAGCTGAGGACTTTTGGACAGATGCTTGGGAGCTAACGGTTAGAGATGCTTAGAGAAGTTTGGATATGCTAGCCCAGTGTTTGCTCTGGAGAAGTGAAGAGAGACAAACCCAGAGACATTCTGGAGAAAGGCATTTTGAAACCGGAACCCAGGAGCAAGAGAAAGCAGATGCCAGCCACATGCCTTCCAGCTAACACAGGTTTTCCGGATGCCATCAGCTGTTCTTCAGTGAAGCTACCCTACTGTTGATGCCTTAGTTTGGACACTTTTATAGCCTTAGGACTGTAACTTTGTAACCAAATAAACCCCTCTTTATAAAAGCCAATTCATTTCTGGTATTTTGCATAATGGCAGCATTAGCAAACTGGAACAAAGAGTGTAGCCTCACTGATTCTCAGTATAGACATCCCCCCTCCAATTTCTAGTCTCTTTTTATCTTTGGAAATCATTATTGAAAAGACATTAGCCAAAGCCCAGGGAGTTCTGCAAGACTGGGGGTCAGATCAGAAATTATATAGTTTATATAAATGTCTCTCCTAACAACTGAAAAACAGAGCCAGACATTATTTTATTTATGGAACTCAAATCAAATTACCAAGATGCAAAGACCAAAGTCAGAGGAAGTTCAGCAGTTAATTGACTGAAAGCTGTCTTCTGATCCTGTCTGATGCCAGGTCTGAACAAAAAAGCTATGTTTTGTAATTAATTTCCAATCTAAATACATAAATGACTTTCTCCCCCAGAAACACCAACACCCCCAGCTTAATTAATGCTGAAAACTCTGCCTTTGATGGAGAGAAACAGAGGTAAGCCCAGTGGATGTAGCTGGGAGTAAAAGGTGGAGGACAGTGCAGGAGCCTTAAATGGAGGGACGTCAAGGTGAGGCTAAGAGGTACTTAGAGAAGCAGGAGGGCTTCCTGGAAAAGGTGTCTATGTGGCTTGCTTGGGAAACTCCAACTATGGGTCCCCTGGGTGGGTCCTTGGAATAATAATAGCTATCCTTTGTTGAACCATTACTATGTGCCAAATATTGTGCTAAGCACTTTGTATGAATTACCTCATTTTAATTTTCAGAACAATCTTGCAAGTTGAGAATTGGAAACTAAAGGTCAGAAAGTTGTGGTGATTTGCTCATGGCTCATTAGCTATAGCTAAGGAGTGAGTACAAAAGCCAGCATTTGAATCCCTGTGGATTTTCTTTGACTCAAAAGCTTCTGCTTTCCTCCTCAAACCACTCTGAGGTAGCTATTATTTCCTCCATTTTACAGATGAGGAGACTGGGACCTGGGGATGAGCCAATTTGCCCAAGTGACACAGACAATAAGTGCCAAAGCCAGAGGAGACACTAAGTCTGTTTGACTCCAAACTGTATTCCGCCTCCCAGGCAGAGGGAGAGCAAAGCCAAGAGGCAGGAATGCCAGGGAACCCCTGCAGGTCAGGGCTCAAAGTGTCCCAGGGCACTCTCCCCCTGTTTCCCACCCACCCCAACCTCCAGCTTGGGCTCCTTTCAAGAATCTTGTTTTCCCCACCTCTTCCCCATGGTGGTCCCTGGGCTGAATGGGAGTGATCTTGGAATGGCCTAAGATGCTCCTTCCCCCAAGATTTCCCAAGAAAAGATGCATCCAGGACACCACACATTCCAAGCAGCACCTGTGCATAGAACTGTGAAGCAATTGTATCAGGAACCAGCCAAACTGGGTTCAAATGCAGGCCTATGACTTTGGCCAATTATAGCAGTTCCCTTTTAAAAAAAATCTATTTTGGGACAGGCATTTCACTAGCGGTTTCCTCCATATTCGTGCATTTAATCCCCCCAACGATTGGCCCTATTTTACAAAAAAGGAGCCTGAAGCTCCCGGAGGAGAAGCGCGAGAACAGCAAACCTAAACCAGCCTGGGATTTGAACCCACTAAGGCCTCAGATCCTGTTGTTGCCTAGGAGCGGAGGAAGGAGGAGCTATTAGGGGCGGAGCGAGGAGTGGAAAGATAGAGGATCCGCTCTCAGCAGCTAGCGCTTACTACAGAAGGTGATTTTTTTTTTTTTTCTGCAGCGCGCATTCTCTCAGCATCTTTTCTGGATTTTTTTTTTTCCCCCGCTAAGCGGCAGAAAAGGGTGGGGCCGCTTCCCTGCAGCAGAGCTGGCGGCGGCAGCGGCAGCAGCTTGCAGCATCACTGAGGGCAGCAGCGGCGGCAGCAATGCTGGGTCTCGACTGGAGTTGACCGCGCCTGAGCCCTGCTAGGCGGCCGACTGCTCCCGGACGCCGGCGGGAAGGAGAACAGAGTCCGTTCCGCAGGCGTTACGGCCACACCGTCCGAGCCCTCCTCTGCGCCATGGCTTAGGCCCGCAGCCACCTCGCCTCGCGTCGCCTCGCTCTGCCGGGGTCTGCGCTCCGCCGCAGCCGCAGGGAGGGGCGCGTCCTAGACGCCCTAGCCGGGTTCTCGGGAACGCGGTGTCTCCTGCCCTTCAGCTCCCGCGGCAGACTGCGCTCCCGAGACCTTTGCGGGGGGCTCCTGGAGGTGCCTGCAGCAGGTAATCGAGGGATTTTACAGACTCTCAGCGATAGCTTTGCCGGCTCGACCTTGGGGGTTGAGCTCTCTCTCTAGGTCCCCTCCGAGGGAGGAAAGCAAGGTAGCTCAGGCTGACCACGGGAAAAAAACAGTGTAGACCAGACTGGATGGTCGGGAGCTAAGGGGCTGAAGGAAGATTAGAGACTTGCTTTAGAACGAGAGAAAAAAGGAGGGAGAGCCAGCTTGGCAGCCAGCATCATGGCGTGGCCGTGCATCACTAGGGCCTGCTGCATCGCCCGCTTCTGGAATCAGCTGGACAAGGCGGACATCGCCGTGCCGCTTGTTTTCACCAAGTATTCGGAGGCCACCGAGCACCCGGGCGCCCCGCCGCAGCCGCCACAATCGCAACAGCAGCCGGCCCAGCCGGCGTACGCGCCCCCCTCGGCGCACGCGGGCGCCATAGAGACGCAGCCGGCGCAGGGCGAGTTGGATGCAGTTGCCCGGGCAACAGGGCCGGCTCCCGGGCCTAGCAGCGAACGCCGGGCCTCGGCTGCCCCAGGCCGGAGCGGCCCCAGCCCGGTCCCGGGCTCTGGCGTGGGCCCTGCGGACTCGGTGATGCGGCAGGACTATCGCGCCTGGAAGGTGCAGCGGCCCGAGCCGAGCTGCCGGCCGCGCAGCGAGTACCAGCCATCCGACGCGCCCTTCGAGCGCGAGACCCAGTACCAGAAGGACTTCCGCGCCTGGCCGCTGCCGCGCCGCGGGGACCACCCGTGGATCCCCAAGCCCGCGCAGATCCCCCCGTCCTCCCAGGCCCCGGCACCCATTATCGGGGCTCCCAAGCGCCGCCCGCTGAGCCAAGAGAGCTGGCCGGTGCAGGCCGCCGCTGAGGCCTCGGAGCAGGAGGGGACCCCTAGGGCAGCAGCTGTCCCTGCAGCCGGAAAGGAGTCCGGGGCGGACGAACGCGACACGCGCAAGAAGGCCGGGCCCACCTGGATGGTGCGTCGCGCCGAGGGGCAGGGAACACCCATCCTCGGGGCCCCCCAGAGCCGCCCGCAGAGCCAAGAGAGTGGGACAGTGCTGGCCGCCACTGAGAGCTCGGAGCAGGAGGCGGCCCCTGGCGGAGCGGGTGTCCCTGCGGCCGGAAAGGCGTCCGGTGCGGACGAGCGCGACGCACGCAAGAAGGCCGGGGCCGCCTGGATGGTGCGTCGCGCGGAAGGACAGGGGCTCGAGCAGACGCCACTGCCCGCGGCCCAGGCTTTGGTCCAGGCCGCGGGCACCGAAGGTGGCAACGGGCGGGCGGCGGCGGATGCCCTCAACAGGCAAATCCGCGAAGAGGTGGCGAGTGCGGTGAGCAGCTCCTACAGGTGAGACGCGGGCGCCGCACACGCAACGTGGCTGGTCATTCTTACCCTCTCCTAACGACTTTCCAGGGCTCATTCTCCCCGTTGCAAGCCTCACTTTCAGTCTCTGCTCTCAGACCACAACCTCTCCCCATCCCCACACCAAGTATCCTCCCACTGCAGGCTTCTCTTCTGCCCTTTCTGTGTGCAAGCTGCGTTCGCTTTACCACTTTAGCCACCTTTTCCCCCCATCCCTACCTCACCTTAGATCCCTGCTTGCCCAACCTTGTCCAGTTTCTTCACAGACTACGTTTCCTTCCAGCCCCACCCCACTCACCTGCTGCATTAGCCTGGATGCTGCTGCGCCTTGTTGACTTAGCTGCTGCCCATCCCCCTTGGTGCTTTCCCCCAGGGTCCCCATCTTCCCAGAAGAAGAGTTCTTTCCCAGTAACTTCTCCCCTTCCTTCCTAGCCCACTTCACTGGGCCCTTCATTCTTCCCTCCTCTCTCTCAGATACTGGACAACAGCCAAGCACCACACCCTTTACTAGATTTCCTGCAGGGCCCTGACAGATCACCCTCCTCCTACTAACACTAGGGCTTTGAGGTCAGATTTGTCCTGCGCCTTACCAGCTGTAATGCTTTGGACAAGTTGCTTAACCTTTCTGGGCCTTGGGTTTGTATCTGTAAGATGCAATTGGTAATAGATATCTCCAAGGATTCCTTACTTATTTATTGTTTTGACATTAAATATTCAACATTTTTGAGCACCTCCTATATGCCAGGCACTGTGCTGGACTTTGTGGGATTAAATAGATTGATTTAGGAGAAGAGTTTGTTCCTGGAACGTAGTAGGTGCTTAGTATGTTTTGGTTCCGTTTGACGTTCTATATAATGCCTTCTTATTCTACTTTCTGCTTCTTAGATACCTCTGAGCATTCTCCCCTATTGATGCATCTCCTTTCTTTTCATGTTCTCCAGATGTCTTTCTCATTCTCTTACCACCAAAAACCCTTTCTTTAGTATATTCAGTTCCCTTGTAAATGAATGCCTTCAAATATGAAATGTCTTCTTTCTCTCTTTCCAGTCTTCTAGAATTCTCCTCTGCTGCAACCTCAGCCCTTCTAGCTTGCTTTCTCCCTCTTCCTCCATCCAATGTCTATTTCTGAATATTTAGTGTTCAATTCTGCTCTTATGTTTCAACGCAAATCAATTACAGATCACAGTTGTCTCTGAACATCTGTAACATTGGGCTTTGGGGTCTCTGAGGAGGCAGATAAGCATGATGTATAATCAAGAGAGAGGTTCAAAATGTGTTTTATGAGGTCCTCCATCATTGTCAAGGCCAGTTGCCTCCTTCTTGCAGGAGGGTGCGGCGGGAAGCACTGCAGAGCTAGTGTCCTTTGCCAAAATCCTATATGCAGCCTCATGTCATACTGATGTTATTTGCAGTGAACATGACAAACACTCCCTCATATGCTGAGGAAAGACTAGCATATACACACACATCCTCTGTTGTTAAGATAAAATCTTCCTATAGTCTCCCTGGTATTAACCCTGGAAAGCATTTCTTAGTAAGTAGAGGCAGCTAATCAATTGGTCCCTATCCATCTTCCTGAAATTCCCACTTGGCATCTCTCTCCTGGTTTATTGCTATCACAACCACACTGGTTCCCCAAGAGTATACCACTTCCTTTTAAAGCTCTGGGTCAAGCAAGGATATATATTCTTGGCTCATAGTCATGAGGAGGCGGTGGAGTTTCTTTGTTTTTTTGTTTTGTTTTGTTTTGTTTTGTTTTTTTTACAATGTCTTTATATTGTTATCAAGGCAGGATCAAAAAGAAAAAAAAGCAAGGGGCATAAAAAACAAAGCCAAGAGGTGGTTTTCTGATTCTGACACAGCTTTCTTGTTTATAGGGCCTTACTTCATTCCCTGATCTTCATTCCCTGAGAACCCTAAGTCTGGTCCAACATTGCAGATCCCTGGCTTGGCTGCTTCCTCTTCCTGCTTCCATTCTACCTCCCTGTGGCAGGCTGTAGCTTACCACCCTCTCCTCACCTCCGTATGGTCAATGCCAATCAAGGAAGACCACAGATTTTCAAGCATCCTTTAGTGTTCCTACTCAGTTTATGTTTCCAAGTTGGCAGAGCTTCCTTTGTCCATGGGTGATTGTCCAGACAATCAGGGAACAACCACACCCTTCTGATGCAATCCATTCCAAATATTTGGGGTTGTACCTTTGTTCTGTGTAGCCTGCCCCACCTCCCACCCCCAAACAACACTTTAACACAACATTTTAACAGTGCAGTAAGCATGCCAGAGCTTCACAGCTAGGAATTACACACATACTGGAAGTGATTGGATAGTGTGTGTGTGGGAGGGTGGTGGTGGTGGTAATACTATGCTCCCACAGCTGGTGAGAATGATTATTTTATTTTCAGTGGCCATTAGAATTCCATCAACCTGGCAAGAAAAATCTCTGATGTGCCTCAAAAAAAAGTCTTTTTATTTGGTCTTCTGTAAAATTTAATTATGCATATGACTTTGGGGCCAGAGATCCCATTTTGCTGTATAATCAGGAGGTTTTAAAACATCAACAGAATGAGTGCTGCCAAGAGACATCAGTTTCTTTAATGGACAAAGTATGTAACAAATTTGGTGTGAAATTTAACATTTTTTTTGTTCCAGAAGAAAAATTAACTGATAATAGAGAAACGCACTTTGGGTGAAAGTAGATATGAAGAAATCAGATGTTCTATAAATTAAATGTACTACACAAGAAAAGATGCTTGGAAATTATAGACTCATCTATTACATTGATTTCTCTTCCCTATTGTCACACCCTTTCCCTCACTACGATTCTGGACAGTTCCTTGATTTGAGTATGATTCATGCCTTCTGTAGATGATCCTTATATTACCTGAGGAGCCAATATTTCAATAATTTGTTTTACAAACCCGTCTCTTATTCTGCTTTACAAAAATCATGGTATGTTTACACCACAGTGAGTTGTTCATCTCACGGGCTTTACAAATAACATCTGTCACATAACATCAATGTGAGCAGTTCACTTAAATAGAGAAAGGACAAATACACTGGTTCATAATGTAAAATATACATTCAGTATCTAGGGTCATATACATGCTAATTTGTTTTCTCCTACAATATATAGTCGGTAGACGACGTTAAATGTCCTTTGACACTATGGTTTGGCATCTTTGGAATTATTCATAATAATAAGACTGATTAATTTTTAATACATTAAATTTACATAGATGATATAAAATTGAAAAGCCTGTCTTTGTTACCATTTTTCAATGTTAAGGATGGATTTCGCTGGGCAGCCATTTGCAGCTTAGACCTGGCCTTCTCAATTAGAAAATGGATGAGTAATGAGGGGTGGGGATTAATATTCCCCTCCCAGGCAACCCCATTGCCCTGGCCATCAGTTAATAAGAGATAGATAGGGTAGCAGGTGCTCCCCATAGACATGCTAATGATAAACTTTTCCTGAAAAAAATCAGCTGAGGCACCAGGTGGTAGAATTAATAAAGCAGGGGCAAAATACTTGAAAAATGAAAGCAGTGACAAAGAAATCAAAGAAAAGGAGCCTGTCTGCCCTACGACCTTTCACAAAGGTTAGAGGAAGGCTCTTCTGACAGTGCTTATTCTGTGCAGAACCGCCCCCTCCATTCCCTGAATTTCTTCTCAGGCAAGTGCTAACAATACTTCAAGACCCCTGTTGGCAACTCAGTCTTCAGCGACGCCTTCCTAGGTTCTGCCATTCAGATTTACTTTCTTCTATTCCCCTTTTACATTTGTACTCTTATCATTTTCTGCTTGATTATAAAATACTTTTGTCCATGTTTTAGTTTCCAAGGCTGCCGTAACAAATTACCACAAACTGGGTGGCTTCAAACAACAGCAGGTTATTATTTCATGGTTTTGGAGGCTAGAAGTCCGAAATTCACTGTGTCACAGGGTTGGTTCCTTTGGGGGTTTCAAGGGGGAATATGTTCCATGCCTCTCTCCCAGCTTCTTGCGGTTGCAGACAATCCTTGGTGTTTCTTGGCCTGTGGCTCCATCTCTCCAATCTCTGCCTCCATCTTCATGGCCTTCTTCTCTATGGGTTGTGTGTCACCAATTGTCCCCCCTCCTTAGAAGGACACTAGTCTTTGGATTTAGGGCCCACCCTAATCCAGTATGACCTCATTTTAGCTTAACAAATTACATCTACTAAGACCCTATTTCCAAATAAGGTCATATTGACAGATACCAGGGGTTAGGATTTGAATGTATCTTTTTGGGGGACACAGTTCAATCCACCACAGTCCATAGCTTCTCCCGACACCAGATCACAAACACTTGAAGAACAGAGGCTGTATTTTGTTCATTTCTGTACTTCTCACAGCCAACAGTGTGCCAAGGTGCCACATAGGTTTGTTGAGTCCAGTGGAATTTTTTTAATTTGGTGAAAGCTTTAGTCATCTACCTATTTAATCATTTCATTCAGTTTCATTCATTTGAATTTATTTCAGAAAATGAATCCCTGTAATATTCCAGACAGGATTCTAGGGATGCCAAATGAGTGTGTTATAACCCTTATAAAAGGAAATAGTGTCTTCCTTAATCAAAATAAGCCCAAATCCTCAAGGTTAGGACTAGAAGTAAATGTTCAAATGGGGAAGGGTAGCAGAAACTTGCAGACCTGATTCTAGCTGCACCTTCCCCTAGAGCAGCGGTCCTTAACCTTGGCTGCACATTGGAATCACTGGAGAGCTTTAAAAATGCTAATGCATAGATTAAAAGCCCAGAAAATCTGGTTTAATTGGTCTGGGGTGTGGTCTGGGCAACTGGATTTTTAAAAGCTGTCCCAGCTGATTCTGATGTGCAACTCAGGTTAAGACCTACTTCTCTAACCTAAAGGTTCTCAAATTTTAGGACACAAAAGAATTACCTGGAGAGCTTCCAAAATGCAGATTCTTAAGCCACATCCTCAGACATGCTGATTCACTAAGTTTAAAATGGAACCTAAGAATCTACATTTTAACAAGTGCTCTAAGTAATTATGATGTGGGTAAACTCCAGGCTTCACTAGGAACCGCACCTCTCAGAGAGATTTGCCATTTTAAGATGCTGAGTTTTTCTGTATGCAAACATGGTACAGCTTGTCATTTAGTTAAATCTTTTTTGTCCTTCGCGTAGGCTTTGTAATTTTCTCCATAAAAGTCTTTTATATCTCTAGTCCTTTTCCAGTTTTGTTTTCTGTATTTAACCCTTTAATAATCTAAATAGATTTGATCTTTATGGTTCAGACTGAGGTGGGAACCTAATTTTCTTTTTTCCCATAAGGAAAGCCATTTATCTCAATACCCTTTTAGAAAAATTCAACTTTTCCCTACTAATTTATAATATCTCCTCTATCGTATAAAGATCTTGTATATTCCTGAGTATATGTCTGGACTTTCTGTTCTATTCCACTGAACTGAGCAACACTATCTGCTTTTCCTTTTTTCTAAGTATCTTATAATTGTTGTTCCTGTGGTGAAGAGTATATTTTATTACATTTTCAAATTTGTTATTGCGGATACATTAATTTTTTGCAGTATCTACAGTCAGTTTTATTTTAATATAATCTAAACACACACCATTTAGCAAATACCAAGAAAAATTTATGTACAAGAGTTGATGCTATTGCATTTGGGTAAAGCTGGCAAGTTTTTGCTACTAGCACAGCCCAGGAAACACCACCGAGGAAACCTAATATATTGGAATAGATGTTGTGGTGTTTGGCCCACAGTTTAATAGCTCTCAGAGTTAACCTGAAGTTGTCAATGTTTGGTACTAGATGTAAAATTTCATTGGTGACCTTGCAACCATTGAGACTTCTTATGCATCTTATATCTAAATTTTTAAGCAGACTGTCATCTCGTAGGTCCAAATCTTCTGGAATAGTCTGCAGTCCTAATCTTGCAAACAAAATATCAATCTCTATCCCATCAAAACACCGTTTGATAACTGGTACAAATGCCTCTTCAACAGCTCTTAAATCTTTTACTTCTTCCTGTAATTTCAATTTATCATAGAATGAGGTGAAAAAGTCACTTCAATCAACATGTCTTGGTGCAACACACAACACATCAATATTGGCACCTTTTGTGTGTACTCCGAATCTGTAAGATCCAAATGTAAAAATTTTTCCTCCAACATTTTCAATTACAGATTGTGGGAGGTTCTTGCTTTCACTGATTTCTCGTATCCACTCTTTTACCAGGTTATTTAATTTTCCCAAAATTAAAATCCTGCACTGCCGTTCCTCTCCCTCTTCAAAAACCCCAAAAGGCTTCAGAGTCTCAATCAGTTTCTGTGTAAGTATGCAGTCAGTCTCCTTGGGGGCTGCTAAGCTGATAGGAGAGGTAATGCCATAGTGCTTCTGTGGCGGCTGTGTTGGTTGTGATCCCTGCGTTGTGACTGGAAATGGCATCGTCTCCGGCATGGGCACCTCCCAGTCACTAACACCACCCCCAACACCCCCACCTCACCCCCCTACCCCACCCCCCACAACCCCAGCTGCTGCTGCCCTGGGCATAATCCACTGAGGCAGGAGGGAGGGGGATGCCTGCCTCAGCCCTGGGTCCAACCTGATACATTAATTTAAAAAATATTTTTATTTTGCAACATTACAAACTTACAGGAAAGTTGCAAAAATAATACAGAAAACTTCTGTGTACCCCCTACCAAGATACCCAGATTTACCAACTTTTAACATTTTGCCACATTTGTTATATCTTTCTATCTATTTTCCTATCTATCAGTTTTCTATAAATTTGAGAGTAGGTTGCATACATCATGCTCCTTTACCACTTAATAATTCCATGTATGTTTCCTAAGAACAAGGATATTCACTTATGTAACTAGATTAAATGTAATTATCACGTTTAAGAAATTTAACATTGATATAAAGCAGAAAGTCTACATTCCAGTTTTTTCAGTTGCCTCAATAATGTCCTTTTGGGCACTTTCTCCTCCATTATTAAGTCGAATCCAGGATCATGTATTGCATTTAATTGCCATTATCTCTTTAGTCTCTATTTTTTAAATTGTGGTAACATATATGCAAATAAAATTTCCCATCTCAACCATTCCCAACCATTCCTAGGCAACAAAATAATATTCCTGTGTGTGTGTGTGTGTGTGTGTGTGTGTGTGTGTGTATTACAATTTGTTTATCTATTCATCTGTTGATGAGCATTTGAGGTTGTTTCCATCTTTTGGCTGTTGTGAATAATGCTACGATGAACATTTATGAACAAGTACCTGTTGAGTACCTATTTTCAGTTTCTTTGGGTATATACTTAGGAGTGCAATTGCCAGATCATATGGTAGTTCTATAATTTTTTGAGGAATTGTCATACTGATTTCCATAGTGGATACAGCATTTAATATTCTTTCCAGCATAATGGTTCCAGTTGCTCCTCATCCTCTCCAACACTTGTTATTTTCTGCTTTTTGTTTTTGTTTTTGTTTTTTTAATAATAGCCATCCTTGTGGGTATGAAGTGGTATTTCATTGTGGTTTTGATTTGCACTTCCTTAATGGTTAATGATGTTGAGCATCTTTGCATGCATTTATCTGCCATTTGTATATCTTCTTTGGGAAATTGTCAAGTCCTTTGCCCATTTTTAAATTAGGTTGTTGGTCTTTTTTTGTTGAGTTGTTGGAATTCTTTATATATTCTGGATATTAAACCCTTATCAGACACATGACTTGTAACTGTCTTCTCCCTTTCTGTGGGTTTCTTTTCATTTTCTTGATAATTACCTTTGAGGCACAGAAGTTTTAAATTTTGATGAAGTTGGATTTATCTATGGTTTCTTTGGTTGCTTGTGCTGTTGATATGATATCTAAGACACCATTGCCAAATCCGAGGTCATAAATATTTGTCCCTATGTTACCTTCTAAGAGTTTTATAGTTTTATATATTTAGGTCTTTTGTTCATTTTGAGTTCATTTTTGTCTATGTTATGAGGTAGGGGTCCAACTTCATTATTTTGCTTGTGGATATACAATTTTCCCGGCACTGTTTGTTGAAGAGAATATTCTTGCCCAGTTGCACGGACTTGGCACCCTTGTCAAAAATCAGTTGGCCATAGATATGTGGGTCTATTTCTGTATTTTCAGTTCTATTCCATAAGTCTGTATGTCTATCCTTATGCCAGTACCATACTGTTTTGATTGCTGTAGCTCTATAGTAAGCTTTGAAATCTAGGGAGTGTGAATCCTCCATCTTTGTTCTTCATTTTCAAAATTGTTTTGGCTATTCAGGGCCCCATGTCCTTCCATAGGAATTTGATGAATTTGATGATTAGCTTTTCCATTTCTACCAAAAGGCTGCTGAAATTTTCATAGGTATTGAATTGAATCCATAGACTATGTTGGACAGTATTGACATCTTAGCAATATTAACTCTTCCGATCCAAGAAGATGGTATGTCTTTCCATTTATTTAGGTCTTCTTTAATTTCTTACAACAGTATTTTGTAGTTTTCAGTGTACAAGTCTTTCACCTCATTTATTAAATTTATTTCTAGGTGTTTTATTTTTTAGGTGCTATTATAAATGTAATCATTTTTTTTAATTTACTCTTCAGATTGTTCATTGCTAGTATATAGAAACACAATTGATTTTTGCATGCTGCACTTGTACCCTGCCACTTTTCTAAACTTACTTATTAGTTCTAATAGTTTTCTTGTGGATTCCTTTGGATTTTCTATATATAAGATCTGCAGATGGAGATCATTTTGCCTCTTCCTTTCCAATTTGGATACTTTTAATTTCTTTTTCTTGACTAATTGCCTTGACTAGAAATTCTATTACAATATTGAATAACAGTAGTGAAGGAGGGTGTTCCAGTTTGCTAATGCTGCCGGAATGTAAAACACCAGAAGTGGATTGGCTTTTATAAAGGGGGTTTATTTGTTTACACAGTTACAGTCTTAAGGCCATAAAGTGTCTCTCAACAATTGGCTACCTTCACTGGAGGATGGTCAATGGCATCTGGAAAATCTCTGTTAGCTGGGAAGGCATGTGGCTGGTGTCTGCTCCAAGTTCTGGTTTCAAAATGGCTTTCTCCCAGGACATTCCTCCCTAGGCTTCAGCTTCTCTTCAAAATGTCACTCTTAGTTGCTCTTGAGGTGTTTGTCCTCTCTTAGCTTCTCTGGAGCAAAAGTCTGCTTTCAAAGGCCATCTCCAAAATGTCTCTGTAAGCTGAAGCCCCTCTCTCCATTCCTGTGCGTTCTTCAAAGTGTCCCTCTTGGCTGTAGCAAGCTTGCTCCTTCTGTCTGAGCTTATATAGTGCCCCAGTAATTCAGACCCACCCTGAATGGGTGGGGTCACACCTCCGTGGAAATTATCCAGTGAAAGATCTCACTCACAGTTAAGTGATCACATCTTCACAGAAACATCCAATCAAAAGTCTCCAACCCAAACAACACCGATATGTTTCCTGCCCACACAAGACTGCATCAAAGATAGTGGCGTTTTGGAGGACATAGTACATCCAAACCAGCACAGAGGGCATGCTTGTCTTGTTCCTGATCTTAGAGGGAAAACTATCAGTCTTTCACCATTAAGGATGATGTTAGCTGTGGGTTTTTCATAAATGGTTTTATTATGATGAGGTGGTTCCCGTCTATTACTAGTTTCCTTCATGTTTCAATCATGATAGGGTTTTGAATTTTGTCAAATGCCTTCTCTGTGTTTAGTTATTTAGTCTTTTCAGGGACTCAAATTTTAGTTTTAGTGATCATCTCTCTTTTTTTTCCAGTAAACTTTAGTCTTACTTTTACTATTCCCTTTCTTATTACGATCTTAGAGGTAGGTATGCATAAGGCAGGTTATGGACAGCATTGTATCCCTGGCTAAGGAGTTTTGATTTTCTTCGAAAGACAATTATGTGTCACTAAAACAATCTAGGCAGGGAGAAAATAATTAAATTTTATAAAGCTCCCACTGGCTGGCCTTAGAAAGTAACATAGGTTCAAATCCTGGGGAGGTTGGAGAAAGTAAGGCCAGTTAGTAGGCTATTGAAATAATCCAGAAAGAATGATGAAACCTGAACTGTGGCAGTGGCTGTAGGATTGGAGGTTCATGACGTATTGTAAATAAAACAGAACAGATCTTAATGACCAATTGAGGTGCAAGGAAGAGAATATAATCCATGATGACACTCATGTTTTGGGTTTGGATAACTGTTGGTGGTGCTAGTCATTGGAGCAGGGAATATAAAGGAGAAAGGAAGTTAGGGGTAGAGGTTGGGCTTATTTTTAATTCCTAGAATTTGAATTGCCTATGAGATATATCCAAGAAGAGTATTCAAGGGTCAGTTGAGTAAATACACCTGAAGGTGAGAAGAGAGGTCTGGGTTGGAAATATGCATTCGATACCATTAGCTTATGAGTGTTATTAAAACCATGGGAGGAGGTGAATTCATTCCTGGAGAAGGAGTAGAGAAAATTAGCCATCAGAGAATGGATCCCTGGATGATAGGAGTATTTGGTACTGGCAGCAGAAGGCATGCCCATGAAAAAGATGAATAAGTGACCAGAGAGGAGGAAAGAAAATCAAGAGAACAATTTGTCATGGAAACCACATTGAGTACCTAACTCAGCAATGCTTTCTTCCTAGTTAGAAATTTGTACTGATGACCTACTTGTGTAAGGCATTTTGCTAGATCATTGGTTTACCCTGTGCAGTTAACTCTGAGATAAAATGGTATCTGTGACTAACCCCCAAAGAGGAGAAAAGATCAGGCACACACTATTAATTCTTGGTTGCTCTCCCAGGGAAAAAAGCACATCTAATGCATATGTGAACTTAAAAAAAAAAAAAAAAAAAAAAGACAAGCAGTGATAGTTCTAAATCTGTGATCCCTAAGAATCACTCAGTACCCCAGACCCAAAACCTAAAATAATCCATCAAATATCCATTAGCATTACAGGGCCCTCTCTGTAATCAGTGCAGCTTTGGCTTTATAAATTGTGTCAGTTCTATGAATGTAAACAGTGGAGTGTCTACATTTCTGACAAATGTAGACATTCCCAAGATGGGTCCGAATCAGCAAACTAAAAACTCTTTGATGGTTACTGAAGAGGCTACATTTTACCATTAGAAATAATAATAATAGTGGCTGAGTACCTGCTATGTGCCTGGCTGTCTGCTAGAAACCTTAGATGCATTTTCTCCTGTAATCATGGTAGTTGTCCTGTAAGAATGATAATATTACTTCCTGTGAGAGCGTAGGAACCACAAGACCTCTTGTTTACCTTCAAGTTTTAATACTAAAAGGCAGAGACTTTGTCTAATGCTAGCCTTTCTCTACCCTGGGCACTTTCTCAGTATCTCCTCCATTTACTAACATGTACTGTCTCAACTCAGTTTCCATTCAGTAAACATTTACAAGTGCCTACTAAATGTCAGGCCCTGAACCAAGTCTGGGGATTATGAAGTGACCACTTGCTTATGTTTACTAGGCAGAGACAATTGGGTAAATAAATAAATGTGCTGAAAAGTTACGTGTGCTCTAATAGAAAGGTCTATGCAGGGTATGGTAGGGCACAGAGGAGAGGAGAGAGGAGTCCATTCTACCTGATCTGAGGCTTATCAGGAAAGGTTCAGTAGAGAAGCTAACTCATAGGCTGAGTCTTGAAAGTTGAGTAGGCAATAAATGGGGAAGGGATCAATTTGTGTAAAAATACAGGAAGAAAAATTGTAAATAATTCTGCGCAGGCAGAACTTAGAGATCTCATTGGGTATGGGTAGAATGGTGAAAGGTAGATTGAGTAGGTAGCTCGAGTCAGCTTCTTTATCCTATACGCAAAGGATGAAGCAGGATTAGGTTTTGGATTTTAGAAAATAGGTTTTGGATATTGGACTTTGGCAGCAGTGGGAAGGATGTGTTGGAAGGCATTAGGCTGGGAGCAAGGAGTCTGGAGAGGAAGCTGTATTCTAGGTGAGAGATGATGAAGACCTCTGGAAAGGAAAGAATGTAAACAAATGCTGATGGGTGGAATAAAATAATGTAGTAGCTGATTAGGAGTAGGCAGAAACGGAGAGGGAAGACTCTAGGATGTTTCCCAGATTGCATGCTTTGGATGGCTGGGAGAACAAAGGTGTCATTTGTTGAACTAGAAAGCACAGTTTTGGACAAGCTGAGTTTAAGGTGTCTTTGGAAGATCTACATGGAGATGTTCAGTAGAGAATGAAAATAGAAACTCACATTCTTGGTAAGGCTGTAAAGTGGTACAATCACTTTATAAAACTTTCTAGCATTATCCACCTAGCAGTTCCACCCTTAAGTACATACCTAACAGAAATGAATGCAAAACACATTTTCAAGAATGTTTATAGTAGTTTTATTCATAATAGCTAAAAACTAAAAACAGCCCAAATGTTCATCAACAATAGGATAGATAAATTATGGTATATTCCTACAAAGATATTATATAGCAGGTGTGGTAGGCAGAAAAGGACTTCAAAAATTGGAACCTGTGAATATGTTAATTAACTTGGCAAAAGGGACTTTGCAGATGTGATTAAGTTAAGGATCTCGAGATGGAGAGATTATCTTATATTATCCAAGTGGGCCCAGTGTGATCAGAAGTGTCCTTATAAGTGAATGAAAGCAGAAGAATCAATGCCAGAGTGATGCAGTGTGAGAAAGACCCAAGTGGCCATTGCTGACTTGGAAGGTGGAAGAGGGCCATGAACCAAGGAATGCAGGTAGCTTCTAAGAAGCTGGAAAAGGCAAGGAAAGAGATGCTCCCCTAGAGCCTCTAGAACACATCCCTGATGACATCTTGGTTTTAGCAGTGAGATGAATTTCAGACTTCTGAATTACAGAAATGTAAGAAAATAAATTTGTGTTTTAAGCCATTAAACTTGTGGGAATTTATTACAGCAGCAGTAGGAAACTAATACACAGGTTTTCTCAATTTTAGCACTATTGACATTCGGACTGGACAATTCTTTATTGTAAGGGGCTGTCCTGTGCATTGTAGGATGTTTAGCAGCATCCCTGGCCTCTACCCATGCCCCTTTCCCTAGTCCTGATGATTAAAAATGTCTCCAGACATTGCCAAATGCCCCCTGGAGGGGCTTACTGTCAGTTAAGAGTCCCTGTTATATAGCAATGAAAAAGAGTGAATTACTGTGACACTCAACAATATAGTTATCTCACAGACATAAAGATTAGTGAAAGAAACTGGATATTAACTGAATTTATATGAAGTTCAAGGATTGGCAAAAGTAACTGATAGTGAAGGAAGTCAGAATAGTGGTGATCCCTGGGGACGGGGTGGGTAAATTGGCTGAGAAGGAGCACAAGGAAACCTTCTGTGGTATCGGAAATGTTATATGTCATGAACTGGGTGGTGGTTTTGTGGATGTTTGCATACAAACAATTAAGATTTATATACTTTAGTCTAGGTGTGTTATACCTCAATAAAAATATAAAAACAAAATACACACTAACTAAATGGAGACATAGGTTTGATGCTCAGGAAAAAGGGCAGAACAGAAAAGAGAAATCTGGACCATATCAGCCTGTCAGTGAAAGTCAAACCAACAGGTGTCAGGGTGGGTGGGGAATAAAGAAGGTGAGAAAAAAAGAATTCTGAGGCCAGAGCCCAGGTAGCACCAATGTCTCAGGGATGGGTGGAGGAAGGGTCAGTAAGGATTGCCTGTTAGTGCCTGTGTCTGCTCCCCCGTCCGCCAGCAAGGGTTGGGCCCCTCCATTGTGTCAGCTTCCCACCTCTCTGCCTCTGGCCTTGTGTGTTACATACAGGAGCTCCCCCCATGTGGGTTCATAAGTTATACTTCTCTCTATCCCTCCCTTATCCTAGCATAGTCTACTGTCACTGGGTATTTTGTTTTCAGACTGAATGAAGAGGCCTTGGCAAGAACAAGCCTGGTATAATCTCTTTTGGTGGGAAAATTGTGCCCAGGCCTCAAGCCACAAAACCTACCACAAATGCGTCCCTGAAACTGCCTTTTCCACTGTGCTGTTCCCTTGTGGCCATGGTCCATTTCATGCAGTGACTTTAAAAAGTTGGCCTACATTGTGGTATAGCAAAGAGTGCATTTTTGCAATCATCCTAGCCCCTAAGGATTGTTCAGTATTAAACCATAATAATTAGGCAAAAGGTAGACAATGGCAGAATGCAAAACAGCAGAATTAGAGAGGACAGAGACATAATTGAGTTTCAACCTCATTTGTATAAGTTTACTTACCCTGTGCCAATTGCTTTCATGTGTCTTTTTACTTAGACTGCATAATGACCTTTTGAGGTAAATATCCATATGTTTAAAGATGAAAATGGATTCAGGAAGGTTTGGGGACTGAGGTCGTACAACCAGTGTATAGCCAAACTGGCTCAGGAACCTGGTTCTCATTCTAGCTCACAGCTCTGTCTTGCTTGTGGAGCTCTTGTAGACCCCTGCCACGTCCTCCCAGCTTGACATGCCAGCCCCTGGGAGGGCTGCTGCCCCCTCACTTCATGCCCTCCTTCATCAACGCTGTTTCTGCAGAGGAGAAGGGGTGGGTGGTCTCCCCACTCCTTGCCCTGAACTCTCCAAGGATCCCCTTCCCCTCCAGGGCAAGGGCCAGACACCTGGTCCTACGGTCAAGACTTACTAGGTCTGACCTATCTGTGTGCTTCCTGCACACACCTGATGCTTTCTCCCAAGGTTTTCAGCTCTGGCTGCACATTAAGATCACGGGGTCCCCAATAGGGGCCCAGCCAAACAGAATATTTTAAAGACTCTCCAGGTGCTCCAGCCACATCACACCCTAAGCCAGGCCCTGACAGACCCCACAGTTAACCATTGCTGGACTTTGTGCACAGTTTTCTCTCCTGCCTCCTTTCATCTTTCTAAATCCTTCCTATCTTTCAGGATGTGTAGTCATTGTTAAAGAGCTTATCCTATAAAAGCGGGAAATTAGGTTGGATTTATTTGATCATCATATAATAATAATAATAATGCATTGGGCTTAATATTATTTTTATTCCAACTTCAGTGCAGCATCTTAAGAGTATGCAAAGGTTGGGGCTATTGGTCATGGGCTATGAAGATGCAAGATGAAGAGGACATGATCCTTTCTTGCAGATTACTGTTTCGTGAGAGATATGACATGGATGCATGTATCTAAAGTACCAGGTAGTCCTGGAGAAGGTTAAAATTAGCGGCCAGAGTTTTCTAGGGACACAGAAGGGGCTGGTTAATTCTGGTAGAAGATTTGTGAAAGGGATGGCTGTATGGGTCCTGGGAGGTGGCCTGGTGTTCTAAGAAGAGCAAGGCCTTGGTGACCATGAAAATTGGGTTTGAATCATGTCTCTAACTTAAAATCTCAGTAACCTTGAGAAAGACTTGATTTTTTCCATCAGTAAAATGGGGATAATTACATAGTAATTACTTCACAGAGTCATGATGAAGATGGAGGGAGATAGTACTTGTATACAGTATATGCCTGTCATGGTAAGGGCTGGCTACTTTTACTGTTATCATTGACAGAATCGAATAGAATAAGTTACTAGTGAAAGTCATGTATTCATTCAGGACACATCAATCACATCTTGAATCAGGCACTATGCTAGGACCTGGGGTACAGAAATAAATTAGACATAGTACCTGCCCTGAAGGAGCTCCTGGTCTAGAGAGAGAAACATATTAAGAAAATTATAGTAACAGTAGTAAGTACAATAAGAGAAATATACACAAAGTATTGAGGGGATGCCAAGGAAAGGGCAGTCTGACTCAGCCTTTGGAGGGATGGTCAGAAACCACTTCCTGGAGGAGGTGTACCTGTACAGTGTGTCCAAAGCACAGGATCAGTTCCATTGGAAAGAGAAAAGATTAGGAACTGTGTATTTCTTCCCAGAGGTCTTTAACAACGAATTAAGGATGCTGTAGCCCTTTTAAGAGAATGGTACTTACTTGTAATTCCAGTTCTCAGATGTTTAGCTTTATTGGGGGCTTTGGATTTAAGTCCTGCTCACCATTTATTAACTATGTGACTTTGAGTAAGTTACTTAACCTCTCTTCTCTGGTAAAATAATACCGGTAATACCTACTTTGCAAGGTTGTTAAAAGACAACATTTCATGAAGTGAGGAACCCTCTTACCTGCCTGATTTACCTTTGTGCCCCCAACACCTAGCTTAGTGCCTGGTACTTGGTAGATATTTAATAGGCATTAATTGAACAAATGAATGAATGATATATGTACAGGACTATGCATAGTGCATAGCCCATAGTAAGCACACAATAAACAGCAGCTATTCTCATTGTTATCCCCAATGGCTAATGAATACAACTTGGCTCATATAAAGAGATACTTTTGGCCTTCTGTATGTACACATTCTGAATTTCTGGGAAGAAAGCCATAAAATGCTCAGATAAAAGGTCCTCTACGTGTGGAAGCCCCAAGCATCTCTGAGTCACTGTATTATAATCTATTTGTGCAAATATGAATTGAGTGGAGAGGTCAGGTTCCTGCCACTTTGTATTCACAAAAACATTGCATGCATGAAATGAGAAACATGAAATTTAAATCTTAATGAAAGCAATTAGAAAAGAATGATTATTAACAAATTTAAATTTTCTCTGAAAATGAATTTAGAGATGTTTCTATGCTTAGTAAAGTGATGTTACCTAAATGTTACCAAGCTCTGTACTTGCATGAATCAAGGTGCCACCAGTCGGAGAATGGGTTGACTGTGTACAAACTCTGGATAGAATTTTCCCTCTTGGGCTGTAATGACTTCTTAGCCAAGTCCCTGTGCCCCTCTGTCAGCATTATGCCAACATCTCCCTAACAGCCCAGGGCACCCCAATGACTCCTCCCAAAGATTTGCTAAATTTCTTGTAACTTTGCATGGCTGTCTTGTACAGGAAAGTCTGTTTAGCCCGAGTTCCCTGTGGGCAGAGCTTGGGCCTTGTGCTTTTATCCCTTTCTCTAGGCCTGGCCCAGAGGGCAGCTTAATCAATTGTTCTGGTTTGCTAATGCTGCCATTTTGCAAAACACCAGAAATGGATTGGATTTTATCAAGGGGGTTTATTTGGTTACAAAGTTACAGGCTTAAGGCCATAAAGTGTCCAGATGAAGGCATCAACACAAGTATACCTTTACCGAAGGAAGGCCAATGGCATCTGGAAAACCTCTGTTAGCTGGGAAGGCATGTGTCTGGCATCTGCTGATCCCAGGTTGTGTTCCAGCTCCACTCTCAGCTTCTGTGCATTCTTCAAAGTGTCCCTCTTGGCTGCAGCACCTCCTTCTGTCTGTGAACACTTTTATAGGGCTCCAGTGGTTCAATTAAGACTCACCCTGAATGGGTGGGGTAACACCTGCATGGAAATTATCCAATCAAAGGTCTTGCCCACAGTTGATTGAGTCACATCTCCATGGACACACTCAATCAAAGGATTCCAACCTAATCAACACTAATACCTCTGCCCCCACAAGATTGCACCAATGAACATGGCGTTTTGGGGGATATAATACATCCAAACCAGCACATCGTTGTTTGCAGAATGACTCTCTCAGCATGTGAACAGGTTTGTTACCACTCTTTACAGAGCATCCTGGTAACCAATTTCTCCTAGTGTCTTTAGTGAGCTTCTGGATTAAGTAAGTAATTCAGATGCAGAGATCCCATTTAGAAGCCACTGGGAGAAGGAAAATGAGGAATCATGGATGTAAGACCAGTGGAAGAGAAATGTGAGGGATAAGGGTTGGGAGTGGAAATAAGAGCATTTTTGTCCACATCCAGCAAATGACTCAAGAAGAGAATAGGTCAAAGTTTCTAAGGATGAGTTTGCAGTATTATTTCTAAATAATACTTACTACTATATTATGTGCTTCAATATATAATTCTCCGTCTTTTCACCTACTGCAAACTTGCTGTGAAAAGGACACTCCCTCCCTTGGGCAGGCACATGCTTAAGTCACTGGCAGGAATAAAAGCCAGACGATCAATTTAGAATTTAGATCACCTGCCAACAAGAATCAGGTTAGCTTTTCATTTTTCGTTCTTTCTGTTCCCGTCTGTGCATCGGTCAATTCTTCATCCATTAAATGTGGGACATTTGCAGTCTAGTAGGGAAGACAGCTGTGGATGTGAACTCCTAATTCTGACAAAGTGAATTAAGTTCTAAAGGATGCCATATGGTTTTTGAACAGAGGACCATTATCAGTCCTGGTTTGAAGGATCAGGGAAGCTTTTGGAGGGGAGAGTAGCATCTGAGCTCAACCTTGAAAGATCAGATTTCAGTAGGCAAAACAATCAGGCAGGCTGGGAGGCAGCACATTTCAGCTGGAGTGTGGAGAGTTAGATGTGCATTTGGGGAAGCACACTGAGAGAAGACACGTGTTCCAAGTCTGAGGAGTGATATGGTGGGAGACTGGTCTGGAAAGGTAGCTTCAGTCTGGACCAGTAGCTAGCAAACTTTTTTTAATAAAGGGACAGATAGTACATATTTTAGGTTTCAATGACCAAGAGGCAAAATTGAGGATATGATGTAGGTACTTACATATGGCAAGAAAGAAAACAAATTACAAGAAAAATTGTATTGCCAAAATTCAAAATCTAATAATAATTCAATATAATCTTTTGTAATACAGGTTTACTAATGAGAAGAATGGAATTTTTTGAGAATAATATTTTGCTCAATTCTGGGCCAAAGTTAGGGTTCTCTTTCATCAAGTCAATTGCAAATATTCATCTATAAAAATCATTCTTAGTTTATAGCTGAGGTAGAGGGCCAGATTTGGCTCACAGGCTGTAGTTTGCCCATCCTCGATCTACGTTATCGAGGACAGAATACTGTATTACCAAGTTTCAGACTCTGTAGTCAAGTAGCGACTGCCTGAGCAGATGCCAGAGAATACTTGGTTTGGCCATGCCTTGTTAAGCTCATCACTTATTCTTCCCAAGTGACAGTCGTCTCTTGTTTCCTTACAACTGAAAAGCAACAGGAGGCTAATGTACTTGTGAGAATCTCTTTGTCTTCATATGTAATGGATAACCAATCCATCTCCCATAGCAACCAAGAATACAAGATAGGGGAGTCACCACTGTGAAATAATATTAGTTTTTGGATGCTGTGTCCATTTTGCATAGGGTTCCTCTGGGAGCCAAAACAAGGCATTTATAAAAGATATTAAGTATGTACTTGGGCAGTTACATTCCAGTGTTTCCCAAAGTATAGATCAAATACTCTTGGTGGTATGGGTTTTGGGTAAACACAAACAGAGCATTAAATAACATGAAAACATGTCATGGGAAAGATTCCCTTTCCTAATTTCTTTCCCTGTTTTGATGACAGCAGAAGAAAGTCTCAGTGTGTTGTAAGCATACCCATGATGACCCCCACACAAAAAATAAACCTGAAATGTGCAAAGTCACAGAAACAGAAAGTAAAGTTCAGGTTACCAGGGGAATGGGGAGTTAACACAAAATGGGTATAGGGTTTCGTTTTGGGTGATAGGAAAATTCTGGTAATGAATGGTGGTGAAGGTAGTGCAGTATTGTGAATGTGATTAATCCCACTGAATGGGATTCTTGGAAATGTTGAGAAGGGGAAGTTTATGTTGTGTATATGTTTTCACAGTTTTTTTTAAAAGAGTAATTAAAGAGACATGACAATTAAATGCAATTAGATCCTGGACTGAAACTAAATAATGGAGGAAAAAAGGCTCAAAAGAATATTATTGGGATATATGAAAACTCAGAATATAGACTATAAGCTTCATATCAATGTTAAATTTCTTCAACTTGATAACTGTACTTGAGATGGTTACATAAGTGAATATCCTTTTTCTTAGGAAATAATATATGGAAATATTAAGGATTCAAGGAGCATGTTGTATAAAACCTATTCTCCAATATTTAGAAAATAGACAGCTATCGATATAGATGATGGGTGGATAGATGGATGGACGAACAGATGAATAGCTAGGATATGGTAAATGTGGCAAAATGTTAAAATTGATGGATCTGGATATATGGAAGGGGAAGGACTACGTTGGAGTTCTCTGTATGAGTTTTGGATTATTTTTGCAACTGTCCTGTAAGTTTGAAATTATTTCAAAATAAAAAATTTTAAGGGAAAAAAAATAGACAAGGAGTAAATGGTATTAAAAGGTGTGAGAAACAAGCACTATTCCTAAAAAGGAATAAACGCTCACCCGATTGTGGAGAAGAAAAGAATTTATTCGCGGTCTTGCAAGAAGGGACGCCCAACCAAAATGTGGGGGTTGGCGTGCAGAACAATAGATTTAGCTAAACCTAACCGCAAGTCCCTCCCCTGTTTCTCCATTGGCTGGATACTCCAGAGGTTGCATTCTATTCGACAAGCCTAACTAGCCCGCCCAAATTTGAAACATGCAGCCCGCCCAAATTGGAAACATTTGAAATACCTTTCCCTCACAAATTTGCAGCATTAGGAACCGTTGAAACAAATCCCCACCCCTGACTATAATGGTTATGCCCAGGCCTCTTTAGAGCCAGTGGGGGCTAGTTTGGTAACAAGTTATGAGGCTATTTTGAGAACCTCTATTCCAAGGCCCCACCCTGCAAGGATAGTAGATAGTGGGCGGATAAGCAGGGGGACTGACTGTGGATTACAGTTTGTCTTTTTAACTTTCTACCAATTCCTTAACTGCCCCACCCTGCTTGGCACACCTGTCCTGTGTGAAAGCTAAACTTAATCTCATTCTCACAAAGGTACACAGGGATATAGCTTGCCTAGGATCCAGCACCCAAGAAGAGCACAGAGGAGAGCTCTACTGAGAGAGGATTGTCATGACTCTTCAGAGAAGCCCTGATCCAGAATTTCCCCAGAGTCTGCGAAGACAGGCTGTGAATTGGACAGAGGCTTGGTGATTCTAGCTCCTAAGAATCTAATCTAAAACCACCATTCTCTGGAGAGCCTTTTAGCACGTCACAATAGTCCTACTCCGAACTGCATTTGTGAGAAGGTGATACCTTAAAATGCTGCCGTAATGTCTATCTAGATGGAGGAATTTTTGTAGAGAATATTATTTTATTCATTCATTCAATTTGTTTCACATTTATAGAGCACTTCCTATGAACAAGAAAACACTGAGCTAGGCTCTGGGGATACAACTGTAAGGGCAGGGTTTGGGACATTCTGATTTACTCTGTGCCAGCTACTCCTTCAATATACTAGGGAGAAATATGATGATGATGATGATGATAGTGATGATGCTTGAGGAGGAGAAGAAAACCCAACAGCAGAAGTGTGAGTGCCTTAAAATAAAAAGGATGTAGAGGGCTGAGGGTTGATGGAGGAAGGAAGAATCCTGGAGAAAAAGTGAGCAACACAAGGGAAATTAGTAATCCCAGCTAGTGACCTGGTAGCCGTGGTGCAGCAGATCACCCAAATATCTTGGCATCTGAAAGCCTCAGTTCAAATCCCAGCGTGGCTGTTTACTATTTGGTGTGACCTTGGTGAAGTCATTTCAAGTTTCCAAGCTTCAATTTCTTCCTCCAGAAAATGGGACAGTATTACACATATCATCAGTTGCTTATGAGATAATGGATGTGAGCATGTTTTGTAAATTTTGGGGTTCTTGCAGTTGTGGTTTCTAAACACTAATATTTGGAAATGAGTGTAAAATCAGAATCACACCAGTCTAGAAGCCAGGGAGAGCAGTCACTCGGAGAACAGGCTCTGAACTAAGTTCTGGGATTTTAGCTAAGAACAAGACAAACACAGTCCACCATCGAGTGAGTAGTGTAATGGTAGGTACATGCTTAAGCATGCAGTCCAACAAATAATTATTAAATACAGCCGTGATAACTTTAGGCTGGGGGTAGGGGGGTACAGGGTGCTGACAAAGCATTTGATGGGCGCTAACATGCTCAACCAGACCAGGAGTGGGAGTGTCCTCCGAGGAAGCCGCGCTGGAGCCAAGCCCTGCAGATGGAAGGAGAGCCTTGGTCCAGCTCTTCCTCCTGTGCATTGTGTGACTCTCCTCCTCTCTGCTTAAGTCTCCTCCTCTCCCCTCTAAAGTCCTTCCCTGCAGTGCTAACATTTTTCACCCAGAGATTTGCCCTGAAGCCCGCAGTGTGTGAAGCCAGACACCCCCACCTCCTGTGGCTTGAAGTAGCGAACACAGAGAGCTGGAGGGTGCACGACTGTGATTGTAAAGTCCGATGACATTGAAGGGGAGCACATGGCCAAGGATTCGGTTTCATCCATTGGACACCATTCTCATTCACTTATAAATATCGAATGGCACGTTACAAGAAATCTTCAAAGCATTTTCTTTCTTCTTTTTTTATTTTTTAGCGCTTAAAAAAATACACTATAAAGAATGAGATAACAAACGCATATATTCCCATAATCCAGAATTTTTAAAGCTAGGCGTTTTATATTTGTTCCCAATCTTTTGTTGTCCTGAAACAAAATTGTGTTTTTTTAGATAAAGTTCTGCTTTATTCCTGGGAAGCCACCACTGTCACGACTTTGGCATGCATACGTCTTTATCCATAAGCTATGTAAGGCATTGCTGGATGTGTGTTTTGGGTTTACTTACATGGCACCCTATTATATATCAATCTGCGGCTTTATTTTTCACACACAAATGCCCATTCATTTGCAGTTCATTTGTAATGGCTGTATGATCTTCCATCATATGACTAATCACAAATTTATCTAATTCTTTATTTATATTTAGGTTTTCCTAATTTTTTTACTATCACAAATAATGCTGCAATTGATATCCTTGTACATGGGTCTCCCTGTGAATGTATTTGAGATTTTTAAATGTGAAATTGTTGGGTCTTAGGTTATACACCTTTTATGTTTTACTAATTATTTGAAAATTGCTTTTTTTTACTGACTATATCCATTTATAATTCCACTAACGATGTGTGAAAGTATTCCTTTTTTCTTATATTGTCAGACTTAAAATTTTTTGCCCCTCTCATAGGGTATAAATGGTATTTCATATTTCACTGATCTTCAGCAAAATGAAGAATCTTTTTATGTATTTATTGACAATTTGCATTTCCTTTTCTGTGAAGTGCATATTCATACCCTATTCCCATTGTTCTGTGAGGGTGTTATCTTTATCTTACTGATCTATCTACTGATCTATTGATTCTGATTACTAATCTTTTTTTCTGTGGCTTGTCATATATCTTTGTTCATGGTGTCTTGTGTCATGCAGAAATTTTTCGCTTTAAGATATATAGTGTGTTTAGTCCTTCCCTTTATGGTTTATGTTTTTATGACTAATGTAAGAAATATTTTATTATCCCCAAATGATAAATGTATCTTTCAATATTTTTTTTCTGATTATTTTAAGGTTTATTTTTCACATTTGGGTAAAATTTTCTTATTTGGTTAGCTTCTCATTTTGAAATAATTTTTACAAAAAAAGTTGCAAAAATGGTAAAAAGAATTCCTATGTACCCTTCATCCAGATTTCCCCAAATGTTAACATCTTATATAAACACAACACAACTATCAAGGGCAGGAAATTAATATTAATACAAGAGTACTATCTAATCTATAGACTTTATTTGAATGTTGCCAATTGTCCTACTAATGTCCTTTTTTCTGGTTCAGGATGCATCTAATATCACACAATACATTTAGTAGTTATGTCTTCTTAGTCCCCTTTAATCTAACAGTTCTTTAGTCTTTCTTTTTTTCCCCCCAGTCATTTTTCTTTTTTTTTTTTAGGGAAATTGTAGGTTTACAGAAAAATCATGCAGAAAATAGAGTTCCTGCAAACACCCCCCTAAACCCCCCTTAATAATAGTTCTCCCTATTATTAACACTTTGTATTAGTGGAGTGTCTTTGCTACAACTGATGAAATAATAGTATTATAGTGTAATTATTAACTATAGTTCATAGGGTTCATTCTGTTGTACAGTCCTATGTTGTGCCAGTTTGAATGTATTGTGTCCCCCAAACGCCCTTATCTTTGATGTAGTCTTGTGGGGCAGACATTTGGGTGCTGATTAGGTTTGTTTGGAATGTGCCCCACCCAGCTGTGGGTGATGACTCTGATTGGATATTCCCATGGAGGCATGGCCCCACCCATTCAGGGTGGGCCTTGATCAGTGGAGCCATATAAATGAGCTGACTCAAAGAGAAGGAGCTCAGTGCAGCTGTGAGTAATGTTTTGAAAAGGAGCTACAGCTAAGAGGGACACTTTGAAGAAAGCACAGGAGCTGCAGATGAGAGACAGTTTGAAGACGGTTGTTGAAAGCAGACTCTTGCTCCGGAGAAGCTGAGAGAGGACAAATATCCCAAGTGCAACTAACAGTGACATTTTTGAGGAACTGCAGCCTAGAGAGGAACGTCCTGGGAGAAAGCCATTTTGAAACCAGAACTTTAGAGCAGACGCCAGCCACGTGCCTTCCCAGCTAACAGGTTTTCCAGACGCCACTGGCCATCCTCCAGTGAAAGTAACCGATTGCTGATGTGTTACCTTGGACACTTTATGGCCTTAAGACTGTAACTGTGTAACCAAATAAACCCCCTTTTATAAAAGCCCATCCATTTCTGGTGTTTTGCATTCCAGCAGCATTAGCAAACTAGAACATATGTGTAGTTTTTTTTTTTTTTAATTTTATTCTAGTAACATATATTCAACCTAAATTTTTCCCTTTTAACCACATTCAGATATTCTTTCAAATATAATTCACACCATATTCATTGGTATGAATTACATTCACAGTGTTGTTCTACCATCACCACCCATCCATTACTAAAACTTTTCCATTGGCCCAAAAAGAAACTCAACCAATTATTCATTAACTCCCCATTCCCTACCCCCACCCTGGCCCCTGGTAACCTATGAATATTCTTATTCTAATTATTTCATATCAGTGAGATCATACAATATTTGTTCCTTTATGTCTGGTTTATTTTACTCAACATGATGTCTTCAGGGTTCATCCAGGTTGTCGCATGTGTCAGCATTTCATTCCTTTTTATGGTTGATTGATGTTCCTTGTATGTATATACCACATTTGGTTTATCCATCTGTTGATGGACACTGGGGTTGCTTCCATCTTTTTGCTGTTGTGAACAATGCCACTATGAACATTGGTTTTATGGTTCGTTTTCATATCTAGGTTTTTAATACATCTGGATTTTTTTTTTTTTGCATGTAGTATGAGGTAGGATTACAGTTTCATGTTCTTCTATGTGGAAGGGCAATCATCTCAAATCCATTTGTTTGACAGGTAATTCTTTTCCTCCAATTTAAAAAGCTCCCTCTATTTTATAGCATGTTCCTCCCTTAGTTCCCTCAGTCTCCTCTGGGCTCTTTTTTGTTGTTGTATTGATCTGCTTATCTACTCCTAAGCAAGTACCACACTTAGCTAATTATTATAACCTTGTAATAGGTTTTTAATTTTAGCAGAGCAGGTCTCCCTCTAAAGGGTTGTTGGTTTTCAGAATTGTCTTCGTCTTTCTTAGACATTTACCCTTCCATATTTATTTTGGAATCCATTTTCAAGTACCGTGAAAAGTACTGTTGCGATTTTGATTGGACTCGGGTTAAGTTGGTATATTAATTTGAGAATTGACTATAATATTGAGTTTATGCATAAACAAGATAGGTCGCTCCATTTATTCAGGTCTTTTATATCATTTTAAAAGGTTTATGGGATTTTTTGTTTGTTTGTTTTCTTAAATGTTTTCTGGATTTTGTTGCTATTGGAATGGGTTTTTCTCTATTTTTTCTAATTGGTGGTAGTGTACAGGAATGATGTTGATTGCTGTATATTGATCTTATGCCTTAACTTGCGAATTCACATAGTATTTCTAATATTTTTCTCCTCTGATTCTCTTAGATTTTCTATTTACCATGATTATCCTTTGGTCCTTTTTTGATCCATCCCTGCTTTTATTGAATTGATTAAATTTTTCTGTCTTCCATTCTGTGTAGAAGTTAAACATTCTATTTTTCTTTTTGGGTGGGTGGTTTGTTTTTAGTGACTATCCTTTCCTTCCTTCTTTCTTTCTTTCTTTCTTTTCTTAAACTTCTTATTTTGAAATATTTTCAACTTACAGGACAGTTGGACAGTTACAAAAGTAATACAACCCCACACAGAGAACACCAGTGTACTCTGTACCAGGTGAATACTGACATCACCAATTCTAACATTTTGCCACATTTGCTGTATCATTCTATCCATCCATCAATCCATCATCCATCTGTTATCTGTCTGTCAATCCATTTTCTAAACATTTGAAGGTATGTTATTCCTTGAATACTTAATACTACCATGTACATTTCCTCAGAATATGGATATTCAGTTATGTAACCATGTTAAGTGAAATTATCAAGTTCAAGAAATTTGACATTGATATAAAGCTTAGAGTCCATATTCCAATTTTTTCACATGTCCCGATACTGTCCTTTTGAGCCTTTTCTCCTCCCTTGATAGATCCCATCCAGGATCATGTATTGCAATTAATTGTCTTTGTCTCTTTAGAGAACATGTTTTTCTGAGGTACATAGCTCCAAGCCATCACAGTCCATCCTCTTGACCCCAGAAAGACATGTTCTTTCCCGAAAGTTAAGACACAAATGGACATTTGTAAACCAATGTTTATCGTGGCATTATTCACAATAGCCAAGAGATGGAAACAGTCCAAGTGTCCATCAATGGATGAGTGGATAAACAAACTGTGGTACATACACATGATGGAATATTACACAGCTGTAAGACAGAACAAAGACATGGAACATACAATAACGTGGATGAACCTTAAGGACATTATGTTGAGTGAAGTTAACCAGAAACAAAGGGACAAATGCTGTATGATCTCACTAATATGATCTAACATTAATGAGCAAACTTTGAGAGTGAAAAGCTGATAACACAGGCTACCAGGAGATAGAAAGAGGGTAGAAATCAGGCATTTGATGCTGAAAGACTACAGAATGTTCAGCAGGATTGATTGTATAAATCCAGAAATAGGTAGCATAATACTATGTGATAGTAGCACAATATTGTAACTACACTGAACAAAGATGTCTGTGAGTAAAGCTGAAAGAGGTGGGGTAGGGGCATGAATGACACCTGAGGTAAAGATAGAAGATAAAGACTGGGACTGTTTGTTTAACTTAGCAAAAACTGGAGTGGTCAATGATTGTGACTAAATGTAGAAATATAAAACTGTTCTTGCATGTGACTAAATGTAGAAATATAAAACTGTTCTTGCATGTGGAAGAACAAATGAACGTCAACCATGCACAGTGTTGGAAAGGGGATGGTATTGGGGAAAAAATATAAGCAAAGCATACTGGAAAAAAAAAAAAAAGACATGTTCTTTCCATACGCAAAATACATCCTTTCCGTCACAAGATCCCCAGAGCCTTAATTCATTTCAGTAACAATGCTAAAATTCCTATCTGTGGACCTGTTAAACCTAGAAAGCAAGATACATGCTTCCAGTATACAATGGTAGGACATGCATAGAATAAACATTCCCATTCCAGAGGGGAGACATGGAAAGGAAAAACAGGGTCTTGAGTCCCCAACAATTACATTACCTAAGTAAGGCAAACTCCATTAAATTTCAAAGTCTGAGAATCATCTGTAGATTGATGTGTTGTCTTCTGGGCCTGATGGAGCAGCAACCCTACCCCTTCCAAGGGCTTATACAGTGGCCATGCTCTCTCTCTGAACACTGTGGCGCAGGCCTCCCTGCCTCTCCAAGCATCTGGATGGTGGCTAATCTCTCTGCAAACACTGGGACACAGGCCCTACCCTCTCTGAGCATCTGGATGGTGGCCAGGCTCTCCAGATATGCAGGGCACACGCCCCACCATCTCTGAGCATTGAGGTGACAGTACTCTCCCTGAACAACAGGATGCAAGGCCCGCCCCCTCCAAGCACCTGGGCAGATGGCCTGCTCCTCGAAACACAGGGGTAAACCTGCCCTTTCCACAGAAAAGAATGGGCCCACTCTCTTGGTCCGAGGCGATCTCTTCAGTCCAGACCATGGCTTCCATGGTTCTGCCCTTGAAGTCATTCTTCCTTCAATTCATCTCTTCTCTGTCCTTTTCAGTCCAGGCTGACAGTGGTTCTGCTTGTACAGATTTTGTAAAAACCTTGTTAGCTTTGCATGTAGTTCACAGGAGTTAAAACCATCGGAAAATAGATCTTTCCAAAGATCCTTTCTGCATAACTGCATTTCCAATCTTGTCTTCCACTGAAATGGCTGACGGGTTCCATGTTCAGTTAGACCTTCACATGGAATGCTATTCTCTGGAGACTTGCTTTCTGGAAGCTCAGGGAGGTCTCTAATAGAGTCGCTCTAGCCCTAGTCTCAGAACACACTATCTGGATAGGCTCAGAATTTTCCAAATAGTCAAATGTGGTTTCTTTGTGCTTAAGAGTTCAGTTCTCCATCTTCTTGACCACAAGGGGGATGTGAAAGGAAATGAAATAAGCTTCAGTGGCAGAGAGATTCCAAAAGGAGCCGAGAGGTCACTCTGGTGGGCACCCTTATGCACAATATAGACAACTTTAGGTTCTAATGAATTGGAATAGCTAGCAGTAAATACCTGAAACTATCAAACTACAACCCAGAACCCATGAATCTTGAAGACAATTGTATAAAAATGTGGCTTATGATGGGGGACAGTGGGATTGGGGGGGGCCATAGGGATCACACTCCCGTTTGTCTATTTTGTGGATGAATGAGTGGAATGGTGGGGGAAGGAAACAAACAAACAGACAAGGGTGCCCAGTGTTCTTTTTTACTTTAGTTGCTCCTTTTCACTTTAATTATTATTCTGGTTATTTTTGTGTGTGTGGTAATGAGGGTGTCGGGGATTGATTTTGGTAATGAATGTACAACTACGTAATGGTACTTTGAACAATCAAATGTATGATTTGTTTTGTATGACTGCGTGGTATGTGAATATATCTCAATAAAATGAATAATAATAAAAAAAAAGAGTTCAGTTCTCAGCTTATCCCTTTTCTCTCTGATTTCACCATAAACTGCAAGGAGAAACCAGACTGCACCTTCTAATCTTAGCTTGGAAATCTCCTCAGCTAAATATCCAAGTTCATTGCTTTCAGGTTCTGCCTTCTGTTCAACACCAGAACTCAATTTTGCCAAATTCTCTACCACTTTAAAACAAAGATTGCCTTTCCTCCAATTTCTGAGAAAACATTCATTTCCCTCTATGGCCTCATTGGAAGTACCTTTAGCATATATATTTCCACTAACAGTCTCTTCAAAGCAGTCTAGACCTTTTCTACCAAGCACCTCATAAGTCTTCCAACCTCTATTCATTACTCAATTCCAAAGCTGTTTCCACATTTTTGGATAGTTGCAATAGCAGGACCCCACTTTCTAATACCAAAAACTGTTTTGTTTCTTGACTGCTAAACCAAATACCATGTGATGGGTTAATTTAAACAACGGGAATTTATTGGTTCATGGTTTTAAGGCTAGGAGTACTATAAAATCAAGGCGTCATCAAGGTTATGCTTTCTCCCGGAAGGCTGTAGTGGTCTGGGGCTGGCAGCTGGTGATCATTGGTGATTGGCTGTTCTGTCACGTGGCAGTGCACATGGTGGCCACTCCTAGCTTCTCCCTCCTCTTCCAGGTTCCTTTGATGTTCAGCTCCTGGCAGATCCCTTGCTTTCTCTCTGTCTCTTTGTGGACTTCTCTTTCAGGCCTTTAGTAATAGTATTAAGACACATCCTGATTCATTTGGGTCACCCCTTAACTAAAGTAACATCATCAAAAAGCCCTTGTTTACAGTAGGCTCACACCCACAGAAATGGACTAAGATTAAGAACATGTTTTCTGGTGTATGTAGCTCCAAGCCACTATAAGACGTTAACTGGTTTTTGTTGATTGACCCATAAAAGTGCTCTCCTTCAGAGCTTATCCATACAATGAATTTATAGAATAGCTCCAGGCCAGAATATGGGCCTCCCTGGTTCTTTCTGCACAAGCATCTTGTTTGGGGCATATTCTTGTAACGCTAGGAATTCCCCTATTTATATGGATAACAAATGTTACCTCTTCTCTAGGAAACAGTTTCTGCATGACCCAGACACTGCATTGTGCACTGTATTTTCCTACAGACAGCAATCCCTTACCCTAGGAAGCCACTTGACTGCTCTCCCATAGCGTGTAGAACAGCTCGATGAGCCGCCTTCTACATGCAGGGCACCTTCTGGGTCAGTGAGTCCCTCAGGCCACCACCAGACAGATTCGGCCAGACATCCATTCTCCCAGTTTGTGCATGAGGGTTACACTAATCTCTCCAGAACTGGGACCAGGGTTCTGTGCTGTGTACACAGGCCAGTTCCATGCTGAGCCAGTGAGGAGTGGGGGGGATCCAGCCGGGTGCCATGAGAGCCTAAAGCTTTTAAGTAGCCTTTTTCTTAATTTGTCACCTGCCCTGTTATTTTAGTCCTTTACCTATTTTCTGGAGCTTTGAGAAAGATGTTTCCACCAGTTCTTGCTGATTGTTCAAAGTGTCTGTGGTGGCATGGAGCCCTGACACATCTCACTCTGCATCTTGATTAGGGCAGGGCCTATCCTTATATTTTAATCTGTGTATGTGACTTAACATAGTTTCCAGTTAATCAAGCTCTACCTCTGATCACCTCTCCCAACCTTCATGTTTTTGTTGTCTTATATTTTAGCTCATCTTTGCTTTATAAATGCTCCAAATTAGAACTAATAGCAATAAAATTTTTATACCCAATACTTATTTAGATTTGCCCCCATATTTAATAATTTTTTTTGCATACCATTTCTTCTTCTTATCCTTCAGTTCCCTGAGACCCTGCTCATATTTTTCCATTCTTTTCCCTACCTGTTCTTTTGTGTGTAGAATTTCTGATGTCCTGTCCTCTAGTTCATGAATCCTTTCTTCTGCCTCTTCAAATCTGCTGTTGTATGTCTCCATTGTGTTTTTCATCTCTTCTGTTTTGCCTTTCATTCCCATAAGTTGTGCCATTTGTTTTTTCAAGTCACCATTTCTTCTTGAAATACTTTTGAAAGTATGTCCTTTGTCTGAAAATATCTTTATCTCACCTTGGACTCTTTAGTGATAGTTTAGCTGAGTGAAGAATTCTAGGTAGGCAATAGTTTTCTCTTAGAACTTTGAAGATATTCTGTTGTGCTCTGGTTTCTGTTGTTGCCTATGAGAAGTCTTCTATCAGTCTGTCATTCCTTTCTACATAATGTTTCTCTTTGTTTTGTTTTAAGATCTTTCTCTCTCTTTGTCTTTGGTGCTCTGCAGTTCAGTTTAATGCATCTAGGCATGGATTTATTTCTATGTATTATGCTTGAGGCTCATTTTTTCCTGAATTTGAAGGTTTATTAGTTTTTCAATTTCAGGAATATCTTGTCCAGTATCTCTGAATAATTCCTCTCTTATTTTCTCTATTATCTCCCCTGAACTTATTTTAGACATATGCTCTTTCTTTTCATCACATCTTCCCTGTCTTTTAACCACTCTTTCTTATTTTTCATATTGCTTATCTCTTTGTACCTCATTCTAATTCTCTTTAATTTTCTCTGCTATGCTGTTTATTTCAGTCACTGAGTTTTTTATTTCTTTTTTCGTAGTGTCCCGTTCTTTCATTATGATTTCCTTTTCACTATGTCTTTAATCAAATTTATTTTATATCTCTTTTGGGTCATTATGTTACCTCAAGTTCTTAGGATGCTAATCCTCATGGCAGATTATTTCCTCATGTGGTTTTAATTTTTAATTGTGAGTTGTTAAAGTCCCTCTGGATCAGTCGAGCTTATGTTCCCAAGAGGTGCCTCAGCCTTTCACTAGTCTGGGTCAATTTTTACCTCAGTTCCTCAGCTTGGAAACTCTGCATTACATGGATATTGCTGATAAGGACTCCACACCCATGTGTTTCTCATGCTTAGGGTGTTGACTGATTGTTGTGGATTTCCCCAACCATGCTCCAACCCACCCACAGCCCTAAACAGAAACAAACTTTCTTATCACTTCTCTGGGCCAGCAGACAGATTTTCTGGCTTCCTTACACAGTAGGCAGCCTTTTGGGGAGCGCTGCTTCATGCAGAAGTCTCAGTTCCCACTCCCCAACCTGCAGAAGCCAAGGCCTGGTCTTATCCCTGTGCCTGGCCATTGGAGCCAACACTGGGGCCCAACATTCCCTCTTGGCCACATGAAGTCATTTCCAAGACTTGCTTCTTTGACCCAGGGATGCCTTTGTTTTGACGGTTGGCTCCCTTTTTTTTTTCATTTGAGCTTATCTCTCAATGTAATAAAGATTTTTATCAGATTTTACTATATTTTATCCAGTATTTCTTTGTGTTTTGGGGGAGAGAGGGATTTTCTATATAAATAATCATATTATCTGCAAATAATGACAATGTTTTCTCTGCCTTTATAGCCTTTTTGTCTCTCATTCCTTGAATTTTCTCTTATTTCACTGTAGCGGAACACCAGTAGCGAAGCTCTTTTCCTAGACTCCCTGAGCACAACAAACTAATGTGGGAAGAGGATGTATAATACAGTGGTTAGCTCTGATGTCAGGCAAGTCTGGATTGAATCCTTTGGTTTTGTGTGGGCTGTTAACTTTTTTGAGCCTGGTTTTCTCACTTATAAAATAGTGATCATAGTATTTACCCTGAAGAATTATTTCTAGGATTAAATTTTACTACATATAAACTGCTTGGATTAGTGCCTGACATATAATAAAATTACCACAAATATTAACTATTAGCAGTCGTAGTTATTGTGATAGTAGTATAATGATAACTTTGTGTATGTTTTATCTTACACTGTCAGATAGATATTGTTATCTGAGGCTCAGAAATATTAGGTACCTTGCCCAGCCTTACATGGCTAATTTCTGAAGGCATAATTTACACCTCTGGTACATGTACTCTGAAGCCCGTATCTTCCTCTCCCTATAGTATGCTGCCCTTATTATAATAGTGGTTTGTACAGTGTTGCACATTCAGGTCCTGGGAGGATTTTTGCCAAGGCCATCAGTGGAAAATTGGAGGACAGAGGCCCCAGTACAGATGCACAGCATTTCCAGAGCAAGCTGGGAGGAAAGTTCTAGACAAGGCAGAACTCTGTCATGTCTCAAGGCTTGAGAAGGACCTCTAAGGAAAAAAAAATAATTTCATAGCTGTTAGCCTCAAAAGAACAAGAATGTCCTCCTCTGAGCTCCATTTCTGGGACTGCCAGAATGGATTTATTGAGATATGTGGAAATTACTGTGGGTGCACAGACATGGCTGGTTCTGTCAATTGTGGGTATCAGGAAAGATTTCATAGAGGAAGCAAGGTTTGCCTTCAACACTTGCAAGGGTCTGTCTTTATGCCAAGCACCATACTAATCATTGAGGATGTGAAGAAAATAGAAAGTTTGGAACATCTGCTGCAAGGAGCCCTTACTCTGGAGGAAGAGACAAATAGGTAAATCAGGGATTTATAGTACAGGCTCACAAGTACATGAAAAAATGCACAGTTGGGGTACTGTAAGACGACAAAGGGAAGCATCTGCAGTGGTGTGACTGTAAATGCTTAACCACCTCTAAGTGCAAATATATATATATATATTACTGATGTGAGCATGTAATTTACAAATAATAATAAAATACACAATATTCTTGACTCCCGGGGATGAATGTAGACCTGGCATCGTGGGACTGAGAGTATCTTCTTGACCAAAAGGGGGATGCAAAATGAGATGAAATAGTTTCAGTGGCTGAGAGATTCCAAATGGAGTCGAGAGGTCACCCTGGTGGACATTCTTATGCACTATATAGATAACACCTCTTAGGCTTTAATGTATTGGAATAGCTAGAAGTAAATACCTGAAACTACCAAACTCCAACCCAGCAGTCTGGACTCCTGAAGACAATTATATAATAATGTAGATTACAAGGGGTGACAGTGTGATTGTGAAGACCTTGTGGATCACACCCCCTTTATCTAGTGTATGGATAAGTGGAGGAATGGGGATAAAAACTAAAGGACAAATGGGGTGGAATGGGGGGATGATTTGGGTGTTTTTTTCACTTTTATTTTTTATTCTTGTTCTGGTTCTTTCTGATGTAAGGAAAATGTTCAGAGATAGACTGTGGTGATGAACGCATAACTATGTTATCATACTGTGGACAGTGGATTGTATATCATGGATGATTGTATGGTGTGTGAATGTATTTCAATAAAACTGAATTTAATAAAAAAAAAATACACAATATTCTTTATTAAAAATTCCAAAAACCTATAACTTCAGTATGAATTTCTATTTCTTGCAAAATTCACCATCAGTTTTTATAATTCTATTGCCAACAATAATGCCACAAATCAGACTACAAATAAATGCTTGATTATTATCTGATTCAGAAGTCGCTTGCATCATTGACAAATAAGTATAGTTCTGACATAGATGTTAGCTGACATTTTTGTGTATATTAGAAGTAAACAACAGGGAAGCAACGGAGATGTATGAAGACTTACGTCAGAAGTTCACCATAAGTCAATGTTGTGGCCTTCTTTGCTCAGTTAGATAATAGTTTTGAATACTGGAAAAATATCTCTTCAGTGTGTGTGTGCTATTCACAATGTAAATGCTTCAGATACAACGCACTTTTAAGTTGAATCTTTTTATTAACATCTACACCATTACTTTCTTAAGTTTAGACAGTGAATAAAACAGTAAGCCTGTTTTGTAGCATTTGCCACAGTTAGCAAACCTGGTTTGTAGCATTTGCTGATTTGTAGCATTTGCTGATTTCCATGGCATCAATACTCCCACTATGGCAATTCCAAGCTGCCGATGTGACATTACCCACCCAGAGTTGGGAAGAGCTGCCCATAGCACAGCATTGTCTAGCATTTCCACCCTACAGGTTTAAGGGAATAAATTACCTCAAGAGCATAGATAATAGAAAAATGTAATAAAATAATTAGGAAGTGATGAGTTTTGAGCACTTATTACCTTTGTTTTTAATATAGTTTAATTATACGTTTATATAATTTAATTTTTGCTAATGGCTGTGCTTAGCAACCGGCTCACAAAAATGCCAGAAAATTTGGCTTATTGGCTTTCCCAAGGCACTGTGAGATGGCTTCAGCATACCACTAACATCTGAATAGACATGGAGACCAGAGAGAGCTTCCTGAAGGACTGATGTTTTTAAGCAAGGCTCTGAGGATTGAATCTTGGGTAAAGTGGAGGGAGGCATCTCAGAATGAGGGAAGGTACATTCCATGACCTCCAAGGAACATGGCGGGAAGGTAGAAGAGGAGGCCAGAGGAGAAGGCCAGGGCCTAGATTATGAAGGGCCTTGTGGACCCCTTTATCCTGAAAGCTCTGGGGAACCATCGAAGGATATTAAGAGAATGACTGATTGGATTTGCAATCTAGATAGAACTGACTGTGAGCTGTGCCATGAGAGGTTTGGAGAGGGCCAAGGCTGGAAGCACGACATCCAGTGATGCTGTGGTACAGTCATCTAGGTGCCAGGTAATGGAGGTGGAGAGAAGAAGGGAGTGCATACCAGACACTCCAAACAGCATGTGCAAAGGCATGGAGCTGTGAGAAGCCAAGCAGAGGAAATGGGATAGTGTGGGATGGCTGGGCATAGACCTCCTGCCAGGGAATGGCAAGGCTATGACCAGGAATCTGGGCACTGTCCGCACAGTGTCAAGGACTCCTGTGTTGGAAACTGTTCTGCTTGTTGGACATGCTGGCAGGAAGTGGGGCCAGGGTTCTGCATTCTCTCTGAACCAAATATTGAAATTTGCAACTTCCTTTGGCCTTACCCAGCTGGGCTTTTGGCAGGTGGGTACCATATGAACCATCCTCTGGGAGACTGACCATCTAGGTTCTTGCTTCTCAAGGTGTGGTCCATGGACCTGCAGCATCAGCCTCACCTGGGAGACATGCAGAATCTCAGGTCCTATCCCAGACATACTGAATCAAAATCTGCATTTTAATAAGATCCCCCAGGTGATTCAATGGCACTCTAAAGTCTGACAATCCCTGAATTAGAGCAGGCTTTCTCTCAAGGGGTCCAGACCTCCTGCCTTGGAATCACGTGGAATGCTTGTTTACAATGCAGATTTCCTGGACCCCATCCCAAACCTTCTATTTCTATGGTGGAGTCCAGGAACCTGAAATTTTAATATGCTTCTGAAATTATTTTTATGAACATCAGTCTTCCTCACTAATTCATAACAGATGTGGCCCTAACCATCATGTTTGAATTGGGTCAGAAAAATTGAATGCCTTAAACTGTTCTGGTAAATTGTTTCCTTCTCTTTTATGTAAAGCATGTAGGTAATTGTCTGACAGATAGTAGGTGCTCAAAACATGTTTGCAATTGTTGTTATGCTATTTGCTAGATTTGAAACATCAAGAAATCTGAGTCAAGGCCAGAACCAAGCAGGAGCAAGCCAAAGATAAGTGTGTGTGTGTGTGTGTGTGTGTGTGTGTGTGTGTGTGTGTGTTGGGTAGAGGGGTAAACAGAAGGATGCAGGGTGTCTGATAACTCAGATGTGCCCTCACTCTGATAGCACGGTGCCAGTGACCATCTGCTTCAAGCAGCCGCCTGTCTGGGAGTCGGGGGTATCCATGGGAACCATTGTGGAGGTTGCCAAGAAGACTGCATGGCCGTCAGCCAGAGGGGAGAGTGGAAATCAAGTGGAACTGAAAGTGGCAGACTCATGTGCTCAAAGGAGTGGGAGGCGGTCAACTGTGTGAGAAAGGGTGGGCGTGAACACAGCCAGTCTGGCACCTAGAAACCCAGAGGAAACTGCCAGACAGACATGAGTGACTCTGAGGGCTCTGACTGGGCAAGAGCTGGGCTTTTCTCCTGCAATTCAGGCCATCTTAGGCAAGCATCACTTTAGGCAGTTTGAACAGAAATATTTTTTTTTTCTCCCTCTCCATTTCTCACCCTCATTTCCTCTTTCCTTCCTTCCCTCCCTTCTTCCTTTGATAGGAAATTAAGTAAATACAGAAAAGTAAGAAACGAATGATCACACCAAATCCCACCACTCAGAAGCAGGAGCCTTAATTTGTGTGTTGGTTCATGTGCTGGTTTGAAGCTGTTATGCACCCCAGAAAATGCCATGTTCTTTTAATCCATTCCTGTGGGTGCAGACCTATTGCACCTTTTGGTTAGGTTGTTTCAACTGAGATGTTGTGACCCACCCAATTCAAGGTGGGTCTTAATCCTTTACTGGAGTCCTTTAGGAGGATAAAAGACAGAAAAAGCCCAAAGAGCAGAGAGAGAAACACCCGGAGAGCTTAGAGAGAAAAGCCCTGGGGTTGTTGCTGAGAGAGGACCCACAGAAGCTAAGAGAGGAGGTCAGTGGAACCAGAAGCTGAAAGCAATGAGACCCAGGAGCAAAGGACCCGCAGACACCGGCCATTTGCCTTGCTATCTGACAAAGGAACCCCAGATACCTGCAGGTTTCTTTCACAGTCCAGGTATGCCTTAATTGGGACATTTTCATGGCCTTAAAACTGTAAAGTTTAAGTTAATAAATCCCCATTGTAAAAGCCAATCCATTTCTGGTATATTGCATTCCAGCAGCTTTAGCAAACCGAAACAGTTCATCTTTTCTTCTAAGCATTTTTCAAACAATAGGACTTACATAACATTTCTAATTCCATATCATGCTTTTTAAAACATTCTTTTGAGTCAGGAAACTAGCTTTGAGGACAAAGTATGGGATTTGTAGTGAAATGGCCCTGAATTTGCCTTCCAGGTTTGCCTGGTCAAAAATTGATGGCTAAGGCCCAAATGACAAATTGGTCCCAAATGGATATACCTAAATGCTATTGTAACATCATAGCCAGCAGTGCCCATTTCAGTAGTGTGTCACCGGTTTTTAAATTGTGCATTTCGTGTATCTTTAAACAGCTTTTATAAAGCCTCATGCATAAAAGGAGGGAGGGGGGAGCTTCCAACAGGGAGAAAAGAATGGAGAATGTTTTGTTCAGATATATCTGGAAAGAGCACTAAGATTTTAAATGCTGCATTTCCCTGGAATGTGAGATAATGGGGTGAGAAGTGTATACCTGGATCATTTCTCTTTATATAGCAATCCAGAACCAGAGGCCAGTCGTTCTATTACCCCAAGAGCACCCACTGGCCATGGTGGGTGCTGTGCTCTCACAGTAGCCAGTTGTGGTGAGTCGGCCTCTCCAGCTGAAACGTGCAAAGCTGCTGGTGAGCCCAGGATACCATTTTGGTCAAAGTGATTCTCAGATTGATTCGTTGTTTAGACCAGTTTATTTTCTGATCATTTTACCCAGTCCTGTATTATCTTGAGCAGGACATGTCACGGGATGATGACAGGAACCGCGAGAGCTGTAGTAAGGTGAGGGTTAGAGGGGATGTGTGAGGACAGCTTAGCAGAGTGCTGGGCAGATAAGGATGTGGGAAGGGCATTTTAGTACCTGTGAATTTTCCCAAGACATTACAAACTCTTTATTTACATCACTGTAATGACAGCATACTATTCCATCACGTGGCTATAACACATTTTATTTAACCATACCCCTATTACCAGACATTCCACTTTGGTTTTCAGTTTTTCACTGCTGTCAATTCAAAACATGATGAAAGTCATTTTCTTTCTCCCTCTCTTCCTCCCTCCCTTCATTCCTCCATTTCTCTGAAACAGCTCCATTTCAAAAACATAATTTTAATACACTGGCAGTTTGGTCACCAGAGGAGTTTTAGAAGTAATCTTTCTTGCCCTCACATTTCACAGATGTGAGAGCCGAGACTGACACCTGGGTTTGTGACTTGCCCCATGGCACACAGAGGTGGCCTTCAGAGTAAGGAATTGAATCTAAGTCCTTTTGAACTCCTGGTTCAGTGCTCTCTTCTCTGTCTACAAGCAACCTCCAGCTCCATCTGTTTGCTTTATCTGCTCAGATAGTTTACATTCCATCACACAAAAATGGTTACTCCAAAGGTAACTCTTTCAAGAGACTATAGATAGCTGGTTTATTTTAATGGATGTGTTTCTGCCCTTTTAAATATTTCTGTCTTTTTAAATGTTTATGTATGTCAATGCTGTTCATTTTCATGGCAAAGTAGAAAGCAGGAACTTGCTTGATTGAAAGGAGCCTGTGATAACCAACCATTCCATATGGTCTACCCTTCACCTTTATACTTTCACTTGAGAAAAAAAAAAAAAACACAAGCTGGGGAGCAGCCTGAAAATTGATTTAAATTCCACCACCAAAAGTGAACAAAGTCACTGATAGAAGACTTCATTTAAGCCTTGACTTTTTTTTTAATGCAATTTTGAGAAATATTCACATACCATACAGTCTTCCAAAGTGTACAATCAGTTGTTCACATATCATCATATAGTTTGTGCATTCATCACCACAATCAGTTTTTTTAACATTTTCATTACTCCAAAAAACAAAAATTAATAATATAAAAGAATACCTAAAACATCTCCTACTCCTTTCCCCACCCCCATTATTCATTTACTTTTTGTCCTCCTTTTTTCTACTCATCTGTCCATGTACTTGATAAAGGGAGTGTGAACCACAAGGTTTTCACAACCACACAGTTATACCATATAAGCTATATAGTTGTACAATCATCTTCCGGAATCAAGGTACTGGGTTGCAGTTCAACAGTCTCAGGTATTTCATTCTAGCTACTCTAATACATTAAAAAAGGGATATCTATACAATGCATAAGAATAACCTCCAGAATGACCTCTCAACTCCGTTTGAGATCTCTCAGCCACTGAAACTTTATTTTGTTTCCTTTCTCTTCCCCTTTTGGTCAAGAAGGCTTTCTCAATCCCTCAATGCCAGGACCATGCTCATCCCTGGGAGTCATGTCGCACGGAGTGGGAAGGGCAGTGAGTTTACCTGCAGAGTGGGCTTAGGGAGAAAGGCCACAGATGAGCAACAAACAAGGTTCTCTGGGGGTGACTCTAAATCATATTTCTTTTAAAATTTTTTTAACTTTATCAAAAAATTAAACAACAAAAAACCCCCACAACATTTCAAACAAAACAAAAGGTTAAGAAAAACAAATAACCTAAAATACCTATATTGCTTTCAACATGTTCCTACCATACCCCAAGAAAATTAACAAACCATAATCAAACAAAGGCATAAGAAAAACCAAATAACCTAAAATAACTACTTTGAAGCTAATGTTTTTAATGCAATAGCTTTTTTTTACTTTATCAAAAAATAAAAAAACAATTCAAACAAAACAGAGGAATAAGGAAAAACTACCTAAAATAACTATATTGCTTCTAACATGCCCCCACCATACCCCAAGAAAATTAACAAACCCTAACAAAACAAAGGACTAAGAAAAACAAAGAATCTAAAATAACTACATTGTTTCCAACATGTTCCTACCATACCCCAAGAAAATAAACCATAATCAAAGGTATAAGAAAAACCAAATAATCTAAAATAACTATATTGAGGTAATTTTTAATGCAATAGCTTTTTTTAACTTTATCAAAACATTGAAAAAAGAAACAATTCAAACAAAACAGAACAAAGGAATAATAAAAACAAATAACCTAAAGTAATTGTATTGCTTCCAACATGTCCCTACTATACTCCAAGAAAATTGACAAGCCCTAACAAAACAAAGGAATAAGAAAATCAAATAACCAAAAATAACTACATTGCTTCCAACATGATCCTACCATACCCAAGAAAGTTTGCAAAACAATCATTCCTGAGCATTCCCATAACATTGAGGTTACCCTCAATAGCTTATCTGTTCTTGTTAGATTATCGTTCCCCCTGTACTGGTTGCTGTCTATCTCTAGGTGCCCTACATTCCACAATACAAAATATTTATTTTACATTTTTCACAGAGTTCACATTAGTGGTAACATACAATACCTCTCCTTTTGTGCCTGGCTTATTTTACTCAGCAGTATGTCTTCAAGGTTCATCCATGTTGTCATATGTTTCACGACCTCGTTCCTTCTTACTGCCGCATAGTATTCCATTGTGTATATACCACATTTTGTTTATCCACTCATCTGTTGAAGGGCATTTGGAGTGTTTCCATTTCTTGGCAATTGTGAATAATGCCACTATGAACATTGGTGTAGGCACAGTTTTGTGTGGGCTTAGCCTCACCTGTGCAGTAACAAGCTTCATAAGGGCAAGCCCCAAGATCAAGGGCTTGGCCTACTACAATGGTAGTCCCCAATACTTGCGAGGGTATCAGAAATTCCCCAGGTAGGGAACTTTAATATTTCCACATTTTCCCCCAGTCCCTCGAGGGGGCTTTGCAAATACTTTTTATTCTCTGCCCAAATTACTCAGGGATGTATCAGGGTTTCACACTAACCTGTACAAACCACCCAGATCTCACCCCCTATTCAAGGTTCCATGTAATTATAGGGTTTGAATAAACTGACCATACATGTTAAATTATATAGTGTGCTATGGAAAATATAGATTTTGCCCAAATAAACATCTCTTCTTTTGGTCTCACACAGAAGTTGGGGTTCTAAAACATAGTCAATATAATCCTTTTCCCTTTAGTCTGGTTTACCTTAGTCCTAATCAAATCCATTTTGTTCATATCTTTAATTGAAATCTGATCTCTTTTTCAGCTTCTTTAACATTTCTGTATGGGATAATGCTGGCATTCGTAGCTGCTGAACTCTGGCTCTGAGTCTCAGGTGTCACAGATACCCGAAGTTCCAGGAACCAACTAGGTTATACACAAACAGCTCAGCATCTCAGAATTTAGAGATAACCATTACAACTCAGGAATAGAAGTGACCACTCTAAGAGCTTACAGTCTAGGAACCTTTACCATAAGCCTTCCCCTGATAATCTGTGCTCTCAGATTCAATTCTCAGAGTTTGCATATTATAGTTAGTCCTTATTAGTGAGGCATTAAAATGTCTGTCTTTTCAATTCTGGCTTATTTCACTCAACATACTGTCCTCAAGGTCCGTTCACTTAGTTGCATAACCTCACAACTTCATTTCTTCTTGCTGCTGCTGAGTATTCCATTGTATGCATACACCACAGTTCACCATTCCGTTTATCAGTTGATGTACCCTTAGGACACCTCCATCCATTGCAAATTGTGAATACTGCCGCCATAAACATCAGTGTGCTATGTCTACTCGTGTCCCTGTCCTCAGTTATTCCAAGAATATATCTAATAACGGAGTTGCAGGACCATATGGCAACCCCATAGTTAGTTTTCTGTGGAACCACCACACTGCCCTCCAGCTGGGCTGTACCATTCTACTTCCCCACCAACAGGGAATAGGTACATCTCTCTCTCCACATTTTCTCTAGCACTTGTATCTCTCTCTATTTTTTAAACAGTTTTATTCATACACCATACAATCCATCCTAAGTAAACAATCAATTATTCATGGTGAAATTACTTAATTATGCATTCACCACCACAGTCTATATGAGGATATTTCTATTTTTTCTTCAAAGGAAGAAGAAAAGGAGAAAAAAATGAAGAATAAAAATACAACAGATAGAAGAAAATAAGAACAAATAAAATACAATGAAAAGCTCAGACACCACCACCACCACAAAGAATTCCATATCATTCCCTTATATCCGTCTCTTATAGACATTTAGCTTTGGTGTATTGCCTTTGGTACAATTAATGGAAGTGTATTACAATGTTACTGTTAACTTTAGACTGTAGATTGCATTGACTGTATTTTTCCCCTATACCATTCAATTTTCAGTACCTTGCAATATTGACATTCTTTGTTCTCCCTCATTTAAAAACATTCTTACATTTGTACATTTAATCACCATCATTGACCACTCTAGGTTTCGCTAAGTTATACAATCCCGGTGTTTATCTTCTGTCTTTCCTTCTGGTGTCATACATGCCTGTAGCCTTCCTTTTTCAACCGTACTCACACTCACTTTTGTTCAGAGTACTTACACTGTTGTGCTACCATCACACAGTATCAAGCTATCCATTCCATTTCTGGATCTGCACAAGCAATCCTGTTGAACCTTCTGTACTCCATCAGCATCAAATGCCTGATCTCTAACCTCTTTCTAGCTTCTGATAACTGTGTTCTCTACTCTCAAATTTTTCTCATCAATGTTAGTTCATATTAGTGAGACTATCCAGTATCTGTACTTTTGTTTCTGGCTAATTTCAGTTAATGTAATGTCTGCTGGCTACCATTTTGTCTTTTAGACTTTGTATGTCGTATCTTTTTAATTTCTTTCCCTCTCTGTCTCTCTTTACCCTTACTGATAGTCTTCATTTCTACATTCTTCTCCAAACCTCTCTCTCCCGCCTTCTCTTATCTGCCTATAGTGCTCCCTTTAGTATTTCTTGTAGAGCAGATATCTTGTTCACAAACTCTCTCAGTGTCTGTTTGTCTGAGAATATTTTAAACTGTCCCTCATTTTTTTTTTCATTTTTATTGAGATTGTTCAGATACCATACAATTATCCAAAGATCCAAAGTGTACAATCACTTGCCCCTGGGTACCCTCATACAGCTGTGCATCCATCACACTTAATTTTTGTTCAATTTTTAGAAACTTTTCATTACTCCAGACAAGAAATAAAGTGAAAGATGAAAAAAGAAAAAAAGAAAAGGAAATGCTAATCCTCTCCTATCCCTAACCAACCCCCCTAAATTGTTGACTCCTAGTATTGCTATAGTACATTTGTTACTGTTTATGAAAAAATGTTGAAATACTACTAACTGTAGTATATAGTTTGTAATAGGGATATAGTTCTTCCCTATATGTCCCTCTATTATTAACTTCTAATTGTATTGTCATACCTTTGTTCTGGTTCATGAAGTGATTTCTAGTATTTGTACAGTTGATCATGGATATTGCCCACCATAGGATTCAGTTTTATACATTTCCATCTTTTGACCTCCAACTTTCCTTCTGGTGACATATATGACTCTGAGCTTCCCCTTTCCACCTCATTCACACACCATTTGGCGCTGTTAGTTATTCTCACGTCTTGCTACCAACACCCCTGTTCATTTCCAAACATTTAAGTTCATCCTAATTGAACATTCTGCTCATACTAAGCAACCACTCCCCATTCTTAAGCCTCGTCCTACATCTTGGTACCTTATATTTCATGTCTATGAGTTTACATATTGTAATTAGTTCCTATCAGTGAGACCCTGCAATAATTGTCCTAATGTGTCTGGCTTATTTCACTCAGTATATTGCCCTCGAGGTTTTGTTATCAACCCATTTTTTTTAATATGGTTTTGTTCACTCACCATACATTCCATCCCAAGTAAATAATCGATGGTTTTCTGCGTGGTCATACATTTATGTGTTCACCACCTTCACCACTATCTATATAAGAGCATCTACATTTCTTCCACAAGGCAGGAGGGGGAGTCAAAGAAGGTAGTGAGGCAAAAGAAAGAGGAAAAAAAAAATGACAGCTAGGAAGCAGCAAAAGGAAAAATAACCTTAAATCAAAGTAGAATAAAGAATCAGACAATACCACCAATGTCAAGTGTCTAACATGCCTCCCCTATCCCCCCCTCTTATCTGCATTTACCTTGGTATATCACCTTTGTTACATTAAAGGAAGCATAATACAATGATTCTATTAGTTACAGTCTCTAGTTTATGCTGATTGCATCCCTCCCCCAATGCCTCCCCATTTTTAACACCTTGCAAGGTTGACATTTGCTTGTTCTCCCTCGTAAAAGAACATATTTGTACATTTTATCACAATTGTTGAATACTCCAGATTTCACCAAGTTACACAGTCCCAGTCGTTATCTTTCCTCCTTTCTTGTGGTGTCTCACATCCTCCCCATCTTCCTCTCTCAACCGTATTCATAGTTACCTTTGTTCAGTGTACTTACATTGTTGTGCTACCATCTCCCAAAATTGTGTTCCAAACCACACACTCCTGTCTTCTATCACCCTGTAGTGCTCCCTTTAGTATTTCCTGTAGGGCAGGTGTCTTGTTCACAAAGTCTCTCATTGTCTGTTTGTCAGAAAATATTTTGAGCTCTCCCTCATATTTGAAGGACAGCTTTGCTGGATACAGGATTCTTGGTTGGTGGTTTTTCTCTTTCAGTATCTTAAATATATCACACCACTTCCTTCTTGCCTCCATGGTTTCTGCTGAGAGATCTGCACATAGTCTTATGAAGCTTCCTTTGTATGTAATGGATTGCTTTTCTCTTGCTGCTTTCAGGATTCTCTCTTTGTCTTTGACATTTGATAATCTGATTATTAAGTGTCTTGGCGTAGGCCTATTCATATCTCTTCTGTTTGGAGTACTCTGCGCTTCTTGGATCTGTAATTTTATGTCTTTCATAAGAGATGGGAAATTTTCATTAATTATTTCCTCTATTATTGCTTCTGCCCCCTTTCCCTTCTCTTCTCCTTCTGGGACACCAATGATATGTACATTATTGTACTTTGTTTCATCCTTGAGTTCCCGGTGACATTGCTCATATTTTTTCATTCTTTTCTCCATCTGCTCCTTTGCGTGTAGGCTTTCAGGTGTTTTGTTTTCCAGTTCCTGAGTGTTTTCTTCTGCCTCTTGAGATCTGCTGTTGTATGTTTCCATTGTGTCTTTCATCTCTTGTGTTGTGCCTTTCATTTCCATAGAGTCTACTACTAGGTTTTTTGAACTTTTGATTTCTGCTGTATACATGTCCAGTGCTTCCTTTACGGCCTCTATCTCTTTTGCAATATCTTCTCTAAACTTTTTGAATTGATTTAGCATTAGTTGTTTAAATTCCTGTATCTCAGTTGAAGTGTACGTTTGTTCCTTTGACTGGGCCATAACTTTGTTTTTCTTAGTGTAGGTTGTAATTTTCTGTTGTCTAGGCATGGTTTCCTTGGTTATCCAAATCAGGTTTTCCCACACCAGAACAGGCTCAGGTCCCAGAGGGAAGAAATAGTCAGTATCTGGTTTCCCTGTGGGTGTGTCTTAGAAAATTGCTCCACCCTTTGATGCCTCAGGTCACTGTGCTTTTCTGCCCAGCAGGTGATGCCTGTTAGCCTATAATTCTTGACTGGTGTGAGGAGGTATGGCCATGTTCCCCCAGGCTCTGGGGTCTGGTTCTGAATGGAAAGGGCCCCACCCCTTTCCTCCTAGAGAAGACAGACCCCCCAGGTGGAGGTCATTAGCATTTCAATGGTCTCGCTCTCTGCTTGTGGTGTCTCCACCCTTCCCAGAGTCACAGCCCTGGAAACTGAAAATGACTGGGGCTTTCTCCACTGAGCCAAAAAAGAACCAGATAGTCCCCTTCAGACCCAGTCCAAGGCGACCCTCCGGCTCTCCCAGGTCAGTCGTCACCCAAAGCCTCTGTCTGTTTTTTGGGGCTGCGTACCTGTAGTGAGCAGTTCACACTCGCTACTTAAAACCCCAGTTGGAGCCCAGCTGAGCTGTATTTGCTTGCTGGGAGAGAGCTTCTCTGTGGCACCACGAGGCTTTGCAGCTTGGGCTATGGGGGAGGGGGTCTCCCGACCTGGTTCCGCAGGTTTTACTTACAGATTTTATGCTGTGTTCTCGGGCATTCCTCCCAATTCAGGTTGGTGTATGATGAATGAATGGTCTCGTTTGTCCCCCCGCAGTTATTCTGGATTATTTACTAGTTGTTTCTGGTTTTTTGTAGTTGTTCCAGGGGGACTACTTAGCTTCCACTCCTCTCTATGCCGCCATCTTGCCTGAGTCCCTGTCCCTCATTTTTGAAGGACAGTTTTGCCGGATATATAATTCTTTGTTGACAGTTTTTCTCTTTCATTATCTTAAATATATCATACCACTGCCTTCTTGCCTCCATAGTTTCTACTGAGAAATCCATACATAGTCTTATTGAGCTTCCTTTGTGTGTGATGGAATGCTTTCTCTTGCTGCTTTCAGAATTGTCTCTTTGTCTTTGACATTTGATAATATGTTTATTAAGTATCTTAGAGTCAGTCTACTCAGATCTATTCTGTTTGGAGTATGCTGGGCTTCTTGGATCTATAATTTTATGTCTTTCATAAGAGATGGGAAATTTTCAATGATTATTTCCTCCATTATTCTTTCTGCCCCTTTTCCTTTGTCTTCTCCTTCTGGGACACCCATGACACGTATTCATGTGTTTCATGTTGTCATTCAACTCCCTGAGGCCCTGCTCATATTTATCCATTCTTTTCCCTATCTGTTCTTTTGTGTGTGGGATTTCAGATGTCCTGTCCTCTAGTTCATGAATCCTTTCTTCTGCCTCTTTAAATCTGCTGTTGTATGTCTCCATTGTGTTTTTCATCTTTCCTATTGTGCCTTTCATTCCCCTAAGTTCTGCCAATTGTTTTTTTAAACTTTCCAATTCTTCCTTATGTTCTCCCAATGTCTCCTTTATATCCTTCATCTCTGTTGCCATATCTTCCCTCAACTCATTGGTTTGATTTTTTAATTGATTTAGCATATTTGTTTGAAGATCTTTAATTAGTTGTTTCAACTCCTGTATCTCATTTGAAGTGTAAGTTTGTTCCTTTGACTGGGCCATACGTTTGTTTTTCCTAGTGTGATTAGTAATTTTTTGTTGTCTAGGCATCTGGTTTCCTTGATTACTCCAATCAGATTTTCCCAGACCAGATGGGCCCAAGCCTCAGGAGGAGGTTGTAATCAGTATCAGGCTTTCCCTAAGAGTGAGACCCAGCAGATTGTCAGACTTTCCTGTGAGGCGTCTAGATGCTGTGCTTTTCCTATCTCTGCCCAGCAGGTGTCGCTTGTCAGCCCGCAGCTCCCCACTGTTGTAAAAAAGGTGCAGTGCCTTTAAATTTCAGTGGGCCGTGTCCGTGCCAGGGGCCAAGGGTGTCAGAAACCAAGCTTAAGCTGTTTCTTTTATTTTTTTCCCCCAGGTGCTGGGGTCTGAGTTCTTTGAGGGATGGTAGCTTCTTGAGCTGCCTCCCGCCCTTTTTCTTAGGGAAGATAAGCCCTTTAGGGAATTATGTCCTACAATTGCTTACCTGGGTCAGTGCTGACATTCAAATGGTGCTTTATCTAGAAAGGAATTTTTTTTTTTACTGGCTCCCAATGCTGGTACCTGCTGAGCTGGCTTGTTGTCACCCCACTGCTGCTGGGCTGTGTGGGAGGGGGCTGTGGTCAGTGGTGGCTTCTTTCCCAGCATTGTTGGTGGGGACAATGGCTGGTGAATGACTGCAGCTGACATGGCGATTTGGGGCTGGCCGGTGTCAGCCAACCAGGCGAGATTGAGAAAATATCACCTGTATAAAATGGGAGTCCACCATTCAAATGGTGCTTTATCTAGAAAAGAATTTTTTTTTTTGTCTTTCTCTAATGAGCTACTTAGAATGAGAGATAAAAAGGAAAAAAGAAAGAAGTCCTCTTTTCAGATCCAGTCCCCAGCCTCCAGTTCACCAGTCAACAGCTGAGAACCGGTGTTGGTACCCGGTTCTGTGTGCCCCTTTTCTTGGGACGCAGCCCTTTTCAAGTATTCTGAGCTCAGCCAACTCCAAAAGCCTCTGTTTTTATTTATTTAGGTATTTTTTTATTTCTGTCAGCCCTACCTCTTCTCTGCCAGGAGAGACCTCAAGATTCCTTTCCTGCTTGCTCCAGGTTTATCTGTGCTCATAGGATGTATTCAGTAGTCCATATTTGTTAATTAAAACCACAATTGGGGCTTGATGATTTACTTTCCCTTACTCCTAGAAGACTGCTTCTTTTTCCCACAGTGAAGTGTTTCAGCTCAGCCTGCCATGCCAGTGGGGGAGGGGTGCCTGCTCTGCATTTTGGGGAGCTTTACTTACAGTTCTTATGCTGAGAGCTCAGCAGTTCTACCCATTCTAGACTGGTGTACAATGTTGTCCAGTCACAGAAGTCCCCCTAACATTTTTCCAGACTATTTACTGGTTAGTTGTTCCTAGCTATTTGCTAGTTGTTCTAGGGGACTGACTAAATTCCACACCTCCCTATGCCACCATCTTGTCCTGTCTCCTTGATTTTTAAAAATTAATCCAAAAATATTAATCCAACAAATATTCTTTGAACACCATGGTGAATAAGACACTGTGTTAATCTAATAGCTGTTCAAAGGGCAGAAAGAGTTTGTCCTCAAGTTGCTTACAGTTTAGTGTGGGAGCCAAAGCAAGCGCTTAACTGTAATATTGTGTAAGATGGAAAGCTATAGTAACAAAAGATAATATTAATTGAATATTAAGAGGAAGAGATATTTTCACAAATATTGCCTGGCAAAGACTTAATGGAAGAAATGCCTTTTCAGCAGGGTGGGGCCAGGAGAAAGAATCCCAGATCCCATGGTTTGTTGGAAAGTTGTTGACCTTGTGCAAATTACTTAAAACCTATGAAAAATGTTTATCCTGTTCATATCCCAAGGTTGTTCTGCAGATCAAGTAAAATACCTCAGTATCTCTGTCAATATGCACAGTCCATGGACTTGCATCAGAATTGCCTGGAGTGCTTATTTAAAATGTAGCTTCCTGGGATCTAGAATCAGAGTATCAGGAAGGGGTCCAGGAGCCTTCATGTTAACAAGCCTCTCACTCCCATCCTAGGTGATTTCCAGAAACCCAAAGTTGGAGACCAGCCTAGAGAAAACAATGCGAGGCATGTTCTAGAATCTAAAGGGTAAAATGCTATACATATGTAAAGAGATTTTTATGTACTTAGTACAACTGTAGCCTTTACCATATTTGAGTATCTTTTTCATGTGCCTTAAACAAGAATTATGTTTGGGATCCTGCCCCATGTAGCCTCTGCTGAGTGAGATATACATGGATGATGACAGAGATACTGGCCCCAAAGCTCTCTAGCTGTCTTGGGCAAGCTGCTAGGAGAGGCTAACGTTACAGATCTTCTGATATGACTCGGGAAGGAATGAAGCCAACGAAACAAGTCCTCAGACTTTGAGAAAACTCAAATCACAGTCTGGCCTCTGAATGCAGCTGTGTGATTCCAAATTCCTTACTTTTCCCCATAGGTTTCTATTTTTGCCTAAAATGCTTTTAAAAAATGAACTGGCAGACTAACTGAAAGTGATTTTGGCACTTTCAAAGAAAGATATATGGATTAAAATTATTGAATAATTGCTAAGTCTTATTTAGTTGACCTTACCTAATTGGGCTTTTAGCAGGGATGTATGAACCAGTGGGGGTTAAGGAGATAACATTTAGTATGTACCTAATGCCACTTGTTTTACCTTGGGGTTGATGTTTTTAATTCTCATAGCAGACCTGTGAGGTACATTTTTCCCTTTTGACTTTAGTAAGTGAGGCTCAGATACATGAAATCATTGATGCGAGGCTTCACGGGTAGGATGAGGGGATGAGAATTTCAGTCCCGTTCTGTTTGGTTATAGAGGCTCTTTGCTTTCCCAGCCACACTGCCTCCAAAAAGATACTGAATACCCAGGGGGAGTTAAAAAGACAGGCTCCTTTACCTCTTCATTAATTACTTTTACAATACCCTGGTGTATGTCTCCCGTTTTATAGACTGATGAACTTCCAGTTTATTGACTTTCTCGGAGATAATTCTTGTGATCTCTCACAGAACTCAAATCCTGACTGCTTAGTTTGCTCTGCATTTTCCTTCCCACTCCCCTAGTAATTATAGAGTAATTATTATGTTGGTAATTACCTCATTAGTAATTTGGTGTGAGGAGGCTCAATGAAAGAAAAATAAAAGGGCATCTCTTTATAGCTACATGATTACAAATGACAAATAGTTTTAATAGCCCTTAAACACCCATTAAAAGAAAAAGGGGAAATTTTTCTGCACAATATTTTTTAAAATGTCAGCATCTCTCTCTTTTTTGAGACTTTATCTTTTAGAACAGTTATAGGTTTACAGAAAATTTACTAGAAAGTACAGCGTTCCCATTTAACACCACCCAGAACATACACACACACACACACACAGTTTTACCTGTTATTAATGTTTTGCATTAGAGTGGTACATTTGTTACAACTGATGAACCAATATTATTATAATTATTAATATAATATAAACTAAAGTGCATAGTTTACATTAGGGTTCACTCTTTGAGCATATCTCTTAACATGTTTCTCTGAAGATTCCAAGTTTTTCTTATTGTCTGAAGAGCCCATTTCTAAGTAAGTGAAGGTGTTCTGAAAGTTCTGGTAAAGAAGAGCAGCAGTAACAATCCTGAGCAGCCTCACATCCCCCCACCCCTCTTCTGGTCTTGGTGGAGGTGTGGGGCTGGGGGATTCATTTAATAAAAATTGGTAAAGACCCAGGCTCTGGTAAACAAGTTAGCATCTGGATGGTCGGTCCCCAGCGTCAGCATCGCCAAGTCCCTTTCACTGAAACCAGGTCTGCAGCCTTGTGTGCAGAGCCCTGTCCTGCTCTGGTCCACTCGGCACGATGTGTCCCTGAACCCAGAAATGCAAGTCCGGGCCCCTCCGGGCAGCAGATGTGGCTCCTCACAGTCTGGCTTCACTGACTGTCACCCCATGCTCCTTACCCTCCAGTGCCCCGAGCACAGCACACACCTTGGGGTCTTTGTTTAATTTGCTTTCACCCTTTCCTTGGCCATGAAAAGCCCTAGGCCTCCCATCTTTGGTAGCCTCATAATCATCAGGATTCAACTCGTGTCCTCTTTGACATTTTGCCACTGCCCCCTTCCATAAGGCAGAATAAATTCTCTTATTGATGTGCCCTTAGCACTTTTCAGATGCCTCCTGTATAGTATTATTCCTTCATTCAGCAAGTACCTTTACTCAGAACCTTTCGGCCAGGCCTGATGCTAGGACACAGCTCTTCTGGCCCACTCCACTCTCATCTCTCGTCTGGACTATTGAAGTAGCCTCCAGCTGGTTCCCTGCTTCCTCCTTGCCCTGTAGTGTTTATCCTTAATGCAGCAGCGAGGGCAAACCTAAAAAGAAGGCTAAGTCATGCCACTGAGAGTTAGATCAGGTCTGCTCACTGTGTTCCAGGAGCTTTCCATACCATAAAATAAAATAAAATCCCTTACTATGATGTACAGGCCCTCCAGGACTTGCCCTCCTTCCTCTGATCTCATTTCCTACTCTCTCTTGTTGGCTTCAATCCAAAACGCTGGCCTTCCGTGGTATTCCTCAAACACTCCTCCTGCGTCAGGGTCTTTGCGCTCTGCCTGGGGCACTCTTCACAAGATGTCACTTTGTTCTGGTCTTTGCTCAAATGTCACTCTATCAGACAGGCTGTCCTTGATCCCAGTTTACACAGCACCCATATCGCACGTGCAAGCCTATGTGCCTCTCTGTCACCTTTTCCATTCTTGTTAAAACTTACCACCACCTGACACATTACACAACTGCTTATTTATTGTCTGTTTCCCCTCCCTGGAAGTCACTGCTCTCCAAGCGAGCAGGGATTCTGTGTATTTTGTTCCCTATTATATCCCAATCTCCTATCTACAGTAGGTTAATATATGTTGAATAAATGAATGAGTGAATTAATGAACATCAGTTACTCTTTTAGCAATCCCTCAATAATACTTCATGATGGAAAATAATGGTTTTCTCAGGATATCTGCTAACGGAGGGAGATTTAATTTCAAGTTATCTGAGGTTTTGCCTAAAGAATAAAAGGCAAGTGGACCTGTCAGAATGATCATTTGCCTTCAAAGATCCCATGGGATGGAATTTATGATCCAACATCAGGAAACTTGGAGAACACACTTAATGGAATAATTTCTAATGCCCTGTAAATGGAAAAGTAAATGAAATACTTATGTAAAGGTATTATAAACTGTTAGGGTTTGTTTTTTTTTTTATTTTATTTTTTATTTTTTGCAGATATCTATTGTTTTGATAACAATATAATACTGGCTACTTTAAAACAATCCATCTATACTGGTGCAAAAGAAAAAATGGGACTAGGAAATGAGAGGCCTGAGTCCTGGTTCCAGCTCTGTCACTAATTTACTATGTAACTTTATTCCCTGTCTCTCTGCCTCGTTTTCCCAATCTGTAAAGTTAACATATTGGGTTAAATTGTCTCAGGGATGACTACCAGTTCTAAAATTCAGGGCTCTGAGAATTGTTGGGCAGATGGACAGATGGATGAATGAATAGTTGACTCAGATTTCCACAATATTTCCCCAGTTGTGATTCTCCTGGTTGATTTTAGTCTCTTCTTACCACTCTCTTACAAATAGAATACCCAGAAGAGCCCTACCCTTTATCTGAAAATTTGTTATATACACCCCTAAGGTCTTTTTCTCTTCTTTGAGTAATGGACAGTTAGAAATCAGTAGATTATAGGATCATAAAAAGCAGAAGTGGTGGAAATTCAAGGATATTTATTCTTGAAGGAAGGAAGGATGAAGAGGGATATGTTGACTTTCATCTAAGAATCGAGGGAGCATATAAAGAAGCTCACACAGCCTGCTTTGCCCGTGACTCTCTGTCTTTTGCACACTTTTGCACAAGAATTACAGAGAATTTCTGAGACATGGAATCTTCCCTCTGATTGATTGTTATCTCAAATGGTTGGGCAAGGACAGACACAGTACAACTGAAAAAGAGATCTTGCCCACCTAACTCGGTGTCCTTGGGCAAGTCTCCAGAGTTGGAATGGATGAGAACACAGAGGAAGCCTGCCCTGGATTCAGTCTACCACTTACTAGCTAGGTGACTTTGGGTAAGACACCCTCTACACCTCATTTTCCTGGGATAAAATAGAGTCAATAGGGTTGAAGTGAGGATTAAATAAGAAGGCTCAGTGAGGTAAAATAACTTGTCCCCAAGGTCACAGATCTAATTATTTGAATGTAGGAAATGAATATAAAGGGAATAAAAAAATACTCATAATTTTAAATTCCCTGTCCATTAAATTAATGGACCTGAAGTAAGAGATGTTTATGTGGTGCTCCTAGAGGTAATTTTACTGTTGCTAGGGATTCACTCACTCACACCCTTGGTGTCCATTGCAGCAAAATATGCCAAAAATAACTTCATGGGTGGAATTTGCTGGAGGGAATTGGATCACTCCATCCGAGTAACATAATTGGACATTCAGTGCCTATCTCCTGGGACAGCAGAAACTATCGCTTTTCTTTGATCTCCTTTCAGACTTGACCTTTATATTTCCTCCTGTCTCCTCCTAAATATATCAAAGCACCCAAGGGTAAAAGTGTTTTCTCCTGCAATTGAATTTCATTGGTCCCATGTTGAGATTTGTGTTCAGAAGCAAGCCTGTGATCTTCTAATCACCAGCCTTTTATTCCACCTCTTTTGTTCCCTTTTTATGTTTGAGTTTTGTTAGCTAAGATAGCCACCTGATAGCCATCCATCACTCTGGTTGTGAAAGTGTATGCCCTGCATGTACTATGTTCTGCTGGCTTTGTGTTAAATTATCCCATCTGGAGTAGGGGGCTTGCTAGGGGTTAGGTAAAAGGCAAAGGTCAGTTAAGAAGAATGCTTCTACTATATTTAGTTAAATCCTCACCACAACTTGGTAAAGTAGGTGGCATTATCCTTATTTTGCAGGTGAGGAAGCTGAGGCTTCAAAAGGTCAGGTGACTTGCTTGAAGTTACACAGCTGATAAATGACATAACTAGGATTCCAAACACGAGCTCTTTCTGATAGACCTGGCTTTGTTATTGTTGAGAATGAATGGAGATCACAGAAGAGTTACCAAAAATGTTTATATATTGCCTGCAATCTTACCAACACAGCTGTTACCATCTTTAAAACAATTTAAACAGGTCTTGAAATATTACACTTCTTAAAATCATCACATTGGCACCGCTGCATGCTGCCTTGACCCAGGTATTATGGCAGGCCTTTTATAGACACTGTTTCCTTTACTTATCACTTTTTATTCACACTGTCATAATAACTCTAAAATGATGTTCCTCTGGCATTAGAATCATTCGAGAAACCTGTTACAATGCAGAGATGGGAGACTTCCAGGGAAGATGGTGGAGTAGGGAACTCCAAGACCCACTCCTCACACCAAAACATATTAAACAGGCAGGAACTGTCTGCAACAACTATTTTGAAACTCCAGAGGCCAGAAGAACACTATACAGTATCCAGGGAAGAGTGGGAGGAAGAGGCAGATAAATACTGTAAAGAACTGTAAATTGCTCTTCCTCACTCTTACAGCAGGCTGCTACAGGATCTAGTCCCTGCTGGCTACTGGTGACAGAAAGGAATATAAAAATCTTCTTCCCCAAGAACAGGGGTGGGCATAACTGATCACTGATCACAGCTTTTGGTTAGTGGATTTGGATTGCCGTTCCCAGCTCTGAGGGCAGCCATTGTTTCAACCCTCCCCAGGCAGGGGCAGAGGTGGCAGAGATTTAAAGATGCAGCACTTCCTCAGGGCTGCAGAGGACAGTTAGTGGAAGGGCTGCATTTGCTAGGCCGGTCAGGAAATCTCGGCTTTGGGGAGTTGTTGGAGGAGATTTTGGTGCCCTTCCTGACCCCCTCCCCAGGGCACTTTGGAGCCTATCTACGCCCCCTTCTTAGGTCCCTGGCCCTATTTTGGCTGGGAAAGATGAACCTGGGAAAGTTCTTTCCAGGGTGACTTTCCTCCCAGAATGTACCCTCCAGGCAAAAGTGGTAGGAGACAAGGAAAGGAGTGTAAAAAACTAGAGAAGTAGATAGTCGTGGACAAAGGCCTGCCAGCATCAAATACCTGGAAGAGGGTATTCTGTCTTCCGGGAAACAGGGGACAACCAAACTCCTGGAAACAGGGAAACTCCAAAACAACTAACAAGCAAAAGTGCAGAACAAGACAGAGGCTCAGAAAGACAGAAAACCCTACACAATGCATTTGCCTTGGGCAGACCTTCCTGATGGGAGGACTGAAGCTCAAGAAAATTTCTGTCTTATCACCAGCTGGTTACAAAATGAGGAAACAGACATCCCAGGGAGTAAATCCCAGAGTTAACGTTTTAAAATATTAAAATGTACGGTGTACAACAGAGTACAATACAAGCAAAGAAATAGGAAATGACGCCCCATTCAAAGGGAGAGGATAAAAATACAGAAAACACCAATGAGGAAGACAAGAATGTGGACATAGTTAACAAAGCCTTTAAAAAAATGATCTTAAAAATGAGCAGAGAGAGGAAGAAAAGTACAGAGAAGAACTAAAGGACATCAGGAAAACAATGAATGAACAATATGAGAGTCTAAGTAAAGAGATAGAGATTTTAAAAAGGAGCCAAACAGAACTACTGGAGTTGAAAACCCCAATAACTGAAAGGAAGAATGCCCTGGAGGGTTTCAAGGGCAGATTGGAGCTGGCAGAAGGAAGAATCAGTGAACTTGAAAACAAGGCACTTGAAATGAGTCAGGCTGAGGAGCAGAAAGAAAAAAGAAATAGTAAAAGCAAAAATAGCCTAAGACAGTAGTGGGACACCATCAAGTGTACCAATATATACATTATTGGAGTCCCAGGAGGAGAAGAGAGAAAGAGGCAGAGGGAGTAGTCAAAGAAATAATGACAGAGAACTTCCCAAACTTAGCAAAAGATGTGAATATGCACATCCAAGAAGCTCAGAGAACACCAAACAGGATAAACATGAAGAGAAATAGACCACATCATATACTGATTCTAGTATCAAATTCAAAGGACAAGGAGAGAGTTCTGAAAGCTGCAAGAATTAAAAGCAACGTTATGTACAAGGGAATTCCAATTCGATTGAGTGCTGATTTCTAATCAGAAACCATGGAGGCAAGAAGGCAATGTGTTCAAATACTTAAAGTGCTGAAGGAAAACAACTGCCAGCCAAGAATTTCATATCCAGAGAGACTTTGTTTGAAAAATGAGGGGAAATTAAGACATTCCCAGATAAACAAAAGCTGAGGGAGTTCATCACTTCTAAACCAGCCTTACAAGCAATGTTAAAGGGAGTTCTTCAGACTGAAAAAAAAAGAACACTAGACAGGGTTCAAAGCAGAATAAAGAAATAAAGACCTGTGGTAAAGGTAGCCATTTGGGTTCATAAATGCCAGTGTTATTACATTGTATTGTTTCATATGTAATGCTGCTTCTTACTTCCTACAGGTGCTAAAATGAAAATGAATAAAAATTAGTGATAAATCTAGGTTTTTTGACATACAGTGTACGAAGATATAAATGGTAACAAGTACAAAAAAAATGGTGGGGAGGATGGAAGAGTATAGAAAAAATATAGAGTATAGAAAAAATATATGTGTATGCTATTGACATTAAGTTGGTATCAAACCAAATATTATTATTATATATTTAGAATGTTAAATTTTAACCCCAATGTAACCAAAAGGAAAATAGATGAAAAGTATACCCAGATAGAAATAGAAGGCACTCAAAAGTATAACACAAAAAGCAAATAAATATAAAAGTAGGCTTTTATGGAAGTGAGAAAGGTATATGACTTACAAAGGCTAAATAGAAAAATGGCAGAAGAAAGTCCTGTATTATCAGTAGTGACTTGAAATGCGAATGGATTGAACTCCCCAGTCAAAAGGCAGAGATTGGCAGAATGGATAAATAAAAAAAAGCATGATCCATCCAAATGCTGTCTGCAAGAGACTCACCTTAAAGTGAAAAATAGGTTGGAAAAAAAATATACTATGCAAGTAGTAACCAAAAGAGAGCTGGGGTGGCTATACTAACATCAGATAATATAGTTGTGATGTACAAAGATGGTCATTATATACTGATAAAGGGGACAATTCAACAGGAAGATGTAACAATTAAAAAAATATATGCACCTAACAGCAGAGCCCCAAAATATATGAAGCAAATTCTGACAGATTTGAAGGGAGCAAATGATGGTTCTACATTGATAGCAGGAAACTTTTACTCACACTCTCAATAATAGATACAACATCTAGTCATAAGATCAGTATGGAAGTACAGGACTTGAAATATGCACTAAACCAACTAGACTTTACAAACACATGTAACACTGCACCCAGCAAAAACAGAATACACATTCTTCTCAAGTGCACATGGATTATTCTCCAGGATAAACCATATAATGGGTCCAAAACAAGTCTCAATAAATTCAAACATATTGAAATCATACAATGTATGTTCTTCACCCCAACGGATTGAAGCTAGAAAACAACAACAGAGGGAGAAATGGATAATTCACTATGTGGAAATTAAAAATCATACTCTTAAACAACCAGTGCATTAAGGAGGAAATCAGAAGCAAAATTAGGGAATATTATAGAGTGAATGAAAATGAAAATATAACATACTAAAACTTATGGGATGCAGTGAAGGCAGTACTAAGAGGAAACTTTATAGCTTTAAAAGCTTATATTTAAAAAAAAAAGACTTCAAGTCAGAGATCTAACCCCCAAACTGGAAGAACTAGAAAAAAAAAAAAAAAAAGAGCAAATTAAACCAATGTGAGTAGAAGGAAAGAAATAACAAAGATTAGTGCCGAGATAAATGAAAGAAAGAAAAAAAAAAAATACAGAGAATCAGCAAAACCCAAAGTTGGTTCTTTGAAAATATCAATAAAATCGACAAACATTTAGCCAGACTGACAAAGGAAAAAAGAGAGAAGATAGAAATAATGAAAATCAGAAATGAAAAGGGGGACATTACTACTGACCTCACTGAAGTAAAAGGACTATAAGAGGATACTATGAACAACTGTATGCGAGTAAATTAGATAACCTAGATGAAGTGGACAAATTCTTAGAAACACACAAAATACCTACAATGACTCAAGAAGAAACAAAGGATCTCAGCAAACCAATTACTAGTAAAGAGATTGAATTAGTCATCAAAAACCTCCCAACAACAACAAAAAAGCCCAGGACCAGATGGCTTCACAGGGGATTTCTACCAAACATTCCAAGAAGGCTTACTCCAATTCTTCTCAAATTCTTCCAAAAAACTGAAGAGGAGGGAACACCCCCTAACTCATTCTGCAAGGTCAACATCACCCGCATACCAAAACCAGCTAAAGATACTAAAACAGAAAACTACAGACCAATATGTCTTATGAATATAGATGCAAAAATCGTTAAGAAATTAATAGTGAACCAAATCCAACAGCATATTAAAAGAATTACACACCATGATCAAGTGGGATTTATCCTTGGTATGCAAGGTTTGTTAAACACAAAAAATCAATTAATGTAGTACGTTAACAGAATGAAGCAAAACACACACACACACACACACACACACGATCGTCTCTTTTGATGCAGAAAAGGCATTTGACAAAATACAGCACCATTTCTTGATAAAAACAGACAACACTAGGAATAGAAGGAAACTTCCTCAACGTGATAAAGTGCATATATGAAAGGCCCACATCTAATATCCTACTTAATGGTGAAAGACTGAAAGCTTTCCCTCTGAGATCAGGAACAAGACAAGGATGCTCACTGTCATGACCTGTTATTCAACATACTACTGGGAGTTTTTGCCCAAGTAGTTAAGCAAGACAAAGATAAAATGGCATCCACATTGAAAAGGAAGATGTAAAATTTTCCTTATTTGCAGATGATATTATCCTATGTGCAGAAAACCCTGAAAAATCTACAACAAAGTTCCTAGAGCTAATAAATGAATTCAGCAAAGTGGTGGGGTACAAGATCAGCACCACAAATCAGTAATGTTTCCATACACAACCAATGAACAATCAGAAGAAGAAATCAAGGAAAAAATTCCATTCACAACAGCAACTAAAAGAATCAAATATTTAGTAATAAATCTAACCAAGGACTTATATACAGAAAACTACAAAACATTGCTAAAAGAAGCTAAAGTCCCAAATAAATGGACAGATATTCTGTGTTCATGGATTGAAAGATTAAATATTGTTAAGATGTCAGTACTACCTGTATTAGTTAGGGTTCTCTAGGGAAATAGCATCAACAAGAGATATCTAAATATAAGATTTTATAAAAGTATCTCACAGAACTGTGGGGATGCACAAGTCTGAATTCTGTAGGGCAGGCACCAAACTAGCAACTCCAATGAAGGTGTTCAATGAACTCCTCAGGAAACACTTCACTGGCTAGCTGAAGAAGAAGCAAAGGTCCTCTGTCTGTCTCACTTGAAAGTCTTCAACTGATTGGATTAAATCCAGCTGATTGCATTCTCTCATTGTGGAAGACACTCCCTTCGTTGATATAATCAGTCACAGCTGCAGCCAATTGACTGATGATTTAATAAACCAGCCTTCTGGTTTATTAACCAGTCACAAATGTCCTTGCAGTAACGGTTAGGCCAGTGCTTGCTTGACCAGACACCTGGATACCATCACCTGGCCAAGTTGACGCATGAACCTAACCATCACACTACCCAAAACAATTTCTAGATTCAATGCAATCCCAATCAAAATTCCAACAACCTTCTTTGCAGAAATGGAAAAGCCAATCATCAAATTTATATGGAAGGGTAAGGGGCCCCAAATATCTAGAGCCATCTTGAAAAAAGAAGAATGAAATTGAAGGACTCACACTTCCTGATCTTAAAACTTATTACAAAGCCACAGTATTCAAAACAGCATGGTATGGGGACTTCCAGAGTCTTCCTCATGGTGGTCATTTTGGCTGGTCTCAAGTCTGTTCAGTGGATCATAGTCCCCAGTGTGCTTTGGCAAGACCAAGGTAACAGAACTGAAAAGACAGGAAAGGAGGTGTCCCTGCTGTGGCAGTGCCAAGGCCCTCCTCCCTGCCCAGGTTGCCCGCCGCTCCTGGCCCACTCCACCCACAGGCTCTGGCTCAGGGGACAGATCTTTTGAATCAGAGTCGTGTCTCGAATGGCAGGCTGAGGAGTTATATCCTAATTCTTAGGGCCTTGAAAGCCATGAAGAGTTTTGAACAAAGAAGCGACACCATCTGACTTAGTTTTTAAAGTTCCCCAAAACCATTCAGAGGAAGCACAGACTGTATAGAGTGATGAGGACATTGAGGCAGAAGGAGATTGAGTATTTTCCCATGGCTGCTTGGCTGGTAAGAGGCAGCTGAGGACTGAAGCACAGAGGTTGGATGGTCAGCCAGAGAGGTCACCTGGCTCTGGGACCAGTCAGGTATTCAGAGCAGGTCTGAGCCCATGGAGTGCTACTGTGGTTGCTTGCCTCCATGGCCTGCATCTTTCCATGGGTTCTTGTGGTGCAGAAGTCCTTTTGGAACCTACACAGGGCAGTGTGGTCTTTGCAGATGTGGCTGTATACTTCTCCTGGGAGGAATGGGGTCTCCTTGATGAGGTTCCAAAACACCTGCACCACGATGTGATGCTGGAGAACTTTTCTCTTGTGACCTTGCTGGGTTGTTGACGTGGAGTGGAGGAAGAGTAGGCACCTTCTGAAAAGTGTTTCTGTAGGAGTGTTACAGGTCACATCTCCCTAGGCAGATCAGTCTCTACAGAAGGCCCACCCCTGAGCATGTGTGACTTGTTCTTGAAAGACATTCTGCACACAACTGAGCACCAGGGAACATATCTCAGGTAAAAACTGTATGAGTGTGACATGTGGCAAGCAGCTCTGTTTCAGTGGGAAACTTCAACAGCACCAGAAGCAGCATGTTGGAGAGAAACCCTTCAGGAGCAATGTGGGCAGGGCCTTGAAGTTTCCTTTACCTGCAGTGATCTTGGGAAGGACTTTCTGGCCTGCTTGAGACTTCTTCAGCAACATGATACTCACATTGGACAAAACCAAACAAAGGCACCAAGTGTGATGTGACCTTTCATGGTGAAAAAAGTCATTACGACTATGAAGAATGCAAGAACATCTTCAGCTAAGAATCCCCATTTGTTCAGCATTAGAGAGCCCACACTGGAGAAAAGCATTATGAATCCAACAAATGTGGACAATTCTTTATCCACAACTCCAGGTTCATTCAACACCTGAGAATTTATACTGGAGCAAGGCATTATGGATGCAGTGAATGTGGGAAATCCTTTGCCTTGCAAATACAAACTCTGTCAATACCAGAGAGTTCACACTGGAGGAGAGCCTCATGAATGCCGTGAATGTGGGAAAGCCTTTGGCCGTAAATCTTACCTCATTCAACACTGGAGAGTTCGTACTGGAAGAAGTGCTTAAATGTGTGGGAAATGTGCTGTTTCCTTTCAGGATAACTACGATGGAGGAGACCCTTTGTGAGGGGCTATCTATCTGAAATGAACCTCATAAATCCATATTGCAGTTGGGAAATTTCCCAGGTTCCAGGTATGTGGGAAGTTTTAAGGAGCTGCATTGTACCTTCTAACCTGCCCAGGGCCCTTGTAAGAGTTATGTCACTGCCAGTTTCTGTGGAGCCACTTTACCGCTACCACTTGGTAGGTCCACATAGTATCCTTCTGTCACCACCCCAACATGCTCAAGAAAGCAGACCTCTCTGTACTCTCCCATATCCTGGAGAAAATCATGAGTAGCCTGCACTCTTAAGGAATTCTCAGTCCCTTTTCTCTGACTAGTTAGGGCATGGATCTGACACTGTTTGGTCCCAGAGGACTCAATCTGAGTTCTGCTGGTGACTTACAGAGAAGGATTGCCTGTTTCATGGACATTTTTGTTTTAACGTGACGTTTACAATTTTTCCAGCCTCAGTGTCACCATCCCAGGAAATGCTTTCAGCACATTGCTCTGGTTTGTGCAATAATTATGGCCTTATTCTTAAAGCACCTTTAATCTTCAGAGTTGTATTCACAGAGTGGGAGTGGCTTGAAAACAAAATTGGGCTCTGCCAGTATAAAGTGAGCAATTTTTGTGGGGACCTCAAACCTTGTGTGCTTCAGAGGTGGCAGTATGATGACAGAAAATAGCTCTCTATCCACTTTTGCCCTTGTTTGCTTTACTGCTCAAGGTGCCCTAAGAAAGACTACTGGTCTCTGTGGTCCTGATTTGTGGCAAGGATACCAGGATTTTTTTGTGGTCACAGAGGTTACCTGAGGAGGAGTTAATTGTGACAACCTCCAGTGCTTCTGAGAATAATGTGGATTATTTTCCTTGGTCACAGGGATATCATGTAACGCCTACTACTATTGAGGGAAATCTCTTCCCCAAGTCCTGCAAAGGAGCCATGTGTGCTGATGTCCAGAATTAAGTAGGCTCTTATCGCTGGTTGTAAAACTACAGTGCACAGGGGGAACCGTAATTGGTACAGAAACACTGAATAATAGGGAGTGGTGGGGACTACAGTAAGCTAGATGGAATGTGCCTCTTCTAAAAGTGCACAGACAAAGGTTCCAGTGACTGAGGCTGTGCAGGATCAGTGTGCACACTGCTCCTCCACACTAACGGGTGTTGTGTTGCAGAGGTCATTGTCAGAGAAAATAAAGGTTTTGAGAATTCATATAGCCTCTCTGGGCTGTTCACCTCTAGACCATTGCTGCACAGACAGGAAAATGAGGACAGAAAGAAGGGAGATCCCGTAGTCCAGGGATATGGCTTCTGTGAACCAGCCAGCATTCTTGTTGACTCAGGTGGAAACAGCCTTCTTTGCTCACCAGTATTTGCTGCTACTGAGGCAAGTCTGTCCTTCTCAGGCTATGAGGAGGAAGATGGTGGAGTCAACTTAAACTAAAAGTTGCTAAACCTGATTTTTCCAAAGAGTAGGAGAATTCAATTTTTATTTAAAACAAATTTTTGAAGTTTTAAGGTGTAATTGACCAACAAACCTGAGGAAAAATACTGCATGATTTCACTTATATGAAATATTTAGAAATAGCAAACTCATACAGCCAGAAAGTAGATTTGAGGTTACTAGGCAATGGGGGAGAAAGGAAGTAGAGGGAGCTATTTTATGGTTGGGCATACAGGGTTTGTAAATTTTTAAATAAATTAAAACAAAAGTAAAAAAAAAATCATGTTACTGGCACAAGGACAGACATACAGACCAATGGAATAGAATTGAGAGCTCAGAAATCAACCCTCACATTTATGGCCAACTGATTTTTGACAAAATGGTAAAGACCACTCAATTGGGAAACAATAGTCTCTTCAAAAAATGGTTCTGGAAAAACTGGATTTCCATTTGCAAAACAAAGGAGGACCCCTACCTCACACCATATTCAAAACTCAACTCAAAATGGATCAAAGATCTTAATATAAGAGCTTGAACTATCAAACTCCTGGAAGAAAATGTAGGGAAGCATCTTCAGAACCTTGCGTTAGGCAATGGTTTCTTAGACTTTACACCCAAAGCACAACCAACAAAAGGTAAAATAGGTAACTGGGACCTCATCAAAAAATTAAAAACTTTTGTTCCTTAAAGGACTTTATCATGAAAGTAAAATAACCTACACAATGAAAGAAAATATTTGGAAACCACATATCTGATAAAGGATTAATATTCAGAATATATAAAGAAAGCCTTCAACTTAACAACAAAAAGGCAAAAAATCCAATTAAAAAAAGGGCAAAAATTTCAACAGACAGCTCTCTAAAGAAGATACATAAATAGTAAAAAAAAAAAAAAAAAAAAAAAAGCACATGAAATGATGCTCAACATCATTAGCCATCAGGGAAATGCAAATCAGAACTACAATGAGATACCATTTAACACTCATTAGAATGGCTGCTTTTAAAAAAATTGGAAAAAAAAAACAAGTGTTGGAGAGTATGCAGAGAAATAGGAACCTCATTCATTGCTGGTGGCTGTGTAAAATAGTGCAACCACTGTGGAAGACAGTTTGGTGACTCCTCAGGAGGCTAAGTATAGAACTACCATATGATCCAGCAATCCCACTACTAGGCATGTACCACCAAAGAATTGAAAGCAGGGAGTTGAATGGATATTTTCACTCTGATATTCATCGTGGTATTATTCAAATTGCCAAAAGATGGAAGCAATCCAAATGTCCATCAGCCAATGCATAGAAAAACAAAATGTGGTATATACACACAATGAAATATTATTCAGCTGTGAAAAGGAATGAAGTCCTAATAAATGCAACAACATGGGTGAACCTTGAAGACATCATGTTGAGTGAAATAAGCCAGACTCAAAGGAAAAATATTGTATGATCTCATTGTTTTGAAACAATTCGAATAAGCAAACTCACTGAGTCAGAATCTAGAATATAGATTACCAGGGGGCTGTTTGGGGACAGGGAATGGGAAGTTAAGACTTAAAATACACAGGGCTCCTATTTGGAATGATGGAAATTTTTTGATAATGGATGGTGGTGATGGTAGCACAACATTGTAAACACAATTAACAGCACTGAACTATATATCTGAATATGATTAAAAGGGGAATGTTAGATTGTAATATGGAAACAGAATAATAGTACAATTATAAAAATGTGCTATCATAAATTGTAACAAATGTTCCACATTAATGCAAGATATTGGTGGTGGGGTGGTATATGGGAATCCTGTATTTTATTTATGATTTTTCTGTAATCCCACAACTTCTGTAATCTAAAAAAAGGAAGGGGTGGAACTGGAGGACTTTTCATTGTTAACAAATTCCCAGATAATGTTTGGCACTCAAGTTTGAGAACAGTTGTTCTTAAAAAGTGATAAATCCTTATTATTAATGAAACACTCAAAATCACTACTGTTTTTTGAGCCTTTTTAAGTTAAGGATTTTGTAATTTAAAATGCAGTTATGGATTTTTTAATTTAGTTTTGGTTTTAATGAGTAATGAGCTTAAGAAGGGTACAGGTAGAAAACTGGAACTCAGTGCAGGGCTGCATTAGGTGAATTAGGTGAATTTAACCAGTACCCAGAGGAATTTGGGGGAATTTATCATTACGACTGGGTAGTAGGTCACAACTATACAACTCAAGTTCTGATGTAAATTTGTCTCTGGTGTACATAGTTGTAATATTTTATGATATATTACATGATATATCATGTATGATAAGTTATATCCACACTCCTCAACAAAAGGGCCAAGACATTTCAATGGAGAAAGACGTCTTTTCAACAAATGGTGCTGGGACAACTGGATATCCACATGCAAAAAAATGCGGTTGGATGGCTACATCACACCATACACAAAAATTAACTCAAAATGCACCAAAGACCTAAATGTAAAAGCTAACACTATAAAACTCTTATATTAAAACACAGGAGTAAATCTTTATGACTTTGGGTTAGGCAATGGTTTCTTGGATACAACATCAAAGCACAAGAAACAAAAGAAAAAAAGAGATCAAAATTAAAAATATGTTGTGCTGCAGAGCATACCATCAAGAAAGTGAGACAACACCCATGGGATGGGAGAAAATATATGCAAATCTTATATCTGATAATGAACTTGTATCCAGAATATAAAAAGAACTCATAACTTATTAATAAAAAGAGAAATAACCCAATTTAAAAATGGGTAAAAACCTAAATAGGCATTTCTTCAAAGAAGAAATACAAGCAGCCAATAAGCACATGAAAAGATGCCCAGTATCATTAGCAATCAAATATAAATCAAAATCACAGTGAGCTGCCACTTCACCCCACTAGGATGGCTGAAGTCAAAATGAAAGACAATATCAAGTATAGATGAGAATGTGGAGACATTAGAACCCTTATACATTGCTAGTGGGTATGTAAAATGATACAGCTGCTATGGAAATGGTTTGGCAGTCCCTCAAAAAGTTAAGTGTAGAATTACACATGACCCAGCAATTCTACTCCTAGATTTGAAAACAGGGACTCAAATAGTTTCTTCTTCTATATGAATATTCAAAGCAGTATTATCACAATAGCCAAAAGGTGGAAACAACCCAGGTATCCATCAACAGATGCGTAGATCAAGTGTGGTATATTCATGCAATGGAATAGTACTCAGCTTTGAAAAGCAATGAAGTGTTGGTACATGCTACAACATGAATGAACTTTGAAAACATTATGATAACTGAAATAAGCCAAACACAAAAGGACAAATATTGTATGATTTCACTTATATGAAATATTATATTAAATGAAATGTGGTATATCTGTATAATGAAATATTATTCAGTCATAAAAAGGAATGAAGTACTGATACATGCTACAACATAGATGAACCTTGAAAACATGCTAAGTGAAAGAAACCAGACACAAAAGGACACATACTGTATGATCCCATTTATATGAAACATGCAGAATAGGGAAATCCTTGGAGACAGAAAGCACACTAGTTGCCAGGAGCCAGTGGGAGGAGGAAACGGTGAGTGAATGCTTAATGGGGTGATGAAAATGTTTTAGAAGTGGATAGAGGTAATAGTTGCACAACATTATGAATGAACTGAATGCCACTGAATTGTACATTTTCTGAAAAAAACAAGTCAGACTCTCCCATTTCATCCCGTCACTTCCTGCCCCACAGTTTAGTGGAGAAACAACTATGTAAAGTAATAATGTTACTACAAATATTATAGCAGGTTTCCAAGAAGTGCCATGTTTCCCAGTTTGGAAACACAAATAAGAAAGTCAGTTATTCATTCTGGCAGAATGAATGAATGGCACAGAAGGGAGATAACTTCTGAGAGAGGCTGTGGGGGATCATGGCAGACAAGGGCATTCTGAGTGAAGGAGAGGATGCAGAGAGGGTGAGGCCATTGAGGAACGGTGGCCATTGGACAGGGTTCCCAAAGAGAAGGGGCTTGAAGAGGCGCCTGGCATGGTGCCTGGCACATAGTGGGGTCTCAGAAAATAGTTGAACAAGTAAAGGAGACAGAGGGAGGTTAGGGTTAATATGTAAAGGGCCTTGTGGGCCATGCTAGTGGTTGTTGCTTTATCCTGCAGGCGGAGGTGGGGGGACCAGAGGAAGTATTTAAGCCCAGGAGTCACATGCTGGTGGTGTGTCACTGGCAGGTGGATTTCAGGGAGAGGGTGAAGACAGATCAGTTAATGCACCATGAGGAAGGTAATGATAATGATAGTGGTGGTGGTGGTGATTATTGTAACAGCAGCACAAACACACACAATACAGATTTGAAATCCAACAGTGTGCTTTTGTCAAGCATTCTTCTCCAAGGTAGGCTCTGGTTTTCCTTATTCTGAATATCTTATTGCAATGGATATTTAAAATGTATTAACAGAATATATTAAAAATTCAGTATGTATCTCATGAATAAAAATGGGACTTCTGCTCCCTGTTAACAGGATTTACTCTTACTGCCTCTGTATCTTCTATTCTCCCCTTTCTTCTCCTGTCAGCTGATGTCCCCTCCCCCTTATTCCCTTACTGTTCTTCAAGAGCAACTCCCTGCAGATAACATCACCCTTGCCCTCTGCCTGTATATTGGCAGCCTTGTTTTACAAACTTTAACTTAGCTCTTGATCTAGCCTCTCTCATTGTTTCATTGGGTGATGACGACTGTGGTTTATCTTGAGCCTTTGATAAACAGTCAAGTGATGGCAGATATGGAAAAAAATTGTCTTCTTTTCAATCCCTTTGGTCTCAAAGTAAAAGAATAAATTTGGCTCAGTATTTAGAGCAAAGGCTTTTATTCTTTGCAGTGAAATCTCTATTGAATGCATGAGAGCAGTTTAATTCAGAATAATTGTGCTTCTGACACAGAATGCCAAGCCAACTCCCACCCTGGGAACCCAGGCAAAGATGCCATAGAAAGAGCCAGGCTTGGAATCCTTGTGAGTTTGGATCCCGTCATTGCCACTTACCAGCCCTATGACTTTAGGCAGGTCACTGTACCTGTCTAAGTCTCTATGTGCTGATCAGTAAAATAGGAATAACAACTTCTCTCTTGAAGGGATGGTTTGAGATTAAATAAGATCAAGCATGTAAAGCAATTCTTAAAGCTTTTCTTACACAGTAAATTTTCAACTTCTACATTCAATAAACACAACTCAGGACATAATTTTATTTTTGTTTCCCACTATTCCTTTAAACTTACTTTGTGGGGCATGTTCTTCCTTGCATGAAATGTTGGGCAAGTCCCATAACTTGTATGGCAATTTTCAGTAAATAAAAGCCCTCTGGTCAGTCATTAAAATGTCCATGCCACATAACAAGTTTATTTAAAGTTAATGCTTTGCAGTACTGCAGCTCTGGCCTGCTCCAGAGGAGAACCCTGCAGTGGGGGGAAGGGTTTGAAGGGGACTTCTCTCTACCCCACCTCCCCTCCCTCAGCTTCTTACATTTCCAGGGTTGGTGTACGGGGGGCGAGAGAGGGCAAGGAGTCGGGGAGAAGGAGAGCTCTGGGTTGGACTGGTATGGTCACGGATCAGTGCTCTCTGCACTGTGGACGCTTTCTTTTGTGGGCAGTTTGCTGCGTTCTTTGGAGATCCCCCTCCATCACTGTGGCTCTCACCCCGCAGGTCCCTTGATAAATGTGAATCCCCCTGGCTGGTCCTACACTTCTTCCTCAGCCCTGGGCATCCCACAGTCCACCCAGCTTCTTTCTGCTGAGACCCCTTGTCCCCATCTGCTACAGGGGAAAGTGCACTGTGTGTTTTTTGCTCCAACAGAGAGTGCAGGTCACCCTGACACAGCTGTCTCCTTCACTCCTCTCCTGGACCGACTAGCCAGTCCTGAGCCATCCTTTACATTTTTCAGGTATGACTCAGTTCAGGTAGAAGTCCACGGTGCTCTCCGAGATCCAGGTGTCCTTGAGCCTCCCTTGATTTCAGGTGAGGGGAGAAGCAGCCCCTACACAGCACACAGAGTTCTCACCAACACCCTCTCCCTCCTTCCACTACAATCTCCAACTCCTGGCCTTTTATAAATACCCTCCATGTGGTGAGAGGAGTTTCAGAGCCAAGAGACTGGTTCGCAGCCTTTCCATTGAATATCCTGAATCATGATCTTGTGCCTCACCTTGGAAAATGATACTGTCTCAGAACCTCAGCTGACTCTTCCATTTCCGTCATGGGACACACTACTGATTGTAGAATTCTTGTTTAATCCCATTTATGGCTGTCCAAGATCAAGTCACTTAACCGCGCTCAGCTCTTGTTTCCTCATCTGTGAAATGGGAATAGCAATAATAGAGCCTACCTCATAGGATCTCTGTGAAGATTAAAAGAGATAATTTCAGAATGTATTCCATACAATTCCTAGCACCTAGAAGCTTCCCTAAAACGTCAGCTGCTTTCACTGTCCTTGCCATTATCATGATTAATCTCAAAGTAAATCACCCCTTCCCTTAATGTCATGTCCCTCAGTTACCAACCCTCCCTCCTCTGTTTGGCCAGAGCACACATGCTCATAGACACACATACACATACATACACACACATACAAATATAGCCACACATGTCTGGTAGTGGCTGTTCGGGAGTGTCTCAGTTCCTGACTCCCTTCGATGCTGGCTCTCCCACAGCCAGCACCGTTGGTGCCCCTGCCCCCCCCCCCCACTAATTGGTTTATCTCTTTACACTGTTCCTCACAGCAACCTAATTAGGCTGTGGGCCTGGGTGGGCCCATCTGCTGCTGGACAGTAGCCATCTCTCTCCAAGTGTCCCTGGGGCTTCCCTAATGACCACAGAGTTTCCCCAGGCAGAATGGCAAATCTCATTGTTGGAAAATCACATGCAGGGTCTTCTTTGTTAAATGATTATAAGCACGAAGATGATTTTTGAATCTCATGCAGTGATGCTCTGTGTTATTTTCCTTCTGTTTTCAGTTGTTTCTTCTTAGGCTTTGCATAGTCTGACTTTGCTCCAAAAAGAGAAAAGATAGATAATAAAGTGGTGAGGCTGTTTTCAACTTGTGAAGCATTTTTTCTATTACCTATCACAATAAGATTTTATGTTGCCCCTTTTCAGCCTCCTGTGTTTCTCTCTGTCATAGCACCTCTCAGCCCATATGACTGGTGAGTTCTCTTCTCTGCCCCTCACTTACCTGTTATCCCCAGTTGCTGACAGTCCTGGCTTATAGTCTCTGAGGTCTTAGTACCTTCACCTCTCTGAGCTGCTTCCTTTTTGAGGATTAAATTAAATGAGTATAAAGCACCTGGCACCTCATAGGTCCTCAGTAAATGGTAACCATCTTATAATTGTTGTAGACACTCAATAAATGAATTAAATAATTGGATAGCAGAGAGCTGACACTAAATGTGTCATTGAAGTCATCATTAGATAAAAGATACATGAATCAGCAGTTTCCGTTCTCTCCCTACTCCCATCATCTCCAAGTGGCCTGAGTCACCCCACCAAAGTACATTCCATCATCAAAGCGTAGGCCACATCATCACATCACTCCTCTGCTCCTCCACAGTCAAGTCTGAGCTCCCCCACCTTGGCATCCAAGACCCCAGTACTTGGCCCCACCTCACCTCTCCTCTATATTTCCTTCTTTTGTCCTTCATGGTAGTCCTTAGCTGTAAAATAAGGTGAGAAAGTCCTCAGGTGCTAGCTATGCTGCTCTGTGATTCTCTTGCAGTCATGCTCACTTAACAAAGCCTGTGGACTCAGATACAGCTCTTGTCCTCAAGGATCCTCCAGTCCAGAGGAGGATATAGTCTTATCAAGAGACATGTTGCAGCAGAATAGGAGGTACTATGGGAGCAGGGGTGAGAGTCCTCAGCTTCTCTGGGACTGGTGATGGCCTCACAGAGGTGACATTTGAGTGGGGTCAAGCAGAGAGGGTGGGAGGGAAGGGGAGAGCACTGTTGAAAGAGGGAGCAGTATAAGCAAACACCAAGGGCAAGTTGGGGGTATGGGTTTCAGTATCTGAGACACTCAGGGGACAAGAGTGGAAGGCAATGGGCCTGGAAAGGAGGACTGTGGCTGGACTGCAAACGGAGGCCTTGTTGGGGAGCCCCAGACATAGAGTTAGCAGAGTTCCTTTAATCAGGCCATAGCATCTCTGCAACCATGACCCAAACTGTGCCTCCCCTCTGGTAGTGTAAACTACACATGTGATTGGTCACCAATCTTATTTTAATATTTAAATAAGAGGACAAAGGTGGGGTTTTGTGGTGGTGGTTGTTTTATATACATAAGCTAATTAATGTAGAATAATAGGAAAATGTCTGACTTGTAGTTCTTCATTCACTCCCGAATTTTATTTCTGGTCTTTCTGCTTGCCATGGGGATTAAAGGCAAGAGCTTGTTTTTGTGAAGCAGTGCTGCTGACACGTCCCCCACTTCCCCTTCTCTACCCTGTTGCTGGATTTTCAGTTACCAGAACACCAGCCTGATGACCTGGACAGGGTGACAGATAAAGAATGCAGGTGCGCCAATCTGAAGGAGGCGTCCTGTGACATATTAATTGTTTCCCCCAAAGACTAGGTGTTTGAAGTGTTTTGTTTGCTCATCTGGAAGCTCAAGTTTATAGACCCAGAGCTCATGACCTGACCAGCTTGTGCCTGCCATTCCAGGCTGCTGGAGGAATGCTGCCAAAGCTGACTCCAAGCACTGAGGCCACACTCCTCAGTTTATGGGGTCACTCTTCTTCCTGGGGAGCTCAGAGGAGGGAAGGATTGCAAGAATTTCAGTACCCCTCTTCTCTGCTTGAAAACCTCCACTCATCTAAAATCCCCCTTGGATTCCTTTATGATGCCTTTGCGCTCCCCAAGCACATGATCTCTTCAGGCCCTTGTTCACCTTTGTTTTCGGGGGGAGGGGGGCACATGGCTTACTGCGCCCACTCAGCTGAAAGTGTCTCAAAGGCAAGTTCGTGTCTTTGTGTAACTCCAGGATGCTTTACAGGTGTTTATTGAACAGAATAAACACTCAGAAGCACAGAGGCATGAAACAATTTTTAAATTATTGATTGCGCTTCTACTATGTGCATGTGTTGTGTTCAGTAAGTATTTGCTGACTGATGAATGAGAACTGGGAGAGTTGGGCAGGGATCTGACATGGAGGGTGATACATGCCTTTTCCTGACGGCCCCATAGATTATTCTGGCTTGTGTCTTTAACCTTTGTCTCTCTACTGCCTTCTTTGCCTATATTTGAGTTGTGTTGTGAAGTAAATAGCAGTTTCCCCAGTGGAAAAGGGAAAGAAAAAAAAAAGGTTCAATAAAAAGACAGGCCCATGCAAGATACAGATCAATGAAAGTGCTTCAAGTTTTGACAGGGCAGCTTATGGAGCTTGAAATGCAGAGTTGAATAGACCTGGGTTTAAGTCTGGCCCTGCCACTGACTGACAGAGACTTACCAAGTCTTTGGGCCTCAGGGGACCTCCAGCCTTGTGGAGCTGCAGTGTGGGTTATAGAGTGAATGCATTTGAGTGCCTCCTAATCCCTGTGAACAGAGAGGAAATGAGGAAGCAATGCAGGATGGCCCTTCTATTGTCCTTAACAATTGGCCTCTAGAAGTGTCAGTCGTACCAAATCACTGTCACTCTGGTTGCTGGCCCAGGCAAGTAACTAATCTGACCACGTTTTATGCTGAAACTTCAGGAAGGATTCTAGATCTCGTTTAAGAAGAAACCCCTAGGGATTTCATGATATAAAAAATAGTCTCACATTTTGTCAGACTCTGACACCTCAAAGTATGTCTACTACTCTTAGGGCAGTCAGTTGCTGAAAGACTTGCTGGGGATAAAATTATAATGTAAAGAAGAAGGATATTGAAACCATGAGAGGTTAGTTGTGCCTGAGTAAAAGAAGCCCATAATCCACTCACCAGACTGCCTGCCTCTGACACCCCCAAAACTCCCATGCCTCAGATAAGAAAGAACTCCAGGAGCATAAGGTAGAATTTAAAGGGCGTCTCTTCCAATGAATCATTAGCAACAAGAAACAAAAGTGACATTAAATGCAACAAAAAATGGCATCATGGGAATTACCTATTTAACATTTTTACACTCAAATTTTATTTAATAATTTCTGGGATTTAGTCATGCCCCAGCACTGTCAGACTTAGAATTCATTCATATTTCTAAAAAAGGAATGATTTGCAGCTTTTACAAATAATGATGGTAAAAAGTTTGTAATAACGTGAGAAAATACATTCTTGTCCAGTTATCTCTTTATGATAAGTTCCTAGAAGTGGAATTGCTAGATCAAAGGACAGCAATTTTAAAGGCTTCATTCATTAATTCATGTATTTAACAAATATTCATTGGCTACCTATTATGTGCCAGACACTCTGCTGAGCCTGCAGTTACAGTGGTGCCCCGATGTGTTGGACCACATTATACTTTCTCCCACATTGCTTCCTATGGGGGGAGCTGTTATGCTTTTTCCACTTTGCCAGCGTATGTGAAAGTAGTCATATATTACCAATGGCTTAACGATTTAAATGTATAAAGTGAATACATATATGTGCAAAGAAGAAAATATGGATATATTATTGTGAAGTAGCATCCCTACAGTATAACCTCAAGAGCAGACATGGTAAAGATCGATAGATTTTGCCACATACAAATTTAAAGTATATAGATCTCATATACAGAGATATAAGCCAAAAGACAAACTGGGAAACATAGTTGCAAAGAGTTATCTTTTATTTTTTATTTTTAATACTTACAGAGAATCCTTACAATTAATAAGAAAAAGAAAAACGAACAAATGTAATTGTTATATGTTACTTTTATAATTAAAGAAGAAAGACAAAAGATAGTTTATTTATTTTGTGAGCAACACTGAGTGCATGCTGAAATGTGCCAGCCTCCAAACTAGGCACCAGGGACACAGAGATGGACCAGAAGCTACCATTTCTCTCCTGGACTTCACAGTTCAGTAGGGGGGAAGGACTCGGAAACAAAGAACTAGTAATACAATGTAAAGAAAAAGAAGCTGGTACAAGGAAGTCCTAGGGCATCAGGAGGCAGGGATCACCTCCCTGAAATGGAATGGGTGTTGGGGAAGATGGTATTCCAGTTGGATTTTTTAACAGTTTTATTGAGGTATCATTTATGTAAAATAAAATTCATCCCTTTTAATTGTAAAGTTTGATGAGCTTTAGTAGATTTATACAATTGTGCAACTATTACCACAATCCACTTTTAAAATACTTCCATCACCCTGAAAAGTTCCCTCATGTTTGTTTGCAGGCAGTCCTCCCTGCACTCCCATGCAGAGGCAACCACTGGTCTGCTTTCTGTCTCTACAGTTTCCCTTTTCTAGAAATTTCATATAAATGGAATCATACTTTATGTAGTATTTTCTGTCTGGCTTCTTTCATTTAGCGCAATGTTCTTGAGATTCATCCATGTTGTTGCATTCTTTTTTATTGCTTTTTATTCCTTTTTACTCTTTTACCAGGTGTTGGACTTTTGGGTTGTTTTCAGCTTTTTGGCTACCATGAATGTTATTAATATTTGTGTGCAAGATGTTGTGTAGACATGTTTTCATTTCTCTTAGATACCCAGGAGTGGAATTGGTGGGTCACATTTGATAAATATATGTTTAATGTTTTTAAAAATATATTTTCCAAAGTGGCTGTACCATTTTACATTCCCATCAGCAAGATATGAAAGATTCAGTTGTTCCACATCCTCATCAGCTGAAGTATTGTCAGTTTTTTGTGTTTTTTTTAGCCATTTTAGTGGGTGTATGGTAATATCTCACTTTGGTTTCAATATGTATTTCCTCATAACTTATGATGTCAAGTATCATTTCATGTGTTTATTTGACATTTGTTTATCTTCTTTGGTGAAATGTCTATTCAAGCATTTTACTCATTTTTACATTGGGTTTTTGTCTTATTATTGAGCTTTAAGAAGTCTTTATATATCCTGGATACAAATCAGATATATGTTTTGCAAGTATTTTCTCTAAGACTGTCACTTGTCTTTTCATTGTCTTAATAGGGTCTTTTGAAGAATAAATATGTTTAATTTTATAACTAGAATGTTTCATTTTTTTCTTTAATGGTTCATGCTTTTTGTGACATATCTAAGAAATCTTTGCCTACCCCAAGTTTACAAAGATTTTCTTTTATATGTTCTAGGAATTTTATGGTTTTAGATTTACATTTAGGTCTATAGTCCATTTCTATTTAATTTTTGTGTATGGTGTAAGGTAGGGGTTGATGTTCTTTTTTTAAAAAAAATATGGATATCCAGTTTTCCCAGCATTATTTGTTCAAAAGACTTTCCTTTCCCCTTGAAATATCTTAGCACCTTTAACAAAAGTAAATTGACCATATGTGTGAGCAGTGGCGTGACAGTAAATGTTTCACAACCAACTCTCTGGAAAAAAAGAGGGCCTCATAGGCAGTTTTTGCTGATTTCTGAAGTATGAATACTTCCACAGGGCCAATTACAAGCTACCAATAGTTTTAATAATCAGCCCACCAAATTCCTGAAAATTTAACAATCAGCCCATCTTTATTAGGGTTCTCTAGGGAAACAGAACCAACAGGAGGTTTCTGTAAATATGAGATTTGTAAAAGTGTCTCATGCAACTGTGGAGATGCACAAGTCCAAATTCCACAGGGCAGGTTGCAAGCCGGCAACTCCGATGAAGTTCTTCGATGAACTCCTCGGGAGAGGCTGGCTGGCTGAAGAAGAAGTGAAATTCTCTCTTCTCCCTTAAAAGGCTTCAACTGATTGGATTAAATCCAGCTAATTGTATTCTCTCATTGCAGAAGGCACTCCCTTAGTTGATTGTAGATGTAATCAGTCACAGATGCAATCAATTGACTGATGATTTAATAAACCAGCCTTCTGGTTTATTAACCAGCCACAAAATGTCCTTGCAGTAATGGTTAGGCCAGTGTTTGCTTGACCAGACAACTGGGCACCATCACTTGGCCAAGTTGACACATGAACCCAACTGTCACAGTCCACCCCTTGTCAACTTGGCATCTATACACATCACCTTAAACCACACTTAATCTCTAAATAGAACACAATAACAGACATATGTTTCACCTAACAATACTCAGCTGTCTTATGTATAACTGGAAATGCACTAAATCTCTCCAGAATATGGTGCAAGTCCTTGGGTAATATTCACTCTTTTTTTTTTTTCTGTTTTTTTTTTTTCATTTTATTGAGATATATTCACATACCATGCAGTCATACAAAACAAAGTGTACATTCAGTTGTTTACAGTACCATTATATAGTTGTGCATTTGTCACCAAAATTAATTTTTTACATTTTCATTACCACACACACAAAAATAATCAGAATAAAAATTAAAGTGAAAAAGAGCAATTAAAGTAAAAAAGAACACTGGATGCCTTTTTTCTGTTTGTTTTTTTCCTTCTCCCATTTTTCTACTCATCCATCCATAAACTAAACAAAGGGGAGTATGGTCCATATGGCTTTCCCAATCACATTGTTACCCATCATAAACTACATTTTTATACAATTGTCTTCAAGATTCATGGGTTCTGGGTTGTAGTTTGATACTTTCAGGTATTTACTGTTAGCTATTCCAATTCATTAGAACCTAAAAAGGGTTGTCTATATTGTGCGTAAGAGTGCCCAATGGAGTGACCTCTTGGCTCCTTTTGGAATCTCTCTGCCACTGAAGCTTATTTCATTTCCTTTCACATCCCTCTTTTGGGCAAGAAGATGTTCTCCATCCCACAATGCCGGGTCTAGATTCCTCCCTGGGAGTCAGGGTAATATTCACTCTTAAACTAGATATCCTATAACTTAAATACTACAACATGAACAATACAACTTATGTCATATGATAAGGGGATAAGATAGAGAAGAAAACAAAGATACTTGCTTTATGAACCAATACAAACATACTGATAACAACAAGGAAGAAATATTCATACCATCCCACCATCTCAACCAGTATGAGTTGGCTTCAGCACAACCACTTTGTGTGAGGATCTATTTCTGAACTCTCTCTTCTGTGCCATAGATCCTTGTGTCTATTCTTATTCCAGTAAACACACTGTCTTGATAACTGTAGTTTAACATAAGTTTTGAAATCAGGTAGGGTAAATCCTTCAATTTCATCCCTCTTCCTCAAAATTGTTTTGGCAATTGTAGGTCTTTTGCATTTCCGTATAAATTTTAGGGTATGCTTGTCACTTTCTGCAAAAAGTCCTCCTGGGATATTGATACAGATTACTTTGAATTTACAGAACAAGAGTATTGCCATGATAACAATATTGAATCTTCCAATCTATGAACAAGGTGGGTGTCTTTATCTATTTAGTTCTTGTTTCATTTCTCTTAGCATTGTTACATAGTTTTCAGTGCAGTGGCATTATATTCTTTTGTATTCCTGAGTATTTTATTCTTTTTGAATGAATAAAATACTTCTGAATGATTTTTTAAAAATTTTGTCACCCATTGTCTGTTTCTAGGAATATAGTTATTTTTGTAGATCAATCTGGTATCCAGCAACCTTGCTAAACTCACTTATTCATTCAACTAGCTTTTCATGGTAGATTCCTTAGGATTTTCTAAGTGCAAGATTATGTCATATGCAAATAATTACAGTTTTACTTCTTTTCTGATCAGTTTCCCTTTAATTTTTTTTCTTGCTTTACTATACTCTATCTCCAGTACACCATTGAATAGAGGTGATGAGAGTGAACATCCGTGCCTTGTTTCTGATCTTAGGGGGAAAGCATTCAGTCTTTCACCACAGAGCATGATGTCATTCATAGGATTTTTATAAATGCCCTCTATTAAGTTAAATTCCCTTCTATTCCTAGTTTGCTGAGTTTTTATCATGAAGAATATTGGATGTTTTCCAAATGCTTCTCCTGCATCTATTGTGATGATCATATGTTTTCTGTTCTTTATTCTTGATGTGGTATATTACATTAATTGATTTTTGTATGCTAAACCAACCTTTCATTCCTGAGATAAAGCTCACTTGGACATGGTGTTTAAACCTTTTTATATATTGCTGAATTTTAGATTTGCATGAGAAATATTAGTCTGTAGTCTACTTTTCTTATTATGTCTTTCACTGGTTTTGGTATCAGGAAAATACTAACCTCAATATGAATTGGGAAGTGTTCCCTTCTCCTCTGTTTTCTGAAAGAGATTGTTAGGATTGGTCTCTTTTTTTTCCTTGATGTTTGATAGTGAAGCAATCTGAGCCTGGGAAGACCTGAAATTACTAATTCAATTCCTTTGCTTGATGTATCTATTCAGATCTCCTTTTTCTTCTGAAGTCAGTTTTTATAACTTGCATCTTTCTACGAATTTGTCCATTTCACCTATATTGTCAAATCTGTTGCTATGTCGTTCATAATAATCCCTTATGATTAAACTATATTTAAAGTGTAAATTAACATGCAGTGCACAAAACTATAAAATGATGTTATTTTTCAGCACCAGCTTTATTTGTTTAACAAATATTCTTTAAGTACTCTTCATATACAGAACAAGGAATGAGGAAACTTCAATTTATTAGGGACTTTACAAGGCGAAGTTGGTAGTTTTTAGAGATCATCTCATCTCTATAAGATATGTTTTACACAGGAGGACACTGTGCCCCAGAGAGGATAAGTAACTTGCCTAGGTGCATAGTGAAGTCAACCCAATCTCACCCCATCAGCCTAATCCCAAAGCCCCAAACTCTTTTCATGGATGTACTGGCTTTTCCAGCCTCCTTTGTGTCTGGGGAACTGGGCTGGTTGGGTCCCTGGTGGGCCAGAAGTCCAAATGAGCTCATGCAAGCACGGAATGTGCTGATGGGACTCAGTTTATAAATTAGACCTGGAGTCATGCCATCTCCTCCACTGCATGCCATCTTGGCTTAAGACCTCTGCACATGTACTGACACCACCATCTTTAATACAGGAAAGGAAACCCCAGAGATTAAGAGACTGGTTCCCATTTCTGCAGGTTGGGGAGGTTCCATTGCTTGACCCTTTCCTCACTGCCCCGTGGCCCAGCTGAGACCAGATTTGGTTGCTTTCAGAGCCCCAGGTTGACCACATGAGTTCAAGTAATCAGGTATCAACAGTTGGGCCCTCATTTTTGGTATGTGATCCCCTCCAGGGACCAAGCTGTCTGTAAGTAACAGGGGTACTCAGACCACTCCCTTCATAGGAATGCACTCCCAGAATTCTAAGAGACTGCACTCCCTGCCATCTTTTAGTGCTCACCCTGAGGGCTCCCATTTCCTGTCTAGAGAATCATCCTTCTCCAGTTAATAGACATGATCCTTGGGAACTCGACTAACCAGAAGAGTGCAGCCTTCCCTCCTCAGCCTCAACCACATAGCTCTGTGGTCTCACAGCTCAACCATTCCAGCATTCCTACAGCTGATAAATCCAGACAGTGAGGGAGAAGTGACAGGGGGAGGAGGTCAGTTTTCTTATAACCTCTTATCTTTTTCTCCTTAAGGTATATTTATATGTGTACTTGTCTTCACGAACCCACTCCCCCTTTCTTATCCTCCACCTCTGCCAACTCTAAGTTTCTTATTTTGCTATCTTTTTACAATTCCTACCACAGTACCTAGTGAATTCTGCAATTTCAATTAATATGTGAAGAATCAAGTTGACTCCTAGTTTGAGTAGTTTTCATTTTTAACTATCTGTCCTCATGATTCTATGCTTATTGTGCACATGGGCTTTCTTTGTGTGAGGCACTGTTTCTCAGGTGCAGAGGGGCCTGTGCACCCCCTGCAGCCATGGCTAGACTTAGGCTGTGGTTGCCGGCAGAATGAGCCACTTACCTAACAAAGGACCCAAGCCCTGACAGCCACCACTGCCAACTGTTACCCAAGTTAGATCTTCCATGTAAGGAATTTTCTCTTCTCATTAGACTAGCTTCAAACTTTTCTTTATATACTGACATTTTTTTTTTTTTGCCTAAGTGCATGCTTTCCTCATGTTAGAAATCTGTCATACATGGTATACATGTGTTTATTGGATATTAATGGATAAAAAGAGTGTACATAAATGACTAGAAAGTTGGCATTCCTACAAGTTTTACTTTTCTGCCTTTCACATAAAAGAAGCTCACAGGTGCAAGCATATACACATGCCTAGAACATAAAGCTCCTCTCGACCTAGTCATTTCTAGTCAGGAGGAAGCAATCTTCCACTCCACTCTAAAAGGAGAGAGAAGCCTCTCTAAGCCACCTGTGACCTTTTAGGCTCAGGGATGTACTTTTCTTTTTAATCTACAGATGATACTTCCCTTAACCACCTCCTGACAATAACTTGGCAACTGACAGCACTCATCAGCTGCCTCCATCAGAGTTCATGAAGGAGCCTGCTTCCATTCCTCAAGAGCATTTTAATTTAACAAATGTAGATGAGATTTTGAACGGAGACTTAATTAGTTCCATGACAGCAAAAATTACCTATAGAAATCTATGAGAAGATTTTCAACTGTTAAGACGTAAAAGTGTTGCTTTCTTCCTCCATAAAGCAGTAGAGGAATGGTTGCTGAAAATTTAGTTGTCAAGAAAATGGGGAAAGAATTTTATTTCCCAGGGACTTACACACATAATAAAGAAATCTGGGGCCTATGGGCAGAGAAATGGAATTTGTATGTGATCGCAGTTGGCAGTAATCTGTCATTCTAAGTCACCACTTTGATCAAGAAGTGATTTGTATGAATTAACATGTGAATATTCTTCACAGCAGGAAAACTTGTTCTTTGTGTGACTATATTTCATTGTTCTTTGTAAATGTTGGGCTTTTTCAAATTAGAAATGAAAGAACAGCTTACATTCTGTTGTTTTATAACACTTTCTTTCCAAGGCCAGTCCCTCTCCTTGTGCTCCTGACGTGCCCGCCCCACTCCGTGGGGACCTGGCTCATCAATCACTCCCCTCTCGCCTGTCCTCAGTCTCTCCCTCTACAATTGCTCTTTCAGGATCTCCTTTTGAATCACTGCAAGAAAATGTGCTTAAGTGGCACAAGGTCTTAAAAAGCTAACGTCTGTTTATAGTGGATCCTCAGAATTGACGATTCAGTTAATCAGACATTCACTGAATGCTACTTTGTTCAAATATAATGCGAAATACACTCTGAAATAAGCCTGACAAGGGAAGCTGCTGGCCAGATTTTGCCAGCTCTGGCACCAGAATTTTTAATGCAGTGGTCAGATGGTATCTTCCTAGTTCAGAAATACAACAGTTGAACAGTTATTTGATTGTCTGTTAATTGTTTTTATATCCCCACCTGACCACAGGGTCAGCGGATGCAGAGGCTGTGCTGCCTGTTCACCACGGCATTTCAAGCTCAGTGCCTAGAACATAGAAGATATTCAATAATTTTTCTTCAATGAGTCTATAATGAAAACCAAACATATTTATTATACAGTTATACACCAGGGGCTTTGTAATGCTGATATGCATGCCCAGGTCCTCTTCATCTAAAGAACATTCTCATTTCACCCCCACGCCAATCCTGTGAAGTAGGCCTCATGTGGATGCCACCCTCGTGAGCTCTCTGAAGTTCAGAGCAGGCGAGGGGCTGCTGAGGGTTGGGGCTGGGATAGAGCCCAGACTTAGCTCATTCCAGAGCCTGTGTTCTTTCCACTGAAGCCCTGTCCCTCCTCTGGCCCAGGCTCCGTGCCTCTTCTCACCTGTTCACCTTTTCCTGAGCTTCCCTGAGTCCTGCCCATGCCATATGCTCTGAGGCATCATTTTCTCCCATGAGAGTCTACACTTCTTTGTTTCTGCTTATGACCTGGCCTCTTCCACTAAGGAGGGAGTTATCAACTTAGGTAAAGAAGAACATTGGAAGAACCTAACTCCACAGATACTCATATACTCCTTCCCTTCTACAACACAGCTTCTCAAGCCTCAACCCTCATAAAAGAACATGGCCCCAAGTGAGGGCAGACCTGATAAAGACCTCGGGGGCCACAGAACTCATGCATCGAATCTCATGCACTTAACACACAGGATAGACCCAGGTGGCCTTCATCAGAAGCTACTTTTGTTTTACCCTGTTATTTTACTCTCCAGCCCTATAACAGATCAGAAACAGTTGATTAGAACCCCAAGAGGAATGGTTGTGGACAAGAAAACTGACACACGGACTCAGAAACAGCAGCAGACTAAGGTCATTTAGTGTAAGGACCAATAGCCATTCACACCAAAGGACATGAAGACTCTCCTACACATATATCTCCCAATACAGACCCTACTTGTGAATTACATTCAGTACATGTTGCTTATTTATGATCTGCAAGCATTTAGATATTTCATAAGGATTTTCATATAAAGTAATTGATATTGTTAAGGTTCTGGCACTATAAGAAACATGCCCTCTGCTATTCAAAAGGAGAAATCATCCTTGAGGATTCTGGATAACAAAATGAAAAAAGGGTGAAGGGAACTGGCATTTATCGATTGACCACAGTATACCAGGCAGCATGCTTAGTACATCATCTCATTTAGTTTCCACAACTCTTTAATCTTGCACATAGCAGGCATTCAGGAGTATTGATCTCATGAATGACTTACTGGGTTGGGTTTTATCAGCCTTATTTTACAAATTGGGAAAGTAGGGTCCAAAGATTAGAATTACCTGTCTGCAATGTAGCATAGAGCTGGGAGCCTGAGCTCTTTTTCCAAGGTGCTACTGCTATTGTCACAACTACAGGAAGGAAAACTTGAACATATTCATGATGCCAGAGTGACACTAAGTCTTCAGCCACCTTTCAATCATTGCTACAAGCACTAATTGAGAGCTTGCTATGTTTGCAAGCCTGTGTTAGGAGCACTGCTTCCAGGCATATGACGTATCATTTCACTTATACTTTCTTTGATTCACAGAAATGAATTCAGAGCATGGACGGATATCAAGCCTGTGAAACCCATAAAAGCCAAGCCCCAGTACAAGCCCCCAGATGATAAGATGGCTCATGAGACAAGCTACAGTGCCGAGTTCAAAGGAGAAGCCAGTAAGCCCACATCTGATAATAAAGTCATTGAACGCAGACGAATACGCAGCCTCTACAGCGAACCCTTCAAGGAACCCCCAAAGGTGAGACAGAGCTTGTGGGGACCCCATCAGTGCAGCCTAGAATGGAAGGGTTAACTGTAGCAGAGCATGAGGGGTGAAGTCACTGCCACCTCTGGCCCAGACCCCAAGGGCTCCTTTAAAATCCCTCCTTCCTCTGTTGCACTCTGCCATGGAGGGGCATCTTCAAGATTAAACTTTTTTTTTTTTTAATTCAAAGGGAATAAAAAGGAAGATTACCTAAAATATAAACAGATTAATGACAGATTTCCAGAGAATTAGCTTCTGATTTTTGAGAAACCCAGGAAAAAAGTGGCAGAAAAATCTCACCTACACCCTAAATCCCTTTGTCTTAAAATAACTGTGTTTTTGTCCCTGATGGGCCTGGGGTTTTGTAGGCACCCTTGCCTGGCTTCCTTCCTGTCCCATACCTGCCTCCTCCTCCTCAGTTCTGAATCAGTCACAACACACCTGTCGCATCAGCTGCCAGATGTGCTCCAAGGAATTTGTTACTTTAATAAACAGTGTGGGAATGATTTACATTTCTAAGTATATTAGAATGGATTCAGGGATTTTCCTATAATAACACAACTCTGCCTTATTTGCATCCCAGGATGCTTTCATGAGAGGGAGAGAAATGTTGGATACAACTGGTGAAGCAGGAATCATAAATGCAAGCCACCTTTCTTGCTTATTCTATGATATCAGGCCACATGGAATTGGTAAATATGTAAATATCCATTCTCCTGTGTATAATAGCAGAAAAAGTCTGAGAACCACTGCTCTAGAACCTCGATAGCCTTTTTCCTGCTTTTGCCCTACAATCTTGCACTCAAGTAGTTTCCTGTTTTGTCCAGAACCAGTTTACAGTTTGCTTAGGACTCTTCCAATCTTAGCACTGAAAGTCCCATGTCCCAGGACACCCTCAGTCCCAGGCAAACCAAGACAATGGTTACCTTATTTACAGGTCAGGGGTGACTCACAACCACTGGACCTCAGTGAATGAGTGACCCAGCCTGTCAGGCTCAAACATCACTGCCCACGGTCCACAGATGAGATGAGACCCAGGACATGTCGTTCGCCTTGGACTGAAGAGGGGGGAGGAGGAAGGTGGGGGGAAGTAGATCTAGAGATGGATGTGGGTGGGGAGCAGTGGGGCACACATCTTTAGCAGCTCCAGGGTTCTCTGAGAAAGAGAAGGGGAGGCCACCTCCTGAGAATGAGGGGGACAGAGCTTGGGGAGAGTGAAGTGGACTTAGAAGGGCTCTTCTGGGGGAAAACAGTCAAGGGAGCCAGCCAGAGATGAGGAGAGGAGGCTGGGCAGTGCTGACGGCTCAGCTGAGACTGGAGACCTCCTGGAGCAAAGCATCTCTGGGAGGACGTCTCCATGTGCACTCACGTCGCGGGACAGCTTGTGTTGCGGTAATAAACCACTCCAGAATCTCTACACACAACAAAGGTTTATTTCTTATTCACATGTGTCCAGCGCAAATTAGCTGCAGTTCTACTCCACCTGGCATCTTAAGTCTGGGACTCAAAAAGATGGGGCAGACTTTCTCTGTGGCAGAAGGAAAAGACAGCATTGGGAAGCACATGCTGCCTCTTGATCTTCTACCTCTTACCTCTGCTCACATTTCATTGACTAAAGCAAATAACCTGCCTATGCCTGAGTTGAGCAAAGTGATGAGGTACAACCTTCCCACAGGAAGGGGCAACAAATGATGCAAAGTTGTATATAGTCCACCACCTGGAGTGGCCCGGGGTTGAGGGCTGGCAGGGCCAGGGAGCCAAGGTGGCCAGTGAGAGTTCAAAACCACTGACCAGGGAGTTCAGATGGGAGAAGCCAAGTTACCTAATGTCAATGAAAATACTCTGTACACTATGCCTCATCCATGTCAAATTTTATCATTACCATTATTCTTTACCTAACAATGTCTTCTTTCTAAATTCTCTCTCCTGCTCCCTCCCTTTTTGTGTTTCTGTATTTGTGGTCTGTCTCTTCGTGCAGGTGGAGAAACCTAGTGTTCCGAGTTCCAAACCAAAAAAGACCTCAGCAAGCCATAAGCCCCTGAGGAAGGCCAAAGACAAACAGGTGGTGTCGGGCCGAGGCACCAAGAAAAAGGGGGCGGAGGGCTCTGGTACCGTCAAGCCCGACGACAAGGAGCAAAGTAAAGAGATGAACAATAAACTGGCTGAGGCTAAAGAGTAAATTTCACTGCACTTACCTTTTATTCTTCTCTCTCTCTCTTTTTTTAAACCAACAAACAAAAAAAGGCCACAAAATTAATTAGAGGCTTCTCATCTGCCTTGGTCCTGAGTGTTCCAGGAGCTCTTTGGTTTGGTCTCTTTGAATGGAGGAATCTGTTGGGCATGTACATACCATGCCTTCTCTCCAAGTCTAGACCAGGAGGGCCTGTGCGGGGCCGTGCATCCAGGCCTCTGGGCCCCCGGAACACCAGGAAGCCCTGCTCACTGGCTGTGCCTTCCCGTGTCGTCAGGCCGCATGCTGCTGAGGATGGCAGGCAGGCCTTGGCACGCAGAGCCTTTCCAAGCTGGCCGCGAAGGAAATCTCCTGGTAGTGCTTGGAAATGTCCGTAGGGTGTCCTCCTCCCATTCTTCCCCCAGGTGTTTCAGAGATCAATTTGAAACTTTAGGTAAATGTGTCCTTCTTCCAAATTCAGAAAATTATCATATGCTACAGAAGCTGAACTTGGGCTTCAGCAATTGATGAAGTTAATGGACATAGTTTTAAATTTTTTTAAATTAAAAAAAAAAAACTTGGCCTCAATGTCAATAAGTGGAGTGAGTTATATCTGTTAAGTTTAAGTGATTTTTTCATAGAATCTTCTGTTAGAAATGTGTGACTATTGTGTTTCCTGTCAGTGGGCTTTAAATTAAATATCAGCTCATAGATATGCCCTGATAACTAAAACTAGGCAAGGGGTGGTAAAAAGGTTAGGTGTTTTAGGTGCATTCTAGGCATTATAAGATCACAAAAAAAGAAGAAATTGTTTTCCTCTGTTACCCTCAGTAGACTCCCTACCCAGTGCTGTCAGTTTTGCAGAGCAACTGGTTAAAAGTGACTGAGGAATGAAGTTCAAGGTGTAGAAACAGTGTATTTATAATGTGACTTTCTTGCTTCTGAGAAACACAAGTGGAAAGTAGACACAGTAGCAAGTGTGGCAATTTTTACTCTTCCCTTTCTGAACTCTTGCTCTTTTCCTCAGAGATGACAAAGGATGCCTGAACTTCAGGGCATGGGGAAATTTCTGTGATTTAGATAAAGACTAGGAGAGTTTTCTCCTACGTGATTAGCAAGCATTTTTAACCTCATTGATGAATAAATGCAGCTCTCAATGTACTGTGTGTCGTACGTCTGTGTGGCCAAAACCCCCAGTGGTGGCCAGTGCCACTTTAGCCATGCTAGGGTTGTGTTGTAGGAATTAGAGAATTGTTGTGAAAAGACCCCCAATGCACACGAGGGACCCCAAATGTCTACCAGAAAAAATTATATTTGCAAATGTCAAGCATTGTGATGTGTGCATTGCTCAGTATGCTTTATTTCTTGTGTCCTTAAATTCCTTACTGTTCCCAGCACTCTGAAATTGCTGAACTCTGTTGTAAGACATCAAATTTCTGCTGGGGCTTCCCTTTCTTTTGTGGTAAAGTGATGAAGGGTGAAGGTCTCACAGTTCCTTACCTCAAAGTCCTTTAGGTCCTTCCTATTTGGAGGAAGCCAAGATTCCACAAACTACTATTGTGATCATTCAGTCAGCAAAGTCTCCATTTACACCATTCTGTGTATCACGTTGAAGCTGACTAAGAAGTCTTTTGCAGATTAATGCAGTTGTGCCATGTGGGCCGTACTTCCTAAGAGAACAGGAACACTAGAATGGCAGTGCTCTGTCAACCCTGCGGCCATCTTCCTTTCTATCTCAGGACATGGAGCTGTGAGGAGGGAGAAGTATTGAAGGTGGAAAATGTTAGTGAGTGTCAGTGTTTTTGAATCACAAATTTTGAACATAGGTGTGGAAATGACTAGAGTAGATCTCAGTACTGATTCCAGCTCTTTGCTAGCTAATCTTAACACTAACCAGAGATCTCTTCCGACATGGTCTTAACTTTATCCAGAGAATCTGTGAATTTATTTTCATTCTCTCAAGGTTTGGCATTTGTCAGACACGTTGATGTTAGTCACAATTTGGATTTCTCCATAGCATTATCAGGTATTTTTTGGCAGATGAAAGATCAAGTGAATCCAAGTTTACAGTGCACAGGGGAATATCCATTCAACAGACGCTTACTGAATGCTTGTGCCAGGCACTGTGCTCGGCATGGTGGGTAATACAAGTCGGTCTGTCTCCACAGCAGCCCAGCCAGAAGGAGGCAGACGGCTTCATCCCTATGACTGATTCAAGTTGGTGTTGCCCACATTGTAGATCTTGCTGCAAGGACCTCACAGGCTTTTCTACCCACCTTGCAGACAGACTAAGTTTTAGCTCTAGAACTAAGTTCCAGATCCTGCCCCCACCTGAGGCTTTAGATGGCCTGTACAATATCATTTTCAACCCTTGAGTATCCCAATCTTCTTAATAAAAACACCCCCCTAGCTCCCACACCCAAGAAAGCCCTGCTTTTAATTCATTTGACTCTTGAAGTGTCACTTCACTGGCAAGAAACTTCCCTTTGATTTCTACTGTTTACAAATAAACACTGATTGAAACTCACTTTGGTTTCAAAAGCAGTGTTTTGGTTTTGCCTTTCTGAAGGTGACCAAGCTTCCAACGCCTGTTCTGCACAAATTTTTATACATCTCCCTATGGTTTCCCTGTGCTCCCCTAGCAAGAGAGCAAGGACTGAAGCTTTTCTATTGTCTGCTTTGCCTGCCTGCAAAAATAATCCATAAAACCATGACTGGCTCCCTCAGAGCTTTCTGTTATCCGTCTCCTGCTCCCATTCAGTCCATATGCCTTTGCCTCTCTGAGGCAGACAGAAAGTGTCTAATTACAGTTTTGTGGCCTGGGTTTTGTTGCATACCACAGATTGTCTATGTAATGTGTAGAGCACACCTCTCTCAATGCTATCTCATTCCTGCTGTTAGAGAATGACAAAGATATTCATGTATAGCCAATTGATTGTGACGTGCTTGTGGTCTCTGCTTGCTCAGAAACAAACAAACAGTTTTTCCAATTATAAATAAATGCTAAAGACGAACACCACTTTCTTGATCTTATTTCCTTGGTGAGGCCCAGCTGAGTAGGTGAAGGAGCTAACCTTTGCCGTTTGAGCCACTCTCCACGAGATGAGCTGTGCCCTGCAGTTTTCCTGGGGTTCTCCATAATGCAGTTTGACTCTTTTAGATTGCCTCTCAGATACTAATTGCAAGCAGTCAGAGCTAAGTGTTGGGAAAGGCGAAGATGGACCGGGAGACCCACTGGCCAACAAGGTAGTGTAACGTTTTCATCCCATGTTGCTGGGGACGAGTGACCACCTGTGTCCAGCACCCCTTTGCCATGCTGGGAGGCCGGGCTCTGACTCTCTACCTCCTTCCTGTTGACCAATGGCACCGTTGGTTCTGGCTTTTTCTCTTCCCAAGGGGTGGCAGAGATGCCTTTACTTACTCACTTAATCTATATTCATTTTGGATGTTCCACCCTCTGGGGGCTGGCTCACTGTGAGGGTCATGGGGGCAACAAGCATGTACGCCTAACGGGGGTGCTGATACAACCATAAGAGAGCCCCCAAATAAGGTAACAACAGATTGGTGGCTGGGAGCTCAGATGAAGGATGGTGTTTTCTTCCCACTGAGGGCGGGGACGCGCAGAAGGCTTCCTGGTAGAGGAGGCCTTGGAGAATGACTGGGATCTGGATATGCAGGGCATGCAGAGACAGGCCTATGGGCCAGAGAGCAGATGCAAGGATGGGAAAGTGTGGGGGTCTGAGTTGGAACCTTAGAGCCAGGGCCAATTTTACCTACTTTGATACCCTTCTGCTAAAGTGGACAGCAAAAGGTGCTATACTGAACACGATCCCTCCATCATTTATCCAGCACCTGTTGATTGCGTACCTGTTATGTACCTGGCACCATGCCGCACTCTAGGGAAACCACGATGACTGAGACCCAGCCTCTGATCTTAGGGAGACAGAAAGAATGAGTCAGTTCTAGCTGGTTCTGTGGATCAGGGAGGACTTCAGTGGATGGGTAGGTGTTAACCTGGTGAACAGGGCCAGGGGTGGTCAAGGAGCCACGTGAGCAGAGCTGTGGAGGGTTCAAACACCAGGGTAGTTCACTGGGGGATGGTCAGGGCAAAAGCTGGGCAGTGGCAAAGCTTGGTCGTGGAAAGGCCTGTGCCATGTGAGTGGGCAGTTGCTAACGGGGATCTCCATTCCATACACCCAGATTGCACCCCACTCCCTGGCATGCTCCCCGTCGTCATGCTTCTCCCCTCACCCACACATGGGGCAACCATCACAGGGCCTCCTAGCTCCAGGCAAGGAGCTCTAGGGTGGGACTTTTACTGCTGGTCCCAGGTTCCTGGGTTTGGGGCGGGGAGGGGCAGTGGTAGGAATCTATCAAGGGTCACATTAATGAAAAACCACTAGAGGTTTAATTTCCAGATGAAAAGAAAACATTCCATCCACCTGCCTGCTTTTGTATGAGGCAGGAAACACAAAATACTGTTCAGCAAATAAAATGAATACATAAAAGTACATGATTCAGCTGTCTTTTGATCAGTTAAAAGAGAGAGACAAAACAGGAATTGAAATGGTGAAAACAAAGAGAGGAGAGAAACAGACAGGTAGAAATAGAGGCACAGAAAGAAAAAGACACCCAGAAAATCACACCTATGAAAACACTGAGAATGGCCTAAGACTGACAGTGAGATACGCTGGAAATCAGAGAGAGGGCAGGACCGTGGGGAGGCCTGTCGGCTTTGTATTCGCTGCCCACATGATCAGGCTCATTCAAAGCCCCACATGCCTGAGGTTTCCTCCAAGCATCCCTGATGCTGGCGCCAGGGGCCCAGGAGGCAAATAGATAACCTGTCGCTGATGTTGCGTCCCTAAAACAGCAAACAAAGTTAAAACCAGCCCTCTAGTTTTAAAACAGGTCATTGCTGCTAAATTAGTTATAAATGTATTTTAATTCTGCCTTCCAGTTTGTGTGTTCTTAGTGAAATTCTTGTCTCGTTTTTTTCACAAGGGTTTAAGAATGTTTAACCTGCCTCTCACAGATTTGGGAAGTGTCAAGTCCCATCTCACAAAGGCTATAGCATTTGACATGCCCTTAGAATGTTATTGTGGTTTCAAGGTCCCTTTAATGCTAAGATCCATTGAAGCAGGTTAGATTTTCAGAACCACAGCTGTAAAAAGCTGCTTTGGGGATGTACCCTGTGGACGCTCCACGGTTAGGACCAGGCCCCACCCCTATCCCCACTTAGGGTCAGAAGAGGCGGCCAAGACCACCGAGACAGCCCAGGTCTGCTGACCCTACAGTCTGGGCTCTTTCTCCCCCTAGCCTGAAGGAGTCTGGGGCTGGCCTGAAATAAATCAGGTTTCAAACAAGCTGGACTGAAACTAATCCTGTACCCACAGTGCCACACTTTGGTTGGGCCATTGCAGGCCCTCCAACAAGCTTACCTTACCATCTTCTTTAAATATTGGGACCCAGATATAAACTAGGGGGAAACAGGAATTGGATCAGATCTTCACATGCAACTAGCTCCGACATCTTGGCTGAATTGACCAAACAGTTCAGCTAACCATCTAGTTTTCCTCCTTTGGGTACTAAATTAACTGAATGGGTGACTGAAATGCATGGTTATTGAATACAGAATGGGCTGACAGATTTTTCATTCATAAATGTGCTTTGTACTGGAGATACTGAGATAAAACTGGCATCCATTACCTGGGGTTATTGGTTCAGATCACCATTTTGTACATTTTATTTCAGACAGTGGAACCGAGCTTAAATTTCTGTCTCTTGACCTCATATAAGTGGCCCTCAATTGCTTGTTAATTTGGTATTTAAATAACTGTTTCCACTGAAACATCTTATCTGGGGCCAAGGAAGCTTCAGGTGCCAAGACAAATAAATTACTGCCACTGTTAGTGGTTTAAGCTGCCAGGGAGATCTTTAGAACGTGCGAATCTGACCATGTCATAACCTGCTTAAAACCATCCGTGGGCTGCTCGTGGCCTACAGAAGCTTGGCGTTCCCTCAGTGCACCATGCTGCTTCTCACCTCCATGCTTTCGCCCACGCCGTCCCACCTGCCCAGAATGTCCTTCTCCTGCTTCTCCACCTGGCTAACTCCTACTCATCCTTCGAGACTCTGCTCAGGGGACAGCTCCAGGAAGCCTTTCCCGCACATCCAAGGCTGGGTAAGATGCTCCCTGTGTGTGTCTTCATCATGGAACTTATCACCTGTATTGTGTCATCTGCTCATGTATGTCCCCCCGCTAGACTGTGCTCCCCAGGGACAAGGGCCGGGTCCTTCTGTTCATCTTTATAGGCCTAGCTCCTGGCCCATTGCCTACCACAGAAAATGTCTCCTAGTGTTTGTTGAATGAATAAATGATTGATTGAATGAAGGATGATATTCGCCAGGTCCACCTAGCGTGTTCCCATAGATGCTGCCTCCACAAGCCTTTATTCTGCAGTTTTGAGAGAGGTCATGGCAACAGCAGAGCCCAGAGAAGTCACGAGCGAGCCTCTGTTTGGGTCAGCATACCGCTGTACTTTTTCTAAGCAGTCCTGACTTCATAAAACCATGGACTCTTAGGTAGAGGGTAATTTTAGAGGTTGGCTAATCCCACGCCCTGACCAGTGCAGAACTCCCTAACTCCAGGGTGGCAGAGAAGTGTCATAGGAAGAAAGGCTCAGAATTAGAGCCGATAGGCCTGGGTTCCAAATCCAAGCCCTACTGTTTACTAGCTGTGTGACCTTGGCTGAGTCTCTTAATTTCATTGAGCCTCAAAGAGAAAATAATAGTACAGTGTCAATCATTATCCAAATCTGTTTGGCCCCTAAATTCAGGAAGCAAGAGTATGGCCAGCAAGGGATGCACAGTTATCCAAACCTGTTAGGTTCCAGAGTTTGCAATAGCAGGTGGTAAGAGTTCCCAAAACAAGGGAACCTGTTTTCTGATTCATAGAACTGTTGTGAGGGCCCAATAAGGATGCATGTGAAAGCCCTCCGCAAACTGTCGTTTTCATGAGTCCTCATTATGGAAGCCCTTGCCAATAGTTCATTTCGTGGTTAGTTTCACTGACAACCACTTTCCAGTTACTCACCATCCTTGGTCCCAAACAGTGTGGCCAAATCTAGCTACATGGGGGTGAATCGACTCCCTCTGCCACAATGCCTGGGATACAGCCCCTCTAGTGCTGGTTCTTGCCGCCCACTTCCCCTCCCCCAGCCCTGCACCTGGTCCCTCCTCTCTGACAACACCCTATAAATCACCTGCTGCAGATTCCATTTCTGCAATTATATGTTCATTTTAAGTGATCCCCTCTGGACACATAAAACCAATTTTGATTAATTGCTCAAAATCCCATCCTTTGCTTTAGATGTTGGGGAGGAGACAAAAATTGATTTGCAAGTTGCCGGGAGCACAGAGCCAGACAAGAACTGAGCCATTATTGTCAGATTGCCTTAGTCCAGCACTTTACATTTTCAAAAGGGTCATTATCAGGATTATCAGATTCCTGGCAGCCCATTAAGACAACCATCTGTGCCCTTGGCTTTACCTTCTTGGTATTAAAACAACCAAGGGTGCTGTCTAAAAATATTTATTATGCAGCTGGGAATTTATTTAATTCTTAGCAGGTCAAATCTAGAAAAGTTATTCAACAACAGGAAACAAACAAATAAAAGTCACAAGACAGAAAAGCAACTAGTCCAACCATTACCCTGTACTTGAAAAGAACATGTAATCTGGAGGGAACCTGAATGGTGGAGAAAGATCTCTACACTAGGAATCTAACCAGGTCTCTGGCTCCAATTCTGTACAACAGAGTTGGCAGAGCCTAGAGGAAGGGAAGAAACATTTATTTGGCCTTTACATATTTGATCCCTTTTAATTCTCACAGTAGGGCCATAGAGTCTAGGTACCACCCCCATTTTACAGATAAAGAAATCAAAACTGGGTGATAAGTAACAAAGTCACACAACTCGTAAGTGGTGAGTCAGGTGCAGGTGACTCTGAAACCCATTCTTTGTCCAGGACTTGAGACAGCCTTTAGGATCCCAACTGTAAAAAAGATGTGCATCCCCCTGAAACAGCAGTCTGTTCATTCGGTCCCTCCATTGTTCTGAATCCTTCAATGACTCTAAATACTCTCATCTATGGAAAATGAGCCACAGAAAGTCACAGATCCTGAGTTTGATCAGGACAGTTCCCCACCCCCCACTCAGAATTAAGCCTTGTGGTGGCAGCATTTTTCCAAGCTGTGGTCCTAGTTGCTTTTCCTGTGGTGATGACAGTGTCGTCAGGTGGACTCTGTGTGACCCTGGGCTGGCTGGCTGAGTTGGCAGCTGCACGGGTAGGGATTGCGGGGTGGGGTGGACTGGCACTCTTAGGCCAGGATGTGCTGCTTTCGAGGACTGTCTTCTTTGCCAGGGTCAGCCGAATGCCAGGAGGTAAACCTGTGGGTCCACAGCTCATGCCACAGGAAGAGCCGAGGTGCAGGGGGTGGCCGGGCTGGTTGGGGCAGGGAGGCTGGCCCCCAGAGGGCAACTCTGCCAGTTGGGAGCTCTGAGCTGTTGATCTGCAGAGGTCATCAGCACCAGCCTCCTGTACCAGGCAGAACCAAGCAAGGTCATTAAGGCAGACCCAGTTCAGACACTGGCAGACAAGTCTGGAATCTCTGCATTTGAAGCCATATTCTATTGTACTGTAGAGTGGAAATACCTTGAGGGGTACTGTAGAGTGGAAAGAGTGCAAACTAACAGTCTGTCATCCTCTGTTAAGGTCCTGACTCACTGTGTGACCTTGGCAATTTACTCTTCTTTTCTAAGTTCCCATGTTTGGTAAATGGGGTCTTTTAATGACAAGGTTGCTGTGAGAATCATATGCCACATTGTCCAGTCCTCTTGGAAAACCATGCAGAGGCATCATAGTTTAGGAGGCAAAAAGGGTGCTAAGGTAGCTCAAAATACTGAAACATTTGTATGTCATGTAAGTGTGGTTGTTAGAATTTGACCTTATGTGGGTTATAAAATCATCATTCAGGGTGTAGGCTACCTACTATGTGCTGGCCCGCTGCTATAGCTCTCTGGTTCTCCACTATATTCAAGAACATGGCACATAGTAGGCATTTTTGAAATGTTTGTGGACACAAGAAGGGAAACAAGAGAGGGGAGGAGAGAAAAAGAGAGGGAAGGAGAGAGGCAGGGAGGCAGGGAAAGAGGGAGGGAGGAAAGACAGATGAAGCAGACGTGGCCCGTGCCCTCACAGGGCCCCAGTCTGGTGAGGTGGCTACAGTACAATTAGCAATTGATCTGAGGGGACTGCTGGGGCGCTGTGGGAAAAAAGACTTCTCCTTGGAGGTAGAGGATCAGAGGCAGCTTCACTGAGGAAGCGACTTTGAAACTGAATCTTTAATCTTTGATGGGAGGTTTACTAGGCAGATGGGGAAGGGTGGGGGTTCTGGCAGCCAGCAGGTGTCTGAGAGAAAGCTAAAGGAGCCGAGGACTGCACTAATGGGGGACAGACTCTCGTGCAGAGGCAGGGTGGTCCTCCTTACAGCCCCTGCCTGTAATATTGCCTTCAGTTCTGGGGGGTCCTACTTTCCAAAGGATGGGGGCCAACCAAAATGCACTGTGAGGAAAGCAATCAGGATGGTGAGGGCTCTGGAAACCGAGTGTCTGAGCTGTTGTGGGGAGTGTCTTGCCCAGAGAAGCCAAGATTAGGGACACAATTGTCCCTAATATCTGAAAGGCCATCCCAGGGCAGACAGCATGGTGTTACCTGAAATGGTGGCCCCAGAGCACAAACCAGGATCAGTGCAGGGAGGCGAGGGAAGTGGGGCTGACTGAAATACAGGTTTCTGCTCAGGGTCTAAATGCTGGACCACCAAGGAGTGGGCTGCCTCGCCCCGGCACGTGCTGACCTCCCAACTGCTACATGTGAGCAGTAGCTGGTGGCCAGCGGGCCGGGATATTGCAGCACAGGTTCTGGAGACCTGATGACCCATCAAGCTGTCCTCCCAGCCCCATGGGTCTTTGATTTGGCTCTACAGAGCTATGCTTTCATGGAACAGAGAAGGAGGGCTTCTCTAGCACAGAGCCTCCTTTGCCCCTAAAGGGGACTTTGCACCTCTCTGGTTTGAGGAGACACCAGCTGATCAGGGCCTGCAGAGGCCAGGGCTGTTGCTGGTGGTGCCTTTACCTGCTAGCGTTCAGGGTGTGTGTTTACAGGTCTGCCTCCTGCTCCCCACTGAGAGCTCCTCAAGTCAGGAGCCAGGTCTCCTTCCTCCCTGTGCCCCCAGCAGAGAGCCTAACGCAGAGCAGGGGCTCAGGTGATCTTGTCCAATGGATGAATAAAAGAGAAAAAAAGTAAAGAGAAAAAGCCTTGCACCAGACATCCATAATTCCTACAAATATCAGTCAGGTACTATTATGTGGTAGAAACTGTGCTAGATACTCACGAAGCAAAGATGAACAAAGCACAGCCCCACAGTCCAGCAGGAAAGACAGATAATCACCAAACAACATGATAATTACTAAAATAGAGGTTACCATGGAGTAAGGCAGGAGAGAGGCAGGAGTGAGGGTTCTTGTTTTGAGAACACCTTGTCTCCTGCGGATTCTTCATAAAAATAATGAGCCTTCTGAAGATAGTTTCCTTGACAATCCCACTTGGGCGGCCGCATTTCCAATCACGGTAATGAGGAGCTTAATCTGGGTCTGGGAGATGTGGGCACACGTACCGGGCCCATGGAGGCAGGCAGGAGAGGAACAAAACATTTAAAAGCCCTGTCCTTGTCCCCAACCCCCCACCTGGACCCTGCTCAGCACCCTCTGCCCATCTTTGCCTGGAGTGACTTTGTTCCATCCCTTCCCCTCCAACAACCAAGTTGTTGAGAGGCCTCTGTTCCAGTCCTGCACCAGCTATCCATTAGCTGTGTGATTGAGGGAGAGTTGCTAGGCCACTCTGGGCCTGGTTTGCCACCTGAACTAACATTTACTAAACATCACCTGTATTCCAGGGGGCATGCCATGTGTGTTCACATAAATGAATCCTCTGTAGAATGTAGGTGCTGTAATCCCCATTTCACAGATAAGGAAACTGAGATGATACCCCATGGCTAGGAAATAGTTGGGTCAGCAGTTGAACCCAGATCTTCTGGTCTCAAGCCCCGTCAATGCACTTTCTCCACCAGCAGGCTGCTCTTTACATTAAATTACATGAAACAGTATATGTTCAAATGCCCAGCCCAGAGCCCGGCACATAGTTACTGTTCAATAAATGAGTTTCTTCCTCAGGGTTTTTCCAAGCTATGGAAGGCAGGGAATTCAAGAACAGTTTCCACAGGTTTCCTGACTGATCCTACCCCCAGAGCACTGCCCCAGTTCTGGGATTGCCTTGATGGTGCATCTCAAGACAACATGGGGAGGGATTGTGGGATTTGGATTGGGATTGTGTACAAGGGCAGGAACCAGTGGTAGGGAATGAAGCTGTTTCTCTACATAATTGAGGGTAGGCTTTAATCATCGTGCTTCCAGACTCTGACGAAGCATGGATCTAACATCAGTGTGTATGTACCCAGGAGGCATTGTCTGTCTCCATGGAAACAGAAGAAGGGCAGAAAATGAAGTGTCTAATACTTAGGATGTCTTATGTAACTTGGAACATTAAATTTTGCAAATAATACAGAGCCTGGCATGGAAAAGGCTCTCATTCATTCATTCACCAACAAATATTTATTCAGGGCCTTCCCTGTGTCGGGTACTGTTTTAGGTACTGGGGATACAATGATGTGTAAAACTGACATGGTCCCTGACCTCTGAACATGTCAGTCTAGTGGGGAAAACATTAATCCAAAAGAATGCAAATAATTAGCTGTAATAAGATCTAGAAAAGGAAGGGCCAGAGCCCGTATCAGGGGAGCTGGCCTGGTCTGGGGGTTCAAGGAAAGCTTTTCTAGGGAAGTGCTCTAGTGAGCTGAGAGCTGGGGGATGAGTAGGCTTTAACCAGGTGATGAGGGAGCAAGAGAATGTTCCAGGAGGAGAAAAGAGATTGTACAAAAGCCATGAAGTGGGAAGGGGCAGGGTATGCTGAAGAAACAGAATGAAATCCTGGGTCAGGGTATGGGGGAGGCTGGGGCACACGGGGTTGGGGAAGGCAGTAGGAGCAGGCTGGTTAGCAGGTGGGCCTTGTAACAGTTTGTTCTTCACTCCGTGCAAGGAGAGACCACTGAAGCATTTTAAGTAGGGAGAGGACGTGATCTGGTTTGCCTTGGGGAAAGATCATTCTGATAGAATGGATTAGAAAGGAGCAAGAATAGAAGGGGCAGGGGATACCTGCTAGGAGGCTATTACAGTGGTCCAGAGAGATGGTGGCATGGAGCAGGGATGGGGGGAAGAAGTGGAAAAGTTCAGGAGATAAATGTTAGGAGCTAGAATAGATGGAACTTGATGGATTGGGTGAGAATTTTGTCACTGGGTTTCTGGTTGGTGCAATGGGATAGATGATGAACCAGGTTTCAACAACAATAATTCATAAATCTTTCCGTTGTCCTTCTTTGTCCCTGGTACTGTGGCTTCAGTTGAGGAGGATTTAGGCTTCAGATGAGGAAGACAGTCCCTGCCTAGCTCACAGCGTGTGGGGGGAAACTGACTTCTGATTGGGATATCTATGAGTGTAGAGAGAGACTATAAAATGTGCTGAAAGGGAGATACAGACAAACCCATTTGAAGAGACACATACAGGAGACTTAGTGAGGAGGTGGGATCTGAGCTGAGCCTTCAAGAACGGGCAGGACTTCAGTAGAGAAAAGTGGGTGAAAGATGGCAATCCCAGAAGCAGAAACAAAGACACAGCATTAGGAATATGTCAGATAGAAGGGAATGGCCAGCAGCCAGAACGAGAAGGGGGAGGCCGCAATGGCTGGCCGCCACCTTCCCTGCCTGCCGCAATGCCTACCATGAGATGAGGTAGCGAGTGTGTGAGCATTTTGTAAACTGTTATTACAGTGATTATAGTAATGGACTGATTTATGTACCATACACAAGTCCTCTGCAGATATCATGACTATGATTTCATACCTCTGCCTAACAGGGTTCGCTCATCCTCTGTTGTAGTCATAATCCCTGGCATTTGTACTGTTATCCCTGTTGTACAGGCAAGGAAACTGAGGTATGTTGTGGTTGAGTAGCCCAAGAGTGCACAGGCAGTAAGCAGCACAGAAGCCGTGATAAACCCAGTCATTTAGGTTTCTCAGAGGCACCCAGAGCTGGGAGGGAGACAGGGCCTGTGTCATGTGCTGTTTTGTGAAGAGCTGCAGCTGGCCCAGGGCACCAGATTCAGCTGTACAGGTTGGGTCATTCCCAAGCACAGCTGGCCTTCTGGCTGAGCGGGGCTGAGCCCTGCTAGACTCTGCTCCTCCAGCCGCCTCACAGCCAGGGGCGCTGTGGTGCTGCTGTGGCCTCCCGCCATCCTTACCTGGCCGCAGGGGCACACAGAGAGGGAAATGGGCAGGGGACTGCTGAACCAAGTGATCAGTTAAGTGTCAGTGAGAGTTTTCTGGTGCCTTTGAGGGCATTTTTGTGCATAGAGAAACCTACCGAGACTACCTTGGTTTTAAAAATGAATGTTTAATTTATAGCACTAGCAAATTAAAAAATCTAGTGATATTTAACAAGCCTCCTTTAAAGGGGATTTTATAATTTAAATTATAATTTAAATTCAGAATTTAATTGATAATATATAATTTAATTATATATTACAAATTATAAATATGTAATTAAACTTTATAATATAAATCATTTTCTAAATTAATTTTCTAATTTAAATTATAAATAAGTTTAAATAAATTAAGCTTAAAAATATGGTGGTTACTGGGTTGTCATAAAAGTTCCAACATTGCTTACAAAATTTGTAAAACTGTCTTGTGTCTTTCCACTTAACATCACAAATGTAAATTAATTATTCTATTATACATTTTATACTGGAATCACAAAGCTAATCTGTTAGATATTCTAATATGCCAAATTATCTAAAATATTACAAATACTATCAGACTAAATCGACAGATTTTTTCTAAACTTAATACCAAAAAAGGTAGTATTTTGGTTTGATTTAATTCACATTTTGCATCTTAATTCTAAACCTTCCTATGATTAAAGACACTTTCCCACTGAGGAAACAAGTTTACCAACCAAAGTCATATGGGGTTCCATGCCCAAACAAAGTTGGGGTTTCCCCGTGGCTGGCTGAGAGTGCTCATCAAACAGAAACTTGGAGCATGCCATGGGGCCAAGGCTGCAAACATCTGAGGAAATGTTGCGACCCAGGCTGCAGAAGCCCTTTGTAATCACCTTGTCATCAGGGGACTCTAAGTCCACGTCCTGTCCTGCCACCAGGGTAGGTTTTGCAACCCAAGCCCTCTGATACCCAGTTAAGCCCTCATCAGCTTCTTTTGACCCCTCTTACACCTTCTTCGCCCCTTCAGGGTGATCCCACCCAGGTTGCTTCACTACCTGTCAGGAGTCATCTAACTGATTTCCTGCTTGACTTTATTCTGAATTATGTTTTTATTTTCCCTCGTGGGCCAACCACCACCAATTGGAGGTATTTTAGTGCCATCCTTGGATTTTGCATGCTTCTCAGGGGCTGCCTGGCTCTCTCCTCAAGCACCAAGGTCACAATGATGGAAGCCAGCCACATCCGTCCCACCAGAGTGCTGTGCTCTGCAGCATGCTGAGCCAGCGGGGCTGCCCTGGCCCCTCTCCCCTCCACTGTAGTTCAGTGACTCAAGAGTGACTGGACAGGTAGGCTGCCTGTGCCACCGTGTACTCTGCTGAGAGATCAGTCCTCTAGTAGCCCAAGATGATAAATACAGTAAAAATCTTTCTAGATCTGGATGACACATGAGAACAAAATTAGCCCAAATATGTGTAATTTTACTTTTACATGAATAGAAAAATAATCATAATACTACCTAATAATACCAGGGTGCAAGGTGCTGTACATATATGATAGCTAAACATCATAAATTTTTGAGTAAATATTATACCCAATCAATTGACTACAAACTTGGGCCCAGAGAGATTAATCCATAATGAACTAAGAAAGTGTTACTATGTAGAGGTTTTATTGGGCCAGCTTTAAGAAATGGGTAAGACATAGTCCTAAAAGCCAATAGGAACTGTTTAAATGCAGAAGTCATTTTAAAGACTTGGTTGGCCACAAAGTGTCAAAGAGTAATAACAAGAGCAGCCCCATTCTGAGAATCAGCTGTGTAACAGACGCTGGAGATGGAAAGACCCAGACTCCAGTCCAGGCAGGTCCCCTCACTTTCCACATCACTTGCCCTGCCTGCCATCTCTTGGACCTCAGTTTCTTCATCTGACAAGTAGGAATAGTCTGATCCTCCCTGTGTGTTTCACAGGGTTGCTGTGTCGCTGACATGAGATATGCAAAGAAGTGATTTGGAAGCAGAATGCGCTGTAGGTGTGCAAAGGCTTGTGACCTGGCTGACCAGTGCCACTGTTGAATGGTGACTTTTAGCCTGGCCTGCAGGAAAGAAGCGGGCATTCTAAACTAGAAGGCTCCTGGCTGGCTGGGTCTGAGTGCGGCATTGTATGCCCTTGGGTGTCAGTGGTGTCACATGCTGTCCATGGTGTGGGTGGCAGGGGATGGGGCAGGTGTCCACAGCAAGGCACATGGAGCAACCCATGAGGATTCTATTGAGAGGCTTGGACCCTTGGCTGCAAGGAAATAAGCACCGGAGCCTTGGAGTGAGTGACAGCTTGGCCTAAGGAGAGTAGAGAGAGGGAAGCAGAGGACAAAACCAGAAGTGGGGATGGAGTGAGGGGATCAGGGCCTCTTCACTTCCTGAAAGGGGAGTCTCAGCCAGTGGCCTACCGAAGGTAGGCAATAAGGTGGTACATTGTCCATAGAGAATTTAGAAGCAATAATAAAACCAATTAAATGCCGGTCAGCATGTGCCAGCAGTTCAAAAATGTCAGCGATAAAATATTCCTCTCCTTGTGGGGGGTAGGGGTGGGAGGGGACATTCTCACTGCCTCCCTTTTGGTAGCCATGGACTCCTTGCCCCTCCCACAGTCAGGGGAAGGGAAGGAACCTTGGAAGGTGCTGAGAACAGGGAAAGCACACCCTGGCCCATGGGGTCAGCTGAGTAGATAGCTAAAGAAAGGGCTCCCAGGATGGGCTCGGCTATGCTGAAGGAAGAAGGAGGGGTCTGGGTGGAGTGGGGGCAGATGGGCTGAAGGGATGCCCATGGAGGATTATGAGTCCAGCTACAGTCATGCTGTCACCCCCAGGGCCCCGCCCTCTGTGCCACGTGCAGGTTATAATCAATTGGCAAGCACATTGAATGACTGATTCCCGAGCCTGCCCCTCACCCCACCCCACGTTCTGTACTAAGAACAAGGAAATCGGATTCTCCTCCCAGCTCTCTAGCAAGAGGTGCCCTGCCCGGACTCTACTAGGCCAAGACTTATCAGGCAATCTGTGCTCTGCCCTACCCCTGGCCTGGCCTCTGGCCTTTTGCAATGACCATCTCTCTTTCCTTTGCAGGAGCCCAGTCCAACCCACCGTTGATTCACCTAAGAATCAAGGTCCTGTAGCCTCAGAGCCAGAAAAGGATCAAGGTCCCATGGTCCCAGGGCCTCTGAAAGATCAAGGTCCTGTGCTCCCAGAGCCTCCACAGGATCAAGGCACCGCAATCCCGGGGCCTCCAGACGATCAAGGTCCCATGGTCCCGGAGCCTCCAAAGGACCAAGGTCCTGTGGTCAAGGGGCCTCTGAAGGATGTAAGTCCTGTGGTCCCAGCGCCAGCTAAGGATCAAGATTGTGTGGTCCTTGAGCCTTTAAAGAATGAAGGTCCTGTGAGCTCAGCACCAGTCAAGGACCAAGGTCCCATAGCTCCAGTGCCTCTCCAGAATCAAATTCCTATTATCCCAGCAAGAGTCGAGAATCAAGGTTCCACAGAAACAGAGCCTCCGAGGGATCAAGGTCCTGTGGTTCCTGAGCTTGTGAAGACTCAAGGACCCTTGTTCCCAGCACCTGCCAAGGATCAAGGCCCCATCGTCCTTGAGCATCTGAAGACTCAAAGTCCCATGGTGATAGCACCCGAAAAGAATCAAGTTCCTGTGGACTCTGAGGCTGTAAAGAATCAAGGTTTAGTGGACCCAGAGCATCTGAAGGATCATGATTCTGTGGTTGTGGCACCTGTCAAGGATCAAGGTCCCATGGTCCCAGAGCCTCCAAAGAATCAGGTTCCTATGGTTCCTGAACCTCTGAAGAATCGAGTTCCTACAATCCCATTGCCTCTGAAAGATCAAGAGCCTCTGGTGCCAGCACCAGCAAAAGATCAAGGTTCCGTGGTCACTGACCCTCTGAAGATTCAGGGTCCCCGGGGCCCACAGCTGCCCACTGTCTCATCTCCACCCCTGGTCATGATCCCAACTGTCCCCCATGTGGAGTATATTGAAAGCTCCCCTTGATGCTCACCCCTTGACATGCCAAGGAAGGAGCTGGCAGTGAAAGTGCTCCCCTACCAGGGGCAGTGAAGAAACATATTTAACCTGCATGAAACATGTATTATATAGTCTTGCTGTAATCCAATAAAAATAGTCACTCTGGCTCAGTCATGTCTCTGGTTCTGTTTGTGTATGTGTGTGTGCACATGCACACATGTGAGTGTTATGCACACTCAAAAATGGGCACATAGGGCTCTGCATTTGCCCATCTGGGACAGAGGAGACTGAAAAATGACTGGCTCCTATCAGTTGTCAGCACGAGATGGGAGTGAGCAGGAGGGGCTAGGAGACTGGACAGGACCCCATCATGAAGCAGTGGGGCTAAACAAAGCAGGGCCAGCTCCCACGAAAACCCAGCAAGGGGTGCCAAATCCCAGCAGGCTGAGCCCTGGGTGGGTCAGAGTTAAAGCCTGCAGAGGGAACAGGAGCAGGGACCCAATCGGCCCAAGGTAATTCTGGGTGACGGCTGTTTGCCCAAGCACTGAGTCTTTAAGTTCATCTAGAGGCCAAACTTCTTGCAAAAACTAGAAAACGTCTACTTCTGGGTAAAAGTCTCAGGACACTTATGTGGGTGGAACCTAACATCTGCTGATCCTCATGCAATATCCAGCACAGTTCTGACAGGTGCTTCAAAAAAAAAAAAAAAAAAAAAAAAAAGCCTGATGTCCCCCATTCATTCGTTCATGAAGCTGCCTTCTATATAACACCTACTTTGTGCAAGGTTAATTGACTCACTGTGGTAAAGAAGTACCAGTCTTAGGACACAATATAACTTGGTACCAGATGAGGCCCTAGGACATGTGAAGGGAAGGCCTGACTCAAAGAGGACAGTGAGGAGAGAACACCTAGCGGGGGCAACCAGGAAGGCTTCCCAGAGGAAGTGGCAGTAACTTCAGACAGGATGCTGGACAGCCTGGGCAGGGGAAGGAAGGGGGCAACATGGGTGTGGTTGGAGGGCCAGGGTAAGGCCCCCCTCTGGAAGTCCTTGAGTGAAAGGAACCTTGTTTGCAATGAGGGCTTGACCAAGCGGTGTGGCAGGTCTCTGGCAAAAACTGGGATTTCAGGGAGGGAAGAGACTAGAGCCAGGGAGTCAGCACTAAGGGCATGAGAGTGGAGCTGGCTGGCTTGGGGAGAACTGCAACCAGATGGTGGGGAAGAAGACTGAGAAGCTGCCAGCAGAGCTGAAGCTCAGCCTTGGGCCAAACTAGGATCCCACTGGGATCTGCCTAGAGCCCTCAGGGGTTAGGGGGAGAGAGGAGGGCTTCGCTTTTTGTCCCCACCCAAGCTGTCTTCCAGGGAACATTCCCAATCCTTTAAGAGCTAGGTCCCGATTGTGGATGCTAACTCCTTTTAAAAGTCTCTTTTAAAGGCTCCCTTTTAAAGGAGCTTAACCCCGTTCTTAAGGCAAAATCATCACAGAAAGCTGATGACTTCCAAATAGTCCACTTTTCTGAGCAAGTCTTCCCCATCCAAGTGGCTCCAAGCTTGCCTCTTTACCCCAACTAAAACAGCACCAGGGTTTTCTGCCCCCAGAAGCCACCTCTATACCCCACCACCACCACCACCACCACCATACACACATACACACACACACATTTTGAGGTTTCTTCCCAACCCAACACAGAAACAGCTTCTTGGAGCTTGCTGCTATCTGAGTTCTAAAAGATCAGGACCTATAGACAAGAAAAGGCCACACTGAGGCTAAAAATTATTACGTATAGCCACCTCCCTCCTCCTTTCAGTTCTCTCTTTGACCCACACACCTGGTCCTCTGACACACGTGTGCCCACAGGCCAGTCAGATGGTGGTGGCATCTCTGAGATGCAGAATGAGGTTGACTGCAGACATCGGAACATTCCGGGGGAGAGGCCAGGAAGAGTGAGCCAGCTGCAAACAAGGTCCGGGAGTCTACTGCCTTGTGTGTGGGGAGAAGGGGAAGGAGAACTGTCACCAAAACCTCACATGGGGGAGGTTGAGCTCCCTCAGGGACAATGCACAGAATGGAGAGAAGTGGGCCCAATTCAAAGCTCTGGAGATTTTTAAGAGGTAGGAAAAGAAGTGCACAAAGGAAGCAGAGAAGAGCCGGCCTAAAGCTGTAAGGAGGAAACCAGGGGCCTGTGATGCCAGGAGAGAGTGAGACACGGTATCAAAAGCTGAGAAAGATGATGCAGGTGAGAATTAAGGAGTGGCTGATGGACTTGGCAGCTTCCGCTCGGGAGCCCGGCAGATGGGCTCCAGCCCAATGCCAGTCACCTCGGTTTCCTGATTTGTAAAATGGTCCTGATGATTACAGGAGATCCTGGGGCAGGAAACCTCCGCTCACAGGGGGAGCTGCAAGGCTCAGGTCCTCTGAGCTGCGGACCAACACTCTGCCACGCGCACCCCACCCCCACATCAAGTCCAGCTCTTGGTTGCCGAGAAAGAAGGCCCAGAGAGGGAAGGTGATCAGCTCTCAGGGCCTCCCCTCAAGGGCTGGAGCAGGGGGGAGGCAGAAAATGAATTTGTCTATCTTGGGCCTTCTCAGATTCAGACTTCATTCATGGTCTCTTTCTTCCCTGCCGCAGCCATAGCCTTGCCCCTACCCAGCATCCATCATCTCCTCTCCCAATCCCCATCCCGCCATCGGCTGCCTGGAGAATCAAGATAAACTTAGGCGGCCGCACCATACTCGCGCGCACCGACGGCGGGGCGGGCCTGCGGGAGGGGAGAGGGCGGCTCCAGCTGCCGGAGAGAGGGGAGGAGACGCCCCTTCCCCCGCCCTGCGCGGAGCGGCGTCGGCGCGGGATGGGGCCGCGCGGAGGATGCCGGGAGAGGGGGAGGGTGGCGCCTGGCGGGTGAGAGCTCCCGGCCCAGGGGCAAGCGCGAAGGACTGAAACCGCACGCTCCACTTCCACAGGAGTCGGCCAGCGCCCGAGGCCCGGTCGCGGAATCCGCTCCCATAGTCGCCGAGACTCGGCGTGGCGGACTCGCGGTGTTTCGGCCCACCGAGCCCCCGAACCTGGCTCTCGGCAGAATCTTACAGCCCGGGCTTCCGGCCCTGCCCCAGCCCGCAGCCGTCCGTGCACTTGCACACCTCCACGCCCGGAGGCGCACCTCCTGCCCCGGCCCCCCGGCCGCGGTTTAAGGGGCACCTTCCCCGGGCCTTGGCTCCGAGCTCAACTACCGGGGCAGCCGCTGCCCTCCGCGGCGAGAACATTGCCTGGGGCGCTGGTGAGCGAAAGAGGCTTTCCGACCTGGGAGGGACCCAGGAGGGACCACGCCCGGTGAACAATACCCTGTCCCACCTCCCCACCCCTCCGCAGGTGAGGGCTGGCGCCAGCTGAGGGCCGTCTAGGGGACCCTCTCCTGGGAGCTGGGCTGAGTCCTCGCTGGAGCTCCTGGTGGCTGATCCCGGAAAGGCCGCGATTTTATTCCTTCTCTCACCCAAGGATTCCCGGTGCCCCTTACTGCCTCGACACCTTATTTCGTTTTGGGGGAGCGGGATCCTTGTGGATAGAGGGTAGGGAACAGGAGCCTGGTCTGACTGGAGCGATACCTTCGGAAATCTTTGTCGTGGAGCGGAAGAGGGTGGGAAATGCACTTCGGAGACACAGTTCCCTGCCAGAAAACTGGAAATCATTTTTTACCCCAGTCAGTAACCACCCTTCACATCCAATCCACCACTAAGACCTGCCCACTCTACCTGCTAAATAAATATTGAATATGCCCACTTTAACTCTATGGCCATCCCCTCTTATCTCACACAAATTTCAATATGTAATTCTATATGTGATTTACATCATGACACTCAAGGGGTAAGAAATGCCACATTTTAATAAATCACATCAAATCTAGTTAGCAGTCCCCTCATTGCCCGAGTTGGTGGGAACTCTAATGTTACTCATTTTATGGGGACCTTGCCTGGAGCTGGTCACAATTCCAGGAGGCTTAGGCCATCCTGAAAAGATGTGTGGAGGTTGTTGCTATGGCTGTCCCCAGCCCAAGCCAGTGGGGCACTCCCTTTACACCATATTTGGTCCAGGATGCTCCCGAAGCCTTCCCAGTTTGCAGTGTTTATGTCCACAACATAAGCACCACACCCAGGCACCCCTGTAGCCATCCCCATCTGGGTGCATCCCTCAGGGGTGCTGCAGTTGCCACCTAGGTTCCTGCCAGGTCTACACTCCTCCACTCCCTAAGCCAGGCCACTCAACCCTTCATCCACCAAAGCACATACATTTTAATCTCCACTCCACATCAGGCCATCTAGGTTAACATCCTCCATGGGCCTCGTTAAGATATGGCTCAGCAGTCCAGAGATGGTATGTGAGGCCAGGAGAGAGGGTGACGGTTTTTGTTTCTCAGCTGCTAAAACAAATACTGTATCATGGGTTGGCTTAATGACAGGAATTTATTGGCTCAGTTTCAGAGGATAGAACACTTGCTTCTTCTGGAGTTGGTATCTCCTGGTTGACTGGTAATCTTTGGGCTGCCTTAGTTTTTCTATCCCATGGCAATGCCCATAGTGGTGTCTTCTCCTTTCTCCTCTGGGTTCCATTGACTTCCACCTTCTGGCTGCTCCCCTTTACTTCTCTCTTTTTGGCCTTCCCTATAAGGCCTTCAGTAAAAGGATTCAGACTCATCCTGATTCAGTAGGGCCACACCTTAACTGAAGTAACCTCATCAGAAGGTCCTACTTACAATGGGTTCACACCCACAGGAATGGATTGAGTTTAAGACATGTTTTTCTGGGGTACATAACTCCAAGCCACCATAGTGGGTTTACCCAGGAAGAGTATGAAAAGTGAGAGAAGACAGCCCTGTTGAATACCAGCCTTTAAAGAACAGGCAGAGGAAGGGGACCCCCAGTGGTGTCTGCCATGGAGCAGCAGAGGGGTCAGAGGAGAATAAGAACAGGAGATCGCCTTGGGAAAATCCTCAAGGAGGAAGAAGTGGCCAACAGGATCAGAGACCATGAGAGTTTCCCTAATATTAGGATTTAAAAATGTCTTTGAATGGGGGATATGGGAGCCCTGTGCTTTCTGCATGATTTTTCTGAAAACCTACAACTTCTCTAATAAGCAAAAAAAATAGTGCCCATTGAACAAAATGGACAGTGTTGATACCTATTGAAGTTCATTATCCTATTTTCTCAACTTTCATGTATGTTTGAAATTTTCCGTTTTTCCAAAATAAGTATTTTATAAGTGTTCATTGTACTAGCAATAGAGAGATCTTGGTAATTGCAGACATGTTGGAGTGCAGGGAACAGAAGCTGAATTCTAGTGAATGGGGGGTGAGAAAGAGGAGGAGTGGAGTATGATTTCGTATCAGATGTGTGGTACTGACATTTCATTTAGCAATCACTAAACACAACCCAGGTATGCTGAGGAAAAGAATGTTGGGTACAACATTCATTCATTACTTTCATAGTCACCTGGCACCTCCCATGTGGGGACCATTCATTCTCAGTGAGGCCGAGCAACAAGCCAAGAGCTCTACCTCAAAAGAAGAAAAATTGCTTGCCAAAGAGTGCCCGCCTTTGCTCCTAAATCCTAGAGTACTCCATTGTGGTTCTTCCCTCAGCATCTGCCATGGGTTCAAACTTCATCCCCATCTGCTACCCGCACTTGAATCACCTTTGGATCTACTAGGTCATCAGGGCCATGTGGCAGAGCTGCCCTTCAGCCTGGACCTCCTCAGAAGCCTTCTCTTGCTCTGGGCCCTACTCAAAACTGGAAGCCTTATGGATAACTCAGTAGATGGAATAGAGTAGCGCACCCAAATGTGACAAAATACACAGAAGGCCAACAAGTGCTGTGCCACCTTCTTAGCACCAGTAAGGCACAGATGCACAGCAAGTTGTCTTTCACTTTGCAAAGTCTTTCCTGGCATGATGCAGACCACTGAACACTCAGAAACTTCCCTCAAGTAGCAGGCCCGCATATTCTCATGTGATGTATCTCCCATTCTCAGGCACATTTGAATCATCAATGCATCTGAAGTACCTGCTATTTCCCACAGTCCAAATCCTAGCAACATGATGTAATCAATGTAGTGGACAGGTGTGATGGCCTGTGTTATGGGAGGATGTCCAAAATTCCTGTGGACTAATTTGTAACTAAGTACCTGAGACTTGATAAGTTTCCAGACAAGATGAAAAAGGTGAAGTGCTGTCCAAGAGAAAGAAAACTGCTTCTAATATTACCTATGCAGGAAGTGAAAAAATAATTTTCCAGTTAAATATCTTCATACCAAGTGACAAAAACAAGTATTTGCTCCCATCAAAAGACCACACCTAGAATAGCTGTTGCAAGTAGAGTCATCATCTGAGTAAGGTTATGATAATTCCCTGTCATTCCCCAGACCTATGCCTGCTGCACGGATCAAACAGGTGAGTTAAATAGGAAGTGATAGAAACCACCTCTGCATCTTTAAAGTCTTTGATGATGGCACAAATCTCTGTGACTCTCCAGAGTCACAGCTTTACTTTCGGCTTCCTGTTTTGGTGAGGAAGGGAAGTTCCAGGAGTTTCCACTTGGCCCTTTCCACCACAACAGCCTTTATTCCACAGGACTGGAGGAATAAATTCTGCCTATTGCTGAGGGTGACCCTTTCAGTTGTATACCGTGAACTAAGCAAATAATTGCAGGATGCGTGCAGGGCCCCACTAGGCACACCGTGCCTGGCCTTGGGTGGAAACTCAAACTGACCCACCTGATCCCCTACACAGTGGCTTTCTGGGTCTTCAGGAATTAGCATTAGATAGACCCAATGTCCACTAATCCCTGAAAAATCTGTGCATTCTCCATTCCATGGAGCACAGTCCTCTGCTAAGTGGCCCAGGATTCTTTGTGGAAGGCTACAAGGAAGATTTACAGTATGTATTTGTGGTGTTATTGAAGGGTCCTGCCTGAAGGGAACTGGTCTCTTTCTCATTCAAGAGGCTTTGGTGAGGGACTGGGTTTCTCCTTCATGGTGGCTCAAGTCAGGCTTCTTACCAGGCCTGGAGGGGCTTGTTTGTTGTTTTATTTTGTTGCTTCTGATATACTGAGAAAGGAAGACCCAGCCTACAGAGAACACGTACTGCATCATGTTTCAAAGATGCTCCCCTCACAAATGCATTTCTTTATGCCGCGGTGACGGGAGTGTCTTCCAGGCTTTATAAGAGGAGGTTAATGTGGAGCTTAGCTAGGGAGTGTCCGAGTGGGCCACAGGGAATGAACCCACCTCAGCATTCTTCGCTTGCTCACTCCTTGGATTCCTTCCTCCATATTAATGTAAACAATGAAAACTGCCCCTAGCTACTCAAAGAGGCACTTGAATCTAGAACCTCGAGTAAATGTACCCACATCAATAAATTCAGCTCCGTGAATACTATGTTCCTCCCTCCCTGGACTAGCACCCACCCAAAATATCCCCCCATATAATATCCACATTTTTGCTGATATAAATTAGCAAAATCTTTCAATTCTTTGGAAGTATATGCCTTCTCCTCCCAGATTTGACTCTGTAATTAGTCCCCTGAGGCAGGCAAGTCTCTAACTTCTGTTATGAGATGACACTTGATGGGAGTGGAGTGTGAAGAGAATTGGCTTCTCCACACGGGGCAGATCAAAAACCATGTCCACAATATTTTGCAGCCCCTCCCAACAAGGTGTGGTGTCTACGTCACCCCTCCTTGAACATGGGCTGGGTTGTGACTTGCCTTGATCGATAAACGGAATGGAAGGGCACTAAGAGGCTTGTAGCTTCTGCCTCCCTCCTCTCGGGACCCTGAGGCCACCGCGCCGTGAAGCCCGGGACCCATGACCACGGGGAGAGGTAGGCCCAGCCGGCCCAGCGGCCCCAGCTTCCAGCTGAATGCAGTCACGTGAGGGAACCCAGACGACACAGAGGGCTGCCCAGCCAGCCCACGGAAGTGTGAGATAAATTGTTGTTGTTTTAAGCCACTATGTGTGGAGTGACTGGTTACTCGGAAATAAAGAACTAAAACACTTTGTGAGGAAACTTCCAAAGCAAGTGTCATTTCGAGGGGTTCAGGCAGAGCAGCACAGCCTCATCAGGCCAAGGAGGAGGGACTGCTTCTTCTGGCAAGGGTTTTCGCTGGGGCTATGGGGTTAGGGTGCCCTAAATCTATGAAATCCTGCCACATGTCCGGTCCTAATGCACACTCTGAAATCAGTGCTCTAAAGATCACCCAAGACCCAGCAGGGCTGTGAATTCAACTGACAATGTAAGTTGGCACTAGCAGCAACAAACTCACATCATGATAAATTATATGATGCACTTAGCACGTCCCTCCTGTTCCCACACCCCCTCGCTGCTCTCCTGTTGAGTTTGTGATCTCTGGCTTATACCAACATTGGGTAGATTGAGGAATGACATAGACAAATAAAAATTGAAATAAAAAAAAGAAAGTAAAAGAGTGGCTCACTTCTCAGAGTGTATTTTAGTGGGCAGGGGCGGGGTGGAATACCTTCTGATTCTTTTGGGGACAGTGGAGCGGGCCGTCCCGTGCTTGGACATGTGAATTTATTGCTCCTCACAAATGAGACTCTGGAGACACAAGTGTAGTGGAGCTGAGCAGAACTGTCCAGGTTACACTGAGAGAAAGGAAGAAAGATGACAGCAAGATGGAGCAGCCTAGACGAAAAATGCAGCGAGTATCTGCTGTCAGAGACGCTGAGACGAAGCCCAGGGAGCACAGCGGAAGCTATGCCCCCGGATGGGGAGCTGGGAGTCATGCTCCTGGAGGAGCTGGTGAGTTCTGAGCTAGGCCTTGAAGGATGAAGAGGGGCTCCAGGGAGAGTGGGGAGTGCACACCAGGCAGAGAGGATGGCCTGAGCCAAAGAAAAGAGGGAGGAAAGGCCATGGGAGGTGGTGAGAAGTTGAGTGGGTGCTGTGGGCGTGAGGGGAAATGGCAGGAAAGAACACTGGGGAAATGGAGGGGTTGGGCTGGCAATGAACCTCTGTTCAGCTCCTAAAAATGTTCCCTGATCTGCTTTGTGCCTCACCCTGTCTTTCTCCCCGTCATCCTCCCAGCCTTCCCGGGAGCAATTCAACCCTCAGTCTGGCGTCCAGACCTCCCCTCCCTCATCCACAGACCTCTTCTTCTAAGGAGTTGCCCCTCACCACATCAGTGCACTTTGCCCTTGAGGTGGTGTGACATAATGGAAAGAATCAGGCTTTAAAGTCACAGAGATGTAGGTTCAAATCCCAGTTGGATGATCTCGAATTACTTACCATATTGTACTGACAGCTAATATTTATTGGTGTATTAGTCAGGGTTCTCTAGGGAAACAGAACCTAAGGGAAATATCTGGAAATATTACGAGATTTTATAAAAGTGTCTCACATGACTGTGGACATGCACGAGCCCAAATCCTGTAGGGCAGGCTGCAAGCTGGCAACTCCGATGAAGGTTTTCGACAAATTCTCCAGGAGAAGCTGGCCGGCTAAAGTAGGGATGAAAGTTCTCTCATCTGGCTGCCGAAGTCATCACTTCTCCTTTTAAAGCCTTCAACTGATTGGATGAAACAGCTCGCATTGCTGAAAGCAATCTTCTCAGTTGATTGCAGATGTAAGAGCCATAGATGCAATCAACTTACTTATGATTTGAGTCCATGAAATGTCCTTGCAGTAATGGTTAGGCCAGTGCTTGCTTGACCAGACACCTGGGTACCATCACCTGGCCAAGTTGACACATGGACCTAACCAATCACAACTGGCCACATATTACTTGCCAAGTACCATGGGTTACTTCATTTAACTCTCACCACAATATTGTGAGATAAGCACTATTATAATTCTCATCTTACTATTGAAAAAACCAAAGCTCAGAGAGAATAAATAACTTGCCACAGGTCACACAGCTGGCAGTGACAGAGCTGGGACTCCCACCAGGATTATCAGACCCCAATGCGCCTGCTGCTAAGCACAGAACATCCACTGGGCCACTTCCTTTGAATGAGTGTTTATTATGCACTGATTATGTACCGGGCATTGTGCTAGGGACAGGTATGCGGCGGGACACAAGGCAGACCTGCTGACATGGGCAGACCTCCAGTCCTGCTCTCAAGGAGGTTATGGCTGAGTCTCAGTTTCCTCATCCAGAAGATGAAAAATAAGCCCCTGCTGCAGGGACAGCTGTAAGGATTATTTGGAATCCCATCGATGACAGCACTCGATTAACTGGGGTGCAGAGCTCATGCATGCTGGTCACCTCTCCTTCCAACACAGCCAGGAGACTTGAGTGTCTATCTAGGTTGGGTTCTATCACTGACCTGCTGGGTGACCTTGAGCTGGTCACTTGACCTCTCTGAATCCCAGTTTTCTCATCCATAACATGGGAGTAGTAATAGCTTTTAATAGCTCTGAGGATTCAATGAGATCATCCATGGCAGTGCCAGGCACATAGTAGGTGCTCAGTAGGTTAACCCCATCTCCCCACACCTGCATCCACACCTGAAACCCTTGCAATACAGCAGGATCATCATTCTTCTGAAATTTTAGCAAGCACCATGGTGGGAATGACAGGGAGATCCCTCCAATGGCCCTCCAGGTGTCAGGAAATCTCCATGCAGTGCAGTGATGGGCCACTGGGGGCATTGACATGGCTGGAGGGACTCCCACTGCCCCACAGCAACCCTAAGCCACCCACTCTGCCACCTGCACTGCCACCCTCCACACAAGCAGCTCCACCTCTCGCTGCAAGGGGCTTGAAATCTGAGATGGGAGCACAGACCTCCCCGCACATGTCAGGATGGAGGAGTGTGTCTCCAGGGCCCCCTTTGTGTCTTTTGGGCAGCCCCCAAACCCAGGCCTGTCTCCTCTCACCACCCATTATTACTGAACCTGGGGCCTGGGTTGCACCTGTATGATCAGGGCAACTTCCCACCTAAGGGGCCTATTGTGAGGATTGAAGAAGATGACACATGGGGGCTATAAGCAGGTTCTATAAGCAGGTTCTATAAGCAGAATCTCACCAGTCCCTGCCACCTGCCCTTCCTGTGTTGCATGGGGACAAGAGCAGCTATCCAGCCAACCAGGACCAAATCCCAGCTCAGCCCCCACTGGCTGTGGGGCCTCAGGCAAGTCACTTAACCTCTCCCAGCCTCAGTTATCTCACCTGTAAAATAGGGATGATAATCCCTACCCAGCTAAACTGTTATGCAACTTGAATAAAATTATATATATGTTACGTGACTGACGTGGTATTTGGCACAAAGTCAGAGCAAAACACAAAAATAGTACCGGCTGGTATTATTAAAATCATACTTCTGATCAAGAAATGCCTACTCACCCTTCACAGCAACCCAGATGTCACCTCCTGGAAGCCTTCCTTGATCTCCCTAAGCAGTCATGGCTACCGCCTTGAGGCTCCCACAGCTCTGGGATCTCCCAGCACAGCCTTCATTTACTCAGCAAATAGATTTTTAGTGCCTGGTATGTGTCAGCCACTGAATCTAGGCAAAGGACATACAGTGATGAACAGACACAGTCCCTAATGCAACTTCCATTCTAGTAAGGGAGACAGTGAATGTGTCAGTTAGTAGAAAATTTCATAGTGCTAGGGTCAATAAAACAGGAAACGATGTGTTCTGGTTTGCTAAAGCTGCCAAAATGCAATATACCGAAATGGATTGGCTTTTATAAAGGGGATTTATTAGGTTACAAATTTACAATTCTTAAGGCCATAAAAGTGTCCAAACTAAGGCATCAACAAGAGGATCCCTTCACTGAGGAAAGGCCAATGGCATCCGGAATATCTCTGTTAGCTGGGAAGCCATGTGGCCAGTGTCTGCTGGTCCTTAGCTCTTGGGTTGGATTGCTTTCAGCTTATAATTCCAGTGGCTTCTCTTTAAGTGTCTGTGTTCTCATTTAGCTTCTCTGGGGAAAACTCTGGGCTTCATCTCTTAGCTTCTCTCTAAAATGTCTCTCTCAGCTTCCCTTGGGGCATTTCTGTCTAAGCATCTCTGAGCTATCTCAACTTCTGTGGGTCCTCCTTGCCTCTCCTGGGGGAAAACTCTGGATTACACAACTTGTCTTCTCTCCAAATTGTCTCTCTCAGCTTCTCTCTTAATTTAGCATCTCCAAAAGTCTCTCTGTCTGCATCCCCAGGCATCTGGGTCTGTGTCAGCTCTTAGCTCTCTTAAGGACTCTAGTAAACTAATCAAGACCCACCCCAAATGGGCGGGGTCACATCTCCATAGAAATAATCAAAAGATCCCACCCACAATAGGTCTGCCCCCACAAGAATGGATTAAAACAACATAGTCTTTTATGGGGTACATAACAGATTCAAACCAGCACACCATGGTAGAGAAACTGAGGGAGGGGAGGGACTGTTTACATCAGGTGGTCAGGGAAGGCCTCTCTGGGCAGATGACATTTGAGCATTTGAGCTCAGTCCTGGATGACAAAAAGCATCCCTGCAAAGATCTGGGAGACCTGCTTGCTGGGCAGAAAGAACAGCTAGAGCAAAGATCCTGAGGCAGGGGGACAAGCTGGACACATCTTGAAACAGCAAGATCCAAGTGACTAGAGCACAGTGAGTACTGAGCAAAGTTGTTCCTGTCCCTAAGTCCCCACCTCTAGATGGAGCCCCTAGATCCGATCTAGGTCCACTGCATAAGACAGACCTGAGGCTCTAAAGTTTGTTAAAGCCCCATTGAGGCAATAACGGGAGTGAATCTGCTGGCCCTTCAGCATGCTGGCATCTTGGAGAACTCTAGCTGGGTAGCCAGGCCAGCAGGGGCCCCCTAGCCCGACCAACAGCCCCTGGGGCAGAGTTGTTGGCAGAGGGGAGCCAGAGAGGTGCCCAGAGAGGAAGTGGCCTGCTCAAAGTCAGACAGCTAGCAGGCAGCAGACATGGGGCCCAAATGCAGTTTCCTCTGCTTGTCAGCCTCCCTAGGCGCCCATCTCCTGTCCTGGGCACCCCACTCGCCCTCTCTCTCCCTGTGGTATGGTGTCAGGGGTGCTGAGGGCTATGAGCAGCAACTAGTGTGACCAACATGTTAGGTCACCTGAGAGCAAGGCACCCCATAAGCTCCTTTCTTCCAAAGCCTTGGCCAAAGTCAGTAATTATGAACCCGAATTTATGCTCTCTGAACCTGCTCATGGAAGAGGTCAGCTTGAAACGAAGGACTTGAGGACTGTTATGGGATGAACTGTGTTCCACAGAAAGATAAGAAGTCCTAACCCCCAGTACCTCAGAATACGACCTTATTTGGAAATAGGGTCGCTGCAAATATAATTAGTTAAAATGAGGTCATACAGGTATAGAGTGGACCCTTAATCCAGTGTGACTTGTGTCCTTATAAGAAAAGATGGAGACAGAGGCACCCAGGGGAGAAGGTCACGTGGCCCCTGAGGCAGAAATTGGGGTGATGCAGCTACAAGCTGTGGAATGCCAAGTATTGCTGGGAGCCTCCAGAAGCTAGAACGAGGCAAGGAAGGATCCTTCCCTAGAGCCATTGAAGACAGCATGGCCAGGTTGACACTGTGATTTCGGATTTGTTGCCTCCAGAAGTGAGAGAATAAATCTCTGCTCTTGTAAGCCACCAGTTTGTGTGACTTTGTTACAGCAGCCCTAGCAAACTAACCTGCCCAGCAGGACTGGGACGTCCCGGGCCCCAGGTCCAGCACCATCACCAAGGCCCTGCAGCCACAATGCTGGTGGTCCTGGCTGTGAGCTGGGGGAAGAGGCTGCTCTGCCTGCCTCCAGGGCTGCCAGAGCCAACGAGACACCAATGTCCCCAAAGGGTGACTGCCAGAACAACGTCCCAAGTCAATACGCTGCACGGCATTATCTGCCAACATTTCGGGGCCTAATATGGACTCTTAGTAGCAAATCTTGCTTAAGAGAATGAGACCCCAACCCTGGGACTCTCCTGATCACCCATCTTCTTCCATGCTCCAACAAAATTTCATTGGAAAAGTTTTATTGAAAAAAAAAATGGTACAAGTAAGTTCTCAGACAGCAACAAAGGCTCATTTCCCCCTTCCCTCCCCTTCTTTGAAAAACTAAAAAAGGAATAAAGAAATTAGAAGTTCCTCCCATGATGCCTGATGCAATGATTCTTGACTGGAGTTGGCCCAGGACCCCCTCCTGGGAGCTATTTTCCAACACCCCTCACAGGGGCCAGGACCATTCTGGGGGTGCCTGTCCCAGGCTGTAGCACCTAGATTTATAGTTGAGGGAAGTTGGGAGAAGTTGGGAGAAGGTTGGAAGGGGGCCGAGGCAGTGGTAGTGTCAGGAAGAGGGCCCCCATTCCACAAGGGCTGGGCTGAACCCCTGCTCGAGTCCGTCTCACAAGAAGATGGAAAGTCCTTGGCTTTAAATGTGAACACTGACGGAAGGCTTGATCCCAGCACTTGGAGGCCAGGCACAGCAGCTGCCCGGGTCCCAGCAGACATGGAGCCTCTGGGCCCAGCATTGTGAACTCCGGGGACCCATGTCCAAGCAGAGTGAATCCTGGCCGGGAAGGTCCGCTCAGACATGCAGGGACCCTGGTCTGCAGCCCCCACGCCCACCCCATGGAATGTCCAAGGCCGGCACCTCAGCTACCCACCCCCACCCCCCACTAGCACCCATGTGTCTCAGGAGCCTTCGGCTGCCTCCTGCCATCCCATGCCCACCCCGGGGCCCTACAACTCGTCACGCATCTTGTCGCCCTTGGGCCGGACCAGGCGCCCAATGAACAGCAGGGAGCCGCTCTGGGTGTCGCGCACCAAGAAGATGAAGGGGTGGTCGGCGTAGAACAGCTTGGGGCTGCGCAGCTCCTCGCGCCCGTAGATGTCCTGGTCAAAGGGGTTGCCCTCCGTGTCCCACTCGAAGGCAGTGGCGTGGAACACGCTGGCCAGGTACAGGTCCTTCTTGCCCGACATGCGTGACAGGTCTGCCTTGTTCTTGTCGATGGCCTCAGTCAGGCCCAGCCCGGCCAGGTGTTTCTGTGGGATCAGGTGGCACCAGGTGAGGCCGTGGCTAAGAAGGCTCACCCCCAACCCTCGCGGCCCACTGTCTCCTACCCTGGCCACTCCTCAGAGAGGAGAGAACCATTCCCAGGGCACCTTCTACGGGCCAGACCTGGTGCTGGGCACTTCCAAGCACCGCTCTCTTCATTCTCATGTCAGCCCAGTGAGAGATGCTAACTGCTGCTTCTCAGGTGAGGAAACCAAGGCTCAGAAAAAAAGTCACAACTGATCTATCCCTGGCATGGCCAGTGCTTCTCAAAGTGTGGCTCGTGGACAGGCAGCAGCAGTACTACCTGGGAGCTGAGTCGAGATGCACATTCCCTGACCCCAGCCCAGACCCACTGGATCAGAATCTCGGGGGGTGGGCCCTGGGAAACTTTGTCTACAAACCCTTCAGGTGATTTTTAGCACACTCAATTCTGAGAAACACCAATCTAAAGGACAGCTATGTCCACGTCACTCTGGGACTCAAAGCCTTCCCATAATGATTTGGTATCTTGAGATTTGCTTCAAAATAATCTGGATCTGATGGAGGCAAGAATGGGAGAGTATAGATGAGTCATGCTTGGCCAGGAGATGATGATGATTGAAGCTGGGTGATGAGAACATGAGGGTTCGTTACACTAGTCTCTCTACTTTTAATATCTTTGTGTAACGTTCTGTAGTAAAAAAGTGCACACACATACACAAATACATCCCTTCCTATGGGTCTATACAGCCCTGAGACGCCAAGGAGAAGCTCTTTCATGTGTGACTGTGGCTGCACTGCAGCCTCCAGCTTCATGGCTTAGCAAGCCCCTCCCCACACTCAATAGGACAGCCCCTGTGACAAGCAGCACCCTGGAGAGCCATCCTCCTGCCCTGTGGGGCTCTGCAGACACTTTCAGGAAGTCTTCCATACCCTGCAAGACTGGAGTAGTGCCTCCTCTGGGCCCCAGCACCCCTGGGCCTCCCTCTCTCTGTCAGTGTCTGCTCCCACCTGGCTCGAAGCTCCCAGGGGGCAGGACCCATGTCCAGCTCCTCTCTGCATCCCCAGCTCAGTGCAGAAGAGACAGCAGTCAAGGACCATTGACTGAGCAGCAGCCTCCAGGGCCCAGGCTTCTGCAGGACAGCCTCCGCCCCTGCAGCACGGCAGGACAGGCAGACCGAGGGGCCCAAGACGCAGGGGGTCCTGAGACCCATGTTCTAGAACCAGCTACTCCAGTCCCAATGACCTCACACAAGTGACCCACCCCGAATTCCTCAACTCAGTCTACTTGGTGTGCTGGTAGTTAGTGTCCCAACCAAGGGCTCCATGGAGACATGGGAGAAAGACGGGGAGAAGAGTCGGAGAATGGCCATCGCCAAAGAAGGGGCTGGGGAAAAACAGGGCAGTAACGGCTCCCCTCTGGAAACCACCAGTACTTTCTATAGCACAGACCAGATCAAGCTCACTCGTCTCTGCTCAGAGTTCAAGCCTAAGCCTCATTTCTTCTCCAAGCTCTCCCAGCAGCAAGTCTCAATCACTTCTGAGGGTGAGAGTCCTGCCAAGGAACCATTTATGGCAGCCAAGGAAAGGAGATGGGAGAGTTTTCTCTTTTGAGTAGGTTAGAAAAATCTTTCTCAATAGACAAAAGGGACACTGTGTGTTTTCACCTTGAGGTCGCATCGCAGCTGCTGCGACGCTTATCAGCCAGGGAGACCTCTGTGAGTCTCTGCTTCTCTCAAAGCCTCTGACAGCCACCCAGGGTGGGCGTGATGGGAAGATAATCCTGAGCATGTGTGCTAAGTTCATGGCCAACCCAAGGGCCCCATCCAGGTTGGAAGCCATCATGATTAGTCTTATTACTGCAGGGAGGGTGATCCTCCAGCTTGAACAGGCTATAACCAGGACCACTGTAGACACTTCAAGGCAGCACAGCGCAGTGATCAAGGGCACGGCACTGGTGCCAGGATGTCTGAGTCACTGGCTGTGTGACTTTGGACAAATTACTTAACCTTTCTGAGCCTCAGTTTCCTCATTTGTAAAAAAAAAAAAAAAAAAAAAGGTTTGTAGTCTTACTAAATAAAGCTATTTCGAGGATTAAAAGGGCTTAATATATATAAAGTGTTTAGAAGAATGCCTGGCCTACAGCAGGTGCTTAATTATATTTAGCCACTAATATTACGGTCACCTGCCCAAGGGCAGAGCCCACACCACCTCCCCCAGCCTCCCTGACAGCTGAGCCCAGTACTACCTGGACACCCAGGGGGGCTCAGGGCAGACCTGCTGCTCTGGCGAATGGGTGCCCCAGGCTCCCTACTCACCCCAAGCCCTGCGGGCCCCAAGTTGGATGACCCCTCACCTGCAGGTCATGGGTCACTTCCACCACACCCTTGGGCAGGGAGATGGCCACAGCCTTCCTCTGCATCTTCCCCATCCAGATCTTCAGCTGCTCTTTGGTCAGCAGCTTCTCCAGGCGCTCAAGGGGCTCCACATGGTGGGGCATGAGGATGATGAGGCTGGAGAGCTTGTGGGCCAGGGGCATCTCCACAATCTGCAGCTTTTCCTTCTCATCGTCATAGTAGTTGTAGAGGCCTGGGAGAAGGGCAGAGGGGACACTGGGCAGGCCGTGGGGTGGGGGTGGGCCAGGCCCCACAGACCTGCAGGAACCTCCCCCACCTTAGTCCCCTGCCCCAAAAGGCACGTACCTGTCCGGTGCATCATCGTGACACCCACAGTATAGGAGCGAGTCACCATGAAGCCACGGTTGTCCACCATCTTGTGGTGGAACTTCTCGTCCCAGTGTGCTACAGTGAGAGGCAGAACACAGGGTCAGAGAGAGAGACACACCCCCGACCTAATCACAGCCCACAACCCAAATGCACGTACCCACGTCTTAGCCCCAGCACCAGGGCTTTATTCTATTCTTTGGGGTCAGCTGCAGCCCACCTCCTCCCTGAGCACCCAGTCCACAGAGTACGTGTTCCCTGCTCTGGGGGAAGGGGTGGTTCCTGCCCTGCCCTGGCCCCAGGACATGCTGTCTGAGGATGTGATTCCCTATAGTCAGGGCCTAGCTGCTCCCACATGACAGGTAATTCCTTCAGGTGGACCTTCAGTTGAGCCACCTGTTTCCACTTCCACATCCTGCCACGACACCTGTCGGGCATTTAGGAAACATGCTGAGCTGGGTTTTCCACACCACTTGCTAACAGGGGTCTGTGGCCTGAGCAGGCAGTGCCCCAAGACCACCCTTCATTCTCATCGGCAAGTCCTTTCTCTGTGGCCAGAAAAATGACCAAAACACAAGGTGTGTGACAGCAGCCTGACCCCTGCTCTTAGTCACACAGACCTGTGTTCAAATCTAGACTCGGCAACTGACAGGCTGTGAGCCCATTCAGCTTGCCTACCTTTATAAAATAGGGTTAAGTTATCTCATCCTCCCAAAAAACTTTGAGGGGACACAGTACTATCAACCTCAGTACTCAGAAATATTCACTAACCCCAATTCTAATCTTCAGTTCAATTCTGACTCCGAGTCCAACGCCCGTCCCAGCTCTGCTCCCTCCTAGCTGAGCCTGCTGCCTCACCTGTGACACGCAGGTGGCACTGCCTGCCTCCAGGCTGGCTTTGAGGATTAGGCCTGATCACAGGTGTGGGGCCTTTCTCCAGCTCACTACTGGGACAGAATTGATTATGGAATTTTATTGATTCCAAGACATACATTCCCAAGTTTTCACATCTCTGAAGTCAAGCTGCATTTAACAAGCACTTTGTTCTGATGAGATATGGGAGGAGCACATCTCTGGCATCGCTCTGCTGGCTTTGAATCCCTATCCTCTCTGAACCTAGTTTCTAGTATGTAAAAAGTGTTTAACAACAGTGCCTGCCTCAGTGGGTTGTTATGGGGATTAAATGAAGAGCCAAGAGCTGAGCACCCCCTTCCAGACTCACGCTTGAAGAACATGGCGTTGACCAGCAAGGCGCCGTCCGTGCGCTCCACGTCCTTGGTGACCTCGGGCAGCTTGCCGTCGGTGGTCTGTGCCGCCCACTCGTTGATGGATTGCAGGGCACTGCGCTTGTCGCGGAAGTTGATCTTGGAGTGCTCGCAGTTGTAGTGCTGCTTGCTGCTGCGCACAAAGTCCTCGGCGAAGCTCACCGAGCTGGGCCCGTACAGCCGGCTGCCCAGCTTCCAGGTGACGTTGCGCGCCGTGGAGTTGCTGAGCGAGCGCAGCAGCTCGCCCAGGCCGGCGTGCACCTCCTCGTCGCGCAGCTGCTCCGCGCTCAGCACCGCCTTGGCCTGCGACGCGGTGGCCGCCTTGCCGCCCAGCGACACGAGCCCCAGCGACGAGGCCACCACCAGGGGTGACAGCAGGATGTTCTCCACCGCCTGGTCCTTGGCCATGGTTTGGTACAAGCTGAAGGCCAGGCCGGTGCTGCGCTCAGCCAGCGTGGCCGCCTTGGGGCTCAGCTTCTCCCAGGTGCCGGGGGCTGCTGCCGTTGCTGCAGGCTTCTTCACCTCGGCTGCCAGGGCCATGGCCAGGAGGCCAAAAGTGCTGAGGAGCAGGAAGGAGCGCATGGCCGGGAAGTGGGTTGCGAGCACCACTGCGGACCTGTGAGGGCTGCAGAGAGAGGGCGGCCCTGAAGCCCTAGGCCTTCCTCCTCAGGAAGGGTCCCCAGCCTTCTCGCTGCCACCAAGTCCCTTGGAGATGGGAGCAGGAAAGCCCAGAGTTCTGGGGAGCCCAGACCTGACTCAGGGCAGCCCAGATGGGGGTCTCTCTTCCCACCCTCTCAGAGGCCTCCCCTGACCTCCTATCCAAAGCAGAACTCCCACCAAGCACCACCTTACCACACTACTGATTTCTTGCACTGGACTTACAACACTTGTACTTATTCATGTGTTTATTATGTATCTATTTCTGCCCCTAACTAGGCCGTGATCTCCAGGAGGATAGGAAACCCAGCTAATCTGGTTCCCCACTGTATTTCCCTGTGCCCAGCAGGCCTCAGGCATTCTTGAATGACCATCAAACAAGACACAGCCACTTGGCCGGACCTGGGGTCCTCATCAGTTCGTAGAGAGGCCAAGTCAGCTCTGATCTCACACAAGCCCGGGGGCTCTTTCCGGTGGAAAAGGCAGCAGCTGGGCTGAGGGTCTGCGGGAAGCCCAGGTGCCTGGGCGAGAGAAGTCACATGGGTGGAGCTGAGGCCTGCCCTCCCCCCATGCCTTTCATCCCGCCCTGGCATGTTAATGAGTCACTGGTTGGTTCACTCATTAAATTAGGGGAGCCTAGATGCTCCACTCTGCAGCCCAAAGGGTGACCTTGAGTATCTGCCTCCTGAGTGTGTGTGTGTGTGTGTGTGTGTGTGTGTGTGCGCACACACATGCGTGCGCCTTGGGGGAGTGGGGGATTCCACCCCTCTCTGAGCCTTAGTCTCCCTTCCAAGCCTGCCCTTCTGCCCACAACCCCTGGAGCAGATGGGAAATCCCCAGGACAAAAGCTCCTGGGACCAATTCCCTTGGAAACTCGGAGGCTGGGGGTGGGGGAAGCTTCCTGAGAGCAGCAAGGACAGGATACTGGGGGGAGGGGGTGAGTCATGGCTCTGGAGCAGCGACACCCCCACCCCCAGAAGCTGGCCACATTGTGCAGCCTCCTTGGAAGCCAGGATGAGGGGGTGATGGGGGTGGGGGGCCCACAAACACATCAGGTTCCATTACCCCCTCCCATCTGACAGCTGCTGCCACACAGGCCCTCTGCTCTGTGGCTTCAGCATGGCTCTCAGGCCTCCTCCCCAAACCACAGCAGTAGTGGTGGCCCCTAGGGCAAGCCCCTCTCTGGGGTGTCTATCAGGACAGTCTCCCTCCATGAAACATTTCCTACTCCCCCTCCCTCGGGTCATTTCCCCTCTGCTTCACGTAGCAGGATGGAGGAAGGAGGTGATAAAGGGAAGGGTGAGAAGGAACCTTGGTGAGGCTGAAGGGAGGCTGGGATCTCACTGCTCTGGCAGAGCCTGCCTGAGGGAGCACTGGGTTTGGGGAATTGCAGGTATCCTGTGAAGCCAGAGAGGTTCCCCACCTCCCTAGGCTGCCACCCTGCTCGGGGCCTTGAAGGGGCAGGGCCAAGGAGAAGCAGAGAGCAGCTGGGGAGGGAGGTGGGAAGAGAAGAGAGGGCCACTGAGACCCACAGACGCCTGGGAGGATGGTACCAGAGCAATCTGAGTCTTGCCCCAAAGTACAGAGAGGGGGAGGGGAACTGAGGCCCCGACTCCTGAGACCCTGAGCCTGCGGTCAGGCTCCCAGCACAGGCCTTCAGACTAGGCCCCAGGCCACCTCCCTCCCCATCAGGCCAGCACCATATGATTTATTGTCCAAACAGGGACACTTACGAGAGTAAAATGAGGCAGTACCAATTATTTGGCTAGAACAAGAGGCATGTGGTCACCCAGCTAGTCCAGAGAGCTGAGGGCTGAGCTCAGAGTCCTGGCTGTCACCAGCATCCCTTTGGGAGGCAGACAAGGCGCCTGGCTCCGGGGCCTGCCACGCGGCAGTCGCCACCTGGAGGGCCCCCACCCCCAGCCACTCAGAACCTCAAAGGGCTGGGAGGGGCTTTGCAAGAAAGCTCCAAATGACTAGTTTGGGATTCCTCAGGCGGCCACACTGGTGCGCTCCTGCTGCCGGTGACGTGGCAGGCGGGAAGCTGAATTATCTCCGCCGGCCAGCAAAGGGGGGCTTCCAGCCTGAGAGGCAGGAGGCCTGGGGTCAGGTCCCAAGGGCACGCCCCGGATTTGCCTCCCTGAGCCTCAGTTTCACACCCGCACACAGGCTATGAAGGGAGACGCGTGGCTGGAGAGAAGGGCTGCCCAGTCAAACCCAGCAGTGGGAAGAGAGGAAGATGAGTTTCTGCAAGCAGAAGGACCTCCCACAGCCCAGCCCATCTAGCCACAGAGAAATCTCAGCCCTCAGGCCAAGGTTAGACAATTTACAGTCCCATAAAGAAAAATACAGGATCAGATAGCCCAGGGCTGTGCCCCACAGCAAGTCAGACTGAGTGGGGACTGGATTTGGGGTTTCTGTAGTCAGAGGGAGGGGGAGGAGATGATGGGGGCCACCAGAGAGGGTCTCAGACACTGAGGGGGTCTAAAGTACCTTGAAACTGCCTCAGAGGGAGGTCAATGCCTGCCTTGTTCATTCTGAAAGAAAACACAAGAGTGAGGAAGTTGGGACAGGGCGGGGGGGGGGGGGGTCAGTGATGAGAGGCCCGGAAGGCCCAGCACCCAAAGGGCACCCGTCTACACAGCTCCTGAGAGGAGCCTGGGAGGCCAACCCCCACATTGCACAGTAAGGGAAGCTGAGACCAAAGAGGGGCAGGGAGCCACCCCAGGCTCCACAGGGATCAATGAAGGTCAGGCCTCCTAGCACAGGGCTCCCTCCTCTCAGAAGCACCCAGAGCCCCTCCTGAAGGCTGCATGCGGTGTCCAGTTACAGCAAAAAAAAAAAATCTCTGCTGGGAATCCCTAGGTCCAGAGACAAAAGGAGGGGATAGGAGGTCTCCGGATGGGGGGTGGGGGGATGGGCAAATGAATGGAGGGCAAGAGGGTGTGGCCCCGGCCAGAGACTTTCAGAAAAACCAAAGCTCCGAATTCTTCCCCGGCCTCCATCCGGGCCTTGCAACCCAGAGGGACCAGCCGGAAGCCGGGGAAGAGGAGGGGCCGGAACTTTGGGCCAGGCTGGAAGTGTTTTTATTCTTCTTCCTCCTCTTCAGCCGCCTCAGGAATGTCCCTAAGTTGGGGGCAGGGAATCCCGGCCTCTGGAAGTGGTCTAAACTCGGCAGTTACTTCAGGAACCAGGTGGCAGTGGACAGAATAAGGGTGGTGGGTGAGCTGAGCCTTCTGGTAAGCCCCCTCCCCGCCCCATGGAGAGGATGCAGACCCAGCCAGCTCCTCATTCCCTTTTATGGGTGGGAGGGAGACCTGTGCTGGTCAAGTCCCTCCTTTAGCTGCTATCAACTACACACTGCAGACCACTGATCAGAAACAGAGCCACCACTGGTGACCCCTCCCAAACCAGGGGGCCTCAAGAGCCAGGACCCTCACATTCCAGGAAAAGCCAAGGCTACTCCACCTCATTTCATACCACCCAGCTCCTACCTTCAGCAGGAGGCTCAGATGCCCCCCAACAAGCCTATGAGGAGGCTGTAGCCTCAACTCCAGAACTGGAAGCACCTGGAATGCAAAGCTGGCCTGAACCCCCAGTGGATGCTGGAGGGGTCCCCAGGCCCCATCTCCTCCCTGGCCCCCGGCCCTACTGTCTTATCTCTGCTATCCCCCCAGACTTCTGGAGGCTCCTCCACTTTGTCCAGATCCTCCGGGCTTCCCATCCCGACTCTGATTTTTGCCCCAGCCCTCAGGCCCGCTCCCCCCATCACCATCTAGCTCGATCCCGAACCCTCCAGCTGGGGGCTTTGGGCTGGCCCCCATCCCTCCTGGGAACCACCCGCCCCTCCGCTCCCTTGAGCACCCCCAGGGCGCCAGGCGCTCTGCCCCGGCCGCTGCTGCCGCACCCCGGCGGGCGCCCGCCCCTCACCTGAGCCGGCCTGGGCTGCGCCGGAACGCGAGTCTCGCTCTCGGGCCGCGCGCGCAATCTACTCTCCACCCGCTCCCCCTCTCCCTTGGAACTATATATGGCGCCCCCACCACCACTCCCGCCCGTCCCGAGAAACTTCTGGAAAGTTGGAAAGGCTTCCGGAGGGCGCCCCTGCTCCGCCAAAAAAAGCTTAAAGACCTCCCCCAAACCGCCCGGGCCGCCGCCCCCGCCCTCTCCGCGCGCTCTCCCGGCCCCTGGGTCCTACTGCCCCCGTCATGGGTCCGGGCGGCGGGGACGCGGGGGATCCCGGCGCCCTGGACCAGGACGTCCTCCAGAGCGCGCGGGCGTCCTTGGATTGGAGACTCAGGATCCTTGCAGGGAGCTCGGGCCACTGAGCCGGAGGGGACACCAGGCCTCAGGGTCCCGCTCCCCCGGACAGGGGGCTCCCCCACACACACCCAGATCCCCAGCACAAGCCGGTCTCCTCCTGGCCGCACATTCCCACAGACGCCGCTTTCCTTTGCGGATGCTCTGCCCCAGAGTGGATCTATTCCCCCATTTTCCAGCCGAAAGAAAACTGGGTCTCCCTACAGTCCATCCTCTCCTCGTCCCCCCCCCCCCAGCTAGTGTCCTGCCCATTTGCTCAGGGGAGGAAGCCAGGCTTTGTGGGTAGCGCCCTTCAACATCTGCCGTTCATCCTAAACACCTTGGCTGAACTCAACCTCAGTGCCCGCAGGAGGAGAGGGGCGGGGCCCAGACCCACTACCTGACCTGACCCCGGAAATCTCAAGTCTTTCGGGTGACAGAGGCGGAGACATCTGGGCAATGTCAGGATTCACGGAAAGAAAAACCCTGGCTCCCACTAATAACCTGCTGTGTGACCTCAAGCAAGTTCCCTTTTCTGGACATGGGTTCCCTTGGCTGTGAAATGTGGTGCCACGTGGTCTTGCTTCCTTCCTCTGTCCTCTCTCTCCCCTTGGTCATGCCTGTGCCACTCTCTAGAGGCTCCAGGTCTTGCTGTCGACTCCTTCAAGCCCACCCTCCCACCACTGACAGCTCCCCAGGCTCTGAGTTAAGCTGGGGTATTCTTTTCTGTTCCAGGTGCTGAGAACACCATGGAGAAAGGACAAAGTCCCTGCCCTCAAGGCCTGTACATTCTGAGGGAGGTGTGTGCATCTTAGTAAGGAACGCAGTAAGGCAGAACATTATTTAGGACACCCTCCTACCCCCAGATCTTCCTTAATAGTGAAATGATAGCTAACAGATGGGCATAAGTTGGAAAGAAAAGGATAGGGTGGAGAGACACTTCATTCACTCATCCATTCATTCAGTCAACAAGCTGTTGAGCCTCTTCTTTCTTCCAGGTGCACTCGAGACTCCTGAGGTGCAAATGAATCCCAGCACCCAGCAAATGACTCTTCTGGGTCCCTGACCTCAGTCAGTTGCCTGGGGGGTGTAAAGGGTCCTTTCTGTTTGCCCCAGCCTGATGCTGGTGGTAACTTCTCAGTCTGGTTAGGCTGCCACTGCTCAGTCTTCTGGTTTCAAGGACTGTGGGAAAACGTAGATCCCAAAAGCTTCAGATGCTTTGAATCAGGGACAAGGAATTGGAGATTACTGGGAATCCTAAAGTAGTAATCATAGAATATATATTAAAGCCCCCATGGAATCTTACAGCTAAGAATCTTAGACTATTAAATTCTCAGAGTCAAAGGATCTACAAAATAAATATATTAAAGACTGTGGGCTGGAAGGAATCTCGGAGGTCAAGGATTCCTGTCCGCAGCCCCAGGCAGATCTTCTCTACAGTATCCCAAAAAGGCAAGCATCCAGACACCTTCAGGAATAGGGAACTTGCTTCCTTCAAAGGCAGCCCAGTGTTCTGTTTTAGGGCAGGTTCAGTCATTAACAAAATCTTCCATCTTTGGGGTGGCTTTCCTGGTTCTTGTGTGCTTCCTCCTGCATCAAATGTGCATTGCTTCTCAGGATGAGTCCTTGCTAAGGAAACAGCCTCCCTGCCCTGGCACTCAGTGTTCAGCCCCAGGTTGTGAGTTGGTCAGAGAGCTAAGGGCTGGGCTAGAACAGAGAGGGCCCATGGAAGCCGGCAGAATGGAGAGGTTGGCCTTGGTTTCCAGCAGGTCCAGATTTCAAAATCCCACTCTCACATTTCTTAGCTCTTAGGCCTCACCAACTCTTGAGGGGTACACTGAGAGTGCTATAACTATCCCATTTTGCAGAGGAGTAAACTGAGGCTTATGCAGTTAGATAAACTCAGAATCTTGGAAGGGCAGAGTAGAAAGGACCATGCCCTCTATTTACAGGTAGGGAAGCAGAGTCCCAGGAAGGGGGTTGGGTCTGAAGACCTGCCAGCCTCCCAGACCCCCAAAGCAGCCCAGACTGGGTCAGATGCCTCCTCTGCAGCCTACCACAATGCCTTATCACTCTATGATATACAGGTTATCACTCTGCATTGTCACTGGAGGCTCTGGAAGGGCAGGGCCTTCTCCTTGCTCTGAGTCCCCAGCACTTAGCACAGGGCCTGGCATGGAACAGACACCTGAGAAACGTGGCCACTGCCGCCTGATGGGAAGTGGCTGACTGAGCATACTGGGCCACAAGCATGGCCTCCCTGAGGAAAGAAAGGCAACGGCTCCTTTAAATTTCCAGGAGTAGCAAAAAAAATTTCAAGAGCCTTTGCCACATTATTCTTAGCTCTGAGCCCAGCCCAGGAGGCTGGCTGCAGCCCTTCCCCCATACTCTGAGGCTGCACTTTCTGGAAAAGCACTCTTTTGGGGGAGAAGGACTCTGAAGTGCAGAGAAGCTCTACCATTTCCTGTCTGGATTCCTTCAGTGCCTCCAGCTCCCGAGCTGTGACTGCCATGCTGCAGGAGCCTAGCTGGAAATCTTGTAGGTCCCAGGAGGTGTAGACAGTCAGAAATAGAAAACTGAGTCCAACTGCACTCACATTGTACAAAGAGGAAAACTGAGGACCAGAAAGGGACAGGAATTTGCAAATCAGAGGTGGAGTTGGGCCAGAGCCCACAGCTGTGGACCCCCAGCTTCTTTCTCCCACACCACCCCCTAATCGACCCAGTGAGGTAGATAGGCCCAGATCTGGTTTTGCAGAAACAGTTTTATTGACCCCAGAGGCTAGGTTCATGTGGTCCTTGCCCCATAGAATCCTAGAAGGGACACTAACATGTCATCTAAGTACTGAGCATGTTCACATTTGTTATTATCATTTAATCTTTCTGGGTTAGTAAGAATCTCCCCATTTTAAAGATGAAGAAACTCAGGATCAAGGAGGCTAAGCATTGTGTTCAAGGGCACATGGCAAGTTGGAGTCGGAACTGGGATTTGAACCGAGGGAAGGGAAGGGAAGGGAAGCAAAGAAAGGGGAGGAGGGGGGAGGGGAGGGGAGGAGAGGAGAGTGACATTTATGGGGCCCTTTGCCGTGGCCAGGTCCTGAGCTGGGCACCCTAGACAGTATCTCATTTTTAATTACAGGCCTTTAACTGGAAGGAAGTTTAATCCCCTTGTCCTTCTCACATAGGAAAAAAAATGGGGCCCAGAGAGGCTCCAGAAAGCTGGTCCACAGTCAGCCAGATCTTCCAGGGAGCCAAAGGCAGCTCCTCTTTGAGCTGCTGTCCTGGAGCCAAGAATGTGCTCTCAGCCCAAGGCATGAGTCAGGAAATTTGATTTCTGAAATCTCTGATTTTCAATCCTGGAGTGTGGGGCCCTCTGACTGAAGGGCCTGCCCCATGTACAGTGTTGCAAGGTGGGGGGCTGGGAGTGGGGTGGACACATGATTCCTTTCTTCTCCCAGAGCAGCTGCCCTGGTGCTGAGAGAAGCTACACGGGAACGGCCCCTCACCCTGGATACGTGACACAACACCCAGGGGACCCATGTCTGCCGACATGCTACATACACGTGTTTCCCCCCGCTCCCATGCAGAGCACACACAGCACACGGGCAGCACCTTCATGAAAGCCACATGTATACACATATACACGTATACACATATAGATGTATATGTATTGTTCTGGTTTGCTAATGCTGCCTGTTATGTGAAATACCCAAAATGGATTGGCTTTTATAAAGGGGGGGTTATTTGGTTACAAAGTTACAGTCTTAAGGCCATAAAAGTGTCCAAGCTATGGCGTCCACAAGTATACCTTCACCATACCAATGGTGCCTGGAAAACCTCTGTTAGCTGGGAAGGCACGTGGCTGGCATCTGCTGATCCCAGGTTGTGTTCCACCTACTCTCTCAGCTCCTGTGCATTCTTCAAAGTGTCCCTGTTGGCTGCAGCACCTCCTTCTGTCTGTGAACACTTTTATAAGACTCCAGTGATTCAATCAAGACCCACCCTGAATGGGTGAGGTAACACCTCCATGGAAATCATCCAATCAAAAGTCTTGCCCACAGTTGATTAAGCCACATCTCCATTGAAACAATCAAAGGATTCCAACCTATTCAACACTATGTCTGCCCCCACAAGATTGCATCAAAGAACATGGTGTTTTGGGGGACATAATACGTCTAAACTGGCACATGTATGTTTGGGTAACTCTCCAGTAAGCCACATGCACCACACGTAGCACATGTGTATGTGCCTCACATATGCAAGTCCACAGACACGGACTTGGGAGTGGGGAAAGGGATTCCATTTTCATCTCTTCACTCCTTACTTGCTGTGAAGCCTTGGGGATGTGTCCTCCCCTCTCTTGGCTTCAGTTTCCCATCTGTAAAGGGAGAGTGTGTGACTTCTCCAGAGCCTTTCCCTTGCCTCCCCACCCCCTGCCAGTTGCCGTCCCTTTCCGCTTCATCTCAAAACCTACAGGCATTCCTCGAGCATCTTCTATGAGTGGGGGTGCTGTGTGCAAAAACCCTAAAGGCAAGGATATTGTTCCCACTGGGAAAGGCAATGAGCCAGGTGCAGAATGCAGGGCTCCTGACCCCTAGCCCAGGGCTCCATCCATTGCAAGCTAAAGCCCTTCTGTGGCTCCCAGTGCCCCCAGGAGAAAGTCCAAGCCCCTCCCTTGCCCTCATCGCCTTGAATAAGATGTGCTGGTTTGCAAGTCCAGGTCCTTGGTGCCCCTGGGCAGAGACCCAGTGCTCAGGGCTAGTGAAAGGGAGGAAGCTCCCAGAGAAAGCTCAGCTTGTGGGGATGGGGGGAGCACATTTTACTTCTGAGTGGACTGCCCTTTCCAGCCCTTCTCTTGCAGCCCTTTGGAAATGACTCCAACAACCTGCAAGGCCAGGCCTGGAGGGCTGGTAGGATGGTTCTTAAGAACTGCTCTCATCTTTCTCTTCCCATCACCTCCTTCCCAGCCCCCAGCCCTTCTCCTCTCCCTCAGATGCCACAGGTGGCTGTAGTAATTGTGATGCCCTCCTGACTTAGCATATCTGACCCTCAGACCCACTGACTCCTGAACTCCCCCCCACACACACACAACTCCAATTTGCTTCCACCCAGCGCCACACACTGCCCCCACTGTTATTGGGTACAAAAAGCCCTATCTGGGGGTCAGTAGACTGGGGATCCTGTCCCAGCTCTGACACTTTGTAGCCATGTGCCATGATCTAGTTCTCTCTGTAAAATAGGAATAATAATCCCAAGGCTGACAAGAAGCACAAATAAAAAATGAATGGGAGAGCACTTTGTGAACTCTACATGACGGAGGATCTCCACTCCATACCTCTGCTCACCTCACCACCTGGTCAAATCCTTCTAACCTGAAGAAGCTACCTCTGAACACTCCTGCTCCTTCCTGTGGGTTCCACTCACCTGGCCTTGCACATCCACGCGAGGATAGCGAAGGGGTGTGGCTGCAGTGGGGCTTTCCTGGAGGAGGCTCAGGCAGAGGGTGGCAGCCTGCAAAGGGGGAAGGACCCAGCCTGGGGGTCAGAATCCATCCCTACCTCAGACTCTGTGTGACCTTGGATGGCCACGGTACACCTCTATGCCTCAGTTTCCTCATATGCAACATGAGAGTATGAGCAGGGCCTGGAAGCATCTGAAGGATTTAATGTTAAACAAGAAGAGTTCATACATACTGCAGGCTGAAGGAGAAACTGCATAACCTTTCACACTTCGTGGTGTGGGCTTAAAAAAATGTTACTGAATAATAATTCCCTGCAATGTTTGTCATAGCAAAAGTTGGAAACAACTGAACTGTCCGTCTGTAAGGAGTGTGAATAGCACAAAGCTGGGAAAAACAAAAAGTGAGGAAGTTGTTTATGAACTCTTAGAGAGGAAGAGCAAAGTGAAGAAGAGTGTATAGTATGCCACCATACAAAGTTATTTGTGTAAAAAAGAAAAAGTGTGGGGGGGCACGGGGAGGGGTATTTCTAATTGCTTAGATATGTGTGTGCTCTCTCTGGAAGGTCACATATGAAACTGGGAACATCCGCTGCAGGGTGGAATGTGCTGGTTTGAATGTATTATGTCCCCCAGAAAAAGCCATGTTCTTTGATGCAATCTTGTGGGGCAGACGTTTTTAGTGCTGATTAGATTGGAATCCTTTAAGTGTTTCCATGGAGATAATGACCCACCCAACTGTAGGTGATAACTCTGATGAGATAATTTCCATGGAGGTGTGGCCCCACCCATTCAGCATGGGCCTTGATTACTGGAGCAGTATATAAGCTCAGACAGAAGGAGCAAGCTTGCTATAGCCAAGAGGGGCGCTTTGAAGAACACACAGAATCTACAGATGAGAGAGTTTGAAGATGGCCATTGAAAGCAGACTCTTGCTCCAGAGAAGCTAAGAGAGGACAAATGCCCCAAGAGCAACTGAGAGTGACATTTTGCAGAGGAGCTGTGGCCTAGAGAGGAACGTCCTGGGAGAAAGCTATTTTGAAACCAGAACTGCGAGCAGACGCCAGCCACGTGCCTTCCCAGCTAAGAGGTTTTCCGGACACCACTGGCCGTTCTCCAGTGAAGGTACCTGATTGCTGATGTGTTACCTTGGACAGTTTATGGCCTTAAGACTGTAACTATGTAACCAAATAAACCCCCTTTATAAAAGCCAATCCATTTCTGGTGTTTTGCATTCTGGCAGCATTAGCAAACTAGAACAGCAGGAAAGAATTGGATGGGAAAGTGATGGAGAGGCGGGAGATATGTTTCATCCCTTAAAAATTTGGGGGCTATGTGATATATATTCTTTTCATATATTCTTTAAAATTTGGAGTTATTTGTGTTCATTTTGCAAAAAAAAAAAATCAACTTTTAGAAATTTAGCTTAAGGAAATGATTTTTAAAAATATGAGCTACATGTACAAGGGTGTTCATTACAGCTTTGTTACAGCTTTGGAACTATGAGAAATTAGAAAGAATGTTTGTCAGTAAGGAGGGATATTGGCAGCCATCAAAAAGGGGGAGGCAGAGAAAGATAGCCTGATGGATGTTTAATAAAAAATAAAGTAGTTGATAAAACAGTATGTTTACCAAAAGTCTATGTGTACATCTCTTTCTGGGTGCAGAGGTACAGACAGGATGTTCACATTTTACCAAAAAGTCAATGCAGGGTATGGGGTGATTTCCACTTGATTGTTTAAACATTTCTGCTATTTGAAAGTATTTTTTTTAATGAACATGTATTATAAGTAAATAATAATATATATAGAGAGATGTGTATAATACTCATTGAACATGACTAGAAGGAAATTCTTTTAAATGGTGTAAAAGTGTTTATCTTTGGACATGGGAATAGGGGTCACTTTATTTTCTCCCTTCTGCTTCTCTGATTTTTTTCAATAGCATGAAATATATTTTTAAAACATAACCTGATTCTTTTTTCTTGCTTTTAGAAAAAAAAAAAAATTGAGGTAAAATTCACATAACATTATATCTATAATCAGTTTTAAAACATCACTAAAGTGAATAGAAAAGAAACTTCTAGCGAGAAGTCAAGTCCAGCCTTGGGGTCCCCGGGTCAGATACCTGTTCACCCCCCTGCTGTTCTGAGACAGAAGGGAGAGTGGGGCTGCAGCCCCCCTGGCCAGGCCTGGCATTTTCCACCAGCGCAGGCCTACTGGTCTTGGACCTCGGGCAAGATTGAACTAGATACTGACAGGATTTCAGGGAAGCAGCCAGGGCAGGGCAGGAAAGAGTCCCGACAAAGGTCACCGTGTGAGGGGGTGAGGTATGTGTGGGTGAAGCTGCAGAAATTGGCAGTGCCGGGTCTCACGGGGCTTTGGGCCCAAGGAGCTTGAAAATTCCTCCGAAAGTACTTTATCAGGAAAGCGACCAGATCACATTGGGGTTTTTAAAAAGAGCTCTTTCCAGCTGAGCGGAGAATGTTCTGGAGGGGCAAGAGTGAGAGAGGGAGGCCAGAGAGGGGAGTGTCACAGTGACCCACGGAGACGGGCTGGTGCCTGGCCCTGGGCAGGGTCTGGGGGCTGCAGGGCTCGGGGCTGGAGTGGGTGTAGAGGACCCCAGCGGAGGGGGAGGGAAGGGAGACTCAGGTTTCTGGTGAGGGTGAGCACGTGGGCAGTGGTCCCCTTCCTGAGCTGGTGACTCTGGGTAAAGGCGGTGGGCTTCGGGGGAGAGATGGTTGACTTGTTTGTCTGTGGATTGGAGCCATCCGGGGGGGCTGTAGCATCCGTGTCTCCGGCACTCGGTAGAGCGCTGGGCTGGAGACCACGATTCCGGAGCCAAGCACAAGAGAGTGATGGCCGCCATGGGATGGAAAATGTGAGTCAGAGCAAGTGCACTGGGCGAGGAAAACAGAGGCTGGGGAGGCAGGACAGGCTCACCCCGGGCCAAGAGGGGTCTCTGCCACCTCCAGGAGGGGAACCGAGGTGAAGCTGCAGGGCCACTGGAGGGGGCAGGGGGCAGGGGGCAGCGGGAGGAAGGCCATGCTGAGAATGCTGAGGGAGCACCAGGGAGGACCAGACTGCCGCGTGGTGATTCCACGGCGAGTGGGGTGGGCCGGGGCCGGGGGCTGTACACTCGGCCCGGCCCCATTGGCTGGCGGGCGGGCGGGAGCCTGCGCGGAGACAGGCTGAGCTGACGCAACGTGGGCCTATCATCGGAGGCCCTGCTGAGGGGATGCAGCTGTGCTGGCGCTGCCCAGAGGTTGCAGCAGGGAGGGGGACTGGCCCTCAGGGCAGCCTGGGCTCAACGGCTGGCTGTTCCGGGTCTGCTCTGACTCAGGAGAGAAACACGCCTTGCATGCAAGCACTGGGAGCCCTCAGCTGTGTGTGTGTGTGTGTGTGTGTGTGTAGGAGCCTACAGCTGATGCTGCATATACAGCTGGTCCTTGCAGGCTCATTGTTCCCAAGGCCAGATGGAGAAACCAGGAGGGGCGCCTGCAGCACCAGGCACTTCCAGATCCTGGCCCTCTGGCCCGGAGTCTGCACTCAGCCTCTGACTCTGTGTGTGACTTTGGACAAGTCCCTGATCCCTCTGAGCCTCAGTTTCCCCATCTCTCTGGCAGGATCAGAGAGTTGTGATAAAGAAAGAACTCAGAGGCTGGGGGCTGGAATGGAAAGGAAGTCACTCAGCAGACAGGTGACCAGTCTGAGCACCCGAACCAGGCACAGGAGAAAGAGAACTGGTATTTTTATTGATGGTCCTGGAATCCAGAGGCTCCTGCGCTCTCTCTCTCTTTTTTTTTTTTTTTTAATTAAATTCAGTTTCATTGAGATATATTCACATACCATACAATCATCCATAGTGTACAATCAACTGTTCACAGTACCACCATATAGTTGTGCATTTACCACCCCAATCTATTTTTGAACATTTTCCTTACACCAGAAAGAATCAGAATCAGAATAAAAAATAAAAGTAAAAAAGAACACCCAAATCATCCCCCTACCCCTCATCCCACCCTATTTTTCATTTAGTTTTTGTCCCCATTTTTCTACTCATTCATCCATACACTGGATAAAGGGAGTGTGATCTACAAGGTTTTCACAATCACACTGTCACCTCTTGTAAGCTCCATAGTTATACAACCATCTTCAAGAGTCAAGGCTACTGGGTTGCAGTTTGATAGTTTCAGGTATTTACTTCTAGCTATTCCAATCCATTAAAACCTAAAAAGGGTTATCTATATTGTGCATAAGAATGTCCACCAGAGTGACCCCTCGACTCCAGTTGGAATCTCTCAGCTACTGAAACTTTATTTCGTTTCATTTCACATCCCCCTTTTGGTCAAGATGTTCTCAATCCCATGATGTCGGGTCCAGATTCATCCCTGGGAGTCATATCCTGCATTGCCAGGGAGATTTACATCCCTGGGCGTCAGGTCCCACATAAAGGGGAGGGCAGTGAGTTTACCCACCGAGTTGCTTAGCAAGAGAGAGAGGGCCACATCTGAGCAACAAAGAGGCACTCAGGGGGAGACTCTTGGGCACAGTTATAAGCAGGTTTAGCTTCTCCTTTCCTGCACTCTCTTTTAAGTCCCTCAACCCAGCTGTAAGGTAGGCATTTTAGCCCCTAATTTGGAAATGAGGAAACTGAGGCTTCGCCTGGGAATGATAGAGCCTGCATTTGAAGCCAGGTTTCCTCGCTTGGGGTCCAGGGTTTGTCGACTGCAGCCAACCACGCCATACCTGAGAGGGCACCCGGAGGCTCACGCTGACACCAGTGTTGCCAAGGACTCTGAGAGATGCCCAAATCTTGGGCATTCTCTAGTAAGTCTCAGGACAAAGTTGGCCTCTGAAGGGATCGCAGCCTAGGCCATCAAGAACTCAGGGGCAGCTCCTCAAGCTCCCTGACGCAGGGTCCCAGCCCTGGAAAACCAGCAAAGGTAGAGCTGAGAACCAGAAAGGGTCTCAGGTGCAAACCTAGGCATGGTCCCAAGAACAAGGCAGGGAGCCTGATTACTGAAGCAAGACAGGGAGCGCCCCAAGGTTAAGAGGTGCCCAGCACAGGGTGTGGCCCAGAGATGGAGCCAAATAAGGTCTGTGGAGTGAGCGAGTGAGTCAACAGCAGGCCCAGGTCGGGGCAGCACCAGCCCCAGCTGTGAGGGCACCTGGATACCAAAGCCCTGACATCACCTCACTCTGCCTTCACCCATGCCCACAGCACTGCCCCATCCCCACCTCCAAGCCAGCAGTTTGCTTGTGAGAGCCCGTAGTGTCCTGGGGAGGGGGGCTGGCAGAGGCTGATCAGGTCTGGGGCCCACAAAGCCGGCTCTACCACCCTGGGCATTTTCAGAGATGGATTCTTGCTAAATGAATACCCCTATAGGGTCTTTACCAAGAAACTTCTGGAGACAGGAAGACTAGATGCAAGACATCATCTTGACAGGAGAATTGCAACCACTGGCAGGTCACTCCTTTCCTGGCAACCAACTTTTCCTGGGCAACTATTTGGAGCCAGGCCCTGTGCTGAGAATACAAGTGCAGGGATCACACAGGCTGCTCAAGGATGTGATAGACGAAAGGAAGCAGAGGTCCAAAAGTACCGGAACCCGTGTGTGCATGGGGGATGGGGTAGGCAGTCAACGAAGACTTCCCAGAGGAGGCAACAGGTGGCTGAGGTTGAGCAGGAGATCATACCAAGCAGAGAAGGCAGACGGGGACTAGGGGGAGGAAAGTGAGGCACTTGTCACAGACACAAAATTAGTAGAGACCCCCAAAAATGTCAGTACACAAATAATATTTTAATACAATATACTTAAAAACTCAGTTAATGCAAAAACGCATGATGATCAGTAGAAACCATAGAGGCAAGAAGGAAGTGGTGTGATATATTTAAGATAATGAAAGAGAAAAACTGCCAACCAAGAATCCTATATCTAGCAAAACTATCCTTCAAATATGGGGGAGAGCTTAAAATATTCTCTGACAAACAGACAATGACAGAGTTTGTGAACAAGATACCTGCTCTACAGGAAACACTAAAGGAAGCACTGCAGACAGACAGGAAAAGACAGAAGTGAGAGGTTTGGAACACAACTTTGGGTGATGGTAGCACAACAATGTAAGTAACTGAACAAAGATGACTGTGAGTATGGTTGAAAGAGGAAGGTTAACACACCAGAAGGAAAAAAGGAAAATAAGGACTGGGACTGTATAACTTAGTGAAACCTAGAGTGCTCAAAAATTGTGATAAAATGTACAAATATGTTTTTACATGAGGGAGAACAAATGGATGTCAACCTTGCAAGCTGTTAAAAATGGGATGGTATTGGGAGAAAAATACAATCAATGCAAACTAGAGACTATAGTTAACAGAAACATTGTTTTATGTTCCCTTTAATGTAACAAAGGCAATATACCACAGCTAAATGCCTATAAGGGGGATATAAGGGAGGGGTATGGGACTCTTGGCATTGGTGATGTTGTCTGACTCTTTTACTGTACTTTAGTTTAATTCTATCTTTCCTTTTGTTGCTTTTTGGCTGTCATGTTTTTTCTTTCTTTTTCTTTTTCTTTTGTCTCTCTACCCTCTTTGACTCTTCCTCTTTCTTTGTGGAAGAAATGGAGATGTCCTATATAGACAGTGGTGATGGTGATGAATACATAAATACATGATTATACTGGGAACCACTGATTATTTACTTAGGATGGAATGTATGGTGTGTGAACAAAACTGTTTAAAAAAAATGGGTCAATGAAGAAACCTTGAGGGCACTATATTGAGCGAAATAAGTCAGACACAGAGGGACAAATATTGTATGGTCTCACTGATATGAACTAATTATAATATGTAAACTCATACATGAACTATAGGTTACCAGGATATAGAACGAGGCCAAAGAATGAGGAGCAGTCACTTATTATGAAGAGAATGTTCTACTAGGGTGAACTTTAGTGTTTGGAAATGGACAGAAGTGAAGGTAGCATGTTATTGTGAGAATAACTAACAGTGCTGAACAGTGTGTGAATGTGGAGGAAAGGGGAAGCTTTGAGTCATGTATGTCATCAGAAGGAAAGTTCAAGGTTAAAATATGGGAATGTATAAAACAGTGAATCTTGTGGTGGACAATGTCCATGATTAACTGTAGAAATATCAGAAATCTCTTTCATGAACTAGAACAAATGTATGACACTAACTAGAAGTTAGAAATAGAGGGGTATATAGGGAAAAAATATACCTATTACAAACTATGTACTACAGTTACTAGTATTTTAACATTCTTTCATCAACAGTAACAAATGTACTATACCAATACTGAGTCAATAATGGAAGGGGAGTGGTTAAGGGTATGGGAGGTGTACCGGTTTGTATATATTATGTCCCCCAGAAAAAGCCATGTTCTTTGATGCCATCTTGTGGGGGCAGACATATTAGTGGGGATTAAGTTGGAACATTTGGATTAGGTTGTTTCCATGGAAATGCACCCCACCCAACTGTGGGTGATAACTCTGATTGGATAGTTTCCATGGAGGTGTGGCCCCACCCATTCAGCATGGGCCTTGATTAGTTTACTGGAGCACTACTAAGCTCAGACAGAAGGAGCCAGTTTTCCAGAGCCAAGAAGAATGCACAGAAGCCGAGAGAGTAGCTGCATATGAGAGACAGTTTGAAGACAGCCATTGAAAGCAGACTCTCTTGCTCCAGAGAAGCTAAGAGAGGACAAACGCCCCAAGAACAACTGAAAGTGACATTTTTGAGGAACTGCAGCCTAGAGAGGAACATCCTGGGAGAAAGCCATTTTGAAACCAGAACTTGGAGCAGACACCAGTCATGTGCCTTCCCAGCTAACAGAGGTTTTCTGGATGCCATTGGCCATCCTCCAGTGAAGGCACCCCATTGTTGATGTGTTACCTTGGACACTTTATGGCCTTAAGAGTGTAACTGTGTAACCAAATAAACCCCCTTTATAAAAGCCAGTCCATTTCTGGTGTTTTACATTCTGGAAGCATTAGCAAACTGGAACAGGAGGATTTGAGTTTTCTTTTTTGTTTTTATTTCTTTTCTGGAGTAATAAAACTGTTCTAAAAATTTGAAAAAAAGTTAATTGTGATGATGGATGCACAGCTGTGTGATGGTACCATGGGCAATTGATTGTGCAGTTTGGATGATTGTATGGTATGTGAACAATCTCAATAAAATTGAATTTTTAAAAAGTGCAAAATGAAAAAAATATCAAAAATTTAAAAGAAGATAGGATCAGGGCCAGCTTCATGGGCCTGTCACCACTGCGGTCCCACAGGACCCCACACTTGGTTCAATGCTCTTCTACATCCTGTTGAAATTCTTAATTTTTAAAGAGGTGGCTCTGCATTTAAATTTTTTTTTAATTCAGTTTTATTGAAATATATTCACATACCATACAATCATCCATGGTATACAATCAACTGTTCACAGTACGATCATATAGTTATGCATTCATCACCACAATCTATTTCTCAACATTGCATTTAATTTTGCACTGGGCCCCACAGATTATGTAGCCAGTCCTAGACAGGCTCAGTAAAACAGTGCCATGTCAAACCATGTTGGAACATGTTCAAACCTGAGGCAGAAGGGGGGATAAAAGTATTTACAAATTTGATATTTTGTTCATCATGGATTTTCTGCATTAACTTTGACTTTTTAAAGTATATTGCATTAAAATATTATTTATTTTGATTACTGATGTATTTGTACCCCTTGAATTTTGCACTCACCTCCCCCTAGCCCCAGCCCTGAGAGAAGGCGAGGGGAGGAGCACCCAGGCAGAGGGAACTGCCAGGGCTAAGGCTGGAAGCCTGAGTGGCAGGTAAAGCTGGCCTGTGAGGCACTGGGAAGGCTTGAGGAGCAGGTGGAGCCTCCAGACAACTTCCACTGGGTTCTGGACGTTCCCCAGCTCTTAAATCATCATTCAGAGCCTCTGTGTCCCCATCTGCGAGGTGAGAACAATGGTTCCTTTCAACAGCCTGTTTTATCAGGTTGTTCTAAGGGACAAAAAAAGACACTGGGTTTGAAGTGTCCTGTAAGCTAGAAAGTGCATGCACAAGTTTTGTGTAAGGTGCAACTCCAACTCCCCCAGACCTACACCATGTAATTCTCCCTCCCCACTCCGGCCATGCCTCTCTCTCTCTATGCGGCAGCTCCTGAGACCCCTTCTGCCTTCTCCTAGCCTGGAGGAACCCCAGCCAGCTACAGCTCCTCCTTTCCTTTGCCCTCAGTGTGCACACAGAGGGAATCATATCAGTCATTCATTCATCCCTTCTTTTATGCAACAGGTATTTATTGAGAACCACTATGTACCAGGCACTGTTCCAGGCACTGGGACACAAGGGTGAACAAAACAAAGTGTTTGCCTTCAAGGAGCTCCTATGTTGGCTGGAGAAGACAGACAATAAACTAAGAAACAAATATGATAATTTCAGATAATGGTAAGGGCTACAAAGAAAAGGAACCAGGTGGTGGAGGTAGGGAAAAGAAGACTACAGAGCAGGCCTCTCTGATGAGGTGACATTTCAGCTGAGGGCTGAATGATAAGAAGCTGTATTAATTTCCCATGGCTGCTGTAACAAATCACCACAAACATAGTGGCTTAAAACAGAAACTTATTCTCTTACAGTTCCAGAGGTTAGAAATCCAAAGTGGGTCTGCGCTTTGGAGCAGACAAAATCTGTTTCCTTGCCTTTTCCAGCTTCTAGAAACTGCCTGCATTCCTTGGCTTGTGGCCCCTTCCTCCACCTTCAAAGCCAGCAGCATGGCATATTCAGGTCTCTCTCTCTCTTTCTTTCTCTCTCTCTCAATCTGATCTCTGCTCCTGTTGTCATATCTCCTGCTCTGACTCTTCTGCTTCCCTCTTTCATGGACTCTTAGGGTTACATTGAGTCACCCAGTTAATTTGGAAGATCTCTGCATTTCAACATCCTTAACTAAGTCACATTTAAAAAGTCTCTTTTGCCACGTAAAGGGTAAGAAAACAGGTTTTAGGGAGTAGGAAGTGGACATCTTTTTGGGGGGAGCGCTATTCCGCCTACTAAAAAAAACCAACCTCTTGAAGACCTTGGGGTGAGAGGAAAGTATCCCAAGCAGAGAGAACTGCATGCACAAAGGCCCCAATGCCAGAATAAGGTAGGCATGTTCTAGGAGAACAGTACAAAGACCAGCCTTTTAAAAAGTAATGGTCCACTGACTCCCAGGGCTGTAAATCTCCCTGGCAATGCAGGATATGACTCCTGGGGATGAATCTGGACCCGGCATCGTGGGATTGAGAACATCTTTTTGACCAAAAGGGGGATGCGAAATAAAACGAAATAAGGTTTCAGTGCCTGAGAGATTTCAAATGGGGTCGAGAGGTCACTCTGGTGGACATTCTTATGCACTGTATAGATAACACTTTTTAGGTTTTAATATATCACAATAGCTAGAAGTAAATACCTGAAACTATCAAATAGCAACCCAGTAGCCTTGACTCTTGAAGACGATTGAATAACAATGTAGCTTACAAGGGGTGACAGGGTGATGGTGAAAGTCTTGTGGATTGCAGTCCCTTTATGCAGTGTATGGATGGATGAATAGAAAAATGGGGACAAACTAAATGAAAAATCGGGTGGGATTATTTGGGTATTCTTTTTTACTTTTATTTTTTATTCTGATTCTGATTCTTTCTGGTGTGAGGAAAATGTTCAAAAATAGATTGGGGTGATGAATGCACAACTCTATGATGGTGCTGTGAACAGTTGATTGTACACCATGGATGACTGTAGGGTATGTGACTATATCTCAATAAAACTGAATTTAATTTTAAAAAAAGTAACTCTCCAGTTAGCTTGATTTCAATCAACTTCATCTGTGTGGCCAATCCTCCCTCTGCAGACAAGTGTGATATGCTCCGGGAGCCTTGAGCAAACAGACAACCTGCTACAGGGCACCTCTTGACACTCAAGGTCATCTCAGCTACCCCCCTGCGTCTAGCCGGCTGACCCTTCACATGCTTAGAACTAGAGCCTTGGGTGTTTGAATAAGGTGCCTGCCCGGGTGCTCACCTGGGACCACAGGCCAGGCTGGCTCTGGAGGAGGAGCAGGCTCAGCCCGCAGTACATGCACATAATCCTGCTCTTTCTTCCCTGCTGAAGGCCAGGATTGTCTGGTGAGGGAGGATGGAGGCAGGAAAGGCTGGACCTCAGGCAGTGGCAGAAGCCTTCAATGGCAATATTGTTAGCTCTGGGCCATAGCTGGGAGAGCACCAGGGTCTAGCTGAATGAGGCGTCTGTGCTCGCTAGGTCTGGATGCTCAGCTCAGGGGCTCTCCTGGGAGGTGCCTCCCACCCCCTGCACCCCACCCCATGCCCCCACGCCACACCCTGCCCCACCTCCAGCCTTGCCATTTGGCTTCCTCAGCATCTCTTGCCCTCTTCCCTCAGGGTCCACGGCTGTACCTGGCTGGCTCAGCGTGCCACTGGCCTTCCCTGTTAGAATGTGAGCTCTCCAAGGAGGCCAGGAACTGTCTTGATCAGCACCCAGCACCCAATCCAGGTACTGGTTCAGAGAAGTTGTTCCATACATGCATGCAGTGAATGAACAAGTGGACGGACGGATGCAGGAGAGACTGCTGCCACCCTACCTTTGCCCACTGCACCAGCCTCCTTTCCAGCTTCTCTGCCTCCATTCTCTCCTCCTCCCTGCCATTCCTCCTGCCCTCCCCGATCTTTTTCTCCCTTATCTTCTTAAAGCCCTCCTGGAGCTCCCTGTGACCCCAAAGATCTAGCCAAGCCCCACAGCCTGGCCCCAAAGCCCTTAGCAGCCCCTGCCCGCCTCTCCGGGCTGTTCACCCACCCATTCTCTCTGCCTGTGCTCCTTGGCCAGCTCGCCCACTTCGTCCAGCCTGATTCCTAGGCCCAGAATGCTCTCCCTCCCTTTCTTCCCACCTGGCTGACTCTATCCGTTGTCCAGGCTCCGTTCAGGTGACACACTCCTCCAGGAAGACTGCCTGATGGCCCCCTGCCTCCCGTGGGCTGCCCAGTCTCCGAGCTCCCCTCCATCTCAGCACTGACTGTAATTACCAGTTAACATCCTCTCCTTCTCTAGCTCCTGAGCCCCATGAGGGTAGGGACTGAGTTTGACCCTTGTCTTTTGTTGTCCTAGCACTGGGGACATGTTAGGCTCAGAGAAAATGCTCACTGAAGATGTAAGCCCATGCTGGAGGCATGGGTGGGTCCCAAGACCTGACTAATGGGTGCTTCTGCCCTCTGGTGGTCATTCTGGGTCACTGCATTCTCTGTGTGCTACTTGTGGGCCTCACTAGGATAATGTTCACCTGAAACCATGTGATTCTCAGAGTGCAAATTCTTGGGGTCCACCCAAGACCTACTGAATTAGAAACTGTGTATGGGGCTCAGCAATCTTTGTTTTAACAAGTCCTCCAGGTGATTCTGATGCGAGCAACCCTATTCAAAGAATCCTGTGCTTGGTTTAATGCTCTGCTGTTGACATCTTGAAATTCTTAAATTTTGAACAAGGAACCTTGCATTTTCGTTTTGCACTGGGCCCTGCAAAATAGCCAGTCCTAGGAAGGATCTTGTTCCAGTGTGCTAGAGCTGCCATTATGCAAAGTACCAGAAATGGATTAGCTTTTATAAAGGGGGGTTATTTGGTTAAAAATTTATAGTTCTAATGCCGTAAAAGTGTCCAAACTAAGGCATCAACAAGAGGATACCTTCACTGAAGAAAGGCTGATGGCGTCTGGAACACCTCTGTCATCTGGGAAGGCATGTGGCTGGCATCTGCTGGTCCTTTGCTTCTGGATTGTGTTTCAAAATGGCATTCTCCAAAATGTCTCTCTCAGCTTCTCTCTCTCTCAGCTCCTGTGCAGCCTTGCTTCTTTTTCCCAGGGTGTTCCACTCTAAGCACCAGGGGTCCTCTCTTAGCTTCTCTGGGGCAAACTCTGGGCTTTATCTCTTAGCTTAGCATCTCCAAACATCCTTCTGTCTGCATCTCCAAGCGTTTCCAAGTGTCAGCGTCTGCCTGCATCTGGGTCTGTGTCGGCTCTTAGCTTCTCTCTTAAATATTCCAGTGAACTAAACAAGATCTACCCTGAACAGGCAAGGTCCACACCTCCATGGAAATAATCTAATCAGAGTTCCACCCTAATCAACAGACTACTCAGTCTGCCCCCACAAGATTGCATTAAAGAATATGGCTTTTCTGGGGGACATAATATACCCAAACCAGCACAGATCTTTACCTAGGAAGTTTTCTCACCTGAAACGCCCAGAACCCAGAGCTCAAAGGTGAGGGGTAGGCCCTACAGCAGCTGACTTTGCCTGCGAGTTTTCCCAGCCACCTGTCTCACCTACATCCTCCACATCTCCCTTCCCAGATAGGTCAACCCTCATCCCTTCTCTTCAGATTTTGGTGCCCGTCTCCTCACTGTCTCGCTGCCCCCATTCTCACTCGTATTCCACCTTCCATATGTAAAGTGAAGTTCCCAAAATGTCTGCCCATGTCACCCTCCTGGCTCAAGATTTTTCTCTGGGTGTCTCCTTACAGCTGCTTTCTTGACACAAGCTGGCTGCGGGCCTGGAGCACTGAGCAAGGCTGGTTGCCTCATTGTCTCCTGAATTCCACAGTCCAGTGGTCCTGCCTCTGGCCTATGCCCTGGGGTGAGGGCAGGGGGTTGGGGTGGGGAGGCAGGGCCTGCCTGCAGCCTTGCATGGGGGCCCTGACCCAAGAAGAGCCGCTGCCTGGGGAAGCCCCAGAGGAGCAGGTGGAGCAGGGACTCCAGAGTGATTTGCTGAGTACATAGTACGTGCTGGGCTCTTTCCCACACAACAGTGAAAATAGAAGATATGAATGGAAACACAATGCTGAAAACAGCAGGTATGAATCCCACCTCCAGTGGAGTGGCTCCACGGATCCCTGCTGGCCTTGAACTTCTGATCCCAAGTTTACAAGGCCAAGGCCCTAACCCTAGTGCCCTAGTCAAACAGTAAAGGATACTGGCTCTTTTTAATTTTAAATTTTCAGAGGCAAGCAGGAAGTTGTGCTATTCTTTTGATAGCTGGATAAGTAGAAAATATTCAATATAATTCTTTAGTTGGAAAATGGTTAGTATAGTCTTCAATAGCCAATAGAGGAAAAAAAAAAAACTGCTTATTAAGATCACTTCACTCAAGCAGCTTTGAGTTATTCTGACCATGAAAAGCCCTTGTTAAAATAACTTGCTGTTGCTCTAATCTCAACAACAAAAACTTATTCTCTGCTCCCAGGAACTCTCCCAGCATTGCCTGCAGTAAGATATGAGGGATGCAACCATATGGTCTCATAATCAGTACCTTGAAAAACAAGCCTGATTGAGGGGAGGACCTGAAGATAACAAGAAGATGCTGACCAAACAGCTTTCTCTCTTCTATTTTTTTTTTTTTCCTTTCTGCTTTCTTCTGGCTTCTAGCCATTTCTTTGTCTGTTTGGGGTTATAAAAGCCCAAATAATTCTTCTCACTCTGAACTTGTCTTGGAAAGCTTTTTTTTTCCTCCAGTTCCTTGTTGATGCATCTTCAATAAACTCACCTTTTCACCAAAGTAAAGAAACTTGTTTCTCTATTTGATGTGGGATCAGGCGGTCCTAACTATTTAGAACCGTATTTTCAAACAGTGACACTTGCTCACAGTTGCTCTTTACCACCTGTGCTTTGGAGTTGCTCCTCTCTGCTTCTAGCTTACATCTCCAGGGGATGCATGGCTGTTTTTAAAAAATTAATTTGCATAAAGAAACCCAGTTTTAAGAGAATAATTCAATGAGTTTTGACAAATATATATGGTTGTGTCGCCGCAATCATTTAAGGGGCATTTTCAATCACCTTGAAAAGGTCCCTTGTGCCTCTTTGTAGTCAACCCTCCCTCCACCTGTGGCCCCGGGCAGTCACTGACGTGCTTTCTATAACTATACTTTGGCCCTTTCAAGAATTTGATATAAGTGGAATCATACAGAATGAGGTCTTTTGGGGCTGGTGTCTTCCACTCGGCATTGTGCTTTTCAGATCCATGCATGCCATTGTATGTATCAGTAACTCATTTCTTTTTGTTTCTGAGAAGTATATGCCACAATTTGTTGAATAATTTACCAGTTGATAAAGATTTGAGATGTTCCTAGATTGGGGCTCTTATGACAAAGCTGCTAGGAACAATTGAGTGTGAGGCTTGTGTGAATTATTGTGTTTTCAATTCTCTTGGGTAAATACCTAGCAGTAAGATCGCTGGGTGTTACGCAGGTACATAGTTAACTTTCTAAGAAACTGCCAGACTGTTTGCCAAAGTGACTGTGCCATGTAACATTCCCACCAGTGTGTGTGATGGTTCTAGCGGCCCACGGCCTCACCCACACTCGGAATTGTCTGTTGTTGGATTATAGCCAGGCTACTGGGAGTGTAATGGTATCTCATTTTGATTTTAATTTGCATTTTCTTAATGAGTAATGATGTTGAGCATCTTTCCATGGGTCTAAAATGCCATACTCATGTCTTCTGTGATGAATCATTCAAATTATTTTTTGCCCACCAGTTTTTTGTTTTGTTTTTGTTTTGCCCATCAATTTTCAGGTTGTCTCATTACTGAGTTAAAATAGTTCTGTACATGTTCTGTATACAAGATATATCTATTATAAATATTGTCTCTCAGTTTGAGGCTTGCCTTTTCATTTTCCAAAAGCATGGTTTAAAGAGCAAAAGTTTTTTTTTTTTTTTTTGTTCTGATGGAGTCCAATTTGGCAATGTTTCCTTTTACGGTTCATGGTTGTCTTCTATCTCAGAAATCTTTGCCTATCCTGAGGTCACAAAGATGACCCTGCTGTTTTCTTCTAGAAGGTTTAGAGTATTAGGTTAGACATTTAGATCCATTATTTCAAGCTAATTTCCATGAATGAGGTCCTTTTTCTCACTTGGCCCCTTTGTTGATATAATTTGATCACAAATGGGTAGGCCTGTTTCTGGATTCTATTCTGTGACATTGGTATATGTCTATCCGTTCACCAATTGCACACAAAGCTAATTATAATTAGCTTTATTTATTGAAATCAGGTGGTATGAATCCTCTGATTTTATTCTTTTTCAAGATTGTTTTCTGTTTCCAGATCTTTTACCTTTTCATAAAAGTATTAGAATCAGCTTGTCAAATTCAACAAAAAAGTCTTCTTGGATTTTGATTGGGATGGTATCGCATCTATAGACTGATTTGGAAATATCTTAAAAATATTGAGTCTTCAAATTCATAAGCACAGTATATCTTTCCATTTTCTAAAGTTAGTTTTAATTTCTCTAAGCAAAGTTTATAGTTTTCAATGTTCAGGTCTTATATAGTTTATTAAATTTATCATAAGAATTTCATATTTTTGTTGTTATAAATGGTTTTTTTTTGAATATGTAATGCTTCATGAATCTGTGTGTTATCCTTGCTCAGGGGCCATGCTAATCTTCTCTGTATGTTCCAGTTTTAGTATATGTGCTGCCAAAGTGAGCACATAAATGGTATTTTTACATTTCAATTTCCCATTTATTTAGAACTTCATTTCCCCTACTGCTAGTATATAGAAATACTAGTTTATAGAAATATAGAAGTAATGCCCCCCTCTGGTTTTCAACTTCTCCCCCAGCCATGGTTTTCAGCGGTTCCCTCTTTCTATTGGGATCTCGCATCGCCCCTGCCAAGTGGTCCTTAGCAGCTGGACACTGTCCGGCTCCCTTCCACAGGCCCTCACCTGCTCCACTGGAATATCAGGCGTCCTTTGTCCAGTCTACACCCGCAGTGTCAGTGCTTTCTGGAGTGGCCTTGGTCCTCCCCATTCGGCCACACCCACAGCCCCCTGCCTTTAGAATCTACAATGTGCAAGGCATTTCTGGTCCCCGGGTCCCCTAAATTCCAAGTGCACATGTTGTGATGGTTTGAAGCTGTATGTACCCCAAAAGAGTTCATGTTCTTTTAACCCATTCTTGTGGGTTTAGACCCACTGTGGTGGGACCTTTCGATTATGTTAGTTCAGTTGAGGAGTGCCTCGGGGTGGCTCTTAATCCTCTTTCTGGAGTCCTTTATGAGAAGATAAAAGACAGAGAGAGGACACAGGAGAAAGCCAGAGAAGTTCACAGGAAAAAGCCCCTGAGAAGCTCAGAGAGGAAGCCACGAAGCCAGAAGCTGGAAACAACGAAACCGGGAGAGAAGGGAGAGACCAGCAGACATCACCGTGTGTCGGTCTTCAGGGAGAAGGTATTGTCCTGTTGATGCCTTGATTTGGACATTTTCACAGCCTAAGAACTGTAAACGTGTAAGCTGATAAACCCCATTGTAAACGCCAACCCATTTCTGGTATATTGCATTTTGTAAACTTTAGCAAACAAAAATATGTGTCAAGTTGTCTGAGCAGTTACTTAAAACTCCTCATTTGGCTTAACGGGGAAGAGGGGCAACTCAGAGCCAACTGACAATTCTCTCCGAGAAATCACCGGTGGGTGATGGGTGGAGGTCGGCGGGACAGGTCTGGGAGCACACCCTTTGCCGGTCCTGCAAATGGCCTGACAATCCATTCAGGACGCGGGGTGCTTGGGCCCTCCTGTCCTCAGCCCCGGAGGCCCTGCTGAGACTCCAGCAAACCAGAAGAGCCCCGTGTCCCCTCCTGTCACATGACTAGAGAATCTTAGAGTGGCGAGAAGCTCCCCTCCCTGTGCCCCCTGAATCCTCCTGGCAAAATGCGACTCCTCTCCAAGCTTCCTCCCAAGCTCTGCCTCCTCCAGGACGAATTCTCTGACTACCATGGGCCCCCTAGAGACTCCCCTCTTCCTCGGTGCTCCCACAGCACCTTGTTCACTCTTCCATTAAAGCAACTGTTTCCATTTATTAATTGTCTTGTGTCACATCTCCCCATCAGACTGTGAGTTCTCTGAGGAGTCCCTGGATGGCTTCTGGTTGACCATCGGGTCCCCGGCATCCAGCTCAGGGTTGCCTGGCACAGAGAGGCTGTCATACGATAACAATAGCAACGACAACAACCTTGTCATGTGTTTGCTGTGTGCCAGGCACCGTGCCTCGTCTCATTAATCCTTGCTACAACTTTATGATATGGGTGCTGTTATCCTTTTTTACAGAAGAAGAAACAGAGGCTCAAAAGGGGAAATCACTGGGCCAAGGTAGGGTTGGGATTTGTCTCAAGCCTTTCTGAGTGTGAGCCCCTGTGCTGTACTGAGTCGGTGCCCAGCCAGGCTTGGTGGGTGCTTGGATGGAGAGATGGATGGGTGGGCACCTGCAGGGTGAGGAGCTCAGCTGACTGCCTCTGACCCCAGCAGGTAGACACTGCTTTCTTGGGCTCCCAAGATATGCAGAGTCAGGGGACAGTGGAGAGTCAGGACAGGTACAGGGGCTGCTGTCCTCCAAGGCCAGTGCAAGAGCAAATCAGGATGTAATTTGGGCTGTTACTTCTTGCTGGCCTAGCAGAGCCTCATTTCCTTAATCCTTTAACCTCCTGCCCCAGCCCTTGACCAGAAAGCTCTCACGGCGGGCTGGGGGCTGGGATGGAAGGGGAGGTCGAGGAGATGATTAAAACAGTTCACAAATGCCTGGAAATTGGCAGGTTATGATGGCTCAGGGTTGGGGTGTCCACGGGGTCAGCAGCAGGTACTGGATGGACTACGGCCAGTACCAAGGGGTTTCCTGGGACGTGGGACTTTCAGTGCTAAATTCAGGATAGTCGATAGTCCTGGGCAAACCAGATGGTTGGTCACCCTGGGACAGCCCTGACCAGTCATAGCTGGATTCTTCCTGCTTATTCGATGTTTTTGGACCCTGGGAAACTGAGGGGGTTGGTCAATCCAAAGCCCAGGCACCCAGATAGGTCAGCCTGGGTGTGGTTCCAAGGGCTCCCAGAGAGAGAAGGACCCAGGAATCAGAGCGACCAGTGCGTGACTCCACTTTAGCCTCACACTGGCAAGGGAGCCTTAGGTCACTCGCTTAAAATCTCTGAGCCTCCTTTTCCTCTTCTTTAAAATGAGGTGAGTAGCATCCACACAGCAGGGCTGTGTAAGTGACAATGAAAACTACAATTCATGCAAAGTGAAATATCACTGTAAGTAAGCTGTAACAGAACCCCAGAATAACAGTGGCTTAATTGAGAGAATTTGTTTTCCTCTCAGATAAAAAGCCAGAAGTATAGAATGTTCAGCGGTTCTGACAGCTCATGGCTCCACCATTCCTAGTGAGTGGACTTTGTCTTCAAAGATCAAGATAGCAGCCAGAGCACCAGCCATTACATCTATGTTCCAGGCAGCAGGTTGGAAAAAGGACCAAAGAAGTATACCTCCCACCCCCTTAAGGACACTTTCCAGAAATTGTCCACAGCAATTCTGTTTACATTGCATTAGCCATAATTTTAGTCACATGGCTACAGACAGCTGCTTGTGAATCTGAAATGTATTCTTTATTCCAAGGGATCATAAGCCCAGGTAAAAATCAGGAATGCTATTCCCATGGAAGAAGGAGGGCACAGATATCAGGGAACTAGCAGAAATGTTGGCCACGTGTGCCTAGCACAATGCCTGACAGGCATCAGAGGAATTCAGAAAACACGAGCTCCTTCTCCCTTCAACATTTTCAGAGAAAGGCCATGATGTCTAGCTCCGGAGCTAGCCAGGGTATTCTGGGTGCCTTGATGGGGGGCAGGTGGGAAGAGGAGGGAGCTGGGGAGCCGGGACTGGCTAGGAGGTAAAAGGCAAGGACATCCTTGGGTGGGCCCAGCTGGCTGGTCACAATAACCCGAGGCTCAGCATGTGCCACCCCAACTCGGCAGGACAGCTCAGCAGTGGGGCTCCAGAGTCCAAGGAATACTCAGAGCCCAAGTCAGGACCTGGAGGCAGGGGAGGACCCAGGGAGGGGTAGGTGCCTGGTGGCACCCAGCAGGACCCCCAAACCCAACCACATGCGGTGGGTTCAGGGTGGGGAGACACGGGCAGGCCCCTGGATGGAGCCCAGGCCTTTACCAATGCCTGACACGGAGAAAAGAAACAGCTGAGTGGAACTTGTCCTGTTTTATTTTAGAAGCATGTGAACACATGTTAAAAAGTAATTTAGGAAAAGTCGCCTCTGCCAAAAGGGCAGAAACATAAGTGCAGGGAGAGTAAAAATCAGACAGGGCAGCCTAACACCAGCTCTTATCAGCAAGATGGGCTCTCTGTTTTCTAACGAGCTGATGGTGACAGGGTCCACCCTCTGGGCATGTTACGGGCCCTGGCATTGGGCCACAGGAGCATTAGAAGACCACTCCAAAGAAGCTTTGCTAGACAAACCCTCCCCCCCGCCCTCGCTCACATTCTGTTCCAGTATGGAACAGGGAGGGGTTGGCTTTGCTTAAATATGTAAATACAACCCCAGAAGACTGAAACTTCCTGGGCCTGTTGCTTCTCCCTACACCCTGGCCAAAGTCATGTGGTCGCATGACCACACTGTCCTGCCTGGCCCACTAACCACCAGGGAAGAACTTGTAGTTCGGTGGAGGGGCTGGGGTCAGAGCCTCACCCCCCACCCCCCAACCTCCTGGTGCTTCATCTGTGTCCCCTGAGCCCAGATGCCCCAAGTACATTCACTTCTCTGGCTCCCCCACCCCCCCCAGCCCCAGTGCCAAAGTCTGGTCCCCACCCGCGTCCCAGCTGATGCTCTTGCTTCCTGATTCACTGAGAAAATGGAAGCAACCAGGAAAGAACCCCCACGGGCTCCCACCACCCCATCTGCCGACCACCTGACCTGTGTGGAAGGCTCTACCTGCCACCACCTCGCCTAAGGCTGCCCAAGCTCCTGCAGAGCACCCCTGTTCTCTGTGCTAGACGCCGCCCGCCCTCACCCACTCGGGCATCACTCCAGCATCTGCTCTTTCTCTGAGATCTTCAGCTTTTCTCTCTGGATCTTTCCCATCAGTACACACACATTCTATCTTATAAAAACCTTCTCTGGTTTTACCTCTTTAGCCCCCTTCTTTCCTTCCATTTACATCAAAACTCCTAAAAAGAGTGGTCTCTATCTCAGCCACCAATTCCTTTCCTTCCATTCTCTCTTAAGTCCACTCTCCACAGTCTCTCGCCTCTGTCACCCCACCGAGTCTGTTCTTTTAAGGTCACCGAGACCTCTGTGTTCCTAAATCCAAGACTGAGTCTCAGTGCTCCTCTCACATCTGCCCATGCAGGCCAGATCCCCGGGATACACATTCCTCACTTGCCTTCCGGAACCCTGCACGCTCGGCCTTCCCCACCTCCTGAAGGCTCCTTCCCGGTCTCTGTGGCAGCTCCTCCTCCTTCCTCGATGTTGGAGCCCCGCAGCTCAGGCCTTGGTCCTCTTCTCCATCCACCCCATTTTCTTGACAATCTCATCCAATCGCCAGGCTTTCAATATTTTCTGTCTGTCTACAACTCCCAAGTTTCTGGACCTCTCCCAGACCCCAGATTGTATAGCCAACTCTGTGCTCGACATGTCCACTTGGCTACCTAAGAGACACCTGAAAATGAACACATCCAAACCTGAAGCCTGATCTGCCCCCCAAACCTACTCCTCCTGTCCTCTTCCTTGGGTCAGACAATGGCAACGCCATCTTCTAGGTGTTCAGGCCAAAAACTTGGGGTCATCCTTGACTCCTCTCTTTCTCTCATAACATCCATGTTCAATTTGTCAGAAAATCCTGTGACTGTGCCTTCAACAGACATCCCAGAACCTGATTACTTCTCACACCACCACTGCCCACACTCTGAGCCCCCATCGCCTCCCGCCTGGGTTGCCACCTTCTGCTCTCCCTGCCTCTACCCTATGCCGCCATGGTCTGGTCTCAGTCCAGCAACCAGAGGGATCCTCTCAACTCACAAGTCAAAGCATGACACCCCCTTGCTTAGAACTTTGCAGTTGGAGTAAAAGTCAGACTCCTTATTGTGGGCTCCAGGCCCTCTGAGATCTGGGCCTCTGCGGCCTCGGAGACCTCATCTCCCCCCACCACTCCCTCCATTCCAGCCACGCTGGCCTCCAGCTTGAACATGCCAGGCATGCCCCACCTCGGGGCCTTTGCACTGTCATCTGCTTCAGGTTTTTACTCAGATGTCACTATGGCAGGTTGAATCATGTACCCCAACAAAAGACATGTTCTTAATCTGAATTGCTGTAGGTATGAAACCATTTGTAAATAGGACCTTTTGAAGACATCTTTTAAGGCGTGGCCAAATTGAATCAGAGTGGGTCTTAATCTCTGTTACTGGAGGTCTTATATAGAGAAGAAATTCAGATGCAGTCAGTCAATAGAAACCAGAAATTCTGGGAGTAGCCAGAAGACATAGGAGCCAAAAGTCAGAGAAAGCCACCGGAGACCAAGGACTCACCATGTGACAGAAGACTGCTGTCCCAAGAATGCCACAGACTCCTAGAGAAAGCATGACCTTCCTGACACCCTGATTTGGGATTTCTGGCCTCCAAAACCATGAGCCAATAAATTCTTGTGGATTAAAGCAAACTCACTGTGTTGTATTTGTCATAGCAACCCTGGCAAACTAAGACAGTCACCTTCCCTGACCACTTTATTTAAAATGGTAGCTCCCCTCACCTCAGCCTGCGCTGTTCTTTCTTTTGTCCTCAGCACACATCCCATCTAATGTACCATTCATTTAATTTGTTTTGCATATTGTCTATCTCACTCTGCTGGAAAGTAAATGTTAAGAAGGCAGGGATATTCACAGCTGGCTCCCCAGCATCTGGAACAACACGGAACACAAAGTAATATCTCTCTTTAGATCGATAGATCGATAGATAGATAGATAGATAGATAGATAGATGATAGATAGACAGACTAAAGAAAGGAAGGAAGCAATGAAGAGAAAAACTAATTGCTCTCCCCACCCAGGAACACTGGGCTGCCCATAAAGTGCAACAGTAAAAGGAGGCAACAATGGCCATGATGGAATGGTCCCTGGGTGCTGGGGACATGGGCTGCTGGGGAGGCACACTTGCAAACTGACATTCACAGAACCAGCTGGTAAATGAGTGGACAGAGGGTAGCACAGGGGCCTGTGAGAGTCCAGAAAAGAGCTTATGCTCCATGGAAGGCTTCCCGGAGGAGATGACACCTGAGCCCTGGCTTGAAGTCCCACTTGCCATTCTCTCACCCATTACACCCAAGTCCAGCTATGATTTCAAGTCAGCAACAAGATAGAAAAGTGCCGAGTTGGGAGTCAGAAAAACCTGGGTTTGCATATTGGTTTACATGCTGGGTGACTTTGGGCAAATCACTTCCTCTTGCTGAGTCTCAGTTCTCTCACGTGTAAGATGGGGCACCTGCTGGCCCAAGCAGTTCTTAAATCCCTTCGAACATTAGGCATCAATCAAGCTATGGAGGTTCACTGCTCACATCTCCCTTCAAGGGAGAACCTGCAGCAAGGAGGTGGTTAGCCGCAGCCTCCACTGCAGTGCTTTGGGACCTGCTGCAGCATCCAGGGTGAGCTGCACTCTCCTGGGTGGCCCCAGCTAATAACCCAGCACGGCAGGAGAACCAGGGCCCAGTCATTTCTGCCCAATGTGGGGCTCCTCTAACAGGTGATGTTTTGCTCTGGGGCTCCCCACCGAGCTCCCCGATTCTCTCAGAGCTGCACTGCAGACTGAGGCCCTTCCTATTGAATCCTTCCTTCCCACTTTCCTTGCATACTTACCCAGAGGCCGAGGGAAGGCATCCTAGAGGAGGGGACACTGGGGCTGGGTCTTCCAGGTGGACCAGGGAAAAGACACTCCCGGTAGAGGGTCTGGCATGTGCTGCTGAGGGTCCAGGAAAGGGGAGCCCCTGCAGAGTTTCAATCAATGGAATGTTACAGTCAGATCCGAGTTAGAAGGGGTGGGAGATGGACGGGGGAGGGCAGGAGAGGAGGCAGGAAGAGAGTGATGAGTCTGAGATGATGGAGCCCAGCCTAGGGCTGGGACCTTGGAGCCACAGGGTCGGAGAGTGGTTGGAAAGATGTTTAGTTGTTTTGGAGACAGAATCTCTAGAGTTGGAAACTTGGGGACTCCAGGAGCTCCAGTTGCTCTTTCCGAGTTCCCATGGCAGACCGCCTATGGGGAGTGGTGTCTAGGAGGACCTCAGGGTGCTGGCCTGGTGGCCAGGTGGGAGTGAGGGGGCTGTCACAGAGATGGGGAGCACAGGAGGAGGAGCGGCTTCAGGGGGAAAATGATGAGCTCAGCTTGGGACATTAGACGGTGCATCAGACAGGACGGTAGATCATCTAGAAGGAAGCTTCAGAGAGAGATCCTGGCTAGAGAAAGAGATGGTAATTAAAGTCGTGGCAGTAAAGGACAGCACCCATGAGAACTCATAATCGTGGATGGCTGTTGAAGAATCCAGGACCAAATATGGCAGGCTGTATCATTTGTTCTCAATTCTTCCTTCCACCATTGCCATGGTCCACTGAGCATGGAGTGTACTTCCCTGTCCTGTTGTCATTGGGTTTGGTTTGTTTGGGCCAATGGAACGTGGACAGAAGAGACAGCCTGACCAAGCCCAGGCCTTAGAGGCACTGCGTGTTTCAGCTCGCACCTCTTGAGTTTTGTCATTCACCATAAGAAAAGCATGCAACTAGGAACCATCCATCCCAGAATAAGAGACACATGGAGCCAGCCTGAGTCTGAACAATAGCCTGAAGCACAGCCTCCCGGGGCATTCCAGCCTATCTGCAGACCTGCCGGCAAGAAAAATAAATGTGTTTTTTTTTTTTTAAGGCACTAAGATTTGGTTTTTAGTTTTTATTGTGGTAACATAAATACAATAAAACATTTCCCATTTTAACCACCTCCAAGTATGTCAGTGACGTTAATTACATTCACAGTGTCATGCTATCAGCACCTCCATCCATTACCATAACTTTCTCACCATCCCAAACCGAAACTCTCTACCCATTAAGCAGTAACTCCCCCTTTCCTCATCCCGCCTGCCCCTGGTACCTGTAATCTAATTGAAATCAAGCAATATTTGTCCTTTTATGTCTGGCTTATTTCACGCAAGATGAGATCGTCAAGGTTTATCCATGTTGTAGCATGCTTCAGCACTTCATTCCATTTTACAGCTGAATAATATTCTATCATATGTATATTCCACATTTTATTCATCCATTCATTGGTTGATGGACACTTGGCTTGCTTCTACCTTTTTAGCTATGGTAGCTAAATATGCTGCTATGAACATTGGTATAGAGATATCTGGTTGAGTCCCTGATTTCAATTCTTTGGGGTATATACCTAGATGCAGGATTCCCAGGCGACATGGTAAATCTGTAGTTACCTTTCTAAGGAATCACCACACTGTTTTCCACAGTGACTGCGCCATTTTACCTTCCCACCAACAGTGCACAAGGGTTCCCATGTTTCTGCATCCTTGCTTATATTATTTCCTATATTTTTAATAATAGCCATCCTAGTAGGTGTGAAGTAGTATTTCACTGTGTAACAAACACCAAGATTTCTGAGTTGCTTGTTACAGCAATAGCTGACCAATACACCAAAGTAGAAGGGATCACAAAAGGTCACATTAAAAGTGCTGAATGTGTGAAAGTTATCATCACTTGGAAACACATATGAAATAATGCTAAGTAAAGTAAGGGAAGTCCATGACATTACATCCAAACCTCATTACAACCTTGTAAAAGACATGTCTGTGCATTGATCAGTGCAGGTGACACTGAGCAGATTATATGCTAAGCACCTTTTTCTGGGGATTGTCCCTGCCAGTCATAGATTTTCAAAGTAGGTTCCATCCTCCTGCAAGTTGACCTCTTGGCCTCAGTGACGAGGAGGAAAGACCAGAGCCAAGTGGGGCCAATCATCCCCTTCCCAGGAAATTCCATCTAGGACAAAGTGAAGAGTTCAGTTTCTCTTTGGGTGAGTGAACCATAATAAGATTAATCTAGGGCCTATTTTCTGGCCTTGTTTTTAGCTCATCCTGAGGTCTGACTGCATCCCTGCCCTTGGAGCTTGGGAGACTCCACTGTATCCCTCAACTGAATTCTGAAACTAGTGCACCTCAGGTTTCTGTTACAGACCAAAGAGGACTAATACAAACAGAGCCCTGTGGGAAGCAGAAGATGGAATTTTTGAGTCTATGAAATTCTATTTGATAAAGTGTATATTATTATGCTGCTGCCATTCCTCGAGGGCCAAGGAGAAGGTCTGATTCCACCTTGCATGTCCAGCGCCAGTCTCAGGCCTGGCATAGACTGGGTAATCAGCAAAGGTGTTTTGAATTGAGTAATTACAGGAAGCCGTGGTGAGCAGCACTATCCCTGTGGCTGGTTGGGGTTTTTCTAATTTTCTGCTCTGAAGAACAGCACCCAGGGTTCCCTCTTAAGCACACGACGTCAGGGGACAGGTTGTCACCTCCTCAACTCTCCTTTTCCCTTCCCCTCCCCTGCTGTTCCTAGAGATACGAGATGTGTTCCGGTTTGCTACTGCTGCTGTTACGCAAAACACAAGAAATGGATTGGCTTTGATAAAGGGGGTTTATTTGGTTACAAGTTTACGGTTCTAAGTGTCCAAACTAAGGCATCAACAAGAGGATACCTTCACTGAAGAACGGCCGATGGCGTCCAGAACACCTCTGTTAGCTAGGAAGGCACAAGGCTGGTGTCTGCTGGTCCTTTGCCCACGGATTGTGTTTCAAAATGGCTTTCTCCAAAATGTCTCTCTCAGCTTCTCTCTCTCAGCCTCTGTGCATGCTTAGTTCTTTCTCCCAGGGTGTTTCTAAGCATCTGGGGGTCCTCTCTTAGCGTCTCCAGGGCAAAATCTGGGCTTTCTCTCTTAGCTTAGCATCTCCAAACATCCTTCTGTCCGCATCTCCAAACATCTCCCAGAGTCAGCAAGCATTTCTCGGGGCATTTTTTTTGTCCTCCTGCTCTCTGTGTGAGCTCCCTTTAATGCTAATGCCTCCATTAAGCAAAATACCAGAAATGGATTGGCTTTTATAAAGGGGGTTTATTTGGTTACAAAGTTCCTGTTCTAAGGCCATAAAAGTGTCCAAACTAAGGCATCAACAATAGGATACCTTCACTGAAGAACGGCCGATGGCGTCTGGATCACCTCTGTCAGCTGGGAAGGCTCGTGGCTGGCGTCTGCTCCGGGGTTCTGATTTCAAAATGGCTTTCTCCAAAATGTGTCTGGGCTTGTCTCTCTTAGCTTCTCCAGAGCAAACTCTGGACTAGCATCTCTTAACTAAGTGTCTCCAAACATCCTCTGTCTGCAACTACAAGCATCTCTAAGCATCAGCAAGCATTTCAGTCCGCTCCTAGCATCTCTTAAAGGACTCCAGTGATCTAATTAAGGCCTGCCCTGAATGGGCAGGGTCAAATCTCCATGTAATCATTCAATCAAGAGGTCACACCCTAATCAAAATGATTAATAAGTCTGCCCCACAAGATTGCATTAAAGAATATGACTTCAGGGGGACATAATATATCCAAATCAGCACAGGATGCTCCTCCTTGCCTCGGCAGGATGGTACAGGGAAAAATACCAGATGCTTGAATCCTGGCTCGATCACCTACTAGCTGGGTGACTTTAGGCAAGCTACTTAACCTCTCTGTGCCTCTATTTCCTCATCTGTAAATGTAGTAATGGTGCCTACCTCACAGGTAGGTTTGTTATGAAGTGTCAGAGTAAAATGCTTGGGCCAGTGCCTAGTACACAACACAGACTAGAGCCACAGCACCAGACCCATTCAGGGGGATCTGTGAGCCCAAACTCTCTCACAATGATACCTAGGCATTATTTGCCTTTTTCCACTACATTGACCCTCCACTAATGGTGCAAAAGCAGTGGTGGGTAAAACTGCAGTCTCCATGCCCTGAATCAAGGCAGTGGCAATGAACTAGTTAGCAGTCTTTGAGTTCCTCACTGACATCCACTCTCAGTAAAAAAAACTGTCTGGACCGATCAAGAAAGCCCTTGATGAAGCAATAAAAAATATTTGTTTCAGTATATCTCAACCCTTGAATGCATGTCTTTTTAATATTCTGCATGACAAAGTGGAAGTATCATAAAGCACTTCTGCCCCATGCTGAAAAACAATGGCTGCCTCCAGGAAAAGCACTGGTGTAACTTTGAATTGTGAGCTGACCCAGCCACTGTTTTCATAGAACGACTGATAGCTAGATTACAGTTAGAAAGGCTTGGGTATCTGGCAGACATTTTCTCAAAAATAAATAAAGTGAGTAAGTCACCTTAAAGAAGACTGACAGTCTTGTTGCTAAGGACACAATTCAAGCTTTCAAGTGAAAACTAGAATTTTGGGAAAATTGTGCTCACTACTGTGAGCTCAACAACTTCCTAATACTTCAAAACTTTCCGATGAGATCAGTGGTAATATTAACAAATATGTTTTTTTATATTGTATACTGAAATTTGTCTATATTGAGAAGTTCCGCATAATTTGATGAACCCAGTTTTTTTTCCCCAAATGACCAGTGCGCATCATGCATGGGTAAAAGATACATTCAAGTTCAAAAAAGACCAATGGTCTTTAATGTAACTTCTACAAAAAACTCATGGATCTGATTTCAGATCCTAAGCTCAATTAACCTTCAAAAAACTACCACTTACTTGAAAGTGGTTAGAATGGGAAATTTTATGTTGTATATATGTTACCACAATAAAAAATTTTTTAAAAACCAGAGAATTGTACAACACAAAGAATGAACCCTAATGTAAATTATGGATTTTAGTTAATAACCTAATTATAATAATATTGGTTCATCAATCATAACAAATATACCATATCAAGGCAAAATGTTAATAATAGGGAAAACCACGTGTGAGAGGAGGGAGAGAACTCTGTACTTTCTCCATGATTTTTCCATAACCCTACAACTGCTCTAAAAAGTAAATATAAAACATTAAAAAGAAAAGAAACTACCCCTTATCTAATTGAGCTAGTATCATCAAAATCATTTTAAAATGCCATTAAAATACTTCTATCTTTTCTCCCCATATCTGTCTGAGCCTGTATTTTCTTCATAAACCTCAATCAAGAGAAAACATTGCATGAGACTGTAGGCAGAAACATATATGAGAATCCAGCTGGCTTGTACTAAGCAAGATGTTGAAGAAATCTGTAAACATATATAACAATGCCACTCTTCTAAGTTTTGGTTTTGGAACATATAGCTCCTTTTCATAAAAATATGTTATGTTTTGTTAATTGGTAACGATTCCGTAAATCTACAACTGCTCCAAAGGAATATCTAATTTAATGTTATTTAAAATGAATTACATAATTTTTTTTTAATTTCTCAGTTTTTATTACTGATAGATACAAATCATGTAAACAGAAGTTCTTCGGAGTCCTCCATAATTTTTAGGAACATAAAGAAGTCCTGAATCTCAAAAATTTGGGAACCACAGCTTCAGTAACCCTAGAGCTTAGTATTACTATTCTCTACCATCACCAGGCAGCAGGGGGCAGCAGAGGCAGCCAAATGAAGGCAGCCCCTTAGCCTTTAGTTAAAAGTATTGTGCGCCTCCTGGCGGAGACAGCAGCAAATCTGACAGACTTCACAGCTCAGGGGGTAACAGACTCTGGCAACCGAGAGGGATGGGGCCAAACGAGACACGCACTCCCGTGGGGAGTCTTAGGTGCTGGTACAGGGTAAGCTTGGAGTTACCGCAGTCATAGTTATTCTCATCGGCAGGTGGTAAAATCTGGTGGAGGGAGGGCACCCCAAGGACTGGGGGTCCGAGCAGAACATAAACCTCCCCAGCCCTTCGAGACTAGAGCCCGATCAGGCATCAGGGAAAATGAGAAGAGGGGCCAGGTATCATTTTTTTATTAACTTGACACAGCCATGTCCTGAAGCCACCATCCCCGGCCCCTAACGTCTCCACCATGTGAGGGGCCACCACAGATTCTTGGCTCCCACCTTGGCCAGGCTTGTTGCTGGACAGCTACCCTGAGACTTCCTGCAGCCCCGGCTGCCAGCTTCGCGCTTCTCCTCATGGCTCCTGCTCCACCTGGCCCTCTCCTGGGCAGCCTCACTGGGGCACCGTGGACCCCAGGCCTCACCTCCCCCTGTCCCCATCCTGACACGGCCATCACCCCAACATTCCCCAAAGAAAGTGCTGCCCCTCCTGGGTCCAGGTGGGCCCCTGCCCCTCCGACTCTTCTGGGGCTCACTCTGTCACCTCCTCTCTCACGCAGCTTTCCCTCCTCCTCCAACATCCCAAATGAAAAATGGAAAACAACAGGTCTTGGTGAAGATGCGGAGAACCAGGAATACTCGGGCATTGCTGGTGGGAACGTAAAACAATGCAGCCTCTGTGGAAGACGGTTTGGCAGGTCCTCAGAAAGTTAAGTGAAGAACTACCATAGACCCGGCAATCCCACTTCTAGGTTTATACCCCAAAGCAGGGACTCAAACAGATACCTGCACACCAACGTCCGTAGCAGCAGTATTCACAAGAGCCAAAAGGTAGAAGCAGCCCAAGTATCCGTCGACAGATGAGAGGATACACCACATATGGTATATGCCCACCATAGAATAGCATCTAGCAGTAAAACTGAGTGAAATTCTGATTCATGCAACAACATGGATGAACCTCAAAGATCACATGTTGAATGAAATAAGCCAGACCCAAAAGGACAAATACTGTATGATCTCACTTAGATGAAATAAGTAGAATAAGTACATAGAGCCAGAAAGAAGACTGCAGGATACCAGACTACTGGGGAAGGAATGGGGAGTTAGTGCTTAATGGGTGCAGAGATTCTGGGATGATGGAAAAGTTTTGGTAATGGATGGTGGTGCTGTAGGCACAACACTGAATATAATTTAACATGACTGAACTGTATACTTGAAAGTAGTTAAAATGGGAAGTGTTATGTTGTATATATGTTACCACAATAAAAAATTAAAGAAAAAAAAAATCCTAAACTTAAAACCTCCTCCAGCTTGGCTATCTCTTCCAGTTGCTCCCAAGCCTGCAGCTCTTTGTTATTAGCCTGAGGGAGCTCTCTGCACTGTCTCCTAGTGCACCCCTGTCCCTGCCCCCACCTCTGTGCTGAAACTGCTCCCCAAGTCACCCACAAGCCTAAGAGACTCCTAACTGCAGTCTTTACCCTCCCGGCCCTTGGAGACCTTTCCCTGAGTTCGGCTCTTCTCTCAGCTTCTGCTCTGCACTCCCCTCTATGGTTCTCTAATGGGCTCCAGCCCCCGGCCCACCCCCTTTGCTGCTGGTTTTCCTCATTCAGTCCTTAGCGTGCCACACTCCCTGGGGCGCCCCCCACTCATCCTAAAGGCTGACGACTCCCAGGCTGCAGCCTCTAGCCTTGACTCCTCTCCTGAAATCCAGACTTGCCTACCTCAGACATCTGCCAAAGGCCCCTCAAACTCACCATGCCCCAAACCACATCGCTGCCCTCCCCAATTCCTGCCATCTCAGGGTTCCCCGTCCCAGTGAATGGCAACCTCCCCCCTCCCCGATTCCCACCCCCTCCCACGTACCCAGCCCAACCCTGGGTGTCACCCCAGGCTCCTCCATCTCCTCCCACCCATCCCTGCCAATAGGGATGCAATCAGTAGGTCTTGCCTCTGTCCCCCTAGATGTTCTTGACTCCCCCACCCCATAGCCAGGACCCAGAATCGGATCCTCATTATCTCCTCGTCACCTGAACTCTTAAAAATAGTCCCCCAGCCAGTCTCCCTGCCTTTTCTAACAGTGGCCAGGACCATGTATCTTAAAAAGCTCATCTGCCTTGTTACTTACCCACACTCAGCCCCCCAGCTCCTGTCTGCTCTCAGCACAAAAGCTAAATTCCATGACAAGGACCTTGTGTGACAAGTCCCCCTGCCCACCCTCCCCAGCCATGGCCTTTCTTGACCTTTCTGCTGTGGCACTGATTTTGGCTTCCCACCCCTGCACCAGGCTGCTCCAAGCCTCTGGGCCTTTGCCTAGGCTGGCGCCTCAGCTTGCAATGTTCTTTTCCTCCCTCGTCCCCCAGCTAACTCCTATTAATCCTGCAAGACCCATTTGGGGCTCATTCTTCTTGGGAGGCTTTCCTTGGGTCCTAGGGATTGTCTAACATTTATCAAGCATTTCTGTGTGCCAGGCCCTGTCCTCAGCACATTACCTGTATTCACTCATTAGATCCTCACAATGACTCTATGAGGTAGGCACGATTATCATACCCATTTTACAGATGAGGAAACTGAGATGCAGAGAGCTGCCCCAGGTCACTCGGCAAGTAAATGATGGAGCTGGGATGGGAGCCCAGGAGTCTGGCTCTGGGGCTCAGTTCGTCAGCTACCTACCACCCTGTTCCGGTTTGCTAATGCTGCAATTATGCAAAATACCAGAAATGGATTGGCTTTTATAAGGGGGTTTATTTGGTTACAAATTTACAGTCTGAAGGCCACAAAAATGTCCAAATGAAGGTAGAAGGAAGGCCAATGGCGTCCAGAAAACCTCTGTTAGCTGGGAAGGCATGTGGCTGGCATCTGCTGAACCCAGGTTGTGTTCCAGCTCCTCTCTCAGCTCCTGTGCTTTCTTCAAAATGTTGTTCTTGGGGCATTTTGTCCTCTCTTAGCTTCTCTGGAGCAAACACTGGGCTAGCATCTCCAAAGCATTAGCAAAAGTCTGCTTTCAGTGGCTGTCTCCAAAATGTCTCTCTGAGCTGCTCTTCAAAATATCCCTCTCAGCTGCTCTGAGGTCCTTCTGTTTGTGAGCTTTTTTATAGGGCTCCAGTGGTTAAATCAAGACCCACCCTGAATGGGTGGGGTCCATTTCTCCATGGAAAGAATTTAATCAAACATTTCACCCACAGTTGATTGAGTCATATATCCATGGAAACAGTCAATCAAAGATTTCCAACCTAATCAACACTAATACGTCTGCCCCCACAAGATTGCACTAAAGAACATGGCATTTTAGGGGACATAATACATCCAAACTGGCACACGCCCCATCCCCAGGGTTCCCAGAACCTGGTGCTGGCCTCCCTGGTGGTACCACCGCTCCCCAGTGCAGCTGTGTCAGGACCTGCGTCCCACACCCAAGCTTGCCCTTGCCCTCCCACCTTCACCTCTAAGGCCCTAGCACCCAGTCCAGACCTGGCACAAAAGAGTGGCTTGGTGAAGGTTTGGCCGCCTGGGTTCTGGTCAGGGTAGGAAATAAAGAGCAGCATATCTGTGGTTATCAGTGAGCTTATAGTCTAGTGGGCTGGGAGGGTCCTTTACGCAGGTGAGGCCAAGTGGAGAGGGAGGCTGAGAGGAGGGGAACAAAGGAGCTTCCTCCCAGAGTGGCTATTTTAGGCTCACGGGTGTGGCTGGAGGGAGAACAGCAGGGCCCAAGCTGGGAGAGGCCCAGATGGAGGAGCAGATCCTCCGCCCCTCCCGCAGCCAAGAATTTTGACAGTCTTCTTGGAGCAGGCAAGCAGCCACACCGAGAGCTCTATAATCAGGCCACTGCCAGCGTGAGGCTGCCTATATGGGGCCAGGCTGGCCCTGCCCGCCGCCACCAGATTCCTTAAGAAACCTGTCAGAGTTTACACACTGGGAGGATTATGGGTGCTTGGAAACAGAGAATGTTAGAAACAGAGAACCTTAGCACCTTAAGAATGCTAGGATCACATGGTTAGTAGTTGCAGAGGGTTATAGTTATAGAATATTAGCAACATAGATTCTGAGTGTGAAAGAATTGTGGGGTTATGGAAGTCTGGAGCCGGGTGGACCCACTGAGTCACCCAGCCCAAGCCTGTCATTTGCAAAGGCAGCCGGAGAGAAGGAGATGAGGCCCTAAGGGCTAGGCGAGGGTGCGAGGCTCCTGACCCAGGCCGGTGTCCTTTACCAGCCATCTCATCTCAGACATCAATCAGCAAACTGCTGCTCCAGGCCATGGCCTAGGAGTGGGAGAGGGCCAAAGTGTGGGGGTGGTTCTAGAAATATAAAAAGATAGTGGCTCTAACCCTGAGGGGTTTTTGTTACAGGCCTGTACAAAAAATGACTAGTAATAAAGGTCACTAAGTGCTGACTGCTTCATGAAGGTGATCTCATTTAATAATAACAGCCTTATGAGGCAGACATCTAATTATTCCCATTTTATAGATGAGAAAACAGGGATTCAGAGAGGTTAAGTGACCTGCCCAAAGTCACACAGCTAACAAATGGTTGGTGGAATTTGAACCCAGGCAGGATTTGAAACCCACATGCATGACTCTAGATTATACTGCCCCCAGGAGTATGTTCATGTGACAGGATGTGATATGATATATGAAAATAATAGAATAACCATATGATTGAATAAGTGATGTGAAGAGACAGACAAAGCTCTGTGGGAACATAGAATCGTGGATTCCCCAAGGCTTAGGAGACCTCCCTGGCCACTGGTTGGACCCCTCTTCCTGGGCCTCCTGACAGGGTAAGCCTGCCTGTGCATCTCCAGTGATGAGATCACCCTCACTTGGTCTCAGATCATCCCATTCCAGAAAGTTCCATCCTGTACCAAGCCCAAATAGGCCATCCACTGAGGGGTTCTTGGCTGCCCTCTGGGCCACGAAGTGTACCCCATCCCTTTCGACACCATGACTCTGCCAGGATGGGATACAATGGACAATGATGTGTCCCCGCCACTTCGCATGCCGAGCTGACCTGCTCTCCTTTCCTGGCTGCTGGCCTGGTTCCTCTGGCAGCCACAGCCTGGCTTGGCGAGATGCCTCCTCTGTTGACTTCTTCCTTGTGTCTCCTTTGAAGCTATCATCTATTGAGTGCCTATTAGGAGCCAGGCACTTACAGATGGCAGTTTACCTCTAGCATCCTGGGTGGTGGGTGTCTGTGCCTGACTAACAGAGATGGAGACAAGCTCAGGGCAGTGAGTTACTTGCCCAGGCCACACAGTTGGGGGGAACAGAGCCAGGGCAGGATTCCAAGTCGGTGCAAGTCCTCGGCCCATGCTCTCTCCTCTTGCACGCTGATCTCATTTATTCCTCACCACTGTTGAGAAGGGCACCATTTTCATCTTCATTTACCCACAGGGAAGCTAAGGCACAGAGAAGGGAGGTGACTGGGCCAGGCGGTGCGTCTGGTTCTGAAGCCCCAGTACCACATCCCACATGTTCCACATCCAACTGGGCAAGTGGCTTTGTCACCCCCTTCCCCTCCTGCCTCCACCATGGGCATACTCTTACCCAGACCCCCCACCCTTCCAGCCCAGCCAGGCTCAGGTTTTCATCCTGCCAGTTCCCCTCCCTGACCTCCTTCGGCAGTAAATTGAGCATAAAGTTTCCCTGGGCGTGCATGTGTGCATGTGCATGTGTGTGCCCCAGCCCCCACGAGTCTCACTCTGCATTGGACTGATGCTTCAGGGCCACTGGGGGGCAGCCCCCAGCCAGGGACTGGGAGGGGCAGGAGGGCTGGGGGCCGGCAGGAGGCCCTTGGAATGTACGTTGGTGGGCAGGAGTCCGGCCAAGCCTCTTCCCTCCCTTTACTGCCCACCTCTGTAGATGCTCTGATGCCCTTAGGATAAAGTTCAAGCTCAAAGCTCCACCTCACACAGCCTCCACCTGCTCCTCGACCTTCATCTCATTTATCAGACACTCACATAGGGCCTACTGAGTGCCAACACGATCCTAAGTATTTAGAAAAATCAACTCACTCAGTCCTCATAAATACCCTATGAGGTAGGTACTAATATCATCCCTGCTTTACAGATGAAGGGACTGAGGCATGAGAAAGGATTCAAACTCCTGCAGGTGGCTCCAGCCTATGTTCTTATCTGCTCCATTACAGTGTCATGCTACTTAGGCCTCCCTGGCCACAACCTCAATTTCTCCCTTCCCGCGTCATTCCTGTTCCCCTAGACACACCAAACTTCTGTCCACCCGCAGTGCACCTGCCCATTCCCACGTTCACGCCTCTACCTAGAACACTCTTCCCCCGTCTATCTTGACAGGTTCAGCTTATCCTTGGATTCCCAGCTCAAGTGTTACCTTCCCTGTGAAGCTGCCCTTTACCCCACCCTGCCCTTCCCCTGCCAAATCAGGGAGCCTCTTCTCCACTGCAGAGAGCTCTGCTCCACACTTGTGCCTGGGACAGGCCTCGTCTGACTGTCCATCCCTTCAGGCCCCATGCCTGGAATAGGACCTCGTGCAGCTCAGGGGATGCAGTGAATGAGTGACTGGGCTGAGCCCTGCTGGGGGCACAGAGAAGCCAGATTCCATCCCTTGCCCTCTAGAAGCTCGTAATCTCGTGGGAAAACCGAACCATGAACAGCCCAAGATCCAAGAGAGTCCCAAGAGAGGCACCAAGAGCCTGCAGGTGACACTCTCTGAAGGAGGATTTGAAGACTGCCCACTGGGGATTCGGGGGACTCAGGATGTCGTGTGGGCCTTGGAAAATGCCCACTGACCAAAGGGGGCACCTGCAGGCAGGGGAGATGAGAAAAGGATTACAGGCTGGCACAGAGGTAGGAAAACACAAGGGATGTCCAGGGCTGGGTGAGTTCAGTTGAGTCGAGCAGCCCAGCAGCCAGTGAGCTGCAGGGGGCAGAGCATCTGCCTGATGCCCCGAGGTGTGCCCAGTGCCATCAACACTGAGCACAGAGCCTGCACGGAGCAGGGGCACTGTAAGGATTTGCTAGAAGCCAATCTCGTTGGGGTGAGAAGCCTTATACAATGTATACTATTTAAGAAAAATAATGTAAAATTACAACTATAAATGTAGGCATGAAAGTGAATGCTTATTTGTAATGAGAAATGGGAAGGAGCTGCTCAGTGGGAGGTCCCTGAAACTTAAACTGCAGTGGCTTCACAGTTATTCCACTTCTGGTTAGAATATAAGGAGGGTGGAAGGTTCTTGGGAGCAGTGGGCACCAGGCTCAAAAGGCTGGCATTTTCCCTCAGCCTAGAGGCACCAGTTCAGAGCAAGCCACCAAAACCATGACCATGTCATGCTACTTAGGCCTCCCTGGCTGCAAAAAGGCCCAATTCCCCCAGGTCAGGAGCTCCACCCCTACCCCAAGATGGTGGTCAGAGGGTGAATGTGGGCGTATGAGGCCTGTTTGCCTGTCACTTCCTGGTGACCTTGGGCACTCCTCTGCTGGGCCTTAGGGGTCAATGGAGGGGCTTGGCTGAAAGCCTCCTTTTCATTCCGGCATTCTGCTCATGTTGACCCACTGATGAGGCTCTCACAGCACGGACAGCCAGAGAACCTGTCTAAGAGCCTCATTCATTCATCTCCAAAGCTGAGGACTCGCAAGGGCTGGCAGGGCACTATGCTGGGGGCGGGAGGTCAGGTACTGCCCTGGAGGCGCCCCCAGCCCAGTGGGGGGAGCCAGGCATGGGATTAAATACAGAACTTTCAAGCCGAGGGAGCCCAGACCAAAAGCAGGCTGCCCAGGGGGGTCCAGGGAGGCTTCTCAGAGGAGGTGACATTCAATTTGAGAGATGGAGCATTCATTCAACAATCATTTACTGAACACCTACTACGTGCTGGGCTCTGAGGCCACAGCACTGAGCAGGACAGCTGGGCATTAAGCCTCATGTTTCTCTCCTTCAGCCCAGCAGGGGAGCAGGAATTAACTCAGGAGAGAAGGGGAAATGGCACCCCAGACAAGGGAAAGAGCAGGGGCAAACACATGGAGGAACAGAAGAGCATCCCACTTGTTGATGGAGCTGAGAGAAGCCTGGTGTAAGGGGAGAGGGGAGTGATGGGGAGATGCTGCTGGTGGGATCAGCAGAAGGCAAATATAATGAAGGGGCCAGAATGACAGGCTAAAGGCTTGATCGTGCTGGCAATGATCAAGCAGAGAAGCAGAGGGAGAAGTCATCAAGTTCAACACTTAAAGCAAAACTGCCCCCTACCAGCCTTCTGGCCAAGGAGGCCAGTCCAAGCTTTCTGGAACCACGCCCCCCCACCCCCACCCATCCCTGGGCCTGGCTAAAAGAGGGCACCCCGCTAGCCTGGCTTTTGGCCTCCAGCTTACCCACACCCCTGTTTCTTCCAACCAGACTCTCAGCCCTAAGGCTGGTGCACTCTAGAGGGGATTTGGTCCAGGCTTCAGCAAGGACTCTGAACCCTCCTCTGCCAGGCCCCCCACCATTTGCCTCTTGTGTACTTTATTTTCATGCTACCTGGTTTCCCAACAAACCTCCATCATTCCCATATCAATTCCTGGCTTCAAAACCTCCCAGATGTGAATATATCTCAATAAAATGAAGATTAAAAAAAAAACAAAAACCTCCCAGGGGTCCCCCTCTGACAACCAGTGAATCCAAACTCAAACTTCTTCAAGGCTTGAGCCTAAGCACATCCCTTCCGAGTTTGGGAGCATGAGGAAGACCCCAACAGAGCTCATGACCCTTAGAATCAAGTTCAAACTCCCTCCTGCCTGGCCACGTCTGCCTCTCCAGACTTCTCTCACCACACCACTGCTTCTGCTGTCCCTTCCTAGGTAGCTCCAACCACCCTGAGCTTCTCTAGGTTCTTTGAAAGGGCTATGCTCTCCCTCACCTCCAGGTTTCTGCCCCGGCTGCCCTCTCTATCCGACTCCTGTACATTCCCTGAGGCCCCCACTTAATCTGGCTACCCCCTTACTTCTGGCCTCGGCTTGCCTGTCACTCCCTCAGGGAATCCTCTCCTAAGCCCCCAGCCTAGGCCAGGGGCCCCGGAGATGTCTTTCAGACTCCACACCTTTGCATGTGCTGTTTCCTTTGCTAGAAAGTCCTTCCCTCCATCCTCTGTAGGTAGCCCTGGTGCCTGCAGGGAATTGTTTCCCTGGCAAGCAGCATCTTTATTCCCCCCTTATAGATGGGGAAGGCTCAGAGAGGTAAAGTAACCAGTTCAAAGCCATGCAACTTTTCCTGGGGGATGTGTGGATAGAACCCTGCACCAGCCGTGTGGTTTTGGGACCATCACTTTGGCCTCTCTGTGCTTCCGTGGTCTCATCAGTGAATGGGGGTACCTACTGCACAAGGATGGAGTGAAGCTTACGAGAGCTGTACTGTGCCACTTCCATTCCTTCACTCCTCAGGCTCATTAGTGGCTTCCACATCGCCCCCAAAGCACATTCAACACTCATTCATTCATGCATCAACCCCGTCCGACGCCTGCTCTTTGCTCAGCCCTGTGCAGGGCGCTGGGGCCCGGGAGATAAGTCAAACATAGCTCCCGCACCCACGACGCTGGGGGTGGGGAGGGGCGGGCATGGCCAACAGATACAGCACGATTCAAGGTCTCTGAGTGAGCTACCCTCGCGCACTCTGCTCTCGACTTTGTATTTTTAAAGCTGCGAATGCCGCTCCTCCCGGGGATAGGCGCTGGGAAAAAGGAAGTGTTGAAGAGAGAGCCGCTCTGTATTTTCAAAGACTCATTTTTCACCGCTTCCTGAAATCTGAACATTTCACACCACCCAACGCTGACCTCCGCGCGCTGAGCCCTAGAGACTTGGAGAGGAGGAAGAGGACCATTAGGGCGGGGTCTCCGGCTTCCCTGGAGACATCCCCACTCCACCCTGCCTTTCCCCTCCTTCTTTTCCTCCCCTCCCCCCTTCACATGGCAGGTCCCTAGGCCCCGTTTCAGACCCAGCAGCCACCTCCCCTCTCCCGCTACCAGCTTCCAGGTTCCCCCCATCCTCTCCCTCCGCTCTTTAGGAGCCCCCACTCCCTCTATTGTCCTCGCTCCAGCCGCACCTCTCCATTACCCTGCCCTCTCCCAGGCAGAGTACGCTTTCCGCAGCGCTCCGCTCTCTTCCCACCCTCTGATTGGCTTCTACCTCCCGATGGCGCGGAGCCGGGGAGGGGACCAGGAGCGCGCCCCCCTCCCCACCCCGGGGCCCGGGCGAGAGGCGGGGCCCCCAGTGGACTCCGCCCCTCCCGGGCGGGGCCCGGCTGGCTGGCGCACGGGCGCTGGGCGGCGCTGCTGCGGCTCCGGCTCCGGCTCCGGCTCCGGCTGCTGCTCGGGTGGGGGTGAGCGGCGGCGATGACAGCGGCGGTGGCAGCGGCTGAGGCGCGGGGCTGAGCGATTGGCGAGCGAGCCGCAGAAAGAGGAAGTGGAGCCGCGGCCCGGAGCCGGTTGCCGTGCCGAAGTCCGCTTTATTTTGTCCAGCGAGCAGAGTCCGGATCTGGGAAGACTTCCCCGCGGGGCTCCTACCGGCGCCCTGCCCTGCCCGGCCTGCCCCAGCCTCGGGCTCTGCGCCGGGACGCTCCCAGCCCCGCGGTCCCGGGCATCGTGGCCGGGACGCCCCGAGGCCCCGAGCCTGATTCGGTGAATCAGTGCGGGACGCCCCTGGTCCGGTGGTTGCCGGCTCCTTCCCAGCCTTTCTATCCATGTGTGTCAGAGACCCCAGCCCTCCGCCCCGGGGTTAACGCACGGTGCCCCTAGCTCCCCGACCTGGGTGCAGAGGAACCTGGGCGTCCCCAGCCCCTGGCTCGCGGAGACCTGAACCTTCAGCTGCCTCCGACCTGCTGTTTCGGACTTGGGACTGCACGACCGCCCGGCAAGCACCAGTCGGGGGTCCAGCGCCCCGTGAGGGGTCCGGGCGGGCAGGACAGTTGGACTGAACCGGACTGGGCTGGTGCTCGGAGCCCAAGCGGCCACCTTTTTTTCCGCCCCAGCTGAGGGACTCAGCGCTTGCCCCACAGAGGACTCGGGGCCAGCCTCCGCCCCGGCGGCCGGCAAGAACCGAGAGCTGCAGGTGAGAAAGCCCCAGATGGGGGCGAGGGCAGCCTCCGACCCCTCTGGGGCAGCGCCAGGGCCAGCTGCGGGCGTATAGGGGGCACTGGCGGAAGCTGGAGCTGGTGAGGAGGGGAAACGGGAAAGGGAGGGGGAAGGGAGAAAATGAAGGAGCATTTATTGAGCACCCATTGTGTGCAGGTCCGTGCCCTGCCCTTGCACAAATGTTCCCTCGTTTAAGGCTCCCTGGTACTAGGTGAGATATGTATCGTTATGGACACTTGCAGATGGGGAAATTGAGGCTTAACAGATTGTTCTTTTCACTCTGAGCTTGAAACTGGGGAGGAGAGAGAGTGGAGAGGGAAAGAAGCAGAGAGTGACAGGAGGAAGAAAGAAAGAGTATAGTGGGATAGTGGAAGTGGGGCTGGGGATCAAGACGGGAACACTGGAGCATCCAAAGGCTGATCCTGAGGCTGAGGAGGTGACTTCTCTTGGTCCCCTTCCCTCCTGCTCCCTGGCCATGTCACCTCCTGGGAAAGGTGACCCAGAGTTGAGGGCAGAGATGAGAAACTTCCCAGTTCCACAGCTTCCCTCTGTATGGGCCCAGGAGAGAGCAGCCTCCCCTGGCCCCGAGCCCAGATCCCATGTTCTGGGTGTGCCAGGCTCCATGGTCTCTAAGACACTGAGGTCCAGAGGTTCGGAGGTGATGCTTCTCTGCTGAGGAACTGGCTGTGGAGGTCCCCAAGCCAGAGCCTCTCACCCAGCTCACTTCCTTCACATCGCTAATGGGGAGACTGAGGCCCAGAGGGGAGCACCCAAGGTTCTCAAGTGAGTGGTTGAGCCAGAAGTAGATTTGAGAAAACCTTCCTGAACATCTGTCAAGGTGTCTACTTCTCCTCCCCTGTTACCATCCTCTGGGTGGTTGCCTGGGGTTTCCCCTACTCCTGATGTGAGGTCAGGTTGACCATGTGTGATGCTGCCGTGAGGGTCTGTGTGATCGGTGCTGCGATGTGCTAGCAGCCTAGTAGCCTTTGGGCCAGACAGAAGGTCCAGCCTCGCCCTCTGTAGGGTAGGAAACCCACAAGATATCTCTTGCCTTGGAGGTGGAGGGGGGGAGGAGGGGGTCTGATGGCAGGTGTGGGGCTACCAGGCTTGTGTGCACACAGCCCCAGATGTCTTGTATAGGGAGAAAGGTGTTATGAAAGAACCCTGGGCAGGAACTCTGTGCGCTGTTATGGGGGGGAGGGGGATGGCCTTGTCTGGTACTAGTTAACCCCTTTCATACCCAGTTTTCTAGAGTCACAGAGGAAGCCACCTTGGAAAGCCCCTAGGAAGCAGAGGAGGGTGGTGAGGGGTCATTTGAAGGCTGAAAGCTTAGGTCGCTGGGAATGGAGGTTTGGGGGAACTTGGAAGAGAAGGTAACTGAGGGGTTTGGGATCCCCCCCACCCTACCCTCAGTGAGGATTCAAATCCTTGTAATAATGCTTGTGCCTGAACAAAGCACCTCTTTGATGAAATAATTTCCCACCTGTGATCTCACCTCGTGGTGTGGTGGAAAGAGCCTGGAACCTGGAAGAAGCAGAGCAGGGTTGGGGAGCCACCTGGGACCTGTGGTTCCAAGCCTCACCTGTAAAATGGGATCAGGGCAGGCTGTGCCTCACCTACTCAGGTGATGGGGTGAGCACAGTCTGCTAACTACCAAGTGCTAAGAAGGAATCTGTTGTGTTTTCCAGGTCTGGGTTTGTTATTAATGGCTACATTGTGTGGGAAACTGAGGCTCAGAAAGGAGAAATGACTTGTCCAGGGCCCATGGGTTTGCTTCAGGAACTGAGTGCTGACTGCATACCAGTGCCCTGAAGGTTACCCAGGTAGAAAAGACAGTGTGACTACCAGCTCACGATCAGGTAGGCTAAGCAGAAGCCTGGAACCAAAACTGGAAAGAGACAGACAGTGGGAAGTTGCCGATCAGAGGACAGTGGGAATCTGCTCTGCCCTCCAACTGGACTGGCCATGGGGCAGGAGGCAAATCGCTTCACTCCTCTGAGCCAGTTTCTTCACCATAAAATTAGAATACCTCCTTTACCAGGTTGTTGTGAAGATTAAATGAAATGCAAAAATACAGCAGCCTGGCTAAATAGTGTTTGCTTCCCTGCGAGGAAAGGAAGCTAGAATTTTGACCAGGAAGAGTCTTTTAAATGGAAATCTGGAAAAATTCTCAGAGTTGTCTGTTGCAGGCTCAGAGACATGCTTTTGCTCACCGCTCAAGCCGTCACCCTCTGCCCACCTCTCCCTCCCCCGTTTCCATAGCCTTCTAGAATCTGCTCCGGGATGAAGGCAAGGGGCTCTGGATTCCACTGCCTCCCTCCCAGGCCGTTGGTTTCCTTGGGGCTGGTGTTCATTCCCTCTGGCCCATTGTCTGGCCTCCCTCAACACAAAGGTACATTTATTGCTCCCCTTACGCTGGGAGGCAGGCTGGGGAAATTGCACTGTGCTCAGCTGAGCTGCTGGATCCCACCAGAGGAGGTGGGTGGATCCTGTCAATGATCTTGGATGTGGGGATTGGGTTGGGGGTGGGGGAGAGGGGAGGGGACAAGGAGAAAGTGACTTATCAACCCGGCTCTTTCCTGTTGGGGGTGGGGTGTGAGACAATGGGAACTGCGCTAGCTGAGCTAGATTAAGCTGTGGGCTTCAGATTCCAAGTGGGTGGTGAAGGGGAGGAGTAAGGGTAAGGGTCCAGGGTCCAGGTTGGTGGGGAGAGGTCCTTGAGGACTGGAGGAACCAGGAAGGCTTCATCGAGGAGGAAGGTGTCCAGACTGGAACTGGAGGCTCCTAGCTATAGAGCAGGGGGTAGGGGTCCTCTCATCATCAACCCTGACCGTGGGCAAGACACTCGACCCCACCAGGCCTGTGTTTCTTTCTCTGTAAAACGAGCGTAGGGAGACCCACTTCCCAGGGTAGTTATGAGTGACCTTGAGGTCACATATGTAGAGCAGGTAGCATGACTGCTACTCAGCAGAGGGGAGCTTCATCACGAATACAACCGTGGAATGGGATGTAGAGGACTGGGGGCGAGTGGGATGGTGTAGTAAGCAGAGAGGTGGGGAGAACTCTGGGGCAGGGAACGTGGTATGAGGGGTATGGAGAAGAGGGGTGGATGACCACACTGTAGAGGGTCTTGAATGTCAGGCAGAATTCACATTGCAGAAGGCATCATGGAGCCTCCGCTCAGACCCCTCTGGGGCTGCTTCTTGGCTAGAAGGTGAACACCAGGCTCCTGGTTGTGGCCTTCAAGGCCTTGCCCACAGTAGCTGCTGCTGGCTCTCCAGCTCAGTGCTCGGCACTGTCTCCTGAGTCCTTCAAGCCAGGCATTGTGCAAGGTGCTTTAGGGATACACTCATTCACAACTCAAGGAGTAGCTACTGTTATCTTCCAGAAACTGAGAGAGGGGCCGTGATTTGTGAAGGTCACCCAGCAGGGAGTTAAGCCCATGTCTGTCTGAACTGGAAATCTCCATTCCTATCTGGGAGTAAACTCTGCCTAGACAGCCTATGGGAGATGTCCTGTTCCTCAACTCCACCCAGATACCTCAAGAGCATATTTTACAGTAAGAAGCCTTAGCTTGAGAAGAAGCTAAGAAAGGGCAGTGCTGGAGTCAGCGTGGGGCCCAGGAAGGAACCCCTCGGCTGGAACCCTGGGCTCTCAGCTTGATGCTAATGGCTATGTGACTCTGGGTGAATCAGCCCCTCTCTCTGATCCTGTTTCCAGAGAGCAGTTTGGTGTCTGAGCCCTGCCCTACCGCCCCCCCCCCCCCGTCACTTCAGCTTTCTGCAGTGTCCTTCTTGACCCTGGAAGAGGAGGAGGTGACCACAGCACCAAGGCCAGAGGATGTGGTGTGCCAGGCGGCTGTGATTTTTGGCCCTGCTGCTCTGTGGTTAGCTGCTGCCTCACCCCAAAGGAGGGTGGCGGCGTGGGCTGCAGGCAGGATGGTCATTAGCTTGGCAGAGGAGACCCTGTGATTTTGAGTCGGCTGGGACAGGGCAGGTCGGCTGGCTGGAGGTCGGCCAGCCCCGCCAAGGTAGGGTCATTGGCGGGGCAGCTGGCAGGGCAGCCAGCCGCTCCCTTTGCAGCTTGCAGGGTGGTGGCAAGCACCCACGCGGCAGCAGTACTTTGTAGGCTGAGGCTCACCCTTTCTCCTGTCAGGGTGGTTGTGGGAGGAGGGCAGTGAGGAGCCCAACCAGGCCCGAAGACACTTCCTCCTAGAAGCTTCCTGGGCACCTCCCAAGCGGGCAGCATTCAACCCTCCTCCTCTGCCACCCCACGGCCCTCCACTAACATGTTCTGGTCTGTGGACTGGGGCTGTGTCCTTTGTTTCCCTTGCCAGTTGTCAGAAACAGATTCTGTGCACCCCCCCGCCACCCCCCAATTCTCAACTTTCCTCAAGTGCCCGGCAGCAGGCCTGGCAGAAAGTAGCAGGCCGGTCAGTAGGGACAGTGTCAGCCTTTGGGCAAGTTGCTCAACATTTGCACTTCTGTGTCCTTCCCTGTAAACTGGGGCTGGTAATACGTGTTGTGAGGGTTAAACAAGAGGACGGGAGTGAGACACCCACCCAGGCCTGGCCCACAGGCAGGCCCTCTGTCAGCATGACTTCCCTTGCCCATCCCCTCGTTGGCCTCGTGAAGGAGTGACTCAGTAAGAAGCTGAATGAAGAGTCCAGTGAGTGATGCCTGCTGGGAGGGTGTGCCCAGTGCAGGGAGGACCGTCCATAGGAGGACGCTTTGTTGCCTGGAGAGGACTCCCGTGTGTCAGATGGGATTTTCAGAGATGTGATCCCCAGCCCCCTTCCCAGTGAGCCACAGTGTGTGAGCAGGCAGCTGGCAGACTCAGGGGAACCCTGAGCTAGGGTCAGGGCAGGGAGCCAGGTTGGGATGTCCAGGGACTGGGTTTCCTTCTCAGTTTAGCAGCAGGAGTGACCCAGCTGGGAGGAGCTGTCCTGAGTCCAGGCAGAGGATGCTGGGCAGAGAGTGTGAGTCCTTCCTTAAAGGTGCCTCTCTCAGTCTGTTTCTGTCTCTGGCTGTCTGTCTGTCTTCTCTCTGTCTCTGCCTCTCTCTCACACACACACACTATAACATGTTTGAAGAGTTTGGTCTGTGCAGGAAACAGACATTAAACTAGTAAACACTCAGATATCAAACTCCCAACTTGTGAAAAGTGAGTTCCTGAGGCAGGGGCAGGCCCACCAATGTCTGTGGATGTGGTTTGGGGTAGTGCTCAAAGCTCAGCCTGAGTTCGAATCCTGATTTTTCTGTTTACTAGATGTGTGACTTTGGCAGGGGGTTTAACCTCTCTGGGCCTGTTTCCTGTCTGCAAAATTGGGGACTGTTATAGTACCTGCTCTATTAGGTTGTTGTAAGGATTTAATGAGTTAATACACATAAAGCACTCAGAAAAATGCCTGGCACATGATAGGCCCTCAATGAATGTTAGCTGTTTTTTATCTGTATCTCCAGCACCCTGCAGAACATCTGAAAGAGAACAGGTGCTCAAGAAGGGTGTGTGGAATAAATTCCCAGCATAGTGCAACTGCTCTGTAAAATGAATGAATGAATAGCCTGGTAGGGAGGGGTGGACACAGAAGCTATGATAACACAGAATATGACAGGATGTGACAGGGAAGGCCAAGGACTGGGCTTGCCCAGTGCTGGGGGTGGGCAGTCAGGGGAGGCTTCCTGGAGGCGGTGCTCCTGGAGTTGCGTTCGGGAGTGTCATTTAACCCTCCCAAGCACCACTGTGAGGTCAGCACAGTGAATGAGCTAGGAGAGGACTGGTTCCTGCCCAAGGTCACATAGCCAGCGTGGGACGGAGGTTGGTCACACCCCAGACCTGCCTGCCTCCATGGGCCTCCCTCTGCTCACCATCCCATGCTGGCTCCCGTCTGTGACGTTCTGCTTCGAGGGCATGAGGCCAGCGAGAAGGCAGGTGGGGAGGAAGTGCAGGCCGCTGGTCTGAGAGTCCCAGCTCTTCCCGGGCCTAGGTCCAGATCTCCTGCAGAAGAGAATAAACAGGCCTTGCTTGGAGTTCTTTCATCTTCTGGCTCCCAAGGCACACCAGCAGCAGAAGTGGTCTTCCAGCAGCCGTTCAGCCTTTGAAGGAGTGGACTCTTAAAGAAAAACGCCATGAAGAATTTGTCTCACCCTCCCACCCAGGAGGCTCAAAGAGAAAGTTTTATCCCACTGTTGAGGGAGCCAGGACCTCCCCCTCCTCCCCTGTCACTATAAAGGGGCTCACCCCAGAGGCATCCTGAAATCAGGGGTCCCCTCGTGCTACCTCCGCTTGTAGCTGGCTGTGGGACTCTGAGGCCTTATCCCTTTGATCTTGCCTGGTTTTTGCCCCTCTTGTAAAATGGGATCTGGGTAATAGATGCCGTCTTCCCTTAAAGAGGTGTGGGCTGGGGAGCTTCTGAGGTCGGAGGGGCTTTAGTGGACATCTAGACCCACGGCTTTCAAACTCTGCCATGCATTAGAGCCACCTAAGGTACTTTAGAATATCCTGCCCGGGCTCCACCCCAGAGTCTCTGGGATGGGATCCAGGCATCAGCAGTTTCGGAAGCTCCCTGGATGGTTTCAGTGTGCAGCCAAGTTTGAGAATGACAAGTGTAGGCCACCTGCCTGCCCTCTGAGGCTTGCCTCCTGCAGCGTCCCCAGGAGGACACTTGTACATCTTCCTCATTCCCTCTGAGGCTGTTTCCTTCCTCCGTGGTAGTGCCCTCCCTGGGGCCTCCCTGCTGTAGAACGAGGGAGAGTGGAAAGGCTTTGCAATCCGATAAACCGGGTGCCAACATTCCTGGGCTCCCTACTTGGGTGTCTTCTCTGAGCCTTGGTTTCTTCATCTGCAAAACAGGAATAGTAATAACCTCTGTCTGAAAGGGCGGTAGAGACCACCAGGGGCCATTCAAGGAAAGCACCAGCATCATCAGTACTCAGTAAAAGTCACTGAAAGAGCAACAGAGCAGAATTAAGAGTCAGACCCCAGATTCCCCATGCGGGCTCTTCCCACAGCCCCAGCCACCCGAGGCCAGGTGTCAGAGGTCGGGGCTGGTGGGGGCAGGGGTCTCCAGCCAGTCCTCGGGCCCTGCCCACTCCTCTCCTCCACTCTAGGAGATAAGAAGGGGCAGCACGCATGTTGTTTTGCTTGGTTTTGTTTTAATGGCCGAAGTGTCTGACTCTCCTTAACAATGAAGCTTTGTCTGAATCTGCTTGTTTTTCCAGTCCAGATACCCAACAGCACCGCCTGCTTGGGGCCCCTGTCCCACCTGGGAGAACTGAAGAATGTCAGAGGTTTTTTTTTTTTTTCCTTTCCTCCAGAGAAGGGTGTTGGGAGGACATTAGAGGCCTCTGCAGGCTCTCACTGATAATCGACTCCACTCAAGGCAGCCGCCTCTTGTGAGTCAGTTCTATAAAAAGTATTTCAGTGTAGTTACCAGGATGGGTTTTGGAGGCAGAAGAAGTTGCATTTGAGTCCTGGCTTTGTCACTTACCATCAGTATGACCCTTGAGGTGTCATTTCATCTCTAAGGACCAGTTTTCTCTTCTGTAAAATGCATAGGTAGGATTTACCTCCTTGGGTTGTTCTCAGAAGCAATGGGGGTATTTGGGGTGGACTTGCAATGCCTGTGTTATGATCAGTAAGAATTAAGGAGCCGGACTCTGCCTCCCACCCCTCCCTTCACAGGCCAAGCCCCTCACAGGTCTGAGCACAGACTCCCTGCTCTGTGCCTCCTTGTCCCCATCCGGCACCACGGCCTTAGCCAGGCCCAGGCCGAGGCATTGGATGCCTGGACACTTCAAACTGCGATTCTTTAGAATTTGTTCATTGGAGGATCCGTGGGCTCTTCAGGAGACTGGAAAGGGGAGCCAGCTTCGTCTCCTCACTGGCTCTTCTGCTCTGTCCCCACCCTGGCCCCACCAGAGAAGGCAGATCCATCCTGGGTGAGCCGCACAGGCCATAGAGGGTGGAGAGCCAGCAAAGGGGAGAGCAGTGCTGGGGCCAGCAGCAGCTGGGGGCTGTTACTGGCCGGCTTGAAGGAGCATGGGGAGGAGGTGGGGACCTATATGGGCGGGAGTGTGGCCTTCAGTCAAGGGACCCAGCCAACCCAGAGTCCCAGCAGGGAAATAAAACTTCAACTCGGTTTCCTCCTTCCTCCAGTCCCATTGGTGCTTCCGTTGGATTAACCTACCCAGAAGCCAGCGGCTCGGAGCCCAGTGCAGTCCCTGGAGGCCAGCCTCTGGGGCCCTGAGTGGGGAGGAGAGCAGATCTGGAGAGGAAAATGGAACGGTTCCTTACTCTGTCACCAAAAGCTAGGGAATGCACGGCCTCGCCCTCCTCAGCACACGGGTGCAGGTTCATTTGTTGTTACTGGGCATACCCCTTAAGGAAGGGGAACTCGACCTCCACCCCAAAGGTGAATCAAAGCATTCCAACTGGGCAGCCCTCTTGGGGAAGGGCTTCTGGGGAGCCCACCTCTCCATCTTTGTCTCACCAGAGGTGCCTCAGCACCTGCAGAGATTGGTGCCCTGAGCCCCACCCGTCGTGCCCAGTCCTGAGCCCAGGCCTGCCCCGCACTGGTCCTCAGAGGACCCCTGGCCCTGAGTGTTCTCCCACCTGAACACCTGTTTCTGGACAATCTTCAGTGTGGACAGTGGTTAGAGCACAGCCTCAGAAACTAGACTTTTTCCTGAAATTCTGAGTCTACCATTTAATGTAGCTGGGAAACTATGTAATGTGCCCCTTACTCTCTCTGTGCCTCAGTTTCCTTGTCTTTGAAATGGGAATAACAACAAAGAGAGCCTCCTAGGGTTGTTAGGAAGATTAAATGGGTGAAGACAGGCCAGGTGCTTAGAACAGTGGCTGGTGAGCGGGAGGGGCCCACTCAGGAGAGCCGTTCCTATGACCGGGGGGTCCAGTCACAGCGCACAGCTGGACCACCTGCGGGAGGACAGGGGCCCTCCCCTCCTTCAGTCCAGTCCCCACTCTGGTGACAGTTCCCTGCAGGCTTACCACTTTGTTGAAGCTCACCTGTCAGCTCACCCTCCACCCTGAGTTCTTGCCTGCAAACCTCGTCCTGCAGCAGTGGCCTCTTCAACCAAGCCTCAGCTCTCCCATCTGTGTAAGAAGGAGGTTGGACCAGATGTCCCCAAATTCTGCCCCAGAATCTGTGCTGGGAGCTGTGGGTGGAAGATGAATCAGGTGCCCCTGCCCTGGGGAGCCCCAAAGCTGGGGGGGGCGGCAGGGTGGTGGTCAGGGCACAGGCCAGTTCTCTTCGTCACCAGGCAGGCTGGGCAGTTGTGAGCAGGAAATGGGCAAAAATGGATGAAAGAAATCAGGGAAGGCTTCACGGAAAAGGGGGCATTTGAGATGAGTCTCAAAGGCAGGCTAAGACCTTGACTGGTCCAAACTGAACAGGAAAGGGGTTCTAAGAAGGGGTAGGAATAAGCATAAGGCAAGGGGTGTGACCACAGGGTCTGCAGTCAGGGCGTGAATGTGTGCAGGGTGCCAGAGCATACAGGAGGGATTCCAAAGGTTGAATGATGTGGCAGGAAAAATACCCAGCTTCTGGAATACAGCAGGCATGGGTTTGAGTCCTGGCTCAGTTTCTTATTGGCTTTTTGACTGAGCAAGTGGCTTAGCTTCTCTGAGCCTCTGTTTTCCCAACCATGAAATGGGGATAAGGTCCTTGGAGGGCTGGGTCAATGAGATGCCAAGTGCTCAGTATGGCTGGGAGAAGTCAGGCTGCAGAGGGGAAGTCAGGGACCTCAGGGGCCTGCCTCAGTCCCTTCTTCCTCCCCCAAATCAGGCTGTAGGTGGCTGCCAGGGTGCCCTCGCCAGGGGCAGCCTTATCTCAGGAGTGGGGTGAAGGTCTCGGGCAGGCGAGCTCAGGTACACAGAGCAGCAAGTTCAACCCCAGGCTGGTCCAGTGTAGTTGCTGTATACACTCTCCTCAGAGCTGGGCTCCTGGCGGCGGCTCTAGGGGCAGCCCTGGTCCCAAATCGGCCTCTGACTCCCGGAAGGGGCCATGCCCCAGAGCTCAGCCGGCCCTCCCAGGAGGCTGTGAGGGCCAGATAAGGGGAATATGGGGCCTGGCAGGCCTGGGCCAGGCATGCATGGAGGGGTGGGGCTGGGGTGGGGGTGCATCGTCTTGACCGTTCACACTATTCTTCCTCTTTGTATTTGTTCCGTGATCCCAAAGGGGCCACTCTGGGGCAGTGGAGAGAGCCCTGGGCTGGGAGGCTTCCATTCTTGTGTCCATTTTACCCTTGTTTTGCTGTGTGGCCTGGAGCCAGTTAGCAACATCTCTGGGCCACTGTAGGACTGTGAGGATGCCTTTGCTCTGGGGTTCAGGTATCTCCAGTGAACACTTTCTGCAGTTCTATCTGGAGACCCTTTCCTGACCTCTCCCCCTGCCACCCTCAGGCCCCAGCCGACCTGGAAGGTGGCAGATTAGGTCCTGCTGGTGGCCGATGACAGTGGGAGCTGAGCCCACCTCTCAGACCAGGGCTCCCAAGGGCACACCGTGAGTTCAAGGTTAGATGGGAATTCCTGGTGGATGGGGTAGTACCTTCCTCCTCAGAGTGGGGACTTCAAGAGCCTGGAACTTCTTTTCCTACCTGCCCAGCTAAATACATCCAACTGAAGGTCACTCACATTTGTTGAGGCCCTTCTTTGAGTAGACCCTTTCCCATCCAAGATCTGCTTTAATCCCTCATTTTATGGGTGGGAAATCGGAGGCTCAGAGAGGTGAGATGCCTGCCTGAGGACCCACAGCCTGTCAGCGGGGAGTGGCGAGGGCCCTGGAGCTCTCTGATTCCACGTGGCCACCGATGGCACCACCCAGGCCCATGCCCTCTAGGACCTTGGCAGGGCTGGCAGGAGAGGGAGGTGGTCACAAGTGAGGCCGTCTTCTGGCCTGGGAGGGGGCCCTGTGGTGACCCGGGGGAGCCCTGCTCTCCAGGGCCGCTGCGCTCACCAAGGGGCCCTGCCGTGGGCCATGAGGGGTGAGCTGGAGCTCCTGGGACTGCTGGGTCCCTTTCCTTGGGGGGTATGGACCAAGGAACCCAGGAGTCCAGGGCCCAGGCCAGTTCTGAATGCCCCTGTAAACTTCTGGGTTTGGTTTCATGGAGGAATCAAGACTCCTTTCTTGTTGGCTTTGGACACAAAATAGTTTAACTTTACAAAGCACTTTTATATCCATTCTGTCACCGAACACCCACAGCAACCTGGAAGGAGGCAGCGTGGGTCTTGTTTGGGAGGGCAGGAGAGGGTGAGCTCTGGAATCAGGACAACCTGGATTTAAATCCTGACTCCCACCAACTCTCAGACCTCGGGCAAGTTAGTAACCAGCGAGCCTCAGTTTGCTCATCTGTGGAAAGACAGCACTATCCCACAACTAATGGTTCACAGCACTCCCCTTGCTGGCTGGTAGCATAGTGGTTCAGTGTCTAGTGTGGTATACTCATTTTCTCGATTTTTATCATCAGCCCCACTTTCTGGATGGGAAGGTGAAGGCTCAGAGAAGACTGACTCCCTGAGGTCACGTGGCAATTTAGATGGTCCCTCTCGCCCTCCTGTCCAGGGCTTTTTTCTACACCACCTCCCTTCCTGCCTTCAGGTGATCCAACACCTCATTTACCCAGAATCTTCCCTAGATAATGCTTTCGGACATGTCCTTGTATTCTGCAGTGCCTAACAGCACTTGCCTGGCACACAGCAGGTGCTTTTAAAATGCTGTCCCATGCACGAAGATGCTGATGAATTGGTAGGCAAGTCTCATGTCCCTCAGACTTCCTTCTGCTGCTTGTGCCCTTGTGAAGAGGGTCAGTCACTTCCTTTCTCTGCCCTGGTTAACCTCTCAGGGGTGGGCCTGTGAGCGCTGCCTGCTTTGCTGGGAATGCTGAGACCTGTTGGCCCTAGGCCCTTGGCTGCCCCACGTGTTCAGCTGTAGTTTCTGCCTTCGGTAGATTCTGGCTCTTCCCTCTCTGTCCCTTCATTCTGCTGCCCACAGCCTGCCTCCAGCAGCCTGGCACCTCTTTCTTCTCCCCTCCTGCTCCTAGGTGTGTGTGTGTTTCCCTGTCCTCCCTAATTTGTTGCTTCTACCAGTTGGGAACTGAGAAATGGGGCAATTGAGTTTATTAGAATTGGTGTGTTCGTTCATTCATTTATTCATTCATTCATATCTACTCAACTAGCCATTTATGATCCTGGGCCTGGCTAGGGATTAATTGTTCATTCATTAATCAATCAACCCCAATTGAACACCTGCAGAAGCTTGTTCTTAATCAAAACATGACGACACCAACCTGACAATGCATGCTGGGAAGTAATGATGGACGTGGCAAATGTTGGTACAGCACTTTATGGTTTATAATCTGCTTCTGTGAGCATTGCCACACCGAGTCTTCTTCACAGCCCTGAGAATGGCATTATCCTCATTCTGCAGACAAAAAAAGCAAAACTCGGCAGCACGAGGCCTCCTGCCGACCTGCGGTAACAGCTGACTTACTGCTGGGATTCAGTCTCCAGCCTGGCCTGTTACTTTTTCTGTCCTCCAGACTCCATATGCAAGTTGTCTGATGCCTCATTCGTTTCCTTTGTCACAAAAGATTGTCTGTGGTGGCTTGAATCATACTTCTGCCTCTATAGCACGGCACAAGGAAGCGTGGCTTTGGAGGGGTGCCAGCCCGCAAACACCCTTTAGTGAGCAGGCCTCGTCCCGAAGTGGACCTGGGATACCCTGTACAGGCCACGCTTCCCAAGCTGTGCTCTGAGGAGCCCTAGTTCCATGGGATGGTAATAGATTCTGGAACATGTACGCAAATTTGGGAAATGCCAGATCACATAATGAGCACAGAGCCTTTAATGCATTAATGTGAGTTAGGGATCCCCAATAGGTGGCACAGTGGGCCAGCCTTTTTTGATATGAAACTCCTCTTTCACAGAGCAGGCGTGGGACTAATATTCTAAAGAAATCGCCTCGGGAAAAGCTGATCCGTCAAACCCTCACACTCCTGTTTTGCACGTGGGAACCTCCACCTGAGCTTGTTTCTCGGCCCAGGGCTGTTTATGTTTTGAGAGACTATCACAGGGAGCATTTGTTAGCCCCAGGAAAGATTTGGTAATAGTGATGGGATTTCAGGCTGCATGGGGAAGTGGAAGGTACAGATATTTTTGTTCTTCATCCAGAGCCTTGGAAATGCCAAGTCGAGTCTGACAGCCTCCCATTTCATCTACCCGTGCACGTTAATGTTTTTTGAAGAAATCCAAATGCAAGCCTTACAAGGAAAAAGTTATTTCTAATTGTTCTAGGCCTCCATGGTGGGTGGGTGGGTGTCACCTTTGCTCAATTCAATGGAGCTTTTCTGAGACTCCACTCAGGACACGGTCCTAACAGATGTCACATCTGAGGGGAGCACATTAGCCGGTTCCAGGAACGGTTCCCTCAAGCCGTGTGCATCAGGCTGTGGAGAGGTCAAGGGTGTGGGGAGGCTCAGAGGAGGGAAGGAAGCGGGAGGAGGTGAGCATCAGCCCTGGAATCCCTCAGCCTGAGCTTGGGAGCAGGGGAGCGCTTGAGTGGGGTCCACACAGAGCTGCAGTTAGGGTCGGGGAGGCAGGCTTGGTGAGCTGGGCAGGGCATTCCTGGAAAAGTGACTGTAGGAGCAACGTGGGTGGGAGCATGTGGGATTGCATCTTTGGGACATTGGAAGAGCCTGGCAGGATGGAAGCAGGAAGAGGAAAAGGGAGGTGGTCGGAGACGGGCTGGAGAAGTGGCTGGGGCAGATCACGGGGGCTCCAACGCCAGCTGAGCACGCACCTTCCTGAGGTCCGGGACCATGCCACATTCATCCCTGCTTCCCCAGCACCTGGCACCATGCTTGTGTTTGTGGGTGGAATGGGCTCTTCCATTGTGGGAACTTGGAAAAGCCCCTTCGCCTCTCTGGGCCTTGGGCTCCTCATATTTACTTTCAGGCAAGGACACCTAACCTGTCCCTTTCTGCACTGAAGGGCTCCAAGGAATTCTTGGCTGTGTGTGCAAGGGGCAGACTGGACCACGTCTCCCCCAACCTCGCGGCCCCCTCCCACTGTCCCACCTGGGCAGGCCCTAGAGGCTCCTGGGGCGGAGGTCAGGTTCTCCCCTATGAGGAATTTATTCCTCATTCTCTCTTCCTTCAGCAGTTGACCTGCCCAGCTCAGGATAAAATGCCCTGGTGTCCTAACTGATGGCTCTTCTACAGGCCCGGACGGTGTGTGTATTGGAGGTGGGGATGGGGGTGTGTGTGTCTCGAGCCAGGCTAGGGTCGAGGGTTGTGTGCATGCAGCAGTTTGCTGCAGGGTAGGAAGTTCGAGCTTTGGGGTAGGTTCTGCTTTTTCCATCTATGTGAAAATGGGCGTACTTAACCTCGAGCCTCAGTTTCCTCATCTGTAAAATGGAGAAATAGTAACTCGCACAGGGCTTTTGAGGATTCAGTGAGATAAAGTTAATGAAAGTCTGTTGGAAACAGACTTACCCCATACATTTGTAAATTGCTTGTGTCATTAATAATAATGTGTCTGATTTCTGGTCTCTGACCCAATCACCTCCTTTCTGAGAAGGGATCCCGGCAGTGGCTCACTATTCTCCAGGGAGGCTTCTCCTACTGGATCCGTTTTATCCAGGCCAAAGTGATAGGAGCCCGTGAATTATGCAGGAGTTGCACACGCAGGTGGAGGCTGTGTGTCTGCATTCTTGTGTCTGTGTGCGCTGAAAAGGAGGAGAAACGGCAGCCTCCCCTCCTGCCATGGGCCTGGAACCAGACACTTCCCCCTCCCCAGCTGCAACCCAGGGGCCTGCAGAGTTTTGGGTTTTGGCCTCTGGGGAAGGGTGAGGAGCAGATGTCGGGAACTATTCCTTCCCCCCACCCCAACTCCTCTGCCCTGCTCGTGGGCTGGGTCTAAAGGCCTGCTCACCTCCGGGGGACTCGGGGTCCCTGGGCCCGAGGGGCAGAGCAACACAGACCCCCTTCATCCCCTCCACTTCCCAGTTGGTGCCAAGAGGTGTCTGGCGGGGCCACCCAGAGCTCAGATGTGGGTGCTGCTTTAGCTGCTTTATTTCAAGCAGAACCTGGGCACCCACTCTGGGGAGCCTGCAGTCTGGAATACAGAGCCACCCCTGCCCAGATGGAGATGCCCTTGTCCCCAAGAGGCTCCCAGATGGTGTCCTGGCCCCACTGCGGCTGGGGCTGGGAGTGCAGACAGCTGGGCTGGGCTGGCACCCGGAAGCATCACAGATGCTTCCTCCGCTTGGGCTGGCATGAGGATGGGCGGGAGCAGGGAGAAGGACCCAGTGGAGTGTCAAATGAACTTAAACAGTTTATAGAAAAAAGAACCCAGAATATCAATATCAACTGATGCCTCCCCCAGCTGGCCCCTGGAATCTGACACCCCTGGGGTCCTGTCCTGGCTCCACTCCTTGGGTTTATGACATGACGTCTCTGAGCTTCAGGTGCCCTCCTCCGTAAGGGGGTGAGAAGGCCAACCTCACGAGGCCGCTGTGAGGTCAACTCAAACAGCCCAGTGGGGGGCACCCAGTTGGGTGCCTGGTGCATAGTAGGCCATTGATTTGCAGAGAGGATCTAATTCCAGCCCAGAGCCTAGAACTTGGGTGCCTTTACATCCTTGATCTGTGGCCTCTCTAAGCAGGAAAGGGGAAATTTTCTGTTCAGCTCCTTGAAACGGTTGGTGCAGCTTAGACAAATTCTCCTATTTTATGACCCCATCAGAGGAGCCTCTAACACCTGGGTGTTTGTTGAACTTTCCCCCTGGGGTCAGGTAAAGCTCTGGAGCCAGACAGACAGACGTGGATGGATGGTCTGACTCTGCCATGTTAGCCAGCAACCTTGGGGGAGACCCTGGTTTTCTCTGTCCCTCGGTTTCCTCCTCTGTAGAATGGAGGTTGTTGTGAGAATCAGATGACAACTAATCTATAAAACCCAATTTATTTTGAAGCTACTGATATGTAGTAGGTGCTTGGGGGAGGCTGGGGGTGGATGGCCCGGGGTACAGGCCAAGGGCTGAGGAAGCCAAGGATGGGTCCCCGTTCCAGAACCGTCAGGCTCTGTGATGCCCAGCCACGTGGAGCCTAATTTGCTCTCCTTAATGGGACAGCTGTTTAATTAGCCTCTGATTGTCGCTGACATGTGGCAGAATCAGCCCTCGCCGGATAGTGCATGTGTTCAGCTGGCCAGCCTTGGCCGTGAGGATGTGGGGGACTCAGGCTGGGACCCACTCTCCCACCTCCAAGCTCACCACTCAGCCCCCGGTGAACCTTGCGGACCAGTCACTGTGTCCTGGCGCAGGGGCGCCCGGGGAGCGGGAGATAGCCCTGCCCTAGGATCTCCAGTGCTGGGCAGGTGCAAGGAGGAATCCAGAGAAGCATCAACGGTGGGGACCTGGCTGGGGGGTGGGGGGCGGCCAGTGCACCCCCAGCCTGGGAACAATTCTTCCTGGCTTTGCCACCAACTCCCCATGTGACCTTGAGCACCTGACCCTCCTCTCTCTGGACCTCTGTTTTCCCATCTAAAGGAGGATGTTGGAAGAGCTGGTCACAGGGAGCTGTGGCCTAAAGCAAGCAGCTTGCGGTGAGGAATGACCTCAGAAACCAGGCCCGGGCTCCTCCTCCCGGCTCCTGCGCATTCCAGCCTGCGGCCTTGGGGGTGTGCTGGCCCCACTAGCACAGAGGAGACGAGGAGGTGGAAACCCTGGCCCAGCAGTGTCTGCTGGGCCTCAGGACAGCTTTGGCTTGTCCCCTCCTCTTTTGCCCACTTGTTCTGCAGCCTCCGGAAGGTCCCCAGGGATTCCTGACCCCATCTAATCAGGGGAGGAGGGGTGTTGTTATCTGGGCTGTATATACAGCTCCCCTGGAGCCTAGGGTTGGGATACAGCTATCCATCCTCTTCCTTTTAAGACCCCATTGGGGAAAAGGGGAGGAGGGAATGGGGGCACCCCCTAAGCTCAGCCTCCAGTCTCCATTGGCATCCGGAATCTTGGTCCATTAGAACCATGGAATCTCGCTACCCCCAAATCACTCAAGTGCTGGAAACTTAGAATCTTGGGTCTTTGAAACCAAGACTTTGGGAACAAGACTGGAATTGATCATGACCTTGGAGGTCATCCATGTCTCCATCCAGCCCAGACAGCCCCTCTGCAGACTCTGAACACCCTAGCGGCAGTGGGCTCACCATTCTGCAGCCCCTTCTTGTAGGCTCAGTCTTCAGGAAGGTCAGGAACATCTGCTGCCCATCCCCACCTCCTGTCGTCATGTTCCCCCACCTGGATGAACTCGACCCACCGGAGATTGACCCCAGCCCTGCCACCGTGGTTGGCATCGGTGTGCCTGGGGCTGGTCAGCACTAACAGGCAGCTGGGAAGGAGAGGCCCCTGCTCAGCTGAGCAGAGAAGGTGTTGTGCGACTTAACTAGCAACCTGATCATATCAGACCTCCCAGCCAGGCCGCAGGTAGCCTTCCTTGGTGGGGGAGGGAGAGGGCAATTGAGGGGTGCAGCAGCAGCGGCGACTGGGGCTTCCCTGGGATTTTTCTCTCATTTCCCCTTGACAATGATTTTTACTTTTAACATTGGGCTGGAGGCTCAGAAGCTTCCTCCCTGGGGCTGACTGGGGAGCTTCACCCAGTGGTCCTGAGGGAAAACCTCTTCTGGGAAGAGTCCAAACAAACAAACGGGCCTCTGAGAGGAACAAACCGATCGATGAAAATGGCTTTGTCTGAAAGAAAAGGATGGATGATGGCAACCATTTGTCGAGTGCTTACTGTGTGCCAGACCCTGCCCCATCTCACCCTCACCAGGGTGCTGTGAGGAGGGTGCTTATCCCCACGAGGCAGATGAGACGCTCAGGCTTGGCGAATATGTGGCAGAGCTGGGATTAGAACCCAGGGGCTGTTTTATAGAGATCCCAGATCAACTTTATAGAGATCCCAGAGCTGGGATTAGAACTGTCCCACCTGATCAGTCTAGGGGCAAAGCTTGTGGGGGAGAAACTGAGGATCCTTGAGAGTCAAAGGGAAGATATGAGAGTCAGAATTCTTGGAAAGAGCTCTGGGCATGAAGGATTTTCTCTCTCGCTGCAGTGAGTCATGCTTTACCTTATGCCCTAGTGTTTCCCAACTTTGGCATCCTGGAGTGGGAGAAACAGCCTGGGTAGGAAGGAAGAATTGTGACCCTTTCACAAACAAGTAGGTGACTGGGGCAAGTAACCGAATGTCTCTGAGCCTCAACTTTCTCTTCTGTAAAATGGGCTGTCTTTCCCCATAGCAGGCACAGGCACCTGTTTGTTGAGCTTGAATTAAACCAAACCTCCTTGGGACTCAGATTCCCCTGGCTGTGAAGTGGGCAGAATCTGCTCTGGGCAGTGTCACGAGGCTACAGCCCGAAACTGCTGGTCTTTTGACCAGGGAGTGTCCTGATCACCCCTCTCTGCAGGCCCCTTGGTCCCCCTCACCTCCTGTTCCCACTCAGAGGTTATTCCCAGTGTGAGAACTGGAAGGACGCATCAGAAGCCTAGGTCACCCTGTAGAGATGGGAAGACTGAGGCCCCATATGGACAGGGTCCGGCCTCTGGTCACACCGTGAATGGGTGGGCCTGGGAGCACAAAGTAGGTTTTCAAGAAGTTCCTCCTTCCTTGCAGGCGAATTCCCGCTCCCCTCTGGGGCAGGGCTTTAGTGGTCTGGAGAGCCTGGGCAGGCTGGGGGATGGAGGCAGACAGAAGCCAAACATTGATGCATCTGTCTGTAATGCCCAGTGCAAATGCCCTCTGTTCTACAAAGCCTTTCTGGACTCCCTGCCCACTCTAATCTCCCTCTCTTGCCCAAGCATTGGAGTTTTGAAGTTGAACGAGCCTGAGTTGGATCCTGGCCTCCTGCATTACTTTAGCTGTAATGTAATTTCCTCATCTGCAACTGCATCTAGCAGGGTTGTTGCAAGGGTTAGAAATTGTGCCTGTAAAAATGCCCGGCACACAGCAGGCTCACAGTGAGTGGAGGGTGGGATTCATTCTCGTCGTCCACATCTCTCCTAAGAATGGATCCCTTTTGTCCATGGGTTATAGGACCCATACACCCACACAGCTCACCTCAACCCCCAACTGTATGAGGCCAGCTCAGCATCTGGTGAGTTTTAGAATATTGGACTGGAGAGCGCCTGGGTCCAGAGAGGGATGGAGCTTGCATAGCCAGTCACAGCCAGTCAATGGCCATGCCAGGACTGAAACCCAGGTCTTCAGCCTCCCAGCCTGAGGACCTTCCCACTGCTGCTCCCCAGGGACCACAGGCCTCGTCCTCAGGCGGAATTGGCTCCTCAGGGGCCTGTGTCTAATCCTGCAGCATTCAGGGTTGGGGGAGGTGGAGAGCAGGGAGCATCTCAGGAAAATCCTGGAAGGGGGTAGAGGCAGGGGGCATCGATGTGCCAGGCTTCTCTTATTTGCTGCCTTCTTCCAGGCTGTGGACTATGGAGCTCCCGCAGGGATGAAGGTCTCGTGTCAGGCCCGTTTGCATGATGCAGGCTTGTGTAAGGTCCTTGCATTGCTTCTGATTGCTCATTCACTGCTTTTGCTCACTCTCATTCAGCTAGTCATGTGCTTATTCCTTCCTTCAGTCATTATTTAGCAATCTCTCCCTGAGCCTTCATGTGGATTCAATGACCAGTCAGTCCTGGGAGGCAGTTAATTTGGCATAGCAGTGAATAGTGTGAGTTCTAGGGCTAAGTCCTGGCTCTGCCAGTTACTAGCTCTGTGACCTTGGGCAAATTGCTTGGCCTCTCTGTGCCTTGGATTCTTCTTCTCTAAAGTAAGGATAATAACATTTCCTACTTAATAGAGTTGTTGTTCCAATTACTATTGTTATGCTGCAAATCACTCCCAGACCTCCTGATTTTAGACAACAATTGTATTATGTACAGTTTCTATGGGTCAGAAATTTAAAATGGGTTCAGCTGAGTGGTTCTGGCTCAGGGTCTCTTGGGTAGTTACTTCTGATTGTGGCTGGAGCTGGGATAGTGGTGATCTGGAGCAGCTGGAGGTTGGCCAGGCTTTTTTTCTCTCCATGTAGTCTCAGGACATTCCCATGTGGTCACTCCCTGTGGCTTGCTTGGGCTTCCACACAGTATGGCCACCAAGGAGCAGTCGGACCAACATGGTGGCACAGGGTTCCAGCAGGTGAGCTCACCTTTGAGGACCTGGCCCTGGAAGTCACCCAGAGTCACTTCAGCCATTAGTCACAAGGCTTCCCAGATTCCTAGACCCCATCTCTCCATGGGAAGAGTGTCAAATTACATGGTAAGAAGAGCATGTGGGATGGGAGATATTGCTGCAGACATCTTTGAAAATACAATCTGACACAGTTGTGAGGGTTAAATGAGTTCAAACACGGAGAATGTCTAGAACAGTGCCTGTATGTAGTCAAGGGTGATTTTGACCATGGCAGTTTACTTGTGATGTACTGACTTTAGGGCCTGATTTCTACCACTGATGCCAATCCACTGAACAGCGTTTCCCAGCAGGGTATTGAAGGATGCATAGTTTTTCACCAAGCAGAGGCAAGTGGGAAGGGATTCCATGCAGAGGGAAGTAGCTGTGCAAAGGTGTGGAGGAGGGACTTAGCTCCACTTGGCAGGGGCTCTCCTGAGGCCAGGAGGGGGAGGCTGGGAAGGTGAGTTGCGTCCAGGTTGAGAAAAGCCTCATGCTGAGGGTTTGTACATGATCCTCTAGGGAGTCCTTGGCTGTTTTTCCTGGGGAGCTATGAGGGTATGGAGTGCCATAATGGAGAACCACTTCTGAGGTCTAACTGACAGGGCTCGGGGAGGGACTGGACTTGGGAGCTGTGTGTAGGGAGAAGGAGGTCAGGAATCTCAGGGTTCACATCCAGGTACTTCCCTCTGGTCATTTGCATCAGTTTTGCATGTGATAGGTCTGTCCACCCTGGCTGGCTTTCCTTCCTCCGCCTGTTGGGTACTTGGTTGACTTTTCCCCATTCAGATTGGCTGTCCTGAAGGAGAGGGTGGGAGAGCAGCTTCCTTGGCAGAGGGGCCTGAAGGAGCCTGGCAGCCAACCCTCAGATCCCAGCCCCATCTGTGGAGAACAGCCCCTGTTCCCAGGGTTTCTGTTCTCCTTACAGCCTCTCAGGGTCCAAACGGAACAGGTCATGAGGGATTGTGGGGCCAGCCACTGATGGGGCCAGTGACTTGCCCCAAATCCCACAGCAAATTAGAAGAGGAGCGAGCCTCAGGCCCTTCATGCAGCTGCAGCCATGCCCAGCAGCGCTACGGGCTGCCTCAGATTCGGGAGAGATGGGGTGGCTCTTCCAAGCCAACCTTGACTCCTGAGCTGGGGCGCAGGGTGAGGTTGGTGCCCCAAGGGAGGCAGCGGCCGGGGTCCACACAGGCCCGTCTTTGCCCATTGGTGTGTACTTCTGTGAGCCCGTGTGTCTCTATTTACCCATGTCTGTCTGTGAACATGCACTTCATGTTTTTGGGTGTCTGCATGTATGTGAGTGGGGCCCCTTTGGTGCTCTCCAGACTCCATGGGAGATCTCTTTGTAAATGGCAGGCAGGTTAGTGTATTTCTAACCAGGGGGGCTAAGTGCCCATGTGCTTTGATCCCTGAGGAGGGGCAGAGCAAGGAGATAAGTTTGTGTCCTGGGAGGATCTGTGGGCTGAGGTAAGAGCCAGATCTCACCAACAGAGCAAATTCAGGAGAAATACAAGTTCCCAGATTTGAGAAACCTTTCCTGGGCCTCCTCGGTGCTGAGCTCGGGCTGGGCACTGGGGACCCAGAGTCAGATCAGACACAGTCCCTTCCGGAACCAGACTGGGGCAGTCAGATGTGCAGCTGGACACTGGGATGGCTGCTGAACTTTGGGGTGTATAGGGCTCAGTGAAAACAGAAAAAAAGCATGCTGGAATCTGCCTGGGGCAGTCAGGGAAGGCTTCCTGCAGGAGGAGTTTGAGTTGAGATTCAAGGAATGTTTGCTGGGGAATGAGGAGAAGGGGATAGAGAACGGAGCAGGGCTTGTTGACAGATGGGATTCGGGGGTTTGAGGAGGAGGGAGGTAGGGAGGGTGACTTCCAGCTTCCCGGCCTGGGTAACTGGGTGGATGGCAGTGCCTTGAGGTGGGGGAATAGGGAGAGGAGCAGGTTTGAGTGGAATGTCCAGGAGGAGCTGGCCAGAGGGTCAGTGGATACACGGGGTCTCCAGCTGTGTCCAGGCAGAGGCAGATTGGAGAGCCATTAGTGCACAGGGTGGTTGAAGCCCGGGGAGGGGATGATAACCGCCCAAGGAGAGTGTGAAGGGCAGAGGGGCGGGGGAGGGCTCAGGCCAAGGCAGCAGCCCTGGAGGCCTGGGCTGAGAGAGAGGAGCAGCCTAGGGGCGGAGGAGGAGGGGCGGGAGAGGGAGGAGAGAGGGAGCTGTCAGTGTCCAGGAAGCCAGGGGAGGAGGAAGCCCCTGGAGGGCGAGATCTGCGCAGGGTCAGCCAAGGATTGAGAATGGCCAGTGGATTTAGTAATGGGTAGGAGAAAAGGAAGTGGAGACAGGAGCAGAGACAACGCTTCCAGAAGTTTAGATGAGGAGGAAGGAAAGAAAGGGAGTGCTTATTCCCTCCGGGGATGAGCTGATGAGAGTCCAGCCTGTTGAAGGCTGGCTGGAAGGAGCCAGCAGAGAGGAGAGAGGAGATGCAGGAGGGAGGCCGAGATGCTCATCTCTAAGCACCCACCCAGTCCTCTGCAGCGGGGTCCTGAGGTGCCTACAGGGGGAGACTTTCTGGAGAGCAGAAGGTTGGGAGTGGGCAGCCTCACTCTTGCCCTGAGCCCAGGCTCCAGGGCCTCCATCTTCAGGTCTGTGGAACCGAGGCCACCATGCTGGGGTGTGGGCAGGGTCAGGGGCCCTCGCCTGAGGAAACTTTTGACGTCCCAGGAGGCAGAGGCCCCATAAACTCAGAGCATCCTCATAAATCAGGTCCCAGGTCAGTACTTGAAGCTTCCAACTGGGTGGTGTTGGCACCAGGTGGTTTTGTGACTCCGGAACCAACTGAGGTGGCCTCATAGATGCTTCAAACAAGAAAGATCTGGGAAGGTCAGGCCGGGGACTCACCTGCTTCCAGAGAGGCCGTGCCCAACCCTGTCCCTGGGCCAAGTTCCCAGTGCCTGGGAAGTTCTTCCTTTGGGTCTAGTCTAAGTCTCTCCTGCTGTGTGTTCCCTTCTTCTGAACTTGCCCAACCCTGCGTGACTCCACGGGGAGCCAAGCCTATCAGCCCGACTGCTTTGAGTGGTGGCCAGTGTTTTTACAACTTGTTTTCATGAAGGAGGTTTGACGTCTCATGCATTCCCAGAATGTCAGACCCGCCCTGATTCACAAGGATTGACCAAAACAGGGTCTGAGCCAGCGAGAGGAATCTGAGGACTTAGTCACCCCCTTGGATTGTCCATAGATTCCCCTCCTTCCTTCCAGTTAAAAAAAAAAGCCAGTCCAGATGACCAGGAGGGGACAGCATTTGGGGATGTAAACAGGCGGTAGACAGTGGGGTGGGGCCGAGAGGTCCGTGCTGGGGTCAGTGCTCAGTCTTTGGAATTGGGCAGATCTTAATTCACGTTCTTGTTCAGCTGCTTACCAGATGTGGAACCTCTCTGAACCTTTGTTTCCTTGTCTCTGAGATGGGAACATTAATGGTACCTACCTCTGCGGTTGTGTGACCTAGAAGTAGACCCTGAGAAAAGGATTCATGTGAAAGTGATTAGGAAGTCTTCTGGGAAAAAAAAAAAAAACGCTAAGGGAATAGGAAAAGAAAGACCAGACAGAGGAGGAAGAGCAGAGTGCAGTTTCAAGCCAAATCCTGTGGAGGGGAACTTTGCTGCAGTCCTGCAGAGGGGCTCTGGGGACAGTGTCAGTCACCCCTGTTGGCCCTGCCAGGGCCATGTCACTCATTGGCAGAGGGCTGCCCCGGGGGATGGCGTGCCTGCAGGTGAAGGGATTCTGGCAGCTGAGGATCACTAGCCCTCGCAGAGCAGCAGGTGCTGGCTGTTGGGAGGGAATATGCAACTCCATATACCCCCAAATGATAAAGGGGTCAAAGGGGGATGTGGTGGGGCATTGCCAGTCTGCTCCTGGGGATTAGTGTGCAGATCATATGTGACAAAGCATGTCAGGTGCTTATCGCGCAGAACCTGGCAGGTAGGAAGCCCTCAATACATGACAGCTATGCTTTAGAAAGGGGGTTTCCAGGAGTGTGTGGTGAGCAAGGGGCAGTACCTCTTGAGAGCTACCCTGTGTTCCCCTGCCCTGATCCCCCAGCCCCAGGCGCTGACTCTCTCTTGGCTTCCAGAGGCAGAACGCCACAGAGCTGCCTCGCAAGACCCACCTGACCCCAATCCCCAGTGTTCTCCAGACAGCTTGGCTTCTGGTAACTTCTGCCTGGTGGGGTCTCCCAGCCCTAGGGGCTGTGCCCTTTGCTTGCCCAGCCTGGAGGGTGTCAGTGACGAGCAGGGAATGGCAGGGCTGGAGCTATGGGTGCAGGAGAAACAAGTTTGCTGACTCTCAAGTATTTGTTGCTGCGTGTGGTGGGTCCAGACGCTAGGCTGGGAGCGAGGCTGGGAGACAGCTTTGATCCAAGGCAAAGCCCTGCCGCGCCCCTCCTCCAGGCTCCTGCTTCCCTTTGTTCACCCCGCCCTCCTGATGCTTCTGTCTACACCAGGAGACCGCGGGCTCCTCCAGACGGGAGTGTGCAGTCACTGTGTGTTTGGTGACTGGATTTATGGTGTTTGGGAGTCAGAGCGTGAATCCTGGCTCTGCCACTTGCTAGCTGTGCCCTTGACCAAGGGCCCTGAAACCCCCTTGTGCCTCTGTTTTGTCACCTGTAGATTACCCACTGCGATGGGAGAAATTCCTCAGAGGAATAAATGAGGTGCTATCCATAGAAATCTTAGCTTCTTTTCCCTCCGTAAATGGTGGGTGACGGCGGGTTAGATGGACTCTAAGCACTGTGCCCAGCAGCATGGGAAACAAGAGACATGGGTTTTAGGACCCATTACATTGTTCAGCACTTCACAGTTTACAAAGCCCTTCCACGTCCTGCTCACTGGATTCCCCCACTAGTCCCAAGGAGGAGTCTGGGCAGGTCATAGTGTCCCTCTTTGACAAATGAGCCCAGAGAGGATGCTGACCTGCCTTCCAGTGGCCCAGTCAGGACCAGAACCCACGTTTCCCAGCTCCGTTTCCTGCACTCACTGCTGCCCCCCTCTCCAGAGCCCCATTCCCTCTGGAAACTCTTTGGGAAAGATGCTGGGGAGGAAAGTAGTAGGCCGGAACCATTGGCCTTTGCCAGCGCAGTTGTGAGTGGGTAGAGGGTGTATTTTGGTGGATTCAGTTAAAAGAGAGATACTGTGGCCAAGTACGACCAGAGTAAGGGGCAAGAGGTAGGGTGAGGTGGAGTGAGTAGGGCTGGATAGGGGGAAAAACCAGTTATGGGGCCCCAGGTCCTCAGGCCCATGCACCCAGCCTGGACGCCAGGCAGCTCCCAGCCTGGAGGACCAGAGGCTGCCGGGCCCCAGTCTGTGGTGGCTCCCGACCTGCTCCCTTCCCAGCAGGGTGGCAGCAACAAGGGCCCAGAGGGGACGCTCTGGACCCTGGGACCCGGGAGGCCCAGCACCCTGGCTGCTCTGCAAGATGGAGCTTTAGGGTCAGGACTTTAAGGAGCGCTGGCTCTGTGTCAGGTGTGGTCAAAGCCCTTGAGGGAATTTGAGCCTGTTCTGGAAATAAGGCCCCACATCTGAGCATAATGACCCTGTCTGTGCAGAGCACTTTCTAAAAGGCAGACTCCAGGGCAGCCAGCGCTGGTGTCAGCCCAGCTGATCCTAGAGAGGTGAAGCCCCCGCTGTGAGAAGACGTGGGTGGGGCATGGACGGGCCTGCCTTCAAATTTGCAGAGTCCAGGGCAAAAATACAAATAGAGGCTCATGTATCTTTGTCAAATATTTGAAGGTTGTAAGCTAAGCCAAGAAATCATTATGTAGAATAGGTGTGATTCTCCCACCTTGACAAATACAACTTCATTAAGTAAATTGAAATAGACGTGTAAAGTTATGGTTTTATGTAACTAAAAGTAAAATATCAGTGGTGACATGTAATTATTGCATGTGTCTGGATGTTTTGTTGATGGGCCGGTGATGTTCAGATGAGTAATAAGAGTTAGAATTCATACATTATTACTTATTTATTCATTAAAATGTATTTTGTCTTCATTGTGTCAAGATCACTAATTATATTGTTATAAGCAAGATTGTCAAATCATTTGTGTTTTATGGACAGTAATGATCTAGAGGATTAAAAATAAAATATTTTATTTAAAGTGTATAGAATTTGAATATATTTTAATCAAAATGTAAATTAAAGTAAACATAAGCAAAGGAAATTCTTATATTTCCATAAGTTGTTTTTATTCCATAAAATTATCTACTAAAATTTTAAATATCTGTTAAAACATGTCTATTAAAACAATACACCTCATAGTTAATGAGTATCAGATTTTAAAATGGAATTATTTCAATAGAGATAAAATATTAATTCAGAGTTCTGAAAATTTTATAAAAATGAATCTATTCACTGTTCTGGTGTCCAATGTCCATCTAGTTGCTGACGTAAAAAGTTAGTATCATACCTCGTGTTACCTTAATTTGAGTAACACGAATTGTTGCATATGAGAAGATGTACCTTGGCCGCCCTGTGCAATTACTGTGAATACCCCACTAATTCATGAGTCCCTTTAGAAGCACAAATTGGAATGTGAAGAAAAGAACCCTCACAGAGAAAAGACGCTCAGCATGACAGGGAGACATACTTTCTTATGCAAGAAACTGCTGCATATTGCTACCTGAGAGAAAGGGTTTTGACAAGTGAATCTGTCCTTTCCCTTTACCATTCAGCCCCCTAACCTCCCCCCGGCTCACACACACATGCCCCGAAGCAGTGTCCACCTCCCAGGTCAGCAGCCACACACCCCACAGACCTTCCCCTGGACTTCTGGACAGGATCACCGTTTGTTCGTGAAGATCAGACAGAGATGGAGAAGATCTTCCCTGGGGCATGAGTGGTGGCAGTCATGAAGCAGGTGTTTAGGATCACAGCTGACAGAGGTGCTGCCTGTTCTCTAAAGGATTTAGTTCTGCATGTGTGTTTGCGTTGGGTGGGGCTCAGGGAGGCGGCCCCCCTTCCCTTCCTCTAAGGTGATTCAGGGGGCACATCTTGTGGGCGAGGAGCTCTGTCTTGTGTAGCATAAGTGGTGCATCTTATGCTACGGCTGGAATTTAAATCTTAATTCACTCATATATGCATTGTTCATTCATTTAAAAACCTATATTCGCTTCCTCCGATCCTTCATTTTATTTTAGAATGCCAAACCATAGCAGTCTTTTAGTCCGGCCCAATGATTCCACAGATGAGGGACTTGAGGCTCAGGGAAGGGCCCTGATGTATCTAAAATTACACAGCAAGTCGCAGCACAAGACCTCCCGGGCCAGGTTTCTCAGAGCAGGGGCCGAGTGCCAAGTTAGAGTTTCAGGTAAAATCTGAACAGGTGTTGCTAACTCCCAGTCAGTTTCCCATCCTTCACCAGAGTCTCCCACCCGGCCACCAGCCCCAGGCCCTGGGGAGATCCTGCAGGGGGTTTCTGCTTGAAGAGCTACTTCCTGTTTGGGGCCTGAGCACTTCCTTCAAGTGACTCACAGGCTCCCACGGGCCCCGTGCTGGGAAGTCAAGGTGGGGGTGGAGACAGGCTGGGCGTGCCACCCTCTGCCTGCGACCCCAGCTGGGTGCCCCGAGACTGAGCAGTGGCCACCAACTGGAGGTGGGACACGGGTAATGAAAGGAGGATGCTAAACTGCCCCGCCAACTCAGCCTGGGGGAGCAGGGGCTCTGGAAAGGACAGGAGAACTCAGGAGAGGGTGGGGGGGAGAGTGCAGCTAGGGGCTGCCCTCCTCATCCGGCCATTCCCACATCTGGTTTCTAGGGTAGCGAGCACAGGTGGGGACTGAGGGCAGAGCTGGAGCCCCTCAGGGAAGATTTGTGGCCCTTTCCCCTCCTTGCAGAAAGAAGGTGAGGTCTGGTGGAAAAAACACTGGCCTGGAGTCAGGACTTGGAATTCTAATACCAACTACTGGTGACCCTGGACAGTTTCGTGTCCTTTTCTGGGTCTCCGTATCCATGTCTGATTAAGGGGGGAAGCACTTGCTGACCATGACATTTAGTGGCATACTAAATAGTATTTAAAGGTATTACAGAGTTTGCAGTAAGAGATTTGGGTGTGAATTCTGACTCTGCCAACTTGCTGGGTGTGTCCATCTCTCAGAGCCTCTGTTTTTAATTTTGAGATAATAGTAAGAATTGCTTTAAGTATTTTACGTATGTTAACCAATTTAATCCCCATATCAACCCTATAGGGTACGTTTCATTATGATTATTATTGTTTTATATCCAAGGAGAATAGGGCACAGAGAGGTTAAGTAACTTGCCCAAGGTTACACAGTAAGAATTAGCCAAGAGTCTAGCTCAGGCAGTTTGGCCCCAGCACCCCTGCTTTTATCCGCTGTCCTCACTGCACGGACCTGCATCATCAGCATCATAAGCATCACCTGGGAGCTTGTCAGGTCCCATCCTAGACCTACTAAGTCGGACTGCACTTTAGCAAGATCCCCAGGTGATATGTGTGTGTGTGTTCAAGCTTGAAATGCTCTGGTCTATTTATATTCCCTCTGTCACTTGGGCCTTAGGATCACTGTGGGAGATAAGGGAAGTAGGTTTTATAAACTGTGAAGTGCAGTGCCTTAAGGCACTATGAAAGCTTCGGGCCTGGAGGTGGAGAGGGGCAGGGCCAGGGGACCCAGGTATCTCTCTCCACTGCAGGGTGTCTTTCCCACGTTGTCTCTGAGCCAAGCTGTGCCCACCTGTGGTTTGAGGCTGAGGCTTGGCTGGATGTTTCTTGCTGGTGTGTGGCCCCTGGGTCCAGCTGGGTTGGGCGAGAGTCCTCATTGCAGGCCTGGGCTCTGGGCTGGGCACCAGGCCTGGGCCGCCACTGCCCAGGGTCTGCAGGGCACCAGGAGGCCTGGGTCCCAGGCCTGGCCCTGCTTCTGACTCCCTAGGTGACCTGGGCAGGCCCTGGGCCCTGCCAGCCTCAGTGTCCCCATGCAGGCAATGTGGTGACATCCTCTGAAGCCACATGGTGCTGATGTGGAGCCCCCTCCCCTCCACTCCCCATGGCCTGCCGATGCCGTCTCTCCTCCCAGCTCTTGGTTAGGGGGACTGTGGGAGCCGGAGGTGGGGGAGGCAGTGCATGAGTCAGAACTCAGGTTCATAATTGTGGTGCCCCAGATCCCGCCTCCGGCCCGCCAGCCCTCCCTCAGCGGCTGCTTTAGAAGAACAGCTGGTTTGGCAGCTACCTCTGGAGCAGCAGGTCCCTGGGGCAGCAGGAAAGGGCCTCTGCCCCATCTCCCCACCCCCCAGGAACCAGGTGCAGCCCCAAGATTTGCCCCAGGGTGGCTGGGCCTTGGACCACGGTTCTGTGATTCCTGGAAGGGGGACAAAGGTGATTCAGAGAGCAGGTTGTACTGGGCTTGGGGTTGGGGCTGGTTTGTGGGCAGCCCGAGTGGAGGTGTGGTTGCATGTGCTGGGTCTCCTGGCCCAGGACTGAATCCTGTGTGTCTCCTTGGCCGCCCCCCATACCGGCGTAGGGGCTGGCCATCACACCCTGCACGGGGTGGGCACAGAGCTGGGCTCCCCAGGGGTGTCACGAAGGGTCTGGGGGTGGGTAGAAGGCAGGGTGGGCTGATGAATGGTCCGACTGGCTGTATCCCCTTGTCCTCTCAGCTCTCCCAGTGAAGTGCCGTTGCCACCTCTGTGGGCAGGACGCCCCCAGGAGCCCAGCTCACAGCCACTGGTACCTTCTTCCAGGTAAAGAAAAAAGAAAGGAAGGAGGGCTGGAGGGAGAAAGGAGTTAGAAACAGGCTGTAGAGAGCAGCCCACTGGGTTCTAAAACAATGCCAGCCTCTCCAATGGAGGCAGCCCTCGACAGTTTATGAAAAGAGGCAGGGGGGACGGGAATCGTTGTCCTATTTTATGGACGAGAGAAAAGGTGAAGCTCTGAGTAGAGCTGTCTCCTGCTCAGTACAGCGTACCCTGCATGTATGAGCTCATTTAATCCTCACAACAGCCCATGAGGTGGATGCTATTCTTATCCCCACCTTAATGGTGAGGAAGCCAAGGTATCGAGGTGTTAAGAAACTTGCTCAGTTAAGTGAGCGGTGGAGCTTGGTTTTGAACCCAGGCAGGTGGGCTCTCAGGGCATGTTCTCACCCACTGTGATTTTCTGCCGCACTAGAGCCAAGCATTGAACTCAGTTTCCTTGATTTCCAATTCTGGGGTTTAATGGGCTCCCACAACCAGGGAGATTCGTATTTTAAGAGAGAAGCTTGCAAAAAATGATGCTTCAGCAAAAGGAATGAATGGCAAATGGTGGAATTGGAGGCCTTTGAATCATGGAATTGGCATGAACTTCAGGGTGTGCTGGGCCTGCCAACTCCTGGGGCGTGAGTTTCTTCCTCAGCATTCAAGCAAGGCTGGGGCTTTTAGGTCCGCAAAGGGAAACCTGGTCATTTGTAAAGGGAGAAATTTAGAGCCCATGTTCTCAAGCTTGCCTAGGAGCATAGGGGCGGCTGCTCCCTACAGAACCCCATGAAGAAGAGAAACTTAAACGGCAGGGATGTGCTAAATCTGAGGTCATCTTACACATCTGGTATAGAAAAGGGCAAGAAGACATCCAAGGCTTAAGAAAAATTTGTGGGAAAGGAATGCCTAATTAAGAGTATTTTTTCATATTTAGTAACTTAATTTTTTTCTGTAAATTGGGAAGAGACTAATCTAACTCAATTTCTATGGCAGAATTCAGACTGGGCTCAGAAGCGGCCCTGCATATGTGGGATGTGAGAGGCTCTGATTGGCCCCTTCCTTCCTTCCTATATGAATTTAACCAACTTTACCGACCGATATACAAATGGGCGCCTCCTTGGTGCCAGGCCCAGTGCTAGGGGTGCAGGGCTGTGTCTGATGGGTCCCCAGCATAGTGGCTTCTCAAGCAGGAGCAGACCTGGGGCCTCTCGTGTCCCCGTCACCCAGTGCAGGGTCGCAGACACTGAGTCTTCAGAAAAACTCGGCCAGGTGGATCTGCGTCAACCTGGGGAAGCTCACCGTCTGGTGGGGGAGGCAGCCACGGAAGCAGATAATTGCTGTGCACAGAGGCCTATGATCAAGTCTGCAGAGCTCTGCCAGATGATGTGAGCCCAGAGGGAGGTTCTGTCGGAGGAATCAGGCTGAGCTTTGCACGGGATTTGGATGGGTGGGGATGAGGGGTGGGAAAGGCTTTCCCAGCAGAGGTTCCAGCACGGGCTAAGGTGTGCGTGTGGGAAAGCTGAGTAGCTGGAGCCCCAAGGTAGGAGAGGTAGGTGAGAGAGAAGGAAGAGAAAGAGTCTTTAAATGGTAGCACTTGCTTCTCTTCCCATCCCCAGGGCTTGCTTGGGAAGAATGTTTATGTAATAACTCCGCTCTTTCACATAAATAAATAAAATAAATCATTGCGCCACATACCCTCAGGGGACAAAATTGGGCAGAGGCAAGTTTGCTAGGGGCAAGTCTCTGCCAGTCTCAGCTTCTTCTTCTTCCTCCGTGTGGGGGGCCCCCTTCCCTGGGACCCAGCAGAGACATCAACGGAAAAAGCCAGCCTGGTCCCTAGTGGACCCCTGGGCTCCTGGGAGGGCTTGGGGACATCAACCCCAGGGTGGGAAGACAGTGATGGGGCTGGTCTCCTGCCCCACCAGGCCCCTGGGAGGCTGCCCCTGAGGCCACTGGCTCTCCCTGCCTGCTCCGTAGAGGACCTGTGCTGGGGGCAGATCTGGTTGCTTGCAGAGGAAACTGTTTGGCCCTGGAGGGAGGGAGGGCCTCGTCCCTGGGAGTATGCAAGCCCAGGCAAGCCGCCTGGCTGGGGAACCACCACCAGGAGATTCCTGAGTGGGAAGGGAGGCTGGAGGGAATAGGGCCAGGTGTTGCCTGACACTGACATTTTGACCTTGATAGTCTGCAGTCCAGGGATTGCAGAGTTCTGAGACCCTGGATGGATTGCTCCAGGATTCCATGACTGAATGAGTCTTGGGTGGGGTGATTCTAAGACCCTGATCTGGGGAGTTTGCAGCCTGAGATGCTAAGCTGAGACACCAGGTCTCCCTGGTGACTCCTCTGCCCAAGCTAATAACCCAGACCTGGGAAAGGGAAGTCCTTTCTATGCCAAGAGAACCCAGGCAGCCCTGGACCTGGCTCCTGTCCAGCCTATAGCTACAACTGTGTCCCAGACATGTGTTCGTTGGCCACAGGGGGCTTAACTGACAGTGAGGCTCAGCAGGCAGAGCCCGGGAAGGGCAGTCAGGACCCCTGGTTCTCAGCCTGGTGCTGAGTAAATCTGACCTCCACCAGCCTCCGCCTCCTCATCTCTGCAGTGAGACCTTGGTGCTTACCTGTGGAATTGGTGCGATGCTTCAATGGGATGATGTAGGTGGAGGCTCTTTGTAAACTGCAAAGCACTGTGCATCTTTCATCGTCGTTGTAGCTACCATTAGGCTGTCTTCTTTGAAAGGAAGGCCCATGTCTGATTCTCTGTGAACCCCTCATGCCTCCCCAAAAGTGCAGTGGGGGCTTCTTACACATTTACCGATAGAGCTAGTGAGCCTGAGATGGGAGGCAGATGGTACCCTGAGGCTGCAGCTCAGTGGGGAGAAGCAGGGAGAGTGTCCTCAGGGAGGGCAGGCAAGAGGGTCAAAAGCCCTGCGGAGCCCCCAATTGCTCTGACCCCAGCTGGGGTGAAGCAGGCCTCTGCCAGGGATGATCTGATCTGCCCCAGCCTCAGCCCTGCCAGCCTCAGAGGTCTCTTGGGACAGATGTGTTGGGTAAACAGGAGGCTCTGGCATCATCGCAGAAAGAGATTAATAATGACCCTAATTATGGCACGATTGATTCTTTGAGGGCACCAGCTGAGCCTCAGCCTCGGCCACTGTGTAACTTTTCCCCCAAAGAATGGGCAGGCATGACCATGGGACTGGGGGATTCTGGTCCACCTTGACCTTTTACCTCTGAGGCCTCCCACCCTGCCTCCTTCCCCGACACCTCTGCCCCCAGTGTCTGCCCCTGCCCTAGATCCAGCTGCCTTCTCTGCCAATTTCATTAGAATCTAGGGCTTTCTCAGAGGCCCAGAGAGGTGGAGCGATTTCCCCAAGGCCACACAGCAATTGGTGGCAGCCCACATCTCAATTCAAGCCATCTCATGATGGCCATGCCACAGAAAATACATGAAACCTATAAGTGCTTTCCCTAAGCTCCACAAAAGGCTGGTATGGAAGGGCCGTGGGGAAGGGGGCCTGGGATTGGTTGGTCTCACATTTCTTCGGGTTTTTCACAAGCCTCAGGGACTGGGAAATCCCAGAATCAGCCTTATCCTCTCACCCGCTGCCCTAGCCCTGGCCCCAGAGATTTGTTTTGCAGGTCTGGGTTTGGTTTTTGTTGTGGGTTTGGGCAGCGACCTAGCTGGTGACCTGCTTGGGGGTGTACCCTGCTCTCCCTGGGCCCCAGGAGGGAGCGGAAGGTTCCTGTTGGCAGCAAACTCTGCCACCGGATGGAACCCAAACAGGAGCTTAACTTGCTGGCCCTGTTCCCGGCTGGAGCCTGGGGTTGCCCTCTGCCCTGGGGGAAGCCCTGCTCACTCCTCTCCCCTGCAGCCCTGACTTTGCTTCTCCTGCTCCCCTCCCCCAATCTAGAATGCTCTTCCTTCTCCCCTTTGTGGTACAATCCTTCCTTATTTCTAAGTTCTGTTTAGATTCTACCTTCTCCAGTAATCATGTGGTGATCATTGCTGGGATCTGAGGGAGCACAGTTGTGGGATCTAGTCAGGGAGGGCTTCCTGGAGGAGAGGCTACCTGAGCTGAGCTGAGTAGGTGTTTGCCAGGCCTTGATGCTTGGGTGAGAGGTTTGGACTTTCAGGAAACGTGAGGCTAGGCAGAGGGCTTCCAGTGCCAAGATGTCTTACAGGTGTCTTAGTGTGCCAGCCTGCTGTGATAAATACTGCACAGTGGGGTGGGCTTCAACACGCCTGTATCGGCTCATGGCTTTGGAAGCTAGAAGTCCAAAATCAGAGCATTGGCAAGGTGCTGCCTGCTCCCCAAAGTCTGTAGCATTCTGGTGCTGACTTGCTGCAGTCCTTGGGGTCCCTTGGCTTGCAGCTCTACCTCCCGTCACGTGGCCATCTCTTTCTCCCTGGGTCTGCTCCTCCAGTTTCCTGCTGACTTTCGGCCTCTTGCTCCTCCTTGTGTCTTTTTGGGACTTCTGGCTTCTGGTTTCTTCTCTTTATAAGGCCTCCAGCAATAGGGATTAAGACCCACCCTGATTCAGTTGGGTCATACCCTAACTAAAAATAATACCTCCAAAAGATCCTATTTACAGATAAGTCCACATCCACAGGAAGATGGATGAGGATTAAGAACACTTCTTTCCTCTGGGTACATAATTCAAGCTACCACAGCAGGCACACCTGGATTGGGAGCCAGGGCCTGGGGAAGCCGTGAGGTGGGACCCCAGGGAGGCCCTGACTACACTCCGAGGCTGCGTTCCCCGAGCCCCATGGGGAGGTCTCCGTGGCCGTGTGTCTTCCACACCTTGGGTTTTACTCCGTGTGAAGTTTGTGAGTTATCCAGGCCATAACAGGCCTAGTAGACTTTCGTCCCTATCAGAGGTGGTGGAGGCACGTGGGGCAGGGGCAGAGGGCCAGCCTGGGGCTCGGCAGGACTGGACGTCTCACTGGTGGCAGGCCTCCCTGCAGCTCTCGTCCCCATTGTGAGCTGGGTCCCAGGAGGGCGACTGACATCCAGGTTTGCCTGGACTGCCCCAGTTTTAGCACAGAAAGTCCCACATCCTGAGAAACCCCTCAGTCCTGGGCCTCCTAGAGTCCAGGATGGTTTGTTACTCTAGTTCTAGGTGAAAAGTGAAGCCCAGGGAAAGCCAAGGACTTGCCCAAGGTCACACAGTGAATCAGTGGAGGATTCTGGGCTCCCAGCGATTCACCCTGGGAATGCAGGAGGCTCTTCCCCAGTCAAACCTGGGAAGGACCCTGGTGTTCGTCCTTCCATCCTCCTTGAGTAGCGTCATCTCTCATTTTCACCTCGGGTTGGGGAGAGAGCAGTGCTTAAAGGGTTTTAGAAACTGGGTGCTGGAAAGACTATTGGAGATCATCCAGTGATGTTCTATCCTCCTGTGATAAGGATGGGAAAGCCAAGGACAGAGGGCTGTGGAGGTCATCTGGCCTGCTGGTGGCTGAGCTCAACCCAGACCGTCAGTCCTGGGGCAGGACAGGCTGAGACCCTGCAAGAGCAGCCACTGCCAAGAAGGCATGTGATTCTCCTGCCTGCTTGCCTGCCTCCTTTCACCAGGCCCAGGCAGGCTCCTGGAGGACAGGCAGGTCTCCACCTCCCCCAGGCCTGGCACCCACTGGGGGTTTTCCCTTTTCCTCCCCCAGGTTCCTGGCCTCACTCTGTGCCTCACTCCCCTGGTGCCAAACAAACACTGAGCTTGGCCCTTTGAGGTACAGTTTGCAGTTGCGCTGACGCTGGCACTTGCACGGACACAGAAGGTGACAGAATCTTGGGCAGACCCTCCCATTAAAATCCTGGCCCTCAGCGATTAGCCGTTGGGCCTTGGGAGAACCACTTAAGCTCTTGGGCCTGTGCTTTTTCATCTATAAAAGAAGACTATTGATCTCCACTCTGGAAGGTGTCCTCAGGAGATAACACATGCACAGCGCTCAGCGTGGGGCCCAGCAGCCAAGTGGTAGCACAAATACTGCAATTAGTAGTAATAACGCTATACACATGTTAGTTCATTCATTTGCTGAACTCATTTATTGAGTGGTCACCACTTGCTAAGAACTGGGGACACAGTAAATATCCTTTTGCCAGTCAAGGGTTTTTTTATTGCTAACAACAGAAACAATTCAGGTCAACTTGAGCAGAGAAGAAGTTCCTTGGAAGGGTATGGGGTAGTTCCAGAATCTGAGGGCCCCAAGATCCCTGGTCTGTTGCCCCATCGCTGCTGACTTTGCAGCACCTCCACAACTGCTGCAAATAATCTTCACCCAAATTCCAGACCTCTTCAGTAATCCTGTGGTGATCAGTGCTGGGATCTGAGGAAGCACAGTTGTAAGCTATAGTCAGGGAGGGCTTCCTGGAGGAGGGGCTACCTGAGCTGAGAAGGTGTTTTGTTTTGTTTTATTTTATTTTATTTTATTTTATTTTATTTTATTTTATTTTATTTTTATATAATAGCTTTATTGAAACATAATACATATTGCATACAATTCACCCATTTAAAGTACACAATTCAATGTTTTTTTTAGTATAGTCACAGAGTTATGCAACCATTCCACAATCAATTTTAGAACATTTCATCACCCCAAAAAGAAACCCCCTACCCATTAGCAGTCATTCCCCTTTTTTCCTCCAATGCCCCTAGCTCCTGGCAACCACTAATCTACTTTCTGTCTCATAGATTTGCCTATTCTGGACTCTTCATATAAATGGAATCATATAGTATGTGACCTATTATGTTTGGCTTCATTCACTCAGTGTAATGTTTTCAAGGTACATCCATGTTGTAGCATGTATCAGAACTTCATTTCTTTTCAGTGCAGAAACGGGATTTTTCACTGGGCATTTTTATGTGTCACCTCATCCAACCCCATTTCTCAGATGGGTAAGATAGGGCCCAAAGGATGCTTGACCACCCAGCAAGTCAGATCACGGAACCCAGGCACTCTGACACCTGGCCTGAGACTTTCCACTCAGGAAAGAGAGCTGGCTTGAGGACAGGGGTGGTGAAGTCTGGCTGGCTCCGTGGGGGCAGTGAGAGCCTGGCAGCCTGGCCTTATGGGAGGGAGGAAGATGTAGGAAGCAGGTCAGGCTTGCTCCAGGATGTCAGGATGGGAGACCCAGGAGGAAGGGGCCCACCCCCAACATCCTGCTTGCACTCTCTCCATCTCAGGCAGGAACTCTTGGAAGCCCCTTCTCTGTGCAAACAGGAGGCTGTGGAAGTTCAAAGCAGGGACCAGGAATTCAGAGAGAAAATGGGACTTTGGGCTGGGGACGGGCCTCAAACATCAGGCTCAGAAGTGAGGGCTTTCGTTTGTCCCAGAGCCAGTGGGGGCCCTGGGCAGGGAATTTCCTGGGCACTTGGCTGGTATCAGCAGCCCTGCGAGGTGGTTTGGAGAAATCTATTGCTCCTCCTTGATGTCATTAGCCCAGGCAGGAAGGGGGAGTGATGGGCTGGTGGGGGCAGGGTGGGGGGAGTCTGGTCTCCATGAGCTAGTCCTGACTGCTGTGTCTGAGCAACACATCTCTGTTAGCTGAGCTTTCGGATCTCCCCTCTAGTGATTCCCCCCAGCCTGCCCTGTGCTGGTCACTGGGGGCAGTGGAGGATCTCATATCCAGTCCTGTGGGTGAGATGGGCATGTCCACAGTGTCTACCTGGGGTGCGAGGTGAGAATGAGGGGCACACAGGGCTAGGGGAGATGGAGGAGAGCTGGGAACCCAGGAGAGCTTCCTGGAGGAGGTAACATCAGCGACTTGAAGGATAAAGAAGTATCAACCAGAGGAAGGGGCAAAAGTAATGGAGAGGTGAGGCCAGGGGAGCAGGAGGCCCGGATCCTGATCATTTGCATGTTAAACAGCTCACACTGGCTGCAGATGAGAGCTTGGACTGCAGGGAGACCAAAGAGGGAAGAGATTGCCTGTCCGGTTGAAAGGAGTGGTCTGGACCAGGGGATGGCCAAGGGGTGGTGAGATAAAGGCATGTTTAGAAGCAGGTTGTGAGTGGGGAGGTGGTGATTGTGGCCATACGGGTTCTATGGGGCCTGGGTGACAGCCCTGGGGACAGCCAGGAGCTGCTGGCTATGATCCAGAGCCCCGACTGGGGGGCCCTGGCTGCACCCAGTGACTGAAACCCTGGAAACAGGTGAGATGACCCCAGGAGAACATGCAGAGGAAAGAGAACAGGTTTACTCTCGCAGGTGCCCAGGCCGAATGAACAGTATGAAGATTCACCTGGGAAAGCGCAGATTCCAAGAACCCAAATCAGTGGAGTCCTAGGCCAAGGCATGATCATGAAGTTCTACTTCCCTTTTTATCGAGATTTGAAATGAAATCTCCATTCCTGAGCATGTTGTAATGCTCAGCCGTGGGGGTGGTGGAGTGGGGAGGGCAGAGGGCACATGGCAGTCAGCCCGGGGTCAGGGAGGCCTGGGAAGGGCATGTGGAGGCAGGCGACGTAGCTGTGGGCTCTCCCACTCACGGAGCGTCCACCTGCCATGCCTCGGTCGTTGCAGTGACGCCTCCCTCCCGGCACCTTTCCCCCATTTCCTCCTCATCTGGTCTCCTTCGGAAGTCAAGGCAATGGCTGTTACCCCATGTTACAGATTCAGAAACTGTGGCTCAGGGAAGGGCCTCAAGCAGCCGCAGCCACAGGACAAGTCAGTGGCGGAGGCTGGCTGGACCCAGGCCTTTCTCCACATTAGCCGCCTCCTCCCTTCCTGGGGAGGTGGGAAAAGGTGTGGCAGCTGGCCTGACAGTCAAGGCCCTCGCCCAGGGGCTGTGCAGGGTGGGATCTGGCTTTCTGGCTCTGGACCCCTGCCTTCTACCCTTTCTGAAAGGCTGTGAATATTGAGTATGTGTATGGGCACACAGGGCTCGCCAAACCTCCCGAGTGGAGGGAATTGAAGCCAAGAGGCCCCACTGCAGCTGAGCCTGGCGCAGCGGCCCCCCCACCCCACAGGGTCCCCTGAGCCATGCTGGGCTTGGTTCCAAAAGCCCCAAGCAGCCACACCAGAGTCCACGTGCCTCCCCAGGGAGCCACCGGGCCAGAGGCTGCCCCAGATGAGATTCCCAGCAATTAGGAGGCTCTGGGTTGGTCGATATTCCCGGCAAGCTCCTAATGTATCTTCTCCCTCACTCTGGAGGCTATAATCCCAGTGCTGAGGTCAGCATTTGTGGGGTTTATGAGGCGAGGAGAGGGAGAGACAGAGGCCCTGAGGAAGGCCAAGAAGTGGAAGTAGTAGCAGGTGGGCTGTGATGTTTTCATGGTGCAGCCGCTAAGCCACTTAGTGAATGTCATTGTCGAATGTCATCCTACAGGCCCCAGCTCAGCTGCTTCCCTGAGTGTGCCCCGACCCTCCCTGCACTTTGCTAAGTGCCCCCCAGCCTTTCCTTACTGTCTCCTGCATGTGTGCACTGAACAATACTGGCTCACGGGCCAGACAGCCTAGTGGTTGCAGGGATCAGCAAACTTTTTCTGGAAAGGGCCCGATAGTAAATAGTTTAGGCTTTGTGAGCCACATGGTGTCTGTTATAACCACTCAGCTCTGCTGATGTAGGGCAGAAGCAGCCACAGACCATATGTAAACGAAAGAGCATGGCTGCATTCCAATAAAACTTTATTTATAGACACTGAAATTTGAATTTCATGTAATTTTCACATGTCATAAAATAGTATTCTTTTGATTCTTTCCAACCATTTAAAAATGTAAAAACCATTCTTAGCTTGTGGCCCTACAAAAACTGGCCGTTGGCTGGATTTGGCCCATGGATTGTCGTTTGCCAGCCACTGGGTTAGAACGAGGCTCCTGGAGCCAGCCTGCCTGGGTGTGACTTCTGACTCTGCTGCGTGACCTTCAGCAAGTGGTGAAACCCTTCTGTGTTTCAGATTTCTTATCTGAAAAATGGGGGTGATAATGGTAATACTTTGGGAATATGAAATGGTGCAGCTACTTTGGAAAACAGTTTGGCAGTTCCTCAAAAAGTTAAACATAGACTTAATGCATGATCCAGTGATTCCACTCCCAGGTATATAACCAAGAGAAATGAAAACACATGTCCATGCAAAAACTTGTATGTGAATGTTCATAGCATTATTCATAATAGCCCAAAGGGGGAACGACACAAATCTCCATCAACAGATGAATTGATAAACAACATATGATGTGTTATTTTGGAATAGTGGAACAACTGACTGGAATATTATCTATAAAAAGGAATGACATACTGATACATGCTACAGCATGGCTGAATCTTGAAATCATTATGCTAAGCAAAAGAAGTCAGACACAAAGGGCTACATATTGTATGATTTCATTTATATGAAATGTCCCAAACAGGCAAATTCACAGAAACAGAAAGTAGATTCCTGGTTGCCAGGGGCTGGGGGGAGGAGGAAGGGAGATTGACTGCGAATGGGTATGGGGTTTCTTATTGGAGTAATGAGAATGTTCCAGAATTAACTAGTGATGTGTTGCACAACTTTGTGAATATACTAAAAACCACTAAATTATACACTTTTAAAGGTGAATTTTATGGTATGTGAATTATATCTCAATAAAAAAATAACGCTCGTGCCAAGCCTGTAGGGTCGTTAGATTGGTGCAGGGCACACACCTGGACCCGAGCCTTGAGCACGTGCCTCTCTTTCCCCCTCTGGTTCTGTGTGGCTCCTGAGAGGTCACTGTGTCCATCCTGTTTGCAGTTGTCTACAGCGACAGGACATAGGGTGTCAAGGTCCTGAAGTCCCTCAGAAAGGGGACTTCTCCTTTGGGCAAGTCCTTTTACTGCTCTGAGCCCCAGGTTCCCCATCTGCAAAACAGGACAGTAATAATAATAACAAACTACCTCCTAGGGGTGTTGAGAGCCAAATGATGCCCAACACTCCGGACGTGCGAGGTGCCCCAAGCCAAATGGTCCCCTGGCCCCGCTTGCCCCACCCTGGCCTGCGTCTCCAGGGTCCCAAGCAGGCCAGGGCTGCTCCTGGCAGCAGCAGGTCAACTCAAGACGCCTCCCACAGGCCCCCTGGGCTGGGGGCTCCCTGCCTGAATGAATGGAGGGAGAGCAAATTCCCAGATCTGCCACGCTCAGCTGTGTGGCCATGGGCCAGGCACAACCCCTTTCTCTCTCTGAGCCTCAGTTTGTTCAGCTGTCTAATAGGTTTAGTTTTGTCGTACCTGCCCTTTGGGTAGTTATGACAATGAGATGAAATAATAAATGTAAAGTGTTTACACAGTGTATTTTTTAAATAATTTATTTTTAATCGTGGTAAAATATATCTAACATAAAAACCATTTTAAGCATTTAATGGACAATTCGTTGACGTTAAGGACACTGACAATACTGTGTAACTTTCACCACTATCTACTTCCAGACTGTTGTCATCATCCTGAACCCAAACCCATATTCATTTACTAATAACTCCCCATTCCTTCACCACTATCTACTTCCAGACTGTTTTCATCATCTTAAACCCAAACCCATATTCATTTAGCAATAACTCCCCATTCCTCCCTCCCTTCCCCACCCCTGGTAATCACTATTCTGCTTTCTGTTTCTATGAATTTGCTTATGGTTAATTATTTCATATCAGTGATATTAGACAATGTTTGTCCTTGTGTGTCTGATTTATTTCACTCAACATGATGTCTTCAAGGTTCATCCATGCTGTCATATGTTCCAGTACTTCACTTCTTTTTACCACTGAATAATATTCCATCATATGGATGTACCCACATTTTGTTTATCTGCTCATCTGTTGCTGGACCCTTGGGTTGCTTCCCTTTTTGGCTATTGTGAATGATACTGCAGTGAACACTGGTGTACAAGTGTCTGTCCGAGTCCCTGCTTTCAGTCCTTTTGGGTATGTACCTAGGAGTGGAACTGCCAGGTCATATGTTAATTCTAAGTTTAATTTTCTGAGGAACTGCCACATTGTTTGCCACAGCGGCTGTGCCTGGAGTATTTTGAGTGCTCCCTACATGTCGGCTTTGATGATATTTCATACTAAAATATTATTTTGAAAGTCTGTGATGTGCTAGGTACTGGGGATGAGGCAGAGAATAAAACAGACAAAAATTCCTGCCTTCGTGAAACTTACGTCATAGTGGGGTAGACAGACAGGAAACAAAATGAGTAAGTTATATTTTAGAACACGACTGAGAAAAATAGAGCTGAGAAGGGCTTTGGGAAGTGAGCAAAGGGATTGCAGTCTTACAGAAGGTGATCTGGGAAAGTCTGGTTGAGAAAAGGACATTTGCACAAGGACTTAAGGAGGGGAAGTGGGGAGCCATGTGGGTTTCTAGGGGAAGAGCATCCCAGTCAGAGGAAGCAGCAGCGGGCTGGGCCTGTATGAGGAAAAGTGAGGTCAGTGTGGCTGAAGTGGGGTGGGAGGATGAGGCCAGGGGCGATGGACAGGGGACAGGTCTAAGGAACCCACAAGGGTGGGCCTGTGACTCCGAGGGAGATGGGATGCCTGATTTAGGCCACAATAACCTGTGCTGTGTCTGGGCCTGACTCCCACCCTTCCCCTGCCTCATGGCCCTGTGCTTTCTTCTGCAGGACCAGCTGGGGGCCCCCATGGGCGCATGAGGGCTGGGCGCCGGGGCCGCGGGCACGAGCATGGTGAGACACCAGCCCCTGCAGTACTATGAGCCACAGCTGTGCCTTTCCTGCCTCACGGGCATCTACGGCTGCCGCTGGAAACGCTACCAGCGCTCCCACGATGACACCACACCGGTGAGCCACGCTGGGGCAGGGCCAAAGGGACCCAGGAGCCCCAGCAAGCTTGGGGGGTAGGATGGGGGGCAGTATGCGTTAGCTCTGTCACTATGCTGTGTGGCTCTAGCAGGTCACTGCCCCTTCTGGGTTCAGTTTCTACCTCTGTAAAATGGGCCTATTGTAATTCCTGAATCCACCTGACCAGGTGGGCAAGAAGCATGAAGCATTAACTCTCCTCTGACAGCGTGGGGGCCGGGCTCTCCTGAGGTCTGGGCAGGGAAGAGAGCTCCAGGAGGGGGGGGCCATCCCAAGGTGAGCAGAAGTTCTCAGCTTCCTGGCAGATCCAGATCGGCGGGCGGGTGGCCAGGGAAGAGTGAGGAGCTGGGCACAGCCGTGCCGGAGTCGGGGAGCTGGCAGGGCCGCCGCCTGGCACCAGGGCCCAGTCACCTGAGCTCGAGCCTGCCAGAGCTGGCAGCAGGTGCTCAGCCATATAAAGCCTCCTTCAGCACCCGGCTCCACAGGCCAGACCCTGAGTCGCGCTCTGTTCCTGGGGCACTACCAGCCAGCAGATCTAGTTTCTTCTCTGAAGGAACCCAATTCCTACGTGGTGTTTATCTAAAAGCTTTGCTGCCGGAAAACAACTTTCCTCCTCCCTCCTGCTTGTCCGAACAAAGAAGGCAGCCTGTGGATTCAGCCAGTCCCCAGACAGGCTGGAGTGGCCAACGGGGTGGGGCAGCCGAGGTCAGAGGCCAAGTGCAGGCCTCCGGTTAGGGAGGTCAAGGAAGCTTGTCTGCCTGTCGGCTGCACATCTGCCCTCCTTCTTTGCCTGTGGTGGGGGGACAGAGCACTGGACTGAGTCAGGAGAAGTAGGTACCCCAGATGGGCACCATGTCCCCACTCCCAGTGCTGGACCTGGCACACGGGGGACCTCGGAGCCAAACTGAGGCAGGGAGGAAGGGGCTGCCTCAGGCCATCGAGCAAACCCCTGGCAGTACTGGGACTTGCAGTGCCAGCTCTCTCTACCCTCGGGCCTGTCTGGAACTGCCTTCCGAGGAAGCCTTCTGGGAAACCACACGTTCCAGCCTTTCCCTTTTACATGGACAGAGAATTCCCGCACCGTGGTGAAGCGTGTGGGCTCTGGAGGCAGACGGACCTGAGGTTCAACTCGTGCCTCTTGACTTTGAGCTTCCGTCTCCCAGTCTGTGAAACAGAGGTGATGGCACATGCCTCTCAGGAACCTGCTGTGAGAAGTACACGAAATGACCAATGTGAAGTGACCAGCACGGGCTTTCTGGGTCTGGTCATTTAGACGATCATTCCAGAGCCCTGAGCCTCGGCTGCACCTCTGAAATGGGACAGGGGGTGGGTTAGAGGACATCAGAATTCCTCGGCCCCTCTGCCTTCCTCCAAGCTGCCATCCGGCACCCGGAAAGGCCGGAGCTCGGCATTCGGTCGGCACCTTGGTGATGGACTGCACCAGGCCCTGGCAAAGCCCTGACATGCGTCCACTCACTTGTTCCTCCCGACACCCCCGAGCTGGATATCAGCATCACTCCTTTTCACAGATGGGAAACAAGCCAGGGGCCGGAGTGACTGGCCAAGGTCACGCTGCCAGCAAGGGGCAGAGCTGGGATCTGGCCCCGGGTAGTTTGTGGACCCAACGCCCTCCGCGCCCTTGGTGGGGATGGGGGCGAGAAGACGGTTGAGGCCAAGGGAGGAGAAGGGTGGCTGAGTCCCCAAGCAGGAAGCCCCTTGGCCTTCGGGGCAGTCGCTGGGGGAAGCAGCATCTCCCAGGATGTCACACGCCCCTTAGTGGGCCCTGCACCAGCCAGTCACAGACCCTGGAGTCAGGAAGTGACGGCTCTTGGCTGTGGCCAGCACGAGGGTGGGGGAAGTGGTGAGCCAAGGCCAGTTTTGTGTTGACTGGGAGCTGGGGTGGTGCAGACGGTGAAAACACGAGGGTCTGGGACGCCAGGTATGGGGCAAAGGCTGGAGGGGCAGCAGGAAGCTGCAGACCAGATTGGCTGGGCGAGGGGAGAGGATTTTGCAGCAGCTCTGGGAGGCAAGGAGTCTGCAGAAAGGGCTGAGCTCACCTCTGGTGATCCCGAAACACAGCTGAGGACCAGCAGCCTCTCCCCCACCCCCCAGTCGCTCACCTTGTCCCATGTCTCCTCCCACTTCCTGGCTTCCGGGCCTCAGCCTGCTCATTTCCTCTCTTTCTCTCCTCTTTTCTCCCCCCATTCCCTCCTTTGACAGCTGGTGTCACAGAGACAGGGCTAGTGTAGTAGGTGCTCTGTATGTTTTGCTGAAAAATAGAGGCCCAGGAGCAAGCTCTGGGCGTGCTGGTGGGGTCGGGAGAGGAGAACTGCTTGGGCTTCGGGGTGGGAAGAGAAGCCTCTGCAAGGAGGCAGGGAGGCCAACAGAGGGCCTCTGGCTCCTTGTGTCCTTCTTTGGGACCCCATGCCCCTGGCCCCACCTGCATCCCCCAACTCAGACAAGCCTGGGCTCAAGCCCTTCCTCTGTGGAGCCTGATCCCTCTGGGCTTCCTCTGGGAAATGGGGCTCCAGACAAAAGGGCGAGTCACAGAAGCATTTGGCTCCCAGTCTGCAACTGGGAAATGAAGTGGGAGAATATAGTAGCCGTTAACATACATTGAATACCCATCGTATGCTGGGAGCCTGGCCAAGTGGCTTACGTGCATTGCCTGTGGGGCATGTTTGTTATCCCCATTTTAGGGATGTGGAAATCAAGGCTTAGAGCTGTCACACAGGGAGTCCTCGTAGATTTGGAGTGATCTCTGGAGGATGAAGGCTGGGGTGGAGAGCATGTGTATTGAGTATGTGTGTTTACATGAGAGCATATTGGAAGGAGGAGAGGCCAGAGGGGGACTTAGGAAATTGCCTGTTGGAGGATAAAGAGCACTTGACTGGGAGCATTTGGGACAAGAGTGAGAGTGTCCTTGAATGCCAGGCTAGGAACCCTCAGCATTTCCTGGTGGAGATCTAGCTCCAAAGATCCTAGGGCATGTGGAAGGTGGAGAGAGCCTGGGAAGGAGCCCTCTTCTCCTCCACCATGCTGGTCTCCTTCCTTCCTCCCAACCAGCCTGTCACATCCCCACCTCCTCCAAGCCTTTGCTCACACTGCTGTCACCCCCCAGGACACACATCTGACAAATAGAGAAACAGGAAACTGAGGACCAGAGACGCAAAATGACCTAGTCTCCTGCCCCAGATCCTGGAGTGGTGGCGCCTGGCAGCAGGGGGCCGGGCTCACTGGCCAGCAAGGAAGGGGAAGCAAAGCTTTTTATAACCAGGGATAATTAATTGGTTGTTGTCTGTGACTCATTACTCAAATACTGCCAATTAAGGGCTTGGTGGGTTGGCACACTGTTCTCAGGCCGTCCCACTGGGCTCCCTGAAGACTGTGTGTCTGTGGGAGGCAGTACAGTGTCAAAAGCAGCTTCTCTGTGGCAAGAGGGATATAGGTCAGATGCCTGGAGGAACTTCCCAGCCAGGGACACTGAAGGAGATAGGACAATGATAGTCAACTCTCACTTGCAGTTCTATAGTAGGTTTTGCCTTTTGAAGGCTGTTTTAAGCTTATTTGACCAAGATGGGGCTCCAGGAAGAGTAAATGCCTCCTGATCACATCCCCAGTCCTCTTGCACACTCCCACACCAAACAGATATGTCTGGGATTCATTGGTTATTTATTCAGTCAACAAACCTGTCCTGATACCTGTTCTGGGCTAGGTACCTGGGGGTCGCAGGTGGATCACGCCCTGCTTCCTTGAGGGGCCTCCAGGCTAGAGGGGGAGCAGTCAGACGCTGAGGCACCCAGACCACCCAGGGTGATCATTGCAGAGGCCAAGAGAAACCCCTGGGGCAGGGAGCCTGGAGCAGGGAGAGCCTGGTGGCTATAGCCCCATCACTCCAGACTGAGGCAGTGTTCAAGGCAGGGGGAACTGAATGTACAAGTGTCTCCTGTCTGGGAACTGAAAGTAATTCAGCTTCAGGGTGGCGAGGGGATGAGGAGGGGGTCATGCGTTGCCACCTGGGCCCCAGAGCCTGGAAGCTGGGCAAGGCGCTTGGACCCCCTCTTGGCCCTGGGTGGCAGGGAGCTGCTGGAGGGTTTTCTGCAGGAGGTCCCGAGTCAGACTCAGGCCACAAGGACCACTGGTAAACCCTAGAGAATGCTTGAAGGGGCCCGTGACTGCCCCCAGCTGAGGCCCACTCCAGGCCCCTTCAAGGGGAGGATGCCAGAGAACCTAGAAGGTGTCATCAACCGACAGAGAGAGGGGGGAGGCTCTGATGGTGTCTCCCTGCTCTCCACGGGTGAGGAGAGACCAAGCATCTGACGACGTCGAGTCCAGGAACACCACAGTGCAGGAGGGTGGAGGACAGAAAAAAGCCCACCCAGCCCCACCTACCTGCCCCCTCAGATGGGGAACTCCCTCTTTCCATGGCAGGAAGACACCTGCCAGGAGGAAATCCACCAGACCCCTGTCCCCCTTCCCCTCCACCACAACAGCCAGCCAAGCGTCTCCCCGTTCCCAGCGCATTCCTCGCCCGTTGACAGCGCTCTGTCTTTGCTCATGCTGCGCCTTCTGTCTGGAATCCTTTCTCTCCCTCTTTTAAAATTTATATTGTGGTAGCACATATCCAACCTCAAATTTCCCATTTTAACCACTTTCAAGGATGCAGCTCAGTGGTTTAATCATATTCACGATGTCGTGCTCCCATCACCACCAGCCATTACCAGAACTTTTCCATCTCCCCAAATGTTGTACCCATTAAGCATATAGCTCCCCACTCCCTCTCCCCAACCTGTAACCCATTTTCTGACTCTATGAATTGGCATATTCTGGTTATTTCATGTAGTGCAATCATACAATATTTGTCCTTTTGGGTCTGGCTTATTTCACTTATTTTACTTAGAGGTCCATCCATCTGGCCACGTATATCAGAACTTCATTCCTTTTTATGGCTGAATAATATTCAGTTGTGTGTATTACCACATATTGTTTATCCAGTCATTTGTTGATGGATACTTAGGTTGCTTCCACCTTATGGCTATTGTGAATAATGTTGCTATGAACATTTGTGGACAAATATCTGAGTCCCTTCTTTCAACTCTTTTGGGTATATAACTAGAAGTGGTATTGCCAGGTCATATGGTAATTCTATACGGAACTTTCTGAGAAAGAACCCAACTGTTTTCCACAGCTGCTGCACCATTTTACATCCCCACCAATGTACAAGAGTTCCCACTTCTATGCATCCTCACCAACACTTTATCTTCCATTTTTAAAAATAATAGCTATCCTAGTGGGCAAGAAGTGGTATCTCATTGTGGTTTTGAATTTGCATTTCCCTAATGGCTAATAATGTTGAGCATCTTTTCATGTGCTGATTGACCATTTGTGTATCTCCACTGGAGAAATGTCTATTCAAGTCCTTTGCCCATTTTTAATTGGATTGTTTGCCTTTATTCTCTTGTCTCTGTCTCTCAAGACTCATGGCAAATGTCTCTTCCTTAACAGTCCCTTTTCTCCAAAGAAAAGGACAGTCATCCCTCCTAGCCTCCCTCCCTCCCTCTCGTCCTTTCTCCCATGGGCTCCCACAGCACCTTGGGATATGGATGGTGATCTTCTGTGTCTCCTGCTAGACTCTGAGTGTGTTGAGGGCAAGGGCTGGGCCTGCCCCTCTGAGGGGCCTGTCTCAGAGGAGGTGCTCAGGCAAGGTTTGGAAGAATGGCTGAGCAGCTGAGCTGAAGAGCAGATGTGGAAACCAGTTAGGGAGCACAATGCACCTGCCATCTTGCTGACCGTGGGTGGAGAGGCAGGACGCTCAATAAGCTTGTTGTGTTCCCCTCCTCTCTCTCTTCCCTTCCCAACCTAGTTTCTAAGGCCCAGCAGGTGTAGGGTGGTCTGGAGAGGGACGGGCATTCATGTGTGGATGGGTGCGTGCTGCATTCCTGGCTCCGCCTCCCCTGCCCCTGGCTGTGGTTGGCAGGAGGGAGGGTGCTGATCAGCCACAGGACCTCCTAGGCACCCTGGGAGCTGGGGTTGGGCTCTGCCACTGGGCAGGAGGAGGGGGAAGCAAGTGTCCCAGCTGGCTCCCCACCTACTGTCCTCTCAACCAACCGTTTGGTCTTGTGTCAAGGATGTCTGGCCGTCCTGAGGGAAAGGGGTCTGTCCTGGAGGGGGGAGGGGCAGTTCCTAACAAGAACTTCTCCTTCTGCATGTGCAGTAGCAAAGCACTGTCCTGAATATCAGTTCGGCTAGTGGGAATAGAGCTCAGGCATGCTAAGATCTTTGTTGTACAGCTGGGGAAACTGAGGCCCATAGAGCCTACTCCACATCCCCCTCCCCCTGCACTCCCAGTGAGTGGCTCTAGCTACCACAGTAGTCAACTGCAGACTTAAAGCCAGAACCCAGACCTCCTGATTCTCCCTTCAGGGTTAATTCTCCCCTTTGTTCTCCCTGGCCTCCCAGGGCAGTAGAGAGAGCACTTAGGTGTAGACACAGCCCAGCTCCACTACCTGCATCTGTGTAACTTTGCGTGTGTCTGGATTAGGGGTATCTCTGTCCTCTCAGAGCCGCTTTCCCTCCTCTACCCAGCATGGTACCTAGAGTGACGGTGGCCTGGCAACCTGCTCGTCTGTCCTGAGGCCAGGGCTGGGTTTGTGGGTGTTAATGTTAACGAACATTTATGGAATCAATAAAAGCAATCCCTCTACCTTTGAGCCTCAGTTTCCGTTCCTGATGGATGGGGAGAGTTATCACCTTCTAGAAGGCGAGAAGAATTAAATGAGATGGTCTTTGTGAACACCTAGCTCATAGTAAGGGCTTTACCAACAAAATTCCCGCTGTTGCAAATGGTTCGCAGCCCTCAGCCCTGCAGCAGACATACCGTCAGCCCTCCAGGCATCCTTCTATGTGCCGACTTGTGTTTTCTTGGTGAGTCAAGACTGGGAGTCCAGAACCCAAGCTCCTGTTCTCAGTGAGAACCTTCTGTCCCCTGTGGGCACCCGGTGGGCCAAATGACCTCTTGAGGTCTCTTCTGATTCTGGAATCTCGGGTTCCCTACTCATGTCCTCTTGCTGTTCCCTCTTGGGTGTCACAGCCCTGGAAGGGAGAAGGAAAGGAAGGGGGTCCTGTGGGGAGGGGTGGGCCCTGAGTCTAGAGTCCTCCCTGTCCTCCCCCATCCCCCACGCCAGATAGAAGGCCCCCCTCAGCCCTGAAGTAGCTGCTGGGGCCTCTGTTCTTTAAGTGAGGCTGAGGAAGAGAATCTCAGCTCCTGTGACTCCCATGCTCTAGGCCCAAAGGAATCACTCAGGAATCAGGGTGGGCTTCCTGGATGAAGCAGCCTCCAAGATAGACTCCAGGGTATGTAGGCATTCCCGGCTGGGGCACGTGCAGCCCGAACTCTTACCTTGCCTCTGCCACTGACTCCCTGCATGACCTCAGGCACGTCCCTGACCCTATCTGGGCCAAAGCATGCTTGTGTTAGATGGAGATATCAATCCGTGTCTTGCCTGAGGGTCCAATTAGGTAATGGATACGAATCCGCTTTGTGTCCGGAACAAGAAGGGACCATTGTTCCAATCCTGGGAAAAACTTGCCCTCTCTACAGACTTTCAAAGTGATGACGTTCTCTTCTTTGGCGCCCTGGGGAAAGTGATCCAGCAGGGGTCAAAGATGAGCTTCAGTTTTCCCTCTTCTAAAGTGAGAGTGATAATGCCTTCTTATTGGGCTGCTATGAGAATAGAAAAATGGGAGATGATATTATTATGTCCCTGAAAGAGAGAAGGGGCCGGCTAGGGACTGGTTTTTTACAGCGTGGGGAGCTGAGGATTTATCGAGGCAATAAAGACATACTGTCTCTGGCTTTGAGGATCCCCCACACTCAGCCTAGCTCCCCTTGAAATGGCACTGAGGGTACCTGGCTTGGCCGTGCCAAAGCTGCTAAGCCCTTATTTATGAAGCTCCGTGAACACCTTGTGCATCGGGTCTGTGGGCATGGATGGAACAGGAGATGGTGGGCCACCAGCAGAGGGGCTGTGGCCCCCCACCCTGTGACCTTGGCTTCCTGAGGGGTTCTAGGGTGTTACTTCCTAAGGGTCCCCCCGGTCTTCCTCTCTGAGTCACTCCCACGGGCTGATGCAACCCAAGGGATGGCGGGGGAGGGGAGCTCCAGGCTGTGCCTGATTTCATTTTTCTGCCTAATGAACCGCTCTGAGTGCACCCCAGCAAGGGCAGACAGAGGCCTAATTGCCCAGCTCTCTGTAGCCCAGAAAAATAAATCCAGCCTCCTAGGCTGCTCAGGAGCTGGGTGGGGGTGGGGATCCTAATCCCTTTCCCTGCTTGGCCCTAATGCTATAATACGTCTTAAACCGCCCCACGCTGCCCTCTCCCCCAAATCTCCTGGGGTCAGGGCCAGGGTAATCCGGCCAGGGCCTGCGTGCCCCTCCTTTCCTGGAGCTCCCAGCTCCCTTCCCGCTGACATTTCCTAAGCTCCTCCTGTACACCAGCCTCCCTATTTGGAAGAGCAGACTGAGGACTAGAGTTGCCCGGGCTCCTGAGGGCAGGCTCAGTGGTGGGACCCCTCAGTCACTTTCTCCCACCGCCTGCAGGGCTGGGTGGGGCTGAGGGCACAGCTGAGCTCTGGGACCTCAAAGCAGAGCTAGGACTGTGGGGGTGACACAGAGGGCAGGGCTCAGTCAGGTGGGAAGAAATTGTACCAGGCAGAGCTGGCACACAGGGGCTGCCATGGGACAGCCTGGAAAACCAAAAAACAAGTCCACGCACGTATGAGAATGTAGTGTGTGGTCAACGAGTGTGGATATCACTGCAAATAGCGTGGGGACAGCTGACTATCCATTTTTGTGAAAGTAAAATTAGATCCCTACCTCTTACCTCAAACCCAAATAAATTCCAGATGCATTAAATGATTTTTTTTTCTGTTTAGAAAGATAGCACACATTTATTGAGAAAATTTAAACAATTTGGAAAGGTGTAAAGTCAAAGAAATTCTGGTCTTAATGCTTTAGAAACAACACTTTCAAACCTCACCCCATACACATGTACATCTGTGTGGAGCTATAGATGGATGGGTGGATTACAGGTTAAATGTAAACAATGAAGCCAAGAAACTACCAGTCTAAAATATGAGTGAAATATTTAATTTTGAGCCACCTTTCTTAAGCACAATACCAAATGCAAAAACTATAAAGAGGGATAGATTTGATTACATAAAAATTTAAACTTTTAATGCAAAAGTATCATTAAAAAAATCAAGTCAAATAATAAATTAAGGAAATAATAGATAGTAGATACGGAATTTCACTCCCTTACAGAGGGAGAGCTTCTCTAATCCCATAAGAAGTCAATTCTCCAAAACAAAGCCTGCTTTGCTCTGTGCCTTTGCACCTGCCGCCCCCTTACTCTGCCTGGATTGAGGCTCCTCAGCCTTGTTATCTCAGCAAGCCCAGTTTCTTCCAGCTTTACTTGCAGTCCCCTCCACTTCCAGGAAGTCCTCCAGGCCACCTCTCTCCATAATCGACAACGTTAAGGATCTGGCCTCTGTGCTTCTAAGCAGCCCATGCTTGCCTCCCTCACCAAACTCATTTCCAGGATTGGAGTTGCCTGTTTGCTGCTCATTTTTCTCAAGAGGCTGCTCAGCGTGGAGTTGGAGCCTGGTGTCCAGGTCCCAGCAGGGCCGGCGCAGAGAAGGGCTTAGTTCATGTGTGTACAATGACTGAAAGAAAGAGGTGGCAAGGATGGGGAGGGGAGAAGCTGGGAATCAGTTTGGGATGGGGTGTAAGGTAAGGATTGAACTTTATTTTTTTCCAAATGGATGGCCAGATTTCCCAACACCATCCGTTGAATTCTCTGTCACTTCTGCACTAATTTAATATGAGCTAATCATGTGTCCATGTTTCAAGGTCATCCTCTTCCAGGTTCTCCATTTCTTAATTGGACCTTTGGAGGATGAGGTGAGATGGTCTTTGACGTCTTTTCTAACTGAAATTCCAATATAACCCCCCTGGCCCTGCCTGCATCTCACAGTGACTTCTCCTTGTGGCTCTGAGGCCATTGGGGACACTGGAGGCCCCCAGACCTGGGTGTGAATTCTGGCTCCACCATTATTTGCCCTGTGTGACCTTGGGGAAATCACTTCACCTCTCTGAGCTATAAAATGGGAATATACCACCCATTATGCAGAGCTGTGGAATGGGTAGAAAGGGCTTCTCTGTGTCCTCCCCACTCCCCGAGGGTCTTGCCTGGGTTCCGTTCTCTGCAGCTGGGGATTCTGGGCTGTGAGGTGGGATGGGGTGCTGCCGAGCCAGGGCCTTCCTCCGTCAGGGCTGGCGTCATGGGCTTGGCCTGTGGAGCCCGGCTGGCCTCTGGGTCTGCCTTGGCCACAGTGCCCACCTGGTCTGGAGGGCAGGGCAGTCGAACTGACCTTCCTCAGCAGCTGGAGAAATTTGGTATAGGAAAGTTTTGGGGGAGGGTGAAGGTTGATCATAGTCTTTGGATAATTAAAGGGCTGTCAGACAGGAAATGATAATTATAGGAACACTCATGGATTTGGCGACTTCCAGCTTACATCTGTAATCGTGTTTGGGCCCTGCAGCCCTCCTGGGAGTGGCGGTGATGTCATCCTCGTGAACCAGGGAGGAAGGGGAGGCCCAAGGTGCTAAGAGATTGGGAGAGGGCCGGCAGCTAGCACCCAGTTCTATATTACTCCCGCAATCCCAGGTCATCTGACCCCGAAATTACTCTGTGTCTGTGGTCTCACTCATCCGCACAGCATGCTGGTACTGTTGTCCCCATTTTACAAGCAGGAAGCTGGGGCTCAGAGAAGTTAAATGTTCTTTCCAAGGTCACTCATCTGGTAGGTGGCCAGCCTGAAATTCAAATCCAGTGTTGCTAGACTCCAAAACCCAGTCCTCCCCCATCAGGCGGCTTGTCTGAGAAAGGAAGGACTTTCAGTTGGAAGGAGGAACAGGCACATCCAGAGGGAGAGAGTTCCCATCGCCGGAACTGCTGGAGCAGTGGTAGGCTGAGCTCCTGTCACTGAGGCTGCAGCCTCTGCCCCAGGGGTGACAGGCAGGGGAGCAGGAGCCCATCTAGACAGCTGGCTCCCAGACACCGTGATTCTGAAGGTCTGCAATGTTGCCAAGGCAGGGCAGCTCCTGCTCTGGCACTGTCCCCACCGCAAAGCTCAGACACCAAGTTCTGTTTTGGGACCCAGGGAGGTGCTCCTGACCCTATGGGGTCTCGGGCATGCAAGAGGCGGCCTTGTGCGTCCCAGCCTGGGGCACAATCTGGGGCAGCGGGGACTGCGGTGTGTGGCAAACGACATCCGCTTCCTGGGCTGGTGCTCGTGGCTGCAGTCGTGCTCTGTGGCTGCAGGAGCCCTGGCTGCTAATAAGCTCTCTTTCTACCTGTCCTCTGAATGCAGCTGGCTCTAGGGTGGGAGGGGCAGGACAGAGGCAGAGAAGGATGAGGAGAAGCCGTGACAATCATCAGGAGGCAGTGAGGAGGTGCGGCAGCCCGCAGGAGAAATGGACACCCCGCTGCCCTAATGGACACCCGCTGCCCTGCTCGTGGTGGGGGGGTCTCAGCTTCCTGAAGGGTGGGTGCAAGAATGGGAAAGAGGTGGGCTGAACCCCTATAGGCTCTGGGGCTGGGGTCTCTGGGATTCTCCATCAGACACCCCCGACCTCAGCCTCCCCTGCAGGGGGCCAGGACACAGCCCAGGGTCATCCCCCTCCCCCAGCTGCTCTCTTCCTCTCTGATTTCTCACGAGAGCAGCCTCTTGTCCACTCCTTGTCCCTGCTGCAGACTGGGTCAGCCCAGAACTGCCAGGTCCCAGGAGATAGCCACTCCCTCAGCTCCTGCCCGCCTCATCCTTCATCCTGCCCCCAGGCAGCTAGGAGAGCTCTAAAGGGGAGGAGGCCCAGCATTGTGGGAGCACCTTCCCTGCCTTCCCTTGGGATCCACTGAGGCCCAGGTCTGAGCCTGAGGATGAGTCTGGGGCTTGGACAATGACCCCGTCCACAGGTGGCCCCAAAGCATCCCTGCGACATACAGTCTTGCACTCACACCTTCTCCCATTCCTGCACCACCCTGCACCTGGGCTTGATGCTGGGCCCAGGGGATGGAGAGGCATCTCAGACCATCCCTGCCCTGGAGGGGTCCACAGCCCATTGCACCATCCCTTATAATGTACCTAGTAGGTGCCACTGACATGTAGCACCTTCTTTAACAGCATCCATCAGAGGATGAAGAAACTGAGGCTCAGAGGGATTGAGTACCTTGCCCTGATACAGAGCCAGTTCTGTCTGCCCCCAGAGCCCACGCTCCCTCCATCTCCACAATTCAGAATGTGACTGAGGGTCAAACTGGTTGGTTCCAAGAGTCTGTGGTGGAGAGGTCAGAGGGAGGGAAAGGCTTCATGGGAGAGAGAAGTTTGACCTTCCCCCAGAAAGAAAGGGGAAGGAAAGGATCCAAGAGAGCCAACTGGGCCTGGGATCGCCATACTGGGTCCCAGAGTACAAGGTGGGTTTTGAGGGGAGCTGTTGAGGGCTGGCAGAGGCCTGCCTCCTGTCTGCACACAGGTTCACATATCACATCTGCACTCTTCTCTGACTCACCCCCACTTGCCCATATCAAGCCTTTGTGCAAATTAGCAAAAGGTGCCCCTTCCTCAGGATACTTGACCGCCGCCTGCTGGGAAATTTCCCCAGCAAATATGCTCACTTATGGTAACCACCATGCAAGTGGCACGTCTTAGTGTTGGGCAGTGTGTGACTTGCTCAACCATACATAGTAGCTCTTCCCTGAGCCTTGCTGTCTTCATTTGCTCTCAGATGGGGATAAATACCCGTAAATAAATACCCCGGGCAGTGTGCAGATGATGAGAGATGGCGGATGTCATGGAGCTTCCTTTCCCGAGCCCCCCCACTGTGCCTGGAGAGCCTGTGACTCCCGCCCCCCCTCAGCGTGGCGGGGTGAGGCGGTGATTACCACTGCACGTCTCCCGGGAGCTGGGCCAGGTTGGCTGGTTCATGTGAAGAGCAGGCTCAGGCTTTCTTCTGTAATAGGTCCTGACAAGGACCATTAGAGCCATTTGGAACCTCTTTATCAGTGGAGCTGCTCCCGCTGCCCACTTCCTCCCTCCAGCTCCTTGCCTTCCCCTTCCCCTTTCTCCCAGCCCCTGCCACTCAGCTTTTCCTCCTATTGTTCTTGGAGTGACCCTGCTGCCTCCTTTCCCCCCTCCCCTCCCCCCTGCATCTGGGGCCGCTGCATCCCCATCAATAGGCTTCCTGTGGCAGTGTGGCCTCCAACCTCCAGCTCCCAGACTTTAGCCCTACAGCTGCCTCAACCCTCCAGCTCACCCCCCAATTTGGATAAAAGGATCCTCAGTCCTCATTGCCTGGGCCCTGGCCCACCCCTGCCATGCTCTGGGTGCCTCACCCATCTGCCAGCTCAGAGCTTATCACCCTGGCTTGCTCCTGGCCTCACTTCTGCCCTGCCCCACTGTAAGGACCAGGCCAGGTGAGGACAAGGACCGTCCTTGCAGAGGACCCCTGCAGTCTTCTGGCCACCGTCAGCATCCCCCATGGCTGCTGCATCTCACCACACCATGGGACGTCTCCCAGCACCCAGGCAGGCCCTCCGCCCTGCTGCTGTCCCTGCAGCTGCCCACCTGGTCCCACCACCTTGGCCTCCCTTGCCTGAGACAGGGTCTGTCATGGGCCAAGGCTCACCCACCCCTTCCCTGGGCTCCTCTTGGAACATTGTCTGCTGAGCTAGAGCAATCTCCATGGACAGATGGCAACTCAGCACTGCCAGGTGGGCCCACAGGAGGCCAAGGGCTGCTCTCCATGGTGGGGAGTTAAGCCCCCAGTGGAATCTCTCCTGGGTGGGTGGACTCATGCTGGTGGTGGCGGGGAGCGGGGGCGGTATCCTCACTTTCCATTTCATTCAAGTCTTTCTTCAATTTCTACCAACTGCCACACGCCCCACCACTGGAATATGAAAGCCACCCATATCTTTAAGGCATTCACAGGATAGGATAGCAGGGGAGACCGACATATGAAGACACAGTTGTAGAACTGTGGGGTCTGTGCTGTAGCAGAGATGGATGCAAGAGGTTCTGGGAGCTCTGAGGGGGAGGGGTTAACTCTGCTGGGAGACAGGGAGGGCCTCAGGGAGAAGGGGACTCTTGAAGGAGTACAGATTTGCCCAGTGGACTAGAGTGGGATTGTTTTCTAGATGGAGGGTATGGCTTGTGCAAAGGCATGGAGCTTAAAAGAGCCTGTTTGGGGAACTACAGGTAATTCAGTGCATGGAGCATAAAATGCATGTGTGAGAGCAGAGACGGGGGCTGGGGATGCAGAGGTTGGCCTGGGCCAGATGGATGAACCCTGGATGTAGGACCGAGGGGCTCAGGCCAGTGGGGACTCTTGAGCAGGGGCATGGCATGGCCAGAGGTGAATCAATCTGGGGGACATGGCCCATCTTTTGGGAGACCCAGATATTCAAACTACCCATGAGAAAATAAGAATTCCAGGCAGTGAGAGAAACTCTCGAAAGGACAAGGCCTGGGGGATGCTGGGTCTGGAGACTGACAGTGCCCCAGGCCCAGGGCCATTCAAGGTGGGAGTGGATGCAGGGAAGGTGCTGGCTCACACGCAGCAGTGTGGGCCAGGTCCTCTGGAGCCAGGGGGAGCCCTGGGCGGTGAACCCCAGCCCCATGGCCCAGCCACGGGAAGCAGGACTGAGCCATGGTCCTTTTCTGCTGCCCCAGACTGCCCAGCCATGCTCTGGCCGGTGGCCTTCAAGGATCTGTTGCTCTGGGAGAGTACGTGGCCTGCCCTGCTCCTAGATGTGGTTGCTCCTTTCCTAAGCAGGGTTGTCCTCGCTGAGCCTAGAGCTAATGCTGATTAGTGGTCTACCTTCTGAGAAACTTGACCACCAGCAGCCTACCCCATGCTCACCTTCTGGAAAGACTGGGTTCCATCTCTATTTAGGTACAAAGCGGGGCCAAGCCAGGCAACCTGGGTCTGCACACAGGTCCATGATTTGTGCTCAGTGAGTGGTGGCGGCTGCTTTAATTACCTTATAAGCATGAACGTCCCTGCCCAGTGCTGGGCATGGAGCAGGTGCTCAGGTGTGGCCAGCACGGGCCATCGGGGTTTGCAGGCCTTTCTCGCGTGTTGGAGAGGAGCTGAGGAGGCTTGCCAGCATGCTGATGTTGCATTGCCTTCTTGCCTGGCTGCGTTTCTGACTTGGCTTGTATTGTCTCCTTTAATTCTTATATCATTCCTATAGAAGGCTGAGGGCCTCCTCATTTCAGAGATTAAGTAGCTTGCTGGAAGTTCTGCAGCCTGTAAGTGGTGGACAGGAATACTGCACTCACAGCCACTCTATCTTTTGTCTCTCGGCACCATAAAATGGAAATATTCTGGGCAGTGAATTTCCTCTCCTGTTCTCTCACACCGCTACCCGCAGTAGTCACGTGTGCTAACGGAGTGCAGACAGGATGAGGGAGCCCACAGATGCTGGGAGAGAGTCACGTGAGCAGACCATGTTGCACTGAGTGATGAGTTTAAAGACAGGGGCATGCTGATGTGGTAGGAGCCGAGAGGAGGGCACGGGGGTGGGAAGGGTGTAGTCCTGGAAGCCTTCATGGAGGAGGTGACATTTGAGCTGATTTGCAAGGTAAAAGGGAATGTTAGGAAACCAGCCTAGATAGCCAGCCCACCCTTTCGGGGTGAGGAAACTGGGAAGGAGGGGGATGAAGCTGGAGAGATGGGTGAGGGGGGCATACCCCAGAACATCCCTGCCAGCCTAAGGAGCAATAAGGAGCCATTAAGAGGCTAAGCTGGGGGATTAGAATCATAATTTGGGGGAGAGAGATCAGAGAAGCTGAGGTAGGGGGCAGGGAGCCCAGCGAGGTGAGAGATATCTGGGCTCGAGTGACACGTCCAAGAGCTGTAAGGAGGTCAGAGACACAGCTCCAAGCCCTGAGCCCCCGAGGGCAGGGTGGTCTTGGTTCTCTCTCCACTCGGTTCCCAACACTCGCACTGTCTCCCCCCTCCCCCTGCTCGAGGGGGTGTTGGTTGTTCTGATGATCTCAGCAGTTTCCCAGAATGCAGGATATTCCATGCTTGTGGTGCTTCCGAGATAAGGAGGACGGGTGAAAGCAGGGATAAACCAGGGGGCCCAGCCGGAAGCACCTGCAGACCTCTGAGCCCCCCTCGGGAAGCAGCCACAGAGGGGTCAGTGCCGGAGACAGAGCCTAGCCCTGCAGGGCCGGCGTCTGGTGGGGGCGTTTCTTCAAGTCCCAAGACCGGGCTCTTGTCTTTAATCCTCCGCTAACTTGCAGTGTGACTTGAGCAAGCCCTTTCGCCTATCTGGGCCTCCATGTTTTCATCTGCAGTACGGGGCAGGGGCCGGGAGGAACTACACCTGCTTTGTAGGAATGTGCGAGGATTGGAGGAGGTGAGGGATGTGACTTCACACATTGCAGACCCCTGGATGAGTGCAGAGGCTTTAAGGCAGATGTGGCCTTACATGTGGGGACCGTCCTGGAAAGGGCTCGTCTGCAACATAAAGAGTCCAGCTCTGGGGCGGAGCCCTGGCACCTGATCCCAGCTCCCTCACCATTTTGTGACATTGAACGGGTCACGTCCCCCTCTCTGGATCTTGGCTCCTCACCTGTGCAAAGAGGGCAGTGATCCCTGCCTACTGGCAGGTTTGGCTACAAAAGGGGAGCAGGGGAGAAGGTTCCAGGTGGGAGGCGGCTGAGGGGGCAACCCCTGACCCCACGTGAGCCCGCGTGAGCCCTCCCCTCCCTCTGCCCTTCCAGTGGGAATGCCTGTGGTTCCTGCTCCTCACCTTCACCTTCGGCCTCACGCTCACCTGGCTCTACTTCTGGTGGGAAGTCCACAACGACTACGATGAATTCAACTGGTGAGTGGGTGGGTGGACAGGGTGGACTGGGCCTGGGGGCTCAGGTTGGAGCCTCTCTCCCAGGTTGGCTCTCAGAGCCCTGCTTCCAGCTCCCCGTATGTCCCTGGACCAGGCCCAGCCCCCTCTCCGAGCCTCTGTCCTGTGCACCTCCCAGGCCTGTACTGAGGCTGGTGTGAGAACGTGGCTGGGAAGAGGACCAGTATCACAGGCTGGCAAGAGGGATGGCAGACCTGGGTCCTGTTCCCCAGGAATTCCCAGCCTGGCAATGTGGGTGGTATTCAAAATAAGAAACCTAGAAAATAAGAGTTCCATGCTCCAAGGGGAGTCTTGCCAGGGACTTAGGGAGGGCTTCCTGGAGGAGGTGGCGGCCTGGGGGCTGGGCCTTGATGGCTGGAATTGGAATCCATAGAGCTGCAGCTGCTGGTTTCCTTGGAGGTCCCTTGCTGTGTGCACAGATGCCTCAGCCTGCCTGCCTGGCCTCCAGAAGGCCGGTGCCTTAGCAACCGCGATGAAAAGACTCTCAGGCAGAAGCTGAGGTGAGCTGGGGAGAGACGGGGAACTCCTTCCTGGGGCTGCTGTGTTGGAAAAGAGAAACTGTAAGACTGAGGGTAGGGCTCAGGGCAGGGCTGGGGTGTCACATTGCCTCCTTTATTGACAAGGAAACCAAGGCCCAGAGAGACCAAGGCCTCAGCAAAGGAAGTGGCCCCGGACCCCAGGCCTCCTGGCTCCCTTAGCTGGGCTCTGGGTGGGGCCGGTAGATGCTGTGGTTCTGGGAGAGCCCAGGGGTCCTCTGCAGGCACCAGCTCAGGTCCAAAGGGCAGGGATGTCTGAGGCGGACACCTGGGGGCAAGGGGTGCCTGTTTCCTCCACCCCACCCTCTACTGCTGCCCAGGGTCCCATGGGCAGCTGGGGGCAGAGTTGGGGCTTGGCTGCTAGGCCTCCTCATTCCCCACCCAGTGCACTTTTGTTTGATCAGAAGTTCAGCTCTGGGTGGTCATGAACAAGTCTCTGGCCCTCTCTGAGCCTCAGTGTCCTCTGACCTCACTGGGTCTTTCTGCGGAAGAAATGAGATGATGGATGGGAGGGAGTGCAAAGCTGTGAGGCTGCTTTCTGGGAGGCAGACTGTCCAGCTGGACGGTGGTCATGACATTAGGATTTGAGGTTTCTGAGACTCAAGCTCTGGAATTCTGTGGTGATCCCAAGACTCCATCTGTGGAGTCTGGGGGGTCCATTCCCCTCTGCCCAGCACCACGCTGTGTCCCTGTAATTAACGAGCACCATATAGGATGTGCTGCTCTCCGCCCTCCCTGTCCTCCAGCAGCCCAGCAAGATGATCTGACTCCCCAGCCGAGTCCCAGAGGTAGCTTCTGGCCTTTATTAAATGCCGTAAATCAATTATTCATTCTCGCAGATGTCCATAGAACAGGGCTGCCGTGGGTAAATGGGGACGTTCCCTGTTGGCCCTCGACCTCAGACCCTGGACAACTCTGCTGCCTGGAGGATCATCAAGTCCACTCCACTCATTGTATAGATGGGAAACTCAGGCCCCAAGAGGGGCAGGCTCAGCCATGGCCACAGAACCAGTCAGTGCCCAAAACACATGTTAAGGGCAGGCTGAGGGAACCAAGGCTCAGAGAGGTTAAGCTTCCTTTCCAAAGCCACACAGGAAGATGCAGACAGATCTGGGATGGGGACTTGAGCCTGACGGATTATGTCATGCTATCCACAGAGCCGCTCTGCCCCAGAGAGCGAGCTCCCTGTCCCTGGGGGGCTCAGGCAGAGGATGGGTATCTGTCCCTGTCTGGGAGGCAGGGGACTCAGGGATGGCCTGGAGACTGCCAGCCCTTGGGCTTTGTCACCTCCATTTCTTGGAATTGGTGCTGGGGTTCAGGAGATCCTGGCCCGGCCCTCATGGTCTCGAGAGTCTTTGGGGCTAGGGACGTTCATGCAGTAAGAGGATGCGAGTGAGGCCCAGGTGGTCAGGGCTGGACCAGGGGGCGTGGAGAGGGGCCCTCTGAGCTGGTGCTGTTGGAAGGGCTCCCTGCCAGAAGTGGTCACACCTGAGAGACTAGTGGGACCAGAACATCTTTCAGTGCAGTGACTGAGCTAGTCCCGCTCCTCCTTGGGCCTCAGTTTCCCCAACTGTACAGTAAGATGAGTGCACTCAGTGATCTTTCAGGCAGATTTTCCCCTGGAATCTGAGGGTGAGGGCCAGGGAATGGCATGGGGTGGGTCCTCCTGGTCTCTACCCTGGACCCCCCACCAGGGCCCAAGATGGCAGCAGCCCTGACCCTGCCTGGTGCTCACTCAGGTTCTCCAATGACCTTGAGCAAGCTGCCGCCTTCTCTGAGCCTCAGTTTGTCCAGTGGTACAGGAAGGATGTGAATATTTCAATCTTTCTGGAGAGGAACTAAGCAGTATCTATTGAGATCCTTCAAACGTTCATCCTCTTTGACCCTATAATTCTATTTGTAGGAATCTCCCCTAAGGAAATAATTCAAACACAGAAAGATTTTTGTACAATAAATTATGTGCCATTAGTAGAGAGTGGGTTACATGAGTTATGATATGTTAATTCAATGGAATGCCATGTGGCTGTTAAAAATCATATGTTCTTAGGAGTTTTACTGACATCAGTAAATGCTCATATTTGTAAGAAAAGCATTCATTGAGCACTTGCCATGTGCCTCGCCTTACCTCATCGTCTTGACAGCTCAGTGAGAGGGATTATGTTCTTACCGATGAGGAAACTAAGGCTCAGAGAGTCAGGTATGACATTTTATTAATTCTAAGACCCCTTATTTTCACAGTATAATGTTGAAATAGAGATGAATCTCACAATCAGTGGCATCTTAGAGTTAATGATGCCTGCTACCTCTGCAAGTTCCTACAAGCCAGGAAGGGGCAGAGTGGGGATTTGAATCCAGCGTGTGCACTTCTCTCCAAAGCCTTCTGGGCAGTAGAATTACAGGGAATGATGGTTTTCTTTATGCTCCTTGGGATCCCTAGGTAGCCCATCGTGAGCAGGTGTGACTGATGACCAGGGAAACGATACGCATCCCGACCGCACGGGAAGGGCCTATCACAGCCGGCCCAGGGTCCGCCTGGCTGCGTTAGAGCCGGCAGGACCGTCCTGGGTCCTGGGCCAGGCGGAGGCCCTGGTAGAGGTCTGACCCCGGCCCCTTCTCCTCCTGGCAGGTACCTCTACAACCGCATGGGCTACTGGAGCGACTGGTCCGTGCCCATCCTCGTGACCACAGCCGCCGCCTTCACGTACATCACAGGCCTCCTGGTACGTGGGGGCTGTCTCGGAGGGGCAGGTGGGCCTGCTCCCAGGGGAAAGGGAGTCTCGGCCTGTACCAGGCTGGTGGAGGAGCCCACCCAGGTCTGAAACGGGGGCTGGTTTTCCCCGAGGCCTCTTGGACTGCTGCCGCTCTGAGCTCCGGGCCCTCCAAAGGTGGGAGGTCGTCTTGCCTTTTCCTGCCTCCCTCAGCTGTCCCTTCCCGGAATTTTCTGCCCCTGACCCAGTGGGAGCCAGCCCAGCCTTTAGGGCCCACTGCAGACTTCCCTCTTCTGGGACGCTGTGGATTGGCTTCCTGCTCCCAGTACTCGGTTCACGCAGACTCAGCTCAATCCCATGCTGGGCTGGGGCTCCCTGGGAACAGGGCTCAGTCTTTTTGGGACCCGGGAACTCTTCAAAACATTTTGATGGGTTAAATTGGGCAGTCTAAGGGCAGCAGGACCCAGTGACCCCTTACAGGATAAATCCCCAGAAGGGGAATCTCGAGGCCTGGAGTAGCCTGGGAGGAGGCCAGGCCTGGGCTGGGCTGGGCCTTCCCATCACCTACAGGGAGGATTTGCTATGAGTTGGACCCAGCACAGCAGTGAGGTGCAGGTGGAAGGCCCCTGGTGGATGCCTTCCAGTGCATGCAGAGCCTGACTGTCTTCCCATGGGCCTCCCTCAGATCCTGGCACTATGTCACATCGCCGTGGGGCAGCAGATGAACCTGCACTGGCTGCACAAGGTAAGGGCTGCCTCTGCCAGGGCCGGGAGAGGGAAGGGGAGGCTTAGGGGCTGCAGAGGCAAAGGAAGAGCCTGGACTCATCATCCCTTCCCTAGAGGATGTCAGATTTGTTCTCGTAGCTGATGTGGAGCACTCAGTGTGTGCCAAGCTCTATTCTTACAACCCAGCTTCTATTAACTCATTTAATCCTCACTGCAACCCTGTCATCCCATTCTACATTTGGGAAAACTGAGGCACAAAGAGGTTAAGTGACTTGCCCAAGGTCTCCCAGTTAAGTGGAGGATCCAGGATCCAGCTGTGTAGCCATACAGTTACCCAGCCTGGTTCCCAGCTCGTGTCTCAGCACCAGCTCTCTGCTAAGCTCTGCCTCAAATCTCACCCTCCCCTCTTCATTCTTTAGGTGTTTAAAAACCCTGATCCAGCAGTGCTATTCCCCCTGCTTAAAGCCCTTCCCACAGCTGCTGCTGCTCCCAAGATGATCTGAATTCTCAGCCCGGCGTCAGAGGATCTGGCCCCAGCCAACCTCTCCCAGCTCCCTCAGCTTCTGAGGTCCTCCCAAGGCGTCTGCCTCTTCTCCACTTTTAGCCCGTTGCCCTTTCCCTCCGTTTCTCTCTCGGTCACACCCTCTCCTTGACACTCCTTTCCCATGCTCACAGATTTCTGGGGCTCCCCCAGCCCCTGCAGGCTCCCCTGCCACATGCCTGAGCCTCTGCATTGTTGGTTTCCAGCTGACTCCCCATTCCCACCCCAGTCTGGCAGCTCCTTGCAGGCCAGAGTCAACTCCATCCATGTCTGTGTTCCCGGTGCCCCACTCAGAGCTGGGCCCCAAGCAGGTGGGCTGCATATTTTCCAGAACCTTGGCTTGCTCACTCACCGTGACTTGCATGCGTGGTGCTGAATGTGTTTCCGATGCCTGCTGTTTCTTGAGCACTCACTGGGTGCAGGGCTTGTCCAAAGCCTACTTAGAGCCCCTTCTTCCTGCAGGAACTCCTGGGCCGTGATGGAGGGCTGGGTTTCTCTTTTCCCAGAGCCTGGCTCAGAGTGTTCATGAAGTTTAGGAAAGGCAGAAACATCCAAAAATAACCATGGGCCAGGAGATGGGTCCAGAGTGACTCTGAGAGTAGGGCCCACTTTTGGCTGGAAGTGGGGTATGAGGCAGATGCAGGAAGAGGGAAGTGGTGGGCCCGGGCTGGGCTGTGTGGAGTGTGAGGTGCCTGTGGCCTCTAGGAGGGGCATCCAAATGGGTTGATTACCCAGGTCTGGAGCTCGGGAGATAGACCGGGGAGCCAGGAGTCGTCAGCACCCAGATGGTGCTCAAGTCTTGGAGGGGTGAGACTAGCAAGCAGCCCCTGGTCCCCTCCCGCCTTCTTCCTGCTTGTCACTCGATCCGGAGCTGTCCTCTGGGCTTCCGTGGCCCCCTCTGCGAGGCACTTTCTTCTCCCAGCTGCAAAGCTGACACATGAAACAACTGCACCAGCTGGCAGCCCGGGTGGGGCTGGCACGCTCTGTGGTCACGTCCCCTGGGCCATGCCCGGTTCTCAGCAGGTCAGCTCCCACTTGCTTGATCCCAGCCGAGAGGCCTCTGTGGTTGCCAAGTCAGCCAGAGGCAGCAGATAAATGCTGAGCATCTTCTCCCAGGGGCAGGAGGATCGGAGCCCTTCATCTGTGCTGGTGCCAGCTCCAAGGTACCCGTGCTGCCTGCCCCCCCACCTGCCCCCTGTGTGATCTCCACACAAGGAAGGCTCCTTGCAGGCCCGGCTGATCCACATGGTCAGGCAGGGGCTGGAGAGGCTACTGTTCCTTTCCAAGATTCTGTGATTTGATTCTAAGATCCGAAGCAACCCTTATTCTTTTTTGTTTTGTTTTAATTAATTTTCCACCATGTGATACATTGACATGATTCAAAATCTGAAGGAGCAAAACAGTACACAGCGGAAGTCTCCCTCCCATCCCAGATCCCAGCCACCAAGCTTGTCTCTTCAGAGGCAACCATGTGTTCCTTTTGTATCTTTCCAGAGATATTTTAAGCACATACAAACATTAATTTATGTATACATATACTTATGCATATACGTTTCCTTTTTCCCACGGTTTTTGTTTTGTTTTAATTTTTGCTGTGGTTCTCTATATACAACATAACATTTCCTGTTTTAACCACTTTCAGTTGTACAATTCAGTGACGTTAGTTACATCCACAATGCCATGCTGCCATCACCACCGTCCATTACCAAAACTTCTCCATCACCCCAAACAGAAACTTGTCCTTTTTCTTTAAACAAAAGTAGCAGCTTCCTACACTCTATTCCGCAAAATCCTCGGGGCCTCCACGTTGGTCTCCCACACTTACTCTGCTTCTGTGGTCTGGACGTTACTTAGCTATTAGCTGTCCCTGACTTTCCGCCTGTTTTCAGCCCTTTGCCCGTCCAATGTGTCACTGACCCGGAAGAGGAACTGCTGGGTAAAGCATGTATACTTTTGTAATTTCGATCATTCTTGTCAAATTGCCTTTGAGTGCCACCAATTTTCGCCCCCTCAGCAATGTCTGACTGTTCTGGTAAAAACACTGTCACTAGAAACATATTAGCAGATCTCTTGACTTTTGTCAATCTGATGGGTGAAAAGGGGTTCCTCCATAATTTGTGTTTGTAATTGCATTGTAATTTGTATTTGCATTTCCCTTATTATGAGTTATAACAAGCATTTTCCACATGCATAAGTCATCTGCATTTCCTTTCTACGAACTGTCTTTTCATATCTTTTGCCCCTTTGGCTTTGGAATTTACTTTTTGCTTATTAGTTTGCTAGAGCTCTTTATAGATTTGGGAAATTAGCTCTTTGTCTGAGGAGCCTCAAATAATTCTTCCTAGTTTGTCATTTATCTCTTGACTTTGCTTACAGTGTTTTTGCCATTAGGAATTTTTAAAATTCTCAGATGCTTAAATCTAGCATCTTTTTTCATGGCTCCTGAATTTTGTGTTTTATGTAAAAAGGTCTTTCCCGCTCTGAAATTATAAAAAATTTTCTCTGTGATATCATTTGGTAATTACATATTTCCACTTTTTTAGTGTTTAATATTTTTTTATTTTTGGGGGAAGTTATTTTGCAGTGTAGTGTGAGGGATGGATCTCACTTTGTTCTTTTCAGTTGGCTCCTCCATGTTCCCAACTCTCCTGGATAATCCACTTTTCTCTCTCTAGTTCAAGATGCCACTTTTATTGTATATTAAATTTTTGTCTGTATTTAGATCTATTCTTGGACTTCTTTTTTATACTTATTTATCTGTCTGGTCTTACACCAGGACGGTTCTGCTTTAAATACCAGAGTTTTATAATCATGATCTCCATTTGGAGAGTCCCTGGGTCGCCCCGAGGAGTCGTGAGTAGCAGGGAGGCTGGAGGACAGAGGTGCTCAGGATACGGGGGAACGGAGCCATTTGTGGGTGGGTACTGTGCGCATGTCCAGGTGCCCACTCGGGGGCCCTCCGCACTCCTCTGCAGCCCTGCCCTCCTGGGCTGTCCCCCGTCCCAGCACTGGACATCCTGCATTGCTCCTGCCCGTGCTCTCGCCTGCCCTGCCAGACTGGCAGCACACCCCCGTCCCGCCAGGGCAGGCCAGTCTGATTCATCTGTGTGGCCCCAGCCCCCAGCCCCCACCTGCACAGAGGACATATCCACGAGTGACCCAGCCTGAGCCCCGAGGAGCTCCGAGTTCCACACAGTCCCATGGTGAATTCCTTCTGTCCGCAGCCCAGGCTCAGTCAGCCCTCCTCTTGCTGTCCCTCCACGTTCACTTCATCAACACTCCCAGCAAATCCAGACCTCTCTCCAAACGTCTGACCCGGGCACCACAGTTCTTCCTGGTGTCTAGCCTTTATCCCTCCAGCTGCAGCTTGATGGGATGAAAGTCACATCCACCTGTGTGTCAGTCACGGCGTTAATTATGACAGCCAGAACCATCGTGTATTGGGCACATCCTACATGTGCCAGGCATTTTTCACTTAGTATTTTATTTATTCCAAGCAGTCTTCCTGTTCATTTGACATTATGACTCTGGCCATTTAAAAAATTATACCAGTAACATTTAGTAAGCATTTAGTATTTTGGTACCAGCTACTGTGCTGAGCACTTCACTTGCATTTTCTTATTTATCTTCCCAAAACCCCTTTCAGGGAGGTATTCACCATCCCTCTTTCACAGCCCAGGAACTGATGCTCTGGGAGGTTACTCCTCCCCTGTTAGGTGCACAGCCGGGATCTGGCCGAGGGGTGGCATTTGAGCCTGGTCTGTAACCCTGGGCCAAACCGTCTGCCACTTGAACCATTGTCCTGGCGGAAGCACAGAACCCAGGGGTCAGCAACCCCCAGGAGGCCGGCCGTTCCACTCAGGTCCCAGCACCCGGGCAGAGCTCACTGAATGAATGCACCTATTGTCCCCACCACCCTCCCATCCTACCACAGACCACAAGTCCCACCACGAAAGAAAACCAGAGGCCACTTTCTCCAAGGAGGACGGTGGCTTGTCTCTGGCCTTCTGGTGTGGGGTTGAGCTTCCCCAGTCAGATTTAAGGAACTGTGACTGCATTGTTGGGAATCAGTGCAATGACTGTGGCTTTAGGTCACGCTATGGGGGAGGCAGAGGGTGGAACATTGCAATAATGTTGCCGAGCATAATGGTTGCCACTACAGTAACTGTAAACCTCAGAGATAATGAAAAATTTAATTGCATTAGGATTTGGGGAAATCAGTTTTATGACAAGTGTTTCCAATAGCAGTTACGAATTGTAGTAAGATGCCCTCAGCAACGACATCAGAGATGCTTGCTATATCCAGGGATACCTCCCGTGCCCACCAGGGGGCAGAGGGGTGTGGGTGGGGGGGAGCACCAGGCAGAGACGCGGGTGGTCTTGCAGGCCCCCCGGAATTGTGATGGGGGTGGGGGGTGAGGATTCTCAGGGACGGTCACACGCAGCATGCTGTGTGAGAAAGGCCTCTCAGACAGGCAGAGTGCAATCTGAATCCTGGATCTGCAAACCCGTAACCCCTCTGCGCCCCCAATTCCTGTGTGTGAAATGAAGATGAGCAGACCTTACCCAGGCTGTTAGGAGAATAAGTGGAGGAAAATGTGAGGGGCCTCGCACAGATCTGGGCACACGTGGTCTGTCTGCAAACCTGCGTGTCCTCCCTGCAAACCTGCGTGTCCTCCCCTTCCCTTGACTCCCGAGCTGGCATCTCACAGCTCGCAAAGTCCCTTACCTGTCTCAGCCTTATTACTGATTCTTATTGGAACATTCGTTTCCAGGCCAATGGGCTGGAATGACAAACCTCCAAAGGAAAACTTGATCCCAGGCAAGAATTAATCTCCCCTACCTGGAGGGAACAAAGATAGGCCACTGTCTCTGCCCCCCAAGCCTTGACAGTCAATTTAGTCCTTGTTCAGTCGTTGGCGGGTCTCAGTGCCATGGATTCCAGGAAGGGCGTTGCGGGGGGAGAGGGGTGAGTCCTTGCAGGGGGCAGCGTGGGGAAGTCGGTAGGGACAGGACATGGCGGCCTCCATTGGCTTGCTGCAGGGAGTGGAGACTGCGGAAGGCTTTGGCAGGTCTCGCAGTGTGGGGAAGGTAGGCAGAGTGAGATTCGGGGTTCAAGAGGGGTGCTGCAGGCTGAGTAGTCAGAAGCAGGCTTCACCTAATTTGGGGGAGCATCTTGTGTTGCATGGTGCTTCAGATCCTGTCTGTCCCCAAAGATCTCTGTGTGTGAAGGTGCCACTCAGTCCTCCATCAGAGCTGTGTGCCTTGGTTTCTCCAGGTGGCTGCTGGGAGGCCAGCCCCCATGACACACTTGGATTTGGGGAGCAAGCCTCGGGGATGGAGCGGGCAGGACAGGCTTGTGGCCGGAAGCGCCACGGGTGTGGGAGGCCGGGCTGGGGTTCAGGTCCTGCATGAAACCCAGGATCCTCAGCCTCCTGCCCTCTCAGCAGAGCCTCGGGTTTCCTTTTATGCCATATGGGATGAAAGGCTCTTCCAGGGTGCTGGGTGTGCCAGGTGAGGCCGTGGGTGTGACTTGCCACTCAGGGCAGCCCCCCTTCGCTCCCTTCCTCACACCCCCAGCAGGGCTGAGCCCCGTGGGTGAGCCTCTGCCTTACCCCAGCCCCCTTCTCACCAGGCCTTCTCTCCTCCCTCCTATTTCTCTTGCTGTCACTTTCTTTCTGGGTCTGTCTGTTTCCTCCTGCCTCTGTCTCCCCATCAACCATCTGTTGGTTTCTCTCTGGCTTCCTTTCAAACTGTCCTTCTGTCTGTCCTTCATTCTCTCTTCCCATCTCTTTGTGCCTCTCTCTTGTGCTTTCCATTTCTCTCTGTCTCTCTCTCAGTCTCTCTCAGGCTCTATCTCTGACCCCGTCTTCAGACATACTGGTGACCTGGGGCTGTCCAGGCCCACCTGCTCTGACCGTCTGTCTGGTGACCCTTCCCCCTTCCAGATAGGGCTGCTGGTCATCCTGGTCGCCACGGTGGTGGCCATGTCGGCCGTGGCCCAGCTGTGGGAGGACGAGTGGGAAGTGCTGCTGATCTCCCTGCAGGTGAGTGGGGTGCGGGGGGCCCAGGGTCACATAGAAGTCAGAGGTAGAGAGGGTACAATAAGCCGGGGTCCCCAAAACTCCCACTTTTCCCAGTTGAATGATGGAGATAGGGGTGGGCTGTCGGGATGTTGGTGACCAGGGGCCTGGGCATGGTGGGAGTCACCAGGGGCTGCCACCATCGCACCCACAGGGTACGGCACCGTTCCTGCACGTGGGGGCCCTGGCCGCCGTCACTGCGCTCTCCTGGATCGTGGCTGGACAGTTTGCCCGCGCAGAGCGGTCCTGTGAGTACAGCTGGGCAGGCCTGACCTCCCGCATCTTTCCAACTTCCAAGGCCAGCTTGCCCTGCCCTCACTGGGTGGCCTGGGGATGAGGTGGGGCCGACACTCACTGTGGGTGTTCTGGGCCATGGTGGCCCACAGAGTTCACAGAGGGTTGCAGCCTTGGCCTGCCTGGCAGTGTTTTTGTCCCTTGCGTCTCTGTCTGCATGTGCACAAGTGTGAGTTAGAGGTCAGGTTTGCCTTCTCAGCAAGAATGGAGGCTGCCCGAGGTGCCGGGGCCCAGCCTCCTACCCCCAGCCTGCCCAGGGCTCTCACTGGGCCTGGTGGGAGCAGAACGGCTTGCCAGGCGGTGCTCACAGCCCCTTGTCTCCAGCCTCCCAGGCGGCCATTCTCTGTACCTTCCTCGCCGTGGTGTTTGCCCTCTACCTGGCCCCCCTCACCATCTCCTCTCCCTGCATCATGGAGAAAAAGGACCTGGGCCCCAAGCCCGCCCTCATCGGCCACCGGGGAGCCCCCATGGTGAGTCTGCCTGCGGGTCCCAACAGACTTTGGGTGGGGAGGGCTCAGCGGAGCTGGGCAAAGGCCTGGAGGAAGGACCTTGTTGGAAGATAGATACGATTTATGTACTACAATAATAACATTTTTTAGCCCTTTGGGAGCGTATGGGAAGAACTGGTGAAAAATAAGGCTGGGGAGCTTGAATGGGATCAAATCCTGAAAAGCCCTGAAGGCATCTTGCTAAAATGATTTAACCTTTATACCGAGGGCCCTGGGGATGCCCTGGGGATGTGGGTGGTTTTAGGCCAGGTTGTGGAATAAGAAGGGTCCTTGGTGGTCTGTGTGGAAACTGGCCAGGCAGGCAGGGGAGAGGCAGGGAGGCTGCTGAGGCTCTGAAGAGGCTGGAGCAGCCCAGGAGAGAGATGCTGGGTCGGGAGCCTGGCAGGCTGTGACCAGGCAGCAGGAGAACCCAACAGGATGTGTGGGGCAGGAGGGTGGGTGCACTAGAAGGCAACTATTAAATGAAAGGTGAACTGGACTGAGCTGGGGGGGAGAGGAAGGGTCCAAGGGGCCGTCTCAGCCATGGCCTTGCTGTGTGAGCCTGCAGTGGAGCTCCTGGGTGAGAGGGCCATCTACCGGAGCTGTGCTCCTGGGTTCGAATCCTGACTCTGCCCCTCAGCAGCTGTGGGACCCTGGACAAGCTTTCCCGTTCTGTCTGTGCCTGGTTTCCTCCTCCGGTGTGATGCGAATCGCAAGTGCCCGTGCCCTAGGGTTGTGAGAATCCTGTGTGTTCACATATGTAAAGTGCCCGATACGAGCCTGGCACACAGCAAGTGCTCAATAACAGTGAGGCATTATTGTTACCTTGGGCAGCCCCTCAGCCTTCCTCCAAGGGTCTCCTCACCCACCAAAGCCCCGAACCAGAGGTTCTCAACGGGGGCTTTTTGGGACTTGTTTGGTTTTCACAATTGGCAGTTACATTGGGTCATTTCATTTCAAGATGTAAAGGGGCCTTTACAAAGTAACCATTTTAAAAGGAGGTGTGTGGTCAGAGAGGGCTGAGAAGCTTCCTTACAATGCTCCCCCCGCCCCCAGTGGGGGGTGTTATTGTCCCCCTTTTCTGCTGGACCCTTGTCCCCTCCCACTAAACTCCGTGCTGGGCCCAGCACCTCCTTAGGAAGATTTGGTAAAAATCAGGATCCTAACACCATCTACACAGCACATATGGTTGATTTGTATCCTCTAACTTACACCAGTTCCCTTTCCCTGTTTTCCTTGTGCTGTTTATTTGGTGGAGAAACTGAGTCATTTGTCCCGTGGAGTTTCCCACATTGTGCATCCTTGTGGTGATGTCTGTGTGGGCTTTTGAGGGGCCCGTAGGGGCCCCCACAGGTGTCCTCTGTATGTCTCTGCGAGTACACGTGCAGCAGTGTGCACACCTGTGTGTGTCCGCAGGTGGGTCCTCAAATGGTTACCTGTGGGGTCCTGACTCCGTGTGTGGCTCAAAGGCACATCCGTGTCTAGGAGGCAGTCCATGCGCCCTTGGGCATGTTGATCTGGGGCAGGCGTGCCTCCGTGTGTGTGCACTTTAATATTTGGTCAGACCCACTCCAAAGCTGGGACTCTTGGCCAGGATGTTGTCCCGCCCACCTGCATCTGTAACCACCACCACCACTCCCCACCACCACACGCATACATGCTCCGGACGGCAGCGCCCACCCTGGGCTTAGGCTTTCAGGTCGGTTGAAGAGTTCACCCTGGAATCCCTGGCTGCTCCGTGGGGTCCCCCCTGGAGTCCCAAGGCTGGCTAGGGAGAATGAGGTTTCCACGCTCCTGCCTCCAGGAGGTCAGCAACTGGTCCCGGGAGAACTCAGCTGGGTGCAAAAGCCTCAGAAAAGAGGCCAGCCCCCTGCCAGAAATCTCATCTGCCCCTGCGGGGTTTCAGAGGCCCTGGTGGAGCTTCACGGTGTCTACCTTCAGCCCACCTTCTGCAGCGCCAGCCCACGTGGGAGGGGGCAGTGTAGGTCCTGAGTGGCGGGAGGCCCAGGGCAGGAGGGAGAAGTGCATGGGAACTGGCTGAGTCGGCGCCTCTCCCCTGCTCTGCCTCGGGGTGGGGCCTCGCACAGCCCCCTGGACAGGGAGATGGAGTCCGTGTCCCCCGAGGCTGCTCTTGCTCTGCTCCGGGGAAAGGGGAAGAAAGGAACTCACACTCTAGAGACCCTGCTGTGCACCAGACTTGGGACTAGGGCCTCTGACGTCTGTCTTACCACCGAGGTTGATAACATTAAACATTAGCCTGTTTTACAGCTAAAGAAACCGAGGCCTGGGAAGTGAGGCGATTGCCCAAAGTCGGTGGCTGGGAAGTGGAATTGTTGGATTCCCAGTCCTTTCCCAAGCCCTTGCCATTCCCTCGCACCCCGGTGCCAGGCTGCCTCCAGAGGATGGGGAGTGTTGCATGTTGGGGAGCCAAGTGGCCACAGGGAAAGAAGATGGGAATGAGCGTGTCCTGGGTAGGGATGAGATCAGCCATGGGATCCCTTTCCACCTCCTCCCTTCACTGGCAGGAATCCTCCCTTCCTCCCTTCCTCCATCCCTCCATCCCTCTATCCCTCCATCCCTCCATCCTCCCTCCTCGCAGGCGCCCTGTCTTAGCCCGATCCTTGGTTTGGTGCTGACCCCCAGTGGCAGCGACGGGCACGACAGGGTCTTCAGACGAGGCTGAACAAGGGAAGGAGACTTAGAACCCTGACTCTCCCAAATGGAAGGGCCCTCAAAGAACAGAGTCCACAGCTTCCCCCAGGGGTAAATGGGGAAACTGAGGAAAATAGGTGAAAAAGATGCACCCATAGCTAGTTAACGGCAGAGTCGGGGCTAGAACCAGGATCTTCTGATTAATACACAGTACTCTAGGGTTCACAATTGCCATTTATGAAGCACCTACTGTGTGTGAGGCAATATGCTAGAGGCTTTTAACCCAGGTAACAGCCCAGGGAGGGAGATGGTATTTTCAGGCTTGTATAGATGATCTGTAGATGAGGAAACTGATCACCTCCTGGCACTCTACCTCCCCCTCCCTCCAGGATCCCACTGGGGGTATAACCAGAGGGGGGCTTTGCATTCAGCCCCATGACTTCCACAGAAACCCAGGGGACTGTAACAAGTCCTCCATCCCCCCATTTTCTAGCTCAGTGCCCAGAATATGATAATGATAATACAATGTTCAGAGCTATGTATATGCTAGTGCTAGCTATAATCAGGCATCTACGTACACCAACACTAAGCACCCCAAAACAAGCCTGTGAGACATGATTGTAGAGATGAGGAAACTGAACTTCAGAGAAGCTGAGTGGTGTGTCCAGGGTCACATAGCTACTGCGTGGAGAAGCCAGTGTTAGAACCAGGCCCCCCCCTACCTCCCAACACGGAAGGCTTTCTGTTGGCCAGGGAGGGGTACGTTCAGCTGGGTCTAGGCTCTCCCCTCACTGCCGCCTTCCCCCTAGCTAGCCCCAGAGCACACGCTGATGTCCTTCCGGAAGGCCATAGAACAGAAGCTGTACGGGCTGCAAGCTGATGTCACCATCAGGTACGTGTGTGTGTGTGTGTTGGTGGGGGGGGATAGCACCTCTTCCCCTCCCCACTGCATCCGGTTTTCTGCTGCATCCCAGAACCTCCAAGATGGGGGGAGGCGCATTTCTATTATTCACGCACACGTTCTACTTTAACAGCACAACTGTTCATGCAGATGAATCTTGTGCCAAACCCCAGGAAATAAAATAGAGAAAACAACAGACTCTCTGGTTCAGGCTGGGGTGGGGGTGGAGCCCTGGAGCCCTGCCATAGATCTACTTGAAGGAAAAAACTAGATCTATATATATGGCTCAGCACGATGAGTGAAAAAACAAATGGTAAGGTGATGCATTCACTGTGATGCCAATGATATTGAAAAACATCACACAATAGAGACATATAATTTTTCTACATGGAGATATTATATAAGTATATAAAAGTATAAAGGGCTTAAAGAATCCATACCAATCTCATAGCAGAAGTTACCTCTGGGAAGGGAAGGGGGACAGGGCTGCCATGTCTAGTCGGGCAGGTTGCGTACTGAACAAGGGTACCACATATGTGAGGATACCATTCCCACCACAGACATTATAGAATGGTGTATTTACCACAACTTTCTAGTAGGTGGTGGTAAAATGTCTTGAGGAAGGGGCACAGGTGCCTTTTACTGTATCACACTAAGGTGCCATATGGGCTGCTGGCAGCCCTGGTGGGATAAGGTGAGGATGTGGGGAGTAGGGTGAAGTTTGTCAACGGGCCTTGCATTTGCACTGTTACTTCATTATGGCATCAGATGGACCTGGTTCCAAGCCAGGTTCCACTACTTACTGGCTTGTGGGCCTTGAGCTAGGTACTTCCTCTTTCCCAGCCTCAGTTCCTCCATACTTACTATGGAGGCCCAGCCTTTTCTCAGCCCTCCCTCCTCAGCTGTCCCCACTCCCATGAGACCCTCACAGAGCCAGAGGGAGTTGGCCCTTGGGGTTTGCCAGCCAGCACACCTTCCTCTCTGCACAGATGTGGAGCCTGAGGAGCAGGGCCTGCCGAGGTTCCCTGGGGGTTGTGTAAGTGGGTGGGAGGAATGTGTTTCTGGGGGTGGTTCTGTGGGCAGGTGAGGGACCTGGGTGGGCAGGTGACCTGTGGCACCCCCCCCCCCCCCCGCAGCCTGGACGGCGTGCCCTTCCTCATGCACGACACCACCCTGCGGCGCACCACCAATGTGGAGAGGGAGTTCCCGGCGCTCGCCCGCAGGCCTGCCTCCATGCTCAACTGGACCATTCTGCAGAGGCTCAACGCCGGCCAGTGGTTCCTGAAGGTCTGACTGCACCTGGTGCCAGCCCTAGGCACGGGGCGGGGGGGCACGGGATGGGGATCCATGGGGGTGGTGCAGGGGTGGCCCCAGGCCAAGCGGTAGCAGCCTCCTCTGGGCTCTGCTTGTTCTGAGGCCTTCTCCCCCCACCAGAAAAAAGTTGAGGATTATGATGATAGTTAATAGTTAAAGTCATTAATTCTGTACAACTCCAGAGGGAGGTTGATTCTCGGATCTGAAATGCTGCTGTAGGAGGAATGTGCCAGGGTCTGGGAGACATTCCAAGCAAAGCATTCCTTCAGTAAGCAGCGGGTGCGGTAGACACATTTAGGGTTGGGGTCTGCTAGAGCCCCCACAGGGCCACAGGAACAATTTGCCTGATGCACACACCAGCAGACACTGGCATCCCTGGGGTTGCAGCCACATATGTCCATGTCCCTGCCAGGCTGACCCCTTCTGGACGGCCAGCTCCCTGTCGCCCGCTGACCATAGGGAGGCCCAGAACCAGTCCATCTGCAGCCTGGCCGAGCTCCTGGAGCTGGCCAAGGGCAACACCTCCCTGCTGCTCAACCTGCGGGATCCGCCGCGGGAGCACCCCTACCGCAGCAGCTTCCTCAATGTCACGCTGGAGGCTGTGCTGCGCTCGGGCTTCCCCCAGCACCAGGTGAGGCCCCACCCTTGGGGAGCCCCAGCCTGGTGAGTCCTGCTCTGACAAAAAGCGTGGTGTCCCTCCTCACACCTCGGGTTTCTCGTTTGTAAGATGGGGTAGCATGCCCCTCACCTCCCTGACCGGGGGACAAGAAAGGCCTTTTAAATATACAAAGGGCAGGAGCAGGCCCGGGTTCTCCGGTTACTACCGGGCAGTGTAGTCCACATCATTGTGGCATAATATTTTGGGATCAGAGGAATCCGACACCAATTCATGACAGCACCAATTTATGGCCCCAGGCAGAGTAATTGATATCTGGGCTATAAATCTTGTCGTGACAAAGATCTAGAAGGGAGGTTTCCTGAATTGTTGCCAGAGTGATTCACAGCCCTGGCCGGGACCAAGCAGTCCCTTAATAGTGATTGCTACATTTATGCTTTCACTGGGTGCCGGGTCCCACCTCATTTAACCCCAGTTGTTGCTCTACGAGGTGTAGGTGCTCTCATGCCCATTTGGCAGAAGAGAAAGCTGAGGCTGACTCCCTCCTGCCTGCAGGTCATGTGGCTGCCTAACAGGCAGAGGCCCCTGGTACGGAAGGTGGCTCCTGGCTTCCAGCAGACGTCAGGCTCCAAGGAGGCGGTGGCCAGCCTGCGGCGGGGTCACATCCAGCGGCTGAACCTGCGCTACACTCAGGTGTCCCGCCAGGAGCTCAGGTGCCTGCCCTGCGCCGCCCAGGCTCACCTGGGGAAGGGATGTCTGGGTCTCCTGCATTCTTGTCTCCTGGCACCCAGCCAGGCACAGGGCTGGGATCAGAGATAAGAGGTGGAGGCCAACCTGGGTTTGTGTCTGAGCTCAGCCCTCCAGGACTGTTGGGAGGATGCACGAGGTTGTGAGGGGGACACGCTTTACCGGCTGCCCACATGGGCCTGGGGGGGCAGTGGGGACGGCGGGGACCTGCAGGCCAACCAGCCTCTGCCCCGCCCCACAGGGACTACGCCTCCTGGAACCTGAGCGTGAATCTCTACACGGTCAACGCACCGTGGCTCTTCTCCCTGCTGTGGTGTGCAGGGGTCCCCTCTGTCACCTCCGACAACTCCCACGCTCTGTCCCAGGTGCCTTCCCCACTCTGGATCATGGTGAGCTGGGGGATTGTTGGGGGGCTGAGGGCACCTTGTGGGGAGCTCCTTCTGGTCCGCCCCTACCACTCAGGCTAGCTCTTTCTGCACCCAGGGTGTCTCCAGGGAGGGGGCAGGGGGCTTTGCTTGAGGACTGAGGAAGATCCCCATGGCCTGCGGGGCCTGCACTAAGGTGCAAGGCTTGAGGGGAACCTGGGAGAAATCTTAGATCACTAAGGGCCCTAGAAGAATAAGAAGCAACTTAGGATTTGGAGAGTTTTGTTTTGGTTGTTTTCTATTTTGTTTTAAAGGAAAGGAGATAATTGGAAACAGAGGTTAACAACAGGACAAGAACAGGGAACATTAAAATCTGTTGAGAGAAAACAGCGAATAAAACCATTTTTCACTTGGTTGACCAAGCGCCTGCAGACAGGCCTGAGCTCCAGTCCTGGCCCTGCCCCAGGGGGTTTGAGCGAAACCCTCGACCTTCCTCCTGGGCACCAGGGTTGTGGCTGCTGCCACTTTCCTGCCACGGGCATCCATGCGAGGACCAGACAAAGGGAGGGAAAGGGCAGGCAGAGGGTCTTGTTATGGCTCAGATGCTCCAAGGCCACTGAATCAGATCTAGGTCATGGCTGGTGAGGGGGAGGAGGGGGAGGGAGACGGCCTGGGGAAAGGGGAACACGGGAGGAGGGGGCAAGGACAAAACTAAAAAGAGGGGCTGTGAGAAGAGGAGGAAATGGGGACCTGGGCACCCAACTTCAGATGCTGGGATTTATCTGCACCCCTCTGAAACCAAAGATGGTTCTCTTCAGCTCTCTACCTGCCCTTTGTCCTTAAAAACCTCTGAAGGCTCAGGGCTTAGCTCAGAATGAGATGAAATAACTTCCTGACTGTGGCAGCAGTAGCGATGAGCACACGCCAATTTTCAGGTCACAGGGAGCTGCCCCACCAGTAAGAAGTGGCTCCCCAGCCCCCCACCTCCACAGTCACCTGAGGTTGAGGTGGTTTGAGGATGAGCTGCCACCAGGTGGCTTTGCCCTCTTCGGCCCCTCTCCAGAGTCCCCACGCTCCACACCCACAGTCCTCGCTCAGCCACACACACCCCTGCGGATCATGGCGCACCCTCGCATTCATGTTCCAGTCTATCTTCATCAGCTCCTGCCTTGAGCCCCCTTAAGCCTCCAGGCCTGATACACACCATTTCTACACTGAACGTGTTACATCCAGGTCTCCTTTACCCTGAGTGTGCACATGGTGCACACATGCATGCACACACACAAACACACACGCATCCTTTTCCAGCCCATTTTCTACAAATACCCAGAAATGCAGGCACACCCCTCACTCCAAATCCCAGACCCACAGTGCCAAGAGACACTCCAGCAAATTACAATCTCAAGCCCCTGAGCCCCCTCAAGCCCTGGTGGTCCCACGGGGTCTTCCTGCCCGTGGCCCCTCAGTCCGGAGCTCCGGTCTGGACTGGCCATGACCAGAAGCTGCCCACGGGCTGTCTGTCCACAGCCCCCCGATGAGTACTGCCTCCTGTGGGTCACGGCCGACCTCATCTCCTTTACCCTCATCGTTGGCATCTTCGTGCTCCAGAAGTGAGTAGGCCCTGGCCGCCTTCCCTGGCCTTCCCGACCCCCACCCCGCAACAGGCCCAGCCCCTGCCCCAGCTTCCCGAACCCAGCCCGGAGCCCCTGTGCAGGGGAGAAGGAAGGACTCCCAGGGGACCCCAGACCATCCTCCGCCAGCCAGAGCCTGAGGGTTTCTGGGGTGAACACCCACCCAGCTGGGAGCCCAGGGCCAGGCTCAGCATGATTGGCTGTGTGGCCTTTGGCAAGCGGCAGCTCCTCTCTGGGCCCATCTCCTCAACCGTCCACCAGAGGTTTCCTCGTCATGCCACGCTGAAAACCCCCAGCCCCTCAGGATGCCCGATGGGATGGCGGTGGTGGGGATATGTGGTTGGTCCGGGGGAGGGTTTCGGGCCAGGCGGGGACCCCAGCCCAGTCATGAACCAAGGGGCTGGTGTTTTTTCTTTCTTTTTTTTAATGCAGTTTTATTGAGATATGTTCACACGCCATACAAACTGGTGTTTTATTCTTGACTGACGTTCTCTCTCTGTCCCATACCGCTCTGATCCGGCGCATGTCCCTCCTCTCTCCCCCCACCCTTACCCCTCCTCTCTCTCTGCTGCACTCTGGCATCTCACAGCTATCACTTGATCAGGTAATTCTGGTGTGGTCCTCCTCCTCTCCTCTTTCTTCCTCCTCCCTGCCATCCTTTTCTCATCTGAAAACCCGCCCTGCTCCGGGCCTGTGTCTGGGTCAGGTTCCCCTCACCGGGGTCCCCACCGGGTCACCCTCCCAGACATGTGCCTTGCCTGAAGCCGCCTCCGCCCCCTCCCCGCTCTCCGTCTCCCCCACCCTCCCTGAGTGCCTTCTCTGCTTCTCCCATCTTGCTGTGTGTATCCCTCTGCTCTCTACTGCTACAGCTATTTCTGCAGACGGGGAACCAGTGTTTCCTTGGCAGGGTGCAGCCTTGGCCTCTCCCAGCACCCAAGTGTTTCCCTGTGGGGGAGGGGCTCTGAGCACCCCAAAACCCCCAAGTCACACTCATGGGGGCCTTCACCACCTTCCCAGCGCAGACCTATCAAGTCTCTGCCTCTTTCTTTCCCTCCGTTGGCTTCTCCCTCTCTGGGTTTGGCCCTCCAATGCTCAGTCTTGTTTATCGTTCTCAGTGTCTCTCCCCTCTTTCCGTCTCTGACTCCCCCACAGCCCCAGCCCTTCCCCATTCCCTGTTCCCAGCTTTGTCCAGTTCTGCTTCTCTCTGTAGACTAGCACTCACATGCCCCCAGGGACCTCGGGGAGGACCCCACAATGGCTGAGCTTCTTGTCCTGGATGTGCCTGGCTGCAGAGACCCCGGCCTGACACTTTCCTTCGGGAATCTAATGTTCATTTCCAAAACCAGACCTAGGTCTCAGGGATCCAAGCCCTCTGGGTCACATGCTTTGGGCCCTCCTGGGTCAGGCAGCTTTGGTGACCAACTTCTAGGAAGAGAAACTGCACCCTGGCTATGGGACTGCACCCAGCAAAGGGACATTACCTATCACCCAGTCAGCGGACATTCCCTTATGTCCAGCTTGGGTTGATGCAAGCTCACAAGGAGCCCACACACTGTCTGGTGGTGGAGGCAGACCCCCCAGGAACTCTGACAGACATGCTGGGCCCTGCTCAAGATACAGCCAGGGTGGTGTCATCATCTTCCTGGCCTTCAGGAGAGGCCTGATGGAGGAGGGGACCCTGGGGAGCGAGGCGGTGGAGAAGACTGCACCCCCAAGGGCCTCTTTCTTCCATTCATTCACTCAACAAATATTTACTGGGTGTCGGCGACATGGCAGCATGGAGGAGGTGGTGGGGACCCAGTGTAAAGGAGACCCAGTCGCTGCCCTCCAGGACTTGCAGGGCAGCCAGCACAGCCAGAGAGCAGGCTGCCTCCCCGCTGCCTCTTGCTTTCCCCGTGTCTGTCTGCTCTGTTTATCCGCCTGTCCATTTCTGCTGTGCTGACCCCATCTAGAAATTCACAGCAGAGTCCTTGTGGAATCTTGGCTCCCTCCACCCACCCAAGCAAAGCTCAGGCCCTGGGAGGTTGGGTTCTCGTTTCTGATCTGACCACCTGCTCCTCTTGGTAGGCAAAGGTGGGGTCCAGTGAATCCTCTGTCTAGACACCAGAACATTTCTAAGTTCAGAGGCCAGAGGTTTGAGGCTAATTCAGAAGAACTGCAACAGCAAGAACAGTGTCCTGGGCTGGGCGTGGGAACCGTAGTCCCGCCCCCCACTTCAAGCTGAGTTCCTGCATGCCCTGTGCACATCCCACCTCTTAGCCCACTCCGATTGAGTTCACCCCCCCCTTGCCCCTGCCTTAGTCACTGGAAGGATTAGTGCTCCATCCTGCTTCTCAAACTTAGGAATATTCTCTTCCAGTGTTGTCAGAACAGAGGAGCAGATGGCTGTGTGCCACGTCACTTTAACTCCCTTGCCTCATGAACCATGATGACCAGTTCTGAGTATAGAACCCCTGCCATCTCCCCTCCCCTCCCTGCTTTCCTTCATTTCCTCGGTGGGGCCTCCCCTCTGGCTCTGCTCATTCTGGTCATGATGGTTGAGCTGTGGGAGACATCAGCTGGGCTCCCCGAGAGAGTCGTGCCTGCTAAGCCCCAACCCCACATTTCTCCCACCCAAAGAGAGCCAGGCACATAACTGAGGACACCTGAGACAGAACTAACCAACCCCAAGCAGTCTTGCTGGGCAAGGGATGCTGATTTAGGGTCCTGGAGATTAAAAGGAAGGCCAGAGAGCCCTGGGTGGGTCACTAGACCCCGATTTCCAGCTCTAGCTCCGCCCCTCTCTGGGCTTCACTCAGTTTCCCCATCCTTACAGTGGGACAGGAGTCTTGCTGGTCTCTCAGGTGAAATCCAGAGAGGCTCCAGAGGAAGTGGGCAGGGTCCCTGCTGCAGGGGAGGGTCTGGGAGGGACCTGATGCCTGCGGGGCCATCTCTGCAGGTGGCGCCTGGGGGGCATACGGAGCTACAACCCAGAGCAGATCATGCTGAGCGCCGCGGTGCACCGCACCAGCCGGGATGTCAGCATCATGAAGGAGAAGCTCATCTTCTCAGGTGCGCAGCCCCTGCCCCAGCAGGTTGAGACAGGCGTGGGGCTCAGCTCTCTCTCTGTACATCCCACAAGCACACAGATATGTAAGCCCCCACATTCACATGCACTGCACATATGGGGTGCAGCCACTCACACATAGGCACACAGAGAAACATACACACCTCCACACACAGCCAGCAACTCCGAGCCTGTGGCTCAGCATTGGCGCCATGGCTGATGGGCCGGGGTGACACACAGGGGATGGGGTGGAAGCAAAGAGTCTGCTTTGAAGGCCTAACCCCCTTTAGCCTGGTTCATCCATGGACCCCACACACACTGATTTCGTCCCTGTTCGGTGGCAGCCCCTGCTGACATTCCCAGTCTGGTGGAGGAGGCCGATGTGTCAACAAATACACTGAAGGTTGGGAGTCACCAGAGCTTTAACATACGGGGGTGCTGGGTCAGTGTGGGATGCAGAGGAGGAAGTGGTCAGAGCTCCCTGGGGCCATGAGGAAGGTTTGACAGCCCACTTTGCAAGGAGGTGACATAGTTGAAATGGGAAGAACGGGTAGAAGGTGCCTGGGTAATGGGCTTGAGGTGGGGGGCGGACAAGCAGGGGGCATTCCAGGCACAGAGCCTGTGTTCAGAGGGAGTGAGGGAGCACTGCCCAGCCGGGCATCAAGAACTAAGTGTCATCCCACATGGCTTAAGGGGAGGGGCCTCTGGCTGGCTCACCCCAGGATGATGCTGGGAGATGGAGGTCTCGAGGGCTGTGATCAGGAGTGTGGGCTTTATTCTGAAAGCAGAGGGTCATGGGCAGATTTGTCTTCGATCACTTTTCCAGCAGGGGGGAAGGAGAATCAGAGGGGGAAGCTGGAGGCAAGGAAACCAACCATTCCGGTGAAGGATGTGGCCCTGGGGATAGAGGGAGGAGGAGTGATTTGAGAGATCCTGAGGTGTACCTGGATTCAAATCCCAGCTCTGTCCCCGACTGGATGTGTGAACCTGAGCACGCTGTCCAACTGCTCGGCATTGGCCTCCTTTGTAAAATGGGCTAACACCCCCCTTACAGGGTACATGGGCGGCTTAGCCCCCTGCTTGGTAATCACTGGTTGAATGAATGAGGGCCCAGCTGGGACAACTCTAATTTCGAATGGGTCCAAGAATTGTGTGACCATCCACTCAATCATTCGCTCCATTTATCCATTCGTTCCACCGATACAGGCCAGGCACTGCTCTAGGTGTATAAGACACACAGATTCTTGCCCATGTGGCACTTCTGGGAGCTTTCCCTGAGCCCCAAGGCTGGGGTGGAGCACCCGCCCTAGTGTGCCATCGCCCTCCGAGCACTTCTCCAACGAAGCTCTGACCACACTGGGGAGCTCCTGGGAGGAGGGGCCAGACCAGGGCATCCGGGGTCCGCAGACCCCTGCAGTGTGCCTGGCACGGTCATAATGGGTGGTCAGAATGAATGGAAGGCAGGAGGCTGGCCCCAGGCAAGCAGGTTCTGCCCTTCCAGAACTGCCTCTTCTCCTGGTAATGCCAATCAGTCCTTTAGCAGCCAAACGCCACTCACTGACCCTTTCTTAGTGTCAGGCTTGGAGGGTTCAGCCTCGGTCCTCAACCCCTCCCCACCCCAGGTGGGCCCAGCTCCACCCGGCATACCTTTCCCGAGTCTCTGCCGTGTGCCCAGTGCAGTGCTGGCCCTGCGAGCATAAAGACCCAGGTGCCACCTCTGCCCTTGGCTGGGTGCCTGGTGCCCAGTCGGAGGGGGGCACAGACACCAACCACACAGGCTGTGATTGGGGCCAGGGTGGTCACAAGGAGGCCCCATCCCGGCCTGGGAGCTCACAGGAGGTGCTCAAGAGGCTGACATAACACAGATGAGAAGAATTTAGCCAGATTTTATGAAACGGTGATATTGACAGGCGCATCCTCCTGGCAGAGGGCCAAGGTATGCAAAGGCCCCGAGGAGAGCCAACACATGGGTGCCATGCTCAAGAGGGTGCAGGTGGTTTTCTGTGGCTGGAAGGTAGACCTCCAGGGGAGAGTGGACTGAGGGGAGACCAGAGGGTTCCGCAGACACCAAGGGGGCCTTGATTTCAGGCTCGGCACCAACCTTGACCCCAGTAGGCATGCAGCCCACTCATCCTCGTGGACCCCTGTCCACCCCACTACTCACATTCTGTCTCCCTCTGGCCTGACAGAGATCAGCGAAGGTGTGGAGATCTCTGACGAGCTCTCCATATGTTCAGAGAACAATTACGACACTTACGCCAACAGCAACACCACCCCTGTGGCCCCCCGAAATGGGGGCAGCCGCACCAAGACCCTCATGGAGCGGAGCGGACGTTAACTGAAGACGTGTCTGTCCCAGCTTGTACATAAAGTAGGAGCCAGGTGAACCCAGGAGGGCTGGCAGAAGCATGTCTGCACTGGGAGTGTTCTGGGAGCTGGCTTTGCAGCCCTTTGTGGGCTCCAGCCCCTTGTTAGCCATGACACCTCTTGGAGGAGCTCCCCTTGTCCCTGAGGCCCGGCTGGTCTCTCAGACGCCCCCGCAGGCCCGGGGCTCCTTGTTCTGGGAAGGGCAGGGCCTGGGCTGGTCCCCTCCTGAGGCCTCCCCCTGTATCCCCACCTGCAAGCCTTGATGGGTCACTGGGCCATGCCCCTGTGGCAACAGGGGATGTGGATGCCCGCATGTGCCCATGCATGTCCATCCTCCTGTTGGTGCCGTGGGGGTACTCACTTCTCCATCATGCTCCTGCCTCGAGGGCCTGGGCTGGCCTCTACCCCCAGCAGCCCTGCTCTTCATGTCAGACTCAAAGCACAAAGGCCCAGCCCGAGAGGAGCGCCTGCTGCAGTGGTGGAGACCTGTCCTCCTCCCAGTCATGGCCCAAGCCATGTCCCCCAGGAGCAGCTGGAGATGGCCAGAGGAGAGGCTCAGGGCCACCCAGTCCCACACCCAGGTGTCCAACGGGCCCAGGACGGAGAGGCCCTGAGGCCCAGGAGAGCCCCGACTGCCACAACCTCAGAAGATTCCCATGTCAGTGGCCACAGAGCAGGGGCCGCCTAGGAAGTGCTGTGGTCATGGTCAGGGGTGGGTGTGTGGCAAGGAGGGAGGGAGCCCGAGGGGCCTTGACCAGGATGATTAAAGCTGCCATCTCGATATGTGTCGTGTCTTTCTGAAGCACCAGCAGGAGGGTGGAGACAGAATGTGCTGGGTTTGGGGTTCAGTTCTGGCCATAGGGAGACAATCTAAGCTCCCCCTGGCCAGTGGAAGGACAAGCTCTCAGCCTGGAAATGCCTCTTCCCACAGGGCTGGGGTTTGGCTTTGACTTCTCAGGGCTTTGGACCTGACTAAGGGGGCACCGTTGGAGCACGTGATCTGAAAGCCAAAATACAGCTCTTGGGGCCACAGATGTTCCTTTCTGTCTTTCAGCCCCAGGGCCCCGTGACCTTTGCCTTCTATGGGAAGTGGTCAGCAGAACACTCAGGACAGGTCTGTAACTCAGATGTTTGTCCTAAGGGAAAAGGGGAAGGCTGAACCCCAGCTCCAGCCTGCATTAAATAAACTGGAGCTTCCTGGAGCCAAGGGATGTGTTTCTCCTCCGAACAGGGGTCATCTGGATAGGCTTCTCGGGGGGTCTGAGAGATTCTGGCATCTTCCTGGAGGAAAGGAGCAGAGGCCCCTCCCAAATGTAGGAACCCAGACTCCATCCCCCACGTTAACCTCTAGGGCTGCCCCTCGGAACCATGAGGGGGCTCCCCTCCTCCACCACCTCCCTTTCTGCTACTGCACTCAAGGGCTTCCCCTCCTGAGGCAGAAATCAGCTCCCACTTCTCCCAGGGCACTAGGGAGTACCAGTGGAACCCAGAACTGCTGGGTCAGGGGTGGAGGGCAGTGCCCTGCCCGATGCCCCAGAAGCCTTTGCTACAGCTTCTGGCAGACCCACCCAGGAAAGTGAATTTTACTTTTCATGCCAGCCCCCCAGGTCCCGTCAGCCCCCTGAGCCCACTGGCCAGGTGTTTGAGGTTCTTGGCCACCCTTGGGAACGCAAGTCATCCTGGAGTCTTCGGGAGGGTGGGAGTAAGGCGGGGCTGGAGGGGCTGGCAGTTCTGAGGGAAACAGCCAGTCAGCATCCCACCATCACCAGGACTCTCCCTTCCCCAACCCAGGGGCTGTCCAGCTGCCTCACTCAAACAATGGAGGTCTGTCAAGCCTGGAGCCCACGATCAGTTCAGGTTCCTCTCCCTTAACCTGAAGGGTTACTGCAGACTCCCACCACCCTGACCCCTTCCCGTCTCCTCCTGTTGTCTGTGGGGACAGCCTGCTTCCCACCTCACAGGAAAACAAGAGAAAGGCCTCCCCACTTCCTGCCACCACCTGCAAAGCCAGTGGCTCCTCACTCACTCCTTCCTCCCCTCGGACCTCTCAGAGACGATGAGCCCCTCCCCCTCAACCCTCAGCCCCTGCTTCCCAAATACTAGATACAAAGGTGTCCAAATCACTCACATCCTTTAACAAGCAGCAAAACATAAAATCCATTTATGGGGAGGGGGCAGGGGACAGGTACCCCATTCCCTGGAGTGGGATCTACAGAGTAGAGTCTCCAGCCAGCATCACGGAGCCTTCCACAAACTCTGGGCCCGCGCCCAGGGCTTACTGCAGGGCTTCAGCGAGGGCAACTCCACGGCACAAATCGCTTTCACTCACAAACGCTCTCCTGAGTGTCACAGTAACCCAGTAAGAGGCATAACAGGAATCAATTATCCCTCCCGAGATGGAGAGCCAGGGCATAAGGGTGGGCAGGGGCCAGCCAGTGTCCGCCTGGGCCCCCGGGGCTCTTGTCGAGCCTTTCTCCTCCCAAATGTGCCACCCTTTCCATGAAGGCAAATCCCCTCATCCGCCCCACAGAACCAGGCCCTACGGCCTGTGGAGTCACAGCAAATGATCCAGTGGCAGCCCCTGGAATTACTTTTCTCTGGCCTTGCTCATCTCTCCACCCAGCCAGGCCTGCCCAGGACCACCATGCCCAGGGAGTGGTGTAGAGTGGGCAGTGGAAACCAGCTGGGCTGGAACCATACACAGGCTGTCCACACACAGACAACAGACACGGGGCCACATGCTGTCCACACACAGGGATGACTGATGTGGGGCCACACACTGTCCACACACAGATGACAGAGCAGGGTCACATGCTGTCCCAACACACAGACAGACACATGGCCACATGCTGTCCACACACAAGGATGACTGATGTGGGGCCACACACTGTCCACACACAGACAACAGACATAAGGCCACATGCTGTCCACACACATGGACAACAGACATAGGGTTACACACTGTCAACACACAGATGACAGACATGGGGCTACACGCTTGTCCACACACGGATGACAGACACAGATCCCTGTCATGCACAGAAATGAGCAATCACATAGAGATACAGGCACAAAGAGACAGGGACACACAAGACATATAACTAGACACACACAATGCCACAATTATATAGTCTTGTCTGATGTTAAGGAGGAACACAGAGAACAGAGTCACACAGAGGCACAAAGAGGGAAACCGAGAGCTATGAACTGTGGCTGTCACATCCCTGGTCACCTCTGCAGCCACATGCACTCCAGTGCCTTCCATGCAATCGCCCTCCATACACCCTCTCAGAAACCTGGAACACCTGCACGCTCACACCACAGGCTTTCACCTCCTCTGCCCCCGGTAAGCCCCCACCCCCACACTCCCTCACACGCCATTCAGGGGCACAGCCAGCCCCAGGCCATCCCCAATCCCAGGCACAACTCCATGCTTACTCCCGCCCCTTCCCTCTCTCTCCCTCTTCCCTCCTAAGGCTGGTCCAAGAGGGAAACAAAGCCCAGCGTCCCCTCCTCTCCCCCCTCCCCTCCCCCCTGGCGTCCAGCCCCTTTGTCCTACCGCAGCGGAACCCGAGCTGAGTCGGGCCGCGCGGCTGGAACGCTGGAGCCTGGCCGCCAGGAGTGAGTGCTGCGGGCACTGGCGGGAGCAGCCTGGGCACCTCGCAGCAGCTTCAGAGCACCCAGGAGAGGGCACAGCCAGGTAAGCACCAGGTACATCAGGGTGGGGTGCAGGGTCTCCCCAGTTGGGCAGTGTTGGCAAGTCTGAGTGTGGGGGGTGTGAAAAAGAGAGAGGGATGGTAGCATGTGTGAGTCAACTTTTAGGGGCTGGGTTCCTTGGTCGTGTCAGAACCCTTAGATTTAGGCACCTTCCCCTTCTTAGGCTCTCAGCCGGAAAGGGAGAAAGTAGAGTGAGTCCTGCCGGGATGGGTGTAGTTCCGAATCCCCAGGATGGAAACAGGGTCTGATGTCCCCATGGGGCCACAGCACCCAGAGAGGCAGACAGCAGTAGAATGAGTAAGTTCTGGGTACTTCTCCAGACAGGTCTCCCTCCCCACCAAAGGCAGCCCCCTTCCAATACCGATGAGAGCCGTCCCTTTAGGTCTCAGCTCAGAGCGTAGCTGTTTTCTTGGCCAGCCAAGGACAGTCAGACGGGGGTGGGGGGGTGGGGCAGCCCTAGTGACCTGTTTATCTCCCTCCTCTGGTCCTGGGCTGTTCCCCAGGAGATGCCCCCATCCTGGCAAGGGTGGCGGAGTGGCTGGAGCCTGCACCAGATGGGTTAATGGCCCAGCCCCTCCACCTGGCAAAGCAGTTAACTTCCCCAGGAAGCTCATCTCCCTGTGATGCTGAGGCAGGACACCATGTGAAAGCTGGGCTGACACTGGCCACAGGCACGTAAGACCTCCAGGGCAGAGTGGTCTGCAAAGGAGGCAGAGCAGCTGGGATCGGGGGATGGAGGGAGAGGCTGCACTCCCCAGAGTAAGCCGCCACAGAAAGGAGTGTGTGCAAGCAGAGGCTCTATGTTCACAACCAGCATGGTATAACTTCCACTTGCTCCTTCCGATCCACTTTCCACTCCCCTCACCTTTGCTTTGTCCCAGCAAAGGCTGACCTGCATCACGGGCTCCCCTGCTCTCTAGATTCCTTTGGGTTTGGCCAATGGGAAGCACTAACAGGAGCCCACAGGAGACAAGACGGAGGGATAAGAGGGAGGTAGAGTTATGACTCCTCCTTCTGCTCTCTGTGGGATGAGCAGAATCCATTGACCAAAGGCTCCTATCAGTTGTTCTTCCCTGTATGGGTATCTTGTCCAGGTTCTAGTAACCTCCCTGCCGTGGCCTCTTCAGTCTTTGGGGCAGTAAAGGCTCCCTGACGTTTCTAGGTATGTGGTAATCCCCTGTTGAAGACCCTAAACACTACCCACATCTTTGTAAATCGTTTCTTTATTAGATTCTCCTCAAATTACCCTATTTGAGAGCTGCCACCTTTCTCTTGCCGATACCCACAGGAAAAAGCTTAGCGAGTTTGAAGAAAGTAAAGGGTAGTATGGTCAAAGTGAGCAAGAGAGAAAGTGATACTGTTGCTAAGGCAGGGGCTAATACTTTAGATAAGCAGGGGCTAAATAAGGAATCTGGACGGATGGATGGAAGGAAGACTAGCTGAATGGATGAAAGCACACATGCATAGGTGCATGCATTCATGAAAGAATGAGTAAACGAGTTAATGAAGGAAAGAATGAATGAATGGGATGTGCTGTGAGCTGCGCCCCAGTCAGGTGGATTTACCGACGCTATTTGAACTCCCTATCTGGCAGGATGCTGGAGGCCCCCGGGCCCGAGGAGTTGGAGCCGGGCTTCGAGACACCGTGCGCGAGGCTCTGCCACGCGCAGCGCGTCCTGCAGACCCTCAATGCATACCGGCGAAACGGCATTCTCACCGACGTGGTGCTGCGCGCCGGTGGCCGTGACTTTCCGTGCCACCGCGCCGCGCTCAGCGCGGGCAGCGCCTACTTCCGTAGCCTGTTTGCGGCCGCGCGACCGGAGCGCGGCCCAGCCGTGGTGCCCGTAATACCCGTGGAACCAGAGGGGCCGAACGCCGGGCCGGGCTCGGGTCCTGCCGGGGCGGCAGCGGCCGCGGCGCTGGCGGTGGTGCTCGACTACGTGTACGGAGCGGGCGTGCGGCTGCGCGCCGAGGACGAGGCGGCCGCGGTTCTGGCGCTGGCTGAGCGGCTGGGCGTGGCGGGCTTGCGCGAGGCCTGCGTGCGCTTCCTCGAGGGTCGCCTGCGCGCCGCCAACAGCCTGGCGCTGCGCCGCGTAGCCACCGCCTTCTCGCTCGCGTCTCTGGCCGAGCGCTGCAGCCACGTGCTGCGCCAGGCCTTCTCCGAGGTGGCGCACTACGCTGACTTCCTGGAGCTGGCGCCCGACGAGGTGGCGGCGCTGCTGGCCGACCCGGCGCTGGGAGTGGCGCGGGAGGAGGCCGTGTTCGAGGCGGCCATGCGCTGGGTGCGCCACGATGCGCCGGCCCGCCGCGGGCATCTGCGGCGCCTGCTGGAACACGTGCGCCTGCCGCTGCTGGCGCCCGCCTACTTCCTGGAGAAGGTGGAGGCTGACGAGCTGTTGCAGGCCTGCGGCGAGTGCCGCCCGCTGCTGCTCGAGGCCCGCGCCTGCTTCATCCTGGGCCGTGAGGCCGGTGCGCTGCGGGTCCGGCCGCGGAGGTACCGTCTGCCGCCGCTTGCCTCCCGCCCTCTGTTATTCCCGCGTTTTTCATTCATTCACTCCTTCCTCCAATATCCCTCCTCCAGTCACCTAATTGTGCCTTTTGTTTGAGATTGTCATTTATTCAACATGCATTTCGTAGGTTCGGTGTTGGGAATTCTGCTCTTGAATTAATAGTCCAATGGGAGAGAAGCAGGGATCCCACACCCTGCACACATTCTTTCTCTTGCCCATCCTTCCCTCCTTCATTCTTTTCACCTGTTCATTCCATAATGCTGAGTTCTTACTTTGTGCCTGGTCCCAGGCTGGGATCCCAGGACTCAGGGGTGTTTTGGAAACACACTGCCCTTCGGAAGCTCACAGATTCTTAAGGTGCCTATTAATAGACAAGGGCCTGGAAAATCCCATCCCTGGAATACCAGACAAGCAGACTTGGGGTGGATGGTCCAAGACAGTCTGTCAACTGCTAGGGATATAAGGCAGGGACCCCTCCTCCAGCCCCCCACCCACTTGATTTACCAGTGTCCCCAACACTAAGTAAAGGGCCTGCTTGTTGTTTGTTGAATGAATTAGACAGGAAACCAGTAGCCAGGAGGTTTGGAAATTATGGTGGGTCAGAAGTCAGAGGGCTCAGTGGGAGGGAAGACCACTTCACTGGAAGGGGGAGTGGCTTGGTTCAATGAAATTAGATGGATTTAAGAGATAGTTATAGGAGGAGAGGGGCAACGGGATTAGTAGTCAGGATGGAGATCAGAAAAGAGTGGTGACAAGAAGGGGTTAGAGTCAAACAGACCTTGAAGTCTCAGCTCTGTCACTTACTGACTGCATGACTTTGGGCAAGCCAAAGCCTGTGATCCTCAGTTTCCCCTTCTGTAAAAGGGATAATCCCTACCTAATAGCATTGTTATAAGGATTAAAGATTTTTTCTCTGTAGGGGTAAGGGCTCTGTAAAGATTCTTTTCCTGTAACTTAGAGGTCAGCAGGATAAAGATTAGGGACCCTATTCCCATCAATAGCCAGAGAGAAGCAGAAGGGCATGGAAGGGGAGCAGGATCCTATAGTGCAACCAGCAACAGGTGGGAGGGAGCCGCAATTTGGGTATGTGTCAATGGGCATTGCCTTTTCCCCACTCCAGATTCATGGACCTAGCTGAAGTGATCGTGGTCATCGGCGGCTGCGACCGCAAGGGGCTCCTGAAGCTGCCCTTCGCGGATGCCTATCACCCAGGGAGCCGACGCTGGACCCCGCTGCCCAGCCTGCCGGGCTACCCGCGTTCGGAGTTCGCGGCCTGCGCCCTCCGCAATGACGTCTACGTCTCTGGTGAGGGCGGGGCCGCAGCAGGAGCCCCGCGGTATTGGCCCGCCGCCACCGCACGTCCGCCCACACCCATTGTTCTTTTGTCCAACCCGGAGCGGGAGGCGGCATTTTTCCTGCTGTCCTACAGTTGTTGGCTAAAGTGGTTTGTGGTCCAGTAGAGCCAATCACTGGTGTGACTGCGCCCTTTATTCAGCTACATCAGCTTCAATTCATTTTAACGTTAATCACTTCTCTTTCTGTAGCCTACTACGTGCCGGACATCATGCTAAGCGGCTTGCATTCGTCATTTCATTTAATTCCCCCTACATCCCTAATGAAGCTTTGATTATTATCCGCATTCTACAGATGAGAAAATAGGCTCAATGAGGTTAAGAATTTCTCCCTTGTCTCAAAAATGGCAAAGCTAGGATAGGAAAGCAGATCTGTTTGATGCCAACAAACTGTGCACTCCCAGAGTTTCAGGCCAGGGAAACTAAGATGGATAAAAGCCAGTCCTTGCCTAATTTAGGGAATGAGGCAGAGAGACTCAATCTGGTCACCAGGCAGGTTGTGAACTGAACTCTCCGAGTCCCCAACTGATCTGGAACCACAGGAAAGAATCAGTTAAATCCCTCTCTAACAATCTGGCCCAACTTCATGGAAAGGATGACTTTTCAGCTAGTCCTTGAAGGGAAAGTCAGAAGGAACAACAGAGGCAAAAGCATGAAGTCACGAACATGCAGAAAGTTTTCTGGCACTCGGGGCTCTGAAGCACAGGCTGAGTGTACCTAGGAGAGGAGGGGAAGCTAGTGCAGTTGAGGCAGGAGAGGAAGGCTGGAGTCAGATCTGGGAAGCCTTGAATTCTGGCCTAGGAAGACTGCATTTGATATTGTAGTGGGCTATGGGGTGCCACAGGCTGGGAAGCAGGGGAATGAGCTGGGGAGGCCCCACGACCATCCAGACCACATATTACCACTGGACAGCTTATCCAAGGTCACTGGTGGCCTCTGAATGACATGTGAGGCCTCTGCTAGGCACCATTAATAATACACAGAGTCAGAGGCTACAGAACAGAGTTCAGGCTGAGCGGGTGCAGTCAGGGGTTGTCCCTGGGAAGGCTGCTCCTGAGAAGTGCATCCCTAGTCAGGAACACAAGTGGCCAGGCACAGGAAGGGGATGAGTCCACACCTGTAGACTTTCCCAGCACCTGGCCCACAGACTGGGTTGTGTTTTATTCACCAGCACCAATGCTGGGCTTGGTAGATGGAAGCTCTGGTTCTGGTCACCACTCTGCAGTGAAAGAGCATGTGACCTTCAGCAGGCCGTTCTTAGCTTCTAATCCTCTGAGTTTCCTATCTGTAAACTGGGTATAATAATCCCAACACCTTATGGAGGAATGAGAACAGAAATGAAATCATGAAAGGAGGGGGGATTATGGGTTCACCCTTCACCCTTCCAAATGCAGGTGCCCCTCCCCCCCATGTTTCTGATGCTTGTCTTGGATACCCATTACACTTTTTCCTTTAGCAGAGTTCTAAGTGCCCATGTCTTTGCTTCCCTGAGTGTAGAGTCTGGCACACCACCCCCCACAAGGCTCTTTTTCCTTGAATCTGTCAGGATCACCCCCCACACTTTCAAGAGTCCCTGCCCATTGCCCTAATCCAGATCTTCCAAACACTCCTTCAAAGCACACAGGCTCAGTATCTCACACCACCCCAGAGGGAAGCCCTCCCTGCTGTCTACCCTTAACCCCTCCTCTGGATATGGGGGCCCACATCCCTAGCTCTTCAGGTGGTTGGGGACACCAAGAGGGCCTGGGACAACAGCTGCTTTTCTCTCTCTAGGAGGCCACATCAACAGTCGTGATGTGTGGATGTTTAGCTCCCGTCTGCATACCTGGATCAAAGTGGCTTCACTGCACAAGGGCAGGTGGAGGCACAAGATGGCAGTTGTGCAGGGGCAGGTAGGGTACACTGTGGCTGCTGCCCTGGTGCCCAAGGCACAGAGCAAATATGAATGTCCTGGGGGATGACCCTCTAAGACCCCCCCACACACTTTGTAAGAAGGGATCAGAGGCCCCAGAAAGGAAAGGGACTTGCCAAAGGTCAAATAATGCTAACAGTAGTAGAAATAATAGCACTGTTGTAATAGTATAGCCTAGTGCTCAAGGGTGTGTGCTCTGGGGCCCAATGGCTGAAGTCTGAATCTTAGCTCTGCCACTTAAGGAAAACAAACAAAAGCATACCAAAAACCCCACAGCCCCATCTGCCAATTATCTTTATAAGCTTCATTCAGAATTCAGAAATGCAAATAAAAGTGCTTCTGATTATCGATTAGGTGAGAAGGCAAGCCCTTCATGAATTACCAGCTATTATTATCAGGCACCCACTTGGTGCAGGTATTTTACAGTGCTAATTCGCATTCAGTACCCATCTCATCATCTCCGGTTACACTCGAGGAAACTGGCTCAGAGAGGTGCAGTAACTTGGTGGACGACGCACAGAAGGTGGCAGCGCTGGGTTGGCCCCCGGGTCCGTGTGAGCCCTAAGCTGGAGTGGGGCTACCGCCCGTGGCGGTGGGGCTGGGGCTCAGACGGCCCCTGACTGCCGGCACCCCGCCCCTTGTGCTCACTCGCAGCTGTTCGCCGTGGGCGGCTTTGACGGCCTGCGGCGCCTGCGAAGCGTGGAGCGCTACGACCCTTTCTGCAACACCTGGGCGGCGGCCGCGCCCCTCCCGGAGGCGGTGAGCTCGGCGGCGGTGGCGCCCTGCGCGGGCCAGCTCTACGTGATCGGGGGCGCGGGCCAGGACGGCGTCAACACCGACAAGGTGGGTGCGCGCCCTGCGGAGCCAGGAGTCTCCGGGGGCGGCGAGGGGCCTGGAGGCCGAGGGAAACCGGCGGCGCCTACTGTAGGCCAGGCACCATGCTGGGTACTGCCCTGTTCGCCCACTTTCTCCGTTAATCCTTGTCGTCCCCATGTTTCAGGCAAGGAAATGAGTTCCGAGATGACCCCAAGGTCGCACAGCGAGTCAGCAGCACAGCTGGACTAGAGCGTTTGGGCTGGTGCCATATGGGTTTCATAGATTGTAAAGATTAACTGAGGGGAGGGGAGGGATGGGATTAGTTAAAATGGTTTCCCTTCATTCAAAAAAAAAAAAAAAAAAAAAACACACACACACACACAATACAGTCACTATTGAAGGCTTAAAAAAAAACAGAGAAGTAAAAAGGAAAAAATTAATCACCCATCATCCCACCACCTAAAGAATAACTGCTGCTATTAATATTTGGTGCAGTGCCTTCCAGCCTGCCTCAGAATTGATTTTTGCTTTTCCATTTTAGTTTTATGTTTGTTTTTACAGATACTAAAACTTTGTCTTCTTTTTATTCTTCACATTTAAGTGTAAGCATTTTCCACATATTGAGAAACTCTTCATAGCCTGTGTAATGTTCAAATTAATCTTGTCATGGCAGCTCCCACCTGCCTTGGGCTTCACAGGCCTATGGTCCTGGGACACGAATCTTTCCCAAAATAAGTGCCCTCACCCCTACTTGCTCCTTTAAACCCTATCCATTCCTTTAGCAAACAGTCCTGGAGGGGGTGGGGAAACCAGCAGAATGAGGCCTGCCCCATTAACACGGCTCCCTCCAGCACTGATCTGCTATAGGCTGTTCTGGGGAGTAAACGTGAGCTGGCCTCATACCCAGCTGCAGTATGAGCCTTGGAAGTTGTGAAGGGCGCCTAAACAACTGTGGGCTGGGAAGCCAGTGAACAGCTGTAGGAAGGTAGGGAAACCTCGCTGGAGGCTGGTCATGACCTCAGAGCACACCTGGAAGAGAGGAGGGTTGACATTGTTGAAGCCAAGAACCTGTCTCCATGAGGACCTGCTCTGAGGACCCTCTATAGCACCAATCAGATGGTACCTCCATCCCCTGGGATGCACACTCTCCAAGCGTGATATGGGGTACTCAGATGATAAATCTCATTTGAGGCAGACTCTTCTCTCTGAAAGAAGAGACTGCTCCTGCAGGGGGATCCAGAGGAGCATTAAGGAGCAGGGGCATTAGAGCTGGACCTTGAAAGATCAAGAGGCTTTCAAAAAAGGAGCCCAGGGACTGGGGACAGAAAGTGGAACTAGACTGAGTGTGCTGGAAGGCAGGGATGGTGGGTCTCTACCTTTCTGGATGCTGGCGCAGGCCTTGTAGACATCAACAAATGTGTTGAATGAGTCCCCCCACCCCACCCCCACCCCAATCCCAAGAGAGGTGGGTGGGTGTGGGCACTGGGCAGGTTGGGGGATGAGGCTTCACCATCATCCTCCCACCCCTCAGGTGCAGTGCTTCAACCCCAAGGAGGACCGGTGGAGCCTGCGGTCACCAGCCCCCTTCTCACAGCGGTGTCTCGAGGCTGTCTCCTTCGAGGACACCATCTATGTGGTGGGGGGCCTCATGAGCAAAATCTTTACCTACGACCCTGGCACAGATGTCTGGGGAGAGGCAGCTGTCCTCCCCAGCCCTGTGGTAAGTGGAGGCTCCTGGGCATCATCCCTGGCACTGGTTCCATTCAGGAGTGAAAACACAATACTAGGGTACGCAAGTCTTAGAATTATTGAATCTTGTGTCTGACTCCATGCTGGGTGGTTTTACATAGTTCTCTAGTTTTATCCCCACAATGATAACCAGTCAAATAACCAACACATTTGTTCAAGCTCAGAGACGAGGAGATCAGCCAGAAAGAGGTTGAGGCCTGGGCCTGAGATTACCTTAGTCCGTGCAAAGGCAGAGCCTGGAACCTCAGTTCCAAATGTAGCTTTGTGTGTGGGGTTTGGGCTAAATGACCCTGAGGTCTCTTCCCACCCTGAAGGTCACCAGTTGGTGGCCCACAGTAGGGCTTGGGGAAGGAACTTGCTGAGTTCCCCTGCCCCAGTGTTGTCAGAGGGGAGGGCCAGCCCCCCCACCCCACCCGGCAGCCCTCTACACCTTCTGCCCCCCTTCCCTGAAACTCCAAAGAGACTATTTAGGAGTATGGTTGGATTGGCAGTCCCTGCCAATAACCTTTAGTGATCCTAGGAGCTTGAGATCCTGAGATGGTGGTGGTGGTGATTATTGTCATTGGAGTGCTTACTGTGTTTCACGTACTATGTAAACTGCTTTACATGCTTAACCCCATTAACTGTTAAGGGAACACTATGAATAATTATTATTCTCATTTTGCAGATAAGGAAACTGAGACCCAGAGAGGCTAAGTGACTTTCTAAGGCCATTCACTTAGTAAGAGGCCAAGCTAGACTTTGACCTCAGGTCCATCCAATTTCTTGCCTCCCTAATGATCCAGATTGCCAGCTCATATTCTGTGGGTCAAGGTTCTATTGCCTGGCATGGCCAGCTAGGGACAGCGGGAGTCCCAGGCTACACCCCATGGTTGATTGTCTTTCTGTTGTTCACCCAGGAGAGCTGCGGTGTGACTTTGTGTGATGGGAAGGTCCACATCCTTGGCGGGCGGGATGATCGTGGGGAAAGCACCGATAGGGTGTTCACCTTTGACCCCAGCAGTGGGCAGTTGGAAGCCCAGGCATCCCTGCAACGCTGCACCAGTTCCCATGGCTGCATCACCATTGTCCAGAGCCTATGCAGGTGACTTGGACGACCTGAGCCAGGAGGCAGAAAGGGCAAGGGGACTCAGGTGCACCACTCTTCCCACTTCACGGCACCGTCATGTAAATAACCTCTTAACTTATTGCCCCCTTTTTGTGTTCAAATAAATAATTTTTCAAGGGTTGTGTTCCAGTTCGAGCTTGCTTTGCATGCAGAAGGAATCCCCAGTTGCTGCTCCTTGCTTTTACTCTTTTAGGAGCATTTTCAAATATCACCTCACTTATCTTTGTAACAATAATGTAGACATGTGAAAAAATTTTGAAATATTTCATGAATAAAAAAATAAACGTAGATAAACGTGTATAAACACACGTTTTTATAAGGTTTAAGAATAATATCTATGTTCCCACCACCTATCTTAAGAAACAGATCATTATGAATCGCCTGCAGGCCCGTGTGTCCATTCCGAAATTCATCCCATCCTACACTCCTCCTGCTGGTAATCAAACTATCCTTAAATTTGAGATTATTAGTGTTGTTTTTTTTTTTTTTTTTTAGTTTTAGTGAAATAGTTATTAATATCCCTATTTTACAGATAAGAAACTGCCTTAAAAAGATGAAGAAAATCGCCCAAAGTCACACACTTCATAAGTGGCAAAGTCTATGACCCTTCTGATTTCTCAAAGCTTCAGAATCTTTGAGGCACTTCCGGTCAGGATGTTCTCTCTAAACCACCCTCCACGATCTAAACACCTAGTAATGACATATAAACTAAGAAACACAGAGAACTAAAAGATCTAGGCATATACTTGTAAACAAGCAAACACACCTGAGGACCTGAAACAACTGCAAAATGGTGAAGAGGGCCAAACCCCCAACTCTGGGGCTCAGACACTGTGGGATAAAAGGACTGCAAACAGAGTTCAAACCAGCCTCACTGCTAGAAGCCAGGGCCGAGGCGGACTCCCCCCAGCCCCCAACACCCCCCACTCGTGAAAGAGGCTGAAGCAAACAGAACAAAAACAGTTGTGGAACCCTGAGCAACCACCGTGTCAGGCTCATAGCAAGTCCAGGTCTCTGAGAACCCAGCTACCCCACCCCTACTCTGCCCTGGGACCTGGAAGGTCCCCAATGTCCATGAGCCCCTGATGTCATTATAAACACCTGCTTCTGGCCTGAGACACCCCCCCCCCCCCTCCCCGAGACAGCAACATAAAACTGCTGGATAGGGAGGGGTGAGCTCACTGGAGAGAGCAGGAAAAGACACCAGGAACAGAGACCAGCGGTTCAGGGTCAGTGCCTGCGGCTCCGAGGCCAGGACCCAGATGCAGACTCCCCCTCATTTGCACTCAGATTGCCTTTTCAAAAGGAACTATCATCTGCTCCTCACATCTTCCTCCAGTACATGGCCAATCCCACTCCCTCCCCATCTCCCAGAGCCCCAGGCCCTGTCTGCAGGATCTCTCCAGCTGGGGCTGGCCCATCAAGGCCCAGCACAAAGGCCCTAGTCCCAGTTGAGATCTGATCTGCCGATTAGCCCAGATTAGGGAGCTGTGACCATCTGGACACAGCTGATTATGGCAGAAGGGGGAGGGAGGGGTGGAGGCCCGGCCCCTCTAAGCCTGCCTGCCCACACCCCACTGTTAACCTCCAGGACAAAGCCTAGAGGCTGCCTCACCAGCAAAAGCCCAACTGGGAAAGATGGAGGCAAATCCAGAGCAAGCTCTCCCAGAGGAAATAGGCATCTCATCCAGGCTGGGCACTTCCTGTGTGCCAGGCAGAGTGCTCCATCTCCTGCAACCCTTCCCTGCTGCCACTGTATCCCTGAGCTGACCATTCCCCAAGGCACCAAGCTCCTTTGTGCATGTGTCATTTCCTGCTTTGTCTGGGCAGCCCTGACACCTCTCCCCACCCAAACCCCCTCCAGAGTTGACCACTCTCTTCTGTGCCCCTTCCTTCTCTGCTGCCCCTCTTCTATCACCAGGCCTTTATATGTCATGTCTCTAGTCTTCCTTGACACACCCAGCATTTGCCTTTTGAGGCAGGAAAGATGTCTGTTTTTCATCTGTCTCCCAGTGCCCAGCACAAGGCACTACTGAATATACTAAATTTCCTGAATTTCTATCCAATACCTGTGAGGTAGGTACTATTGACCACTTTACAAATGAGGTAATAAGAGACTCAGAGCTACGTGGTGACTCATCCAAGTTCACCTGGCTAGGGAGGGTTCAAACTCGGGTCCATTTTTCTCCAAAGCCTGCTCTCTCCATGCTGCCTCACCCAGGCTCTACTTATCTGAGAATGCTAATTTGATAAAACAATGTTGAGTGCAACACAGGAGTTGTGTAAAAGGAGGAGATACCATCATCTCCAGCACAGGAAATCCCAACATAATGGGGGCGATTTTGTCCCTGCCCTTAGGGACCTCCAATCCAGTAAGGGGAGCCATGGTTTCAGGTCCCTGATGAGGCCCACAGGAACACATGCAAAAGGTGATGCCACTTGTGTTTTAATCTCCCAAAACTACTGGTCAGAATGTGAGACCAAATATGGAGGGGCTCCCTGGCTCCTAATCAACTGCTCTTTTGACCTGAATGGGACTGTCACAGTCCAGAGGGAAACCAGACCACAATCCTGAGCACTGATGCCTCAGCCACCCGTTTTCCAGCCTCTCCCCAGCTGAGGACATAGTTAACTCGTGGTGTATCAGGATCCACTGGACCCAAATTTAGTTTTTGAACTTCTTTTTTGAGTAGCTCTAAACTATTTGAAACGACTGATATTTTATGACTATTATTTATTTTATGACTATTATCTTTCTTAGTGGTCTTCCATAGGACAAAGAGAAATTTTTACTTATTTTCTTAAAAAATTGAATAAAACTAAGAATGATCTCACAAAGATCCATATGGATCTTTGGATTTTTTATAAGATAGATTATCGAATTTTGATAGTCTTATTTTTCCTATATCTTCAAATTCTTGCTATCTTTTCATCCTAAATATTATTTCACATTACTCATCAGTTATTCCCAACTATATAAGAAAATGGAAGAATGACAGAACTGCCTAGAAGGAAATACAATAGTGAAATAAACCATCACTGTTACAATATCCTTCAGATTTCTTTTTGTGTTTCCCAAAGTATTGCATCATCTTTCAAGACGTATAAAAGAAAACCGAAGACAATGGTTGAAACCTCAAGATTTTTCATTTTCTACTCATGACAAAAAAGAAAACTGACAGGACATTTCACACTAGACAAATGAGAAAATGAACAGTCTAGTCTCTAAAGATGCTGCTGAAATTGGTCATCTACGCAGTCTCAGACTATGAGTCTTCAGATGACAATATCCTTAGATGAATTTTCTCAAACTTGAGAATTGGGGAGCGAACAATGTATTTCTAAAGACAAAAAGGAAATATAGTATTTTCATCCATGTTAAGTCATCCAACAGGACATTCATCATGCAATATTTTGCAACAAGAACCTGGGCCAGCCTGTGCTGTGGCATTACTCCATTTTTATGATGCCTGTGCACTAAAATTTACTTGATACAGTTTATAAATGGAGACATGCAAAAGGTAAGCATGTTTACAAAGCTGACTGGAAGGAAACAGGTCATTCTAATTAGTGTTTATAAATCTAAAAATGAAAATATTTTGTAATTATGGAGCAAAGAAAATAACCATCCTTTCAACAAAATTGAGCCATCAGTTTTCAGAATTATTGCATTTTGACAATGCAAGTGCCAAAATAATAATTATAATAGCTGAAACAATAAGCTAGAACCTATTAAGAGACATATTTGGAGTTAATAGGTGCATGATGGATACATTTTACCTGATAAGTATATTGTTGCGTTCAGCATTCAAAGGGCATTGTTTATGTTTGCACACCTTCAAGACTGGGGAAATATGGAATTGTTTGCTATGTTTGAATTCTGTTTAATATATATAAATTTAAAATATAAAAACATTATATAACAGCTTTACTGAGATAAAATCCACAAACAATTCACCCATCTAAAGAGTACAATTCCATGGTTTTTAAGTATATGTGCAGAGTTGTAATGTTTTTGAATTCTTGTTAAAATTTTAAAAATTGTTTTAAAATTTTATAAATTTTTTTTTCACTATTCCTTCAGTCTTACATCTCTAAATTATTTATAAAATGACTTAAAATATAAAATGGGGGTGGGGGTGGTCTATCAGACCCAGACAGTAAAGGATGATGACTATTTTTCCTGGTATATTGAGGGTAAGACTGCTCCCCACGGGAAAGGGTTCCTATTACTGTGCCCATGTCCTGCCTTCCCCTCCCTCTAAGAAGCAAAAACATTCTTAATTGAACAGCTCCAGCTCCTCTGGCTCACCACACAAAGGGCTGCCAGTGGAGGATGGTCGTGAGAAGTGGAGGGTCGGCCAGCGAGGCCACCTCACAGCAATACTTGCTGCTCAGTGGACAGAGGCCCAGCTGCACCTGGTCAGGCTGAGCCGCTAGGACAATGCAGGACTGAGCAGCAGAAGCCTGGTTTCATTTGAATTTCAGAGCTACCAGAGCCCCATTTTCTTATATGTAAAAATGAGGATTTAGGATCAGGTAAGTCATTCCCATCCTAGAGTCTCACATTACTTATTCTCAAAATCAGAAGTGGGAATCCTTAAGATAGTCTGAATATTTTTTTATGCGTACAAGAAATCCCATTCCCCACAATGTACTGTGTGGGCTAATTAAAATCACTATAAAATGGGGTTAGTTACGGCATCTGTCCATTTCAGGGATGGTAGGAAGATTAAATGAGATGCTTACAGCAGGCTCAGTTCAATACAGCTATTATTATTTTGCTATCTTCTCACCATGGTCAACTGCTTATAAGTTGTAAATGTAGCCTTCACAACAAATAAGGAAATGGTTTGTTTAGTAGATAAAATAATATCAAAACATGACATCCCTGAGGAAGAAATAGTAATATAAACAGTCCTTAAATTTGAAAATGCTTTCCTGCTCTGTTGCTGGTAGGACCTACAACAGCTGTTATTTCTCCGTAGCAATTTCAGAGCTCAGAAACAATCACTAGATGGAAGATGGCACAGTAAAAAGGTCAACTTCATCACCTGTAAAATGGGGATATTAATCCCTGCCCAGATATGCCCACCTCTTGGCAGAAGCAGAAAGCATGCCCCTCAGTTAAGATAGGAAAGATGGATTACTACAAAACTAGCCATTAATGATGTCCTTAGAGAGTATGCTTAAGTAGTAATAACACGAGCTAGCATTTACTGAGTACTTGCTGTGGGTAAGAACTCTACCTGCAGGTGACAAAACAAAGGCATGGAGATGTTTTTAGATGTGCCCACAGTTATTGCTAAGTTGTGGAGCTGGTTTTGAATTCAAATCGTCTGCTAATACATTAGATAAATAACACCATAACCACCACCATTACCAGGCCCTGATACCCTCATAGCCTTTACCTCATTGCCCAGATAAAAGGGCAGAGGACTGACCACCTGGAGGTGAGCTGGGGTTTATGGATGATTTCTTGGACCGCCCCCCCCAACCACCCTTTGGGAGTGTGAGATCATAGCAGGGGAGTGCAGAATGCAGCAGTCTTTGCAACGAGTGGAGGTTTCCAAGTTCAGATTCTGTCTGGGGGGACGACCCTCAAACCAACCCTTTACCCACTGTCCTCTGACCCCCACATTTCTGTGCTTTTCCTGGCTCTCTGCACTGACAGTGCAGTCTGTTTTGGTCCCCAATCCTTGCTTTCCCTCTGGGCCTATGCTCAAGTTCTCACATTTCCAGCATGTGTTCTCTTGGTGCTTGATGGGCAGGCTGGTCAGTGAAGCAGCTCCCAGCTCCTGTTTGATATTTCTATGGATGTTTGATATTTCTCTGGGTTACCAGCTGCCAGGAATCCCAAATGACCAGAACCTAACTCTTCAGTGCCTGATGTAACATCCATGAAAGGCTTCGGCACTTGCCTCCATGTTGCTAATAGCTGTATTTTCACCAGTGGGTTCCAAGGGCAATTTCATAGTTTTGGGTACCCTGCACCAATACCTTGCCTGTTGGGGAGTGATGGTGGCTGGAGAGTTGACCCCACTTCCACTGTGGAAGCCAGAGGGACTAGTCATCTTTCTCCTCACTCCCCCAGCAGCTGGGTCACAGCCACTTGGCTTGGCCAATCAGATGCTCACACCTGAAACTTTATACCTTAAGTGGAGTGAGGCAATTGAATGGCTGAGTCTGTGGTGACAGCCTGAACTGGTCTGTTCCTCAGACATAACTTGACCATGTTCCCTGATATCCTAATAAACTTCTATGATGCTTACTTCAGTATCTCCTTTTGCCTGCAGATAAAATCCCTAATTTGCTATGGACAGTATCTGCTCAAGAGGCCTCCTTCTAGCCTCCATTTTTTGTTTTAAAACATTATTTGGGGCAAATATGGTACTTAAGAGTTCAGTTCTCCATCTTCTTGACCAAAAGAGGGATGTGAAAGGAAATGAAATAAGCTTCAGTAGCAGAGAGATTCCAAAAGGAGCCGAGAGGTCACTCTGGTGGGCACTCTAACGCACACTTTAGACAACCCTTTTTAGGTTCTAAAGAATTGGGGTAGCTGGTGGTGGATACCTGAAACTATCAAACTACAATCCAGAACCCATGAATCTCGAAGACAATTGTATAAAGGTGTAGCTTATGAGGGGTGACAATGGGATTGGGAAAGCCATAAGGACCACACTCCACTTTGTCTAGTTTATGGATGGATGAGTAGAAAAATAGGGGAAGGAAACAAACAAACAAACAGACAAAGGTACCCAGTGTTCTTTTTTACTTCAATTGCTCTTTTTCACTTTAATTATTATTCTTGTTATTTTTGTGTGTGTGCTAATGAAGGTGTCAGGGATTGATTTGGGTGATGAATGTACAACTATGTAATGGTACTGTGAACAATCAAATGTACGATTTGTTTTGTATGACTGCATGGTATGTGAATATATCTCAATAAAATGAAGATTAAATTAAAAAAAAACATTATTTGGGGCAAATATGGTACTCGGGAAAAGGATTTTCAGATATTAGCATAAAAATACATATATTACCATCCTTATCAGTTATCAGACCTATTTTATATCTGAAATCTTAAGAAAAAGATGGGTGGAGCAAAAGCAAAAAATATGGCTCTGGAGCTTTTGTGTGATCCCCTGACCTTCAGCCTTGTCCCTCTAGCCAATCTCAACTGGCAACAGGAGCAGAGGAAGTGGGCAGATAAGGAAAGGATTCACAGAGGCCAAATTCAACTGAATTTTATTGGAGTCAAGTCACATGGGTGTAGAGGAAATAGCAGGTAGAAAGTCCCTAGAGGAATGATGAGCTCTGGGAATCTTCATTCAGCATTTTCCTTCAAGGGGACTGTAGACTGGCTTTGGACAACCTAGGCATTTTACATCACAAGGGTGGGACCATGATCACTACTGCAGAATTTCCATCTACTTTCACAGACCGCAAGCTGCTCGACATCTCTGGCTGTGCCTGGTGCCCTATGTGAGGCTGGATGCTGTTGCTGAAGGAACTTGCAATGGCTGACTGCTTCACCAAGAGCCACAATGCCCTGAGGGAATTGGGTCCCAGAAGATAGGAAGTCTCCCCCCATCTCTAACAGCAGCTGTGTTCAGGGAACCACTCCTTTAGGGAGCAGGTGCCCTATGGGGTTCAGCCCTGGCTCTGAGAGCAAAGCCATATATGATCAAGCAACAAATACTCTATAAAGTCTCCTTCCCCACTTAAATTTTAAAAGTACACAAGACTATAATGTCTAGGAGGTAATGTAGTTTTATTCAGACAAACCTAGGCTCTAGTTTCCTACCCATGATACTGGAACACAGTAAATGTTTCATTAACAAATTAGCTGTGCCAGTGGTTAGGAAGGAATTTAAGAAAAATAGGACCCATTCTCAACTGCAATAACATTGATAAAAATGAGATGGGATTAAAATGTCAATACAAAGGCCCTTTCATCAAGGACAGACAAATACCTTTGTCAGTGAGCTCAACATAATTCAAATATATGGCCCTTACTATGTGCTGTTAACTTTACAAATATGATGTACACAGTACCTATTCTTGTAACAAGTAAACCAAAAGAACACTCACTAGGTGGTCTCTGTGGAAGGAGAGATCACCACTAGGACAACCAGGCCACCACCAGTTGTACATTTATTTGATTTGGCCTTCCAGGCCCATGACAGCTGTCACCAGGAAGGTGAAATCCCCTCTTTGTGAAAAATCAGAATCTAGTTTATCATCAATCCTGTAGAATTTCCATGCCAGCTTGTACTTCACTGGTTTCATGAGTAAAACTAACAGAACCCAATTATGTAAAATGAAGACATAGGTAGAAAACACTTCAAAACATTATCATGATAGGTAAAGCTGTAGACAACTTAAATGCTCTTTATACTTTTAAAAATGCTTTTGATACTTCAGTGACACAAGCAATTTCTCTTTACACTTTAGAGATGTTGAGGATTACATAAGAATATATGTAATATGCAACACTTAGAACGTGGTATTACCCGAAATATAATGGCCAGGATTTATTTTCTACATGCAATATGCATTTCCTTAATCATCAAAAGTCATCCTAACAATATCTCATTTGTACACCAATATTCACAGCATTATTCACAATACCCACAAGGCAGAAACAACCCAAGTGTCTACCAACATATGAATGGATAAACAAACATACACAATGGAATATCATTCTGCTATAAAAAGAAATGGTCTGGTACAAGCTACAACATGGATGGAACCTTGAAGACTTCATGTTGCGTGAAATGAGCCAGACACAGACAGACAAATACTATGACTCCACTTACATATGTACACCCCATTTCTGATCCTATAACCCTGAACTACAGGTCAGTTAATGAAGGTGCTGTGCTGCAAGCAATCAGACTTCACTGTCACCAGACTTACTGCCCCAGTTACTTCTCTGGTTAGCTTTGCAAACCAAGAAGGCTTTAGAAAGCACAGAAACATCTTAAGCTAGGCGACCCTAAGCACCAAGCAAGGAAAGACAAGCTCCTATGGACCAACATGACTTTCAGATTCTGAACACTGGACATACAGTCAAATCAGGCCATGTGCCTTTTAAAAGAGTTTTATTAAAGGTCTTTACAAAGCAACATTGAGGCTCCAGATCCAAATGCCAAGGAAACCCTGAAATCAAATAAAGCATAACATTGTAAGAAAAACTTCACCCCAGTACCAGGTTCCTTCATTTATCAAATGGGTATACACTCCTAGTTAGGGTTTTCATGAAGACTAATAACATACACACAGAATACCTAAACAACAACAAAAAAACAGAAGTGTTGGGCACAGGATAGGCTTGGTATTGTTTTATAAGGGAGCTGAAGGACAGAATAAATATTAGCAAGAGAAGTGGGCCCTTGAAAATTCTGAGCAAGTAAGGGAGGACAATAGAGGAAAATTCTATTTGAAGGATAGTAGCAAAGGTAGGACCCAAAGGGAAACACCCCTCCCAACAGGATCCTGGGTTAAATGGGCCCCTGGCACCATCCTATGGTTCTCTCAAGTATCTAGCCCAATTTTTATTTACCAAGTGTGAGATACCAAAAATTAAAGAGCAGGGAGGCAGAGGAACGGCACCCTATCCTGCCCCTGCAGACATACCGTTTATGCAGTAGGGACTGGCTGGGGCATGGCAGGTGGCTCTGGCTTCCCACCCTTTTGTTCTGAGATGGGAGTGGTGGGCAGGATCTCATCTTTAGGTTCCACGATGCTCACGTGGTCAGGCAGTGGCTTCTTAGGACCAATCTTACCACTTGGGTCCCAGGGCAGCATGATCTTCACTTTGATGCCCAGCACACCTAGAGGATACCACAATTAGGACCCAACAGTGTTTCCCAGCCATGCCCCCCCCCCATAACAGTACAGAAGGAAAAGAATAGACCACCCAAGCACCCTAGAGTCTAGTCCCTTCTCAGACAAATGCCTCTAAATCAATCAATGAACAGGACCCTTTTGCAAATGGAATCCATGCACAGCACCACAGAACGTGGCACCGATAAGGACCAAGAGCAGGAAGTGACCTTTCTGACTCGTCATCGTGTCATCACGGAAGGGCAAACCAACTCTCAGACTTGACTGATCCCAGCAATTCTTAACTCAAGGATTATAAACATGCCCCACTACACCCAAAATGAATTCCCCAGACACTGAGATGTGCAAAGAACACACATCTAACTGCTAATGCCCTTTGCCCCATGCAATCCCAGGTGCTCACCCTGTCTGAGCAGCACATGGCGCACAGCGGTATCAACATAGTAGTTAACGGGGTCCCCACTGTGGATCATCAGGCCATCCACAAACTTCATGGATTTAGCCCTCTGTCCTCGGAGTTTCCCAGACACTACAACCTCGCAGCCTTTGGCCCCACTCTCCATGATGAACCGCAGCACACCATAGCAGGCCCTTTGGAAGAGGAGAGAGCCATATATGTTATTAACAAATTTATCAACCCTGTGTCCTACCAAGTTAAGAAAAACAAGACTCATTATCATTAGTCTGCATTGTCTTTTTCAATGTTCCCTTGCTAGTAAATTTTACCAGTCTAGTCCAAGAAGGCAATTCTCTTCCATTCCCATCACACCCGATCTTAGGCTAATTCTTTAGGAAACAAATGCCAAGCTCCTTCTACCCTTTAAATATGATCCCCCAACTCATTTATTAGTTTACACCCCAGGAGAGCTAGCTGCCCCTCTCAACAGTGGAGGTAAAGGAGCACGTAGTAAACCTTCCACCACACTCTAGCTTTCACATTACCTCACTGACTCCTCATGTATACCTTAGGAAAGGTGGTATGACCACCCATTTAAAGATAAGGCATTCAAGGGTCAGAAGTCCAGTAACGTGCTCAAGTCTCAGAATTTCAAACTTCAGCATGTGCTGGGCCATTCCCCCAGTTTCTGATTCAGGGGGTCTGAGTTGTCACCAAAGATCTTTATTTCTAACAAGCTCCCAGGTGATGATAGTGATGCTGATCCAGGGACCAAACTTTTGAGGACCACTGTTCTTTTAAGTAGTGGAACTGGCATTCAAATCAGGTAGGCAGTCTCTTCTACAAGTCCTTGCCTAGAGCTTTCCCTACTATTCATCATCACTTCAGAAAGTGCACGCCTCACTCCTCTGCTGAAAAACCTCCCGGGGCTCGGCATTAAGTACTGAATAACATTACAAACATCCAGGCATGGCATTCAAATCACTTCATTAATACTAACAAACTGAACTTTTTACTGAGATCTTACCATGGCCCAGTTTGAGGATCAACCTCCCCTCTCCATGTTTTTTATACATTCACCACTCCTCTCTTCACACTACTACCTAGAGAGATAAGACACTAGATTTTAAGTTCTCACATCAGGACTTTACAGTCCCCACAAAACCTAGCACATAAATGGATCTGAATGACTTCTAACTTCTGAATTTTGTGGTATCCCACAAGTGCCAAAGTACTTCCACATATATAGTACACATCCAATAATGGGCTTTTACTGCCTACTCCTTACACTGCTCTTTCTACAGACCATTCAGGAAGCCTAACCCTCTTATCCTTCTGGAGTTTTATTTTTTTTCTACTCCCAAAGTACCCAAAATACTTCTCCATTATGACAGCACTGTCCACCCTTTATTGTGTTTGCTTTTTTACTAGTCTTTCTTGCTAGCATACCAGTTCAGTGAGGGCTAGGGTTAGTATCATTTTATTGTTACAACCCTCAGAGATTAGCAGGGCCTGCCACTTAACATGTTTATCTGCTGATTTAACAAAATAGCAGACACACACCATACTCTAATCTACACATTAAAAGTCTCAGGACACTTACCTCCGCACAGCAAGCCCTCCTAGGAGTTTGTAACGCAGAGACTCTGCCTGGGCAATGGCACAGAGACCTCTCGTGGCCACCTTTTCAGCATAAAGCTTTCAAGAAGGAAACAAGATACATCCTTAAACTTGTTACCAGCACCATTATTTTCAATTATAAGTCAGCACATTCATACCATTTCCCTTTCTTATCAAACAAGCAACTTTTCTATATCATATGTATTACGGTGGTATCCTACAAGAACTAAAGTACTTCTACTACCCCACACAGCACACAGTAACAAGCTGAAACCATTTCTCATTGCCCTCCCAGTTGGCTCTTTCTACAGCCACACCAAGGAGACTGATGGGAATAGTTGACACATCAGTTGTATCATTACTGTACCTGAGTTGAAAGCAATATCCTTAACCACCAGAAATTAGCAGAATAATCCTGTGAAATTAAGACCCCAAGCATATTAAGAGAACTTCAACAAAATACCAACCCATCTGCATACTCATTCAGATCATGAATAAACAGAATGTTCAGGATAATGGTTTTTAGAAGTACCCCTCCCAATACGCCATTTCCAAGCCCACAGTCATCTGGCATAACTCAGGAACACTCACCTCTACACTGCCCTCAGGGAATCCAAACCTCTTCTGAACTACAGCGGTCAATTCTCGGATCCGCCGGCCTTTCTCACCGAGAACATTCTGGGTCCTAGGAGGGTGGGAAACGGGGGTAACTCACAACTCTCATAAATGCAAGTATAAGTTCTGGATGACAAGAATTAGATCTAGATTAAAAATGCAGCTTTTAAAAAACAATTACCTTCATTAAGGCCAAATTCACTGGTTGTCCCATAAGTTCCAAGAGTAAAGCATTTTAGGATACATACAATTATAGCTGAGTTTTTACCTGGTGGCCAGAATAATGATTTCTGTCCTTGTTGGTGTAACTCGAACCTCAACTCCAGAATAGCCATCTTCAGCTAGCTCCCGAGTGAGAAATTCATTCAGTTCAGCTTTGAAGATGCCATCAGCGACAAACTAACCAAAGAACAAAGTTCAAAATTAGGGCATTTTTCCCTGCACAACGGAACCTGGTTTAGTATTTTAGCCAAAACAACCTTCAAAATTCAAGACCAACAAATTATCCCCAATCATTCCATTATCTTTATTCCAACAAGAATGTAGCAACCCTTCTCAGACAAATGCCTCTAGGTCATCTTTTGGAAGTTACTTCGATCCAAGGACCTTAAAAACCGTGCCACAGAACGTAGCACAGAGTAGGTCACCTGGACAAAGGTAACACCTCCAGTCAGACTCGTCATCATCTCTTCATTGAAGGGTTTTAGACTATCATTTATATTTATATATGCAAAATTAAACACATTCACACCTCAGTCATTCAGCAAAGCAGGATCATTCACTATGCTTATAACTTAGGAAAGAAACAGTGGACTAAAATTATAAACACTCATTTGCAGTCACAACTTGACATATCAGAAGAAATCCAACCATGTGCTCTTGGCTTTTCTTAACTTGTATTTTAACTGTTAACAAAGCTAGCAAATCCAAGTATTTTTAACTTTAACATCAGCGTATGTTTACAGAAAGGCAAACTATTTCTAAAGCAAAAGAACTTTATACAGTTCTCTCCCATCAGAGATGAGAAGTTAAACCCGAAGAAGCGTCGTCCCTGCGCCCCCTCCCTCCGTTGGCCCATGACACGTTTCCCTGGGTCCTAGATGGAGCAAGAAACTGTCAGCAGCCTTCTGAAGTCTTTCGGGGCAAAAGGCTGCACCCAGACGCGACCGGTGAGAAGGCAGAAATACAGTGCCACCTCCTCTTCCCAAAGATCCGAGGGAACTGCTAACGCCCTCAAAATACCAAATACCATATATTTAGAAATTCTATTTTGTTGACTAAGAAATGCTCACCAGCGCCTTTTCCAGGGCAGGAAGGGAGCCCCGTGCTCATCTCTGCACGCCGCCTGGCACCGGCAAAAATCTGTCCATCTCTCCATTCCCCCTTGCCCCATTGGTCGGGCCCCGCACTCAATCCACCGCCATCCGCGGCCTCTGACGTCCCAAGCCACTCCTCGGGGCAGGGCACGGTGCTGCGGACCACGCAATGGCACACTGAGAAGCCCCAGACCCGCGCGGCGTCGCAATTCCCTGGGCCCGAGCCCCATCGTCTCACCTTCCTCTTCTTGGAAATCTGCACCGCCATCTTGCCGTCGCGCGCCGCCGAACGAAAAGGAAATGGTTCGTGAGCGGAAGTACGTATAAAGGGCACGGCGCGACGACAAAGAACTGCGCGACGTGGATGCCTCCGGGCGCTAATGGGAAATGTAGTTTTTGCTTAAAGGCGTCAAGGGAGCGAGAAGAGTAATGAAAACCCCTATAAGCAGAAACAAGGAAGGAGGCAAATTAATCAGCAGTCCAGGACTGCAGTGAAGCTTAGAGTCCCCTTCTCATAGTTTAAAAATGAGCCACGTGAGGCCCAGAGAAGGAAATTACAGATATAAGCTCAGGCTGCAAAGAGGAGTTTAAAAAGCTCTGCAACCCTTGTCCCCACACTCACAGTTCTACATTGTAATGAAAATCTGCTGAAAGCTGGTAGTGAAATTCATTTAGGCGCCCCCAGCTCATCCAATGTGTGTCCATTTCTTTCGTTTTTAATTATAATAATAATTGCTAATATTTATTAAGTGTCCTAGGCACTGGTCTTTAACCTCTGTATGTATTAACTTATTTACAACTACCTCACTTTGGTAAAGCCCAACAAACTAGGGGTGCGAGCTCAATTCAGCTCCACTTTTTTGGTCCTTACAGTTGTTTGTTTTTTTGTTTTTGTTTTTTACAATCTTTATTTCCTCCTCTATTTTATTTTGAAAATTTTCAAGCATACAGAAAAGTTGAAAATGTTGATCTGTCTATCCAACTGATGCATCTTTTGATGTATTTCAAAGTAAGTTGCAGTCATCAGTATACTTCGCTCCTAAATAATTCAGCAACAGTTGAGTAGTTTGCTAGCATTTAAAAATCAGGAAATTTCTCTATAAAACAATTTAAGTTTTTCTTAAAAATGTAGAAAGATCTAGCCCACAACATTTCCTCAGGGCAGGACTTTCCTTCCTTGTTAGAAGGCGGAGGGCTTTCCAGTGTGACCTGGCACCTTCTGTCTGGTGCCAGTGACCATTTGAGTTTTTAACCCCAGCACTAAAATAAATCTGATGCAAAGTGACCTGTCTTTTAAGCATGGAATAAACAGAGTTCTGTGCAAACTTAGCGGAGAGACCACAGATGATGGAAAGAAGTGATGAACTAGAGAGAGAGGCTGTGGACCTGATGAATTGGGCATAGGCATGAGGTCAAGGGGGTAATTGAGAATGATGCCCCGTTTTCTGCTTCTGTGCTGGATGCTTGGTGATGATGCTCACCAAGATGAGGGACCCAGGAACAGGTTTTCCCTCCATCTGTCGTCTTCCTCTGCTCTTTACTCCCCCCTCATCCAGTTCCATGGTCTGTTCATTCAGTGGTGCCAGGCTGGTGAAGCCTCCACCTGGTGAATTCAACTGTCTGACTTCTCTGTGACTTCACTGAGGATGTGGGAGTGCAGGACAGCATATGACCTTCCATGCTGCGGTCAGAATAAAGTCACAGATGCCCACCTCAACTGGTGTCTTAGTCCTGCCAGGTGAGCCACTTCATTCAGATTTCACTCTTATCTTCCCACAATGCCTATTATAATCTTTGTCAAATACCGAACCCCCGAACCTCCCCCTCATTCTCAGGAGTCACCCTCTCTCCTAATCCCCATCCCCCCAAATATGACGTACAGTCAAGAACTGACTCCATCTAACCTATAATTGTATGCATCCCTGTATGTCTTTCCCTCTTCCCCTCCCAGCTAAGGAAAATGATCCTCTTCCTGCTTAAGGCCAACCTCCCCTCTGTGATCTGGTTCAAGTTAGTTCTGCTCCTTTGAGAGCATCCCGTGCCTTTCTTATGATCATACTTGATATTGGCTCTTTCCCTCCCCCAGCCCTATCTTAAATATGTCACTTCCTCTAGGGTTGTGCCTCTCCTAGTAGCTCCCATAACATTCTGTAGGTAGTACTAATGACCCCAAGCTGGAACGGGCTGTTTATGTGTTTCTACCACTAGACTGTGAGCTCTCTGAAGGCTGGGACTAAGCCTGTCTTGTTCACCATCATATCCAGAGCCTAGGTCTTGGCTTGTCTCAGGCCCAATGTCAGTAAAAGTTTGATGAGCAAACAAATCAATGCATGGATTCTGGTTGTTAGATCAGTCTCTGGCAGCACTATTCGTATGAATTTCTTTGCAAGTGTCCTATTTTATCTGGGATGCTCACAAAGCCAAATTTTTTTTTAAAATTCAGTTCTATTGAGATATATTCACATATCATACAATCACCCACAGTGTGCAATCAGTTGTTCATGGTACCATCATATAGTTGTGCATTCATCACCACAATTTTTAAACATTTTCCTTACTCAAAAAAATAAATAAATAAAATAAAAATAAGAATAAAAATTAAAGGAAAAAAGAACGCACAAAGCATTCCATCCCCATCATCCCACCCTATTTTTCATTTAATTTTTGTCCCCATTTTTCTACTCATCTGTCCATACACTGGATAAAGGGAATGTGAGCCATAAGGTTTCACAATCACATGGTCACACCATGTAAGCTACATAGTTATACAGTTGTCTTCAAAAATCAAGGCTACTGGGTTGCAGTTCGACAGTTTCAAGTATTTACTTCTGGCTATTCCAATACACAAAAAACTAAAAATGGATATCTATATAGTACATAAGAATGTCCTCCAGAGTGACCTCTCAACTCCATTGGAAATCTCTTAGCCACTGAAACTTTATTTTGCTTCATTTCTCTTCCCCCTTTTGGTCAAGAAGATGTTCTCAATCCCATGATGCCGGGTCCAGATTCAGCCCCAGGAGTCATATCCCGTGTTGCCAGGGAGATTTACACCCCGGGGGGCCATGTCCCACGTAGGAGGGAGGGCAGTGAGTTCACTTGTTGGGTTGGCTTAGGGAGAGAGGCCACATCTGAGCAACAGAGGTTCTCTGGGGGAGACTCTTAGCCACAATTATAAGTAGGCTCAGCCTCTCCTTTGCAGTAACAAGCTTCATAAGGGCAAGTCCCAGAGTTGAGGGCTCGGCCTGCTAAATTGTTAGTCCTCAATGTTTGTGAGAATATCAGTAATAACCCAGGTGGGAAAGTCCAACATTTCCCCATTTTCCCCAGTTCCTTAGGGGGGGTCCTGCAAATACATTCTTATTCTCTGCCCAGATTACTTTGGGATGTATCAAGATTTCATACTAAGCTGTACAAACCTACCAGATCTCACTTCCTATTCAAAGTTCTATGTAATAATGGTGACAAAACCACATTTTGAGACTGAAAACTGAGGATCAGCTCTCTGAGGCGAAGCCACCTCTTGAGGATTGGTGGTGGCCTGTCTGTCCCCTTCCTCAGCAACACCAGGATGACGCCTACCGGGGTGCTGTCCTCTGGCCCCGGGAGAAGGCCTGTGAGAGAAGCCTTTGTCTCTCTCATAATGCCTTTAGTTTTCTCAAAGGTTATTATAAGAAAATAAGCATGACATGAATTTAAAATAATGGCAAAAATAATAGCAGTCACAATAAAGTGAATTTTAGTTAGGAGCTGGGACTGGGAGAGGTGACTTACACCCTCCTGGGGTGTGCTGGTTTGAATCCATTAAGTACCCCAGAAAAGCCATGTTATTTTAATCCAGTCTTGTGGGTGCAGACTTACTGTGGGTGGGACCTTTTATTTAGGTTGTTTCCATGGAGATGTGACCCTTCCAATTGTGCGTGGGACCTTTTGATTAGATTATTTCCATGGAGATATGACCCCACCCATTCAAGGTGGGTATTAATTAGTTTACTGGAGTCCTTAAGAGAGCTCAGAGAGAGAGGGGGAGCGCAGATCTGACACAGACCCAGATGCTTGGAGATGCTAAGCTAAGAGATGAAGCCTCGAGTTTGCCCTGGAGAAGTTAAGAGAGGACTCCTAGATGCTTAAGGAGAAAGCCACTGGAATCAGAAGCTGAAAGCAACGCAATCTGAGAGCAAAGAACCAGCAGACACAACCACGTGTCTTCCCAGCTGACAGAGGTTTTCCGACGCCATCCGCCTTTTCCTCAGAGACGGTATCTACCTCTTGATGCCTTAATTTGGGCATTTTCATGGCCTTAGAACTGTAAATTTGTGAACTAATAAACCCCCATTGTAAAGGCAATTCATTTCAAGCTGCATTTCAGCAGCTTTAGCAAACCAGAACACGGGGTATCCAAAACGTAAACAAGATTGTGTCTATGTAGCCCGTGATGTCCAGAAGTGTCCTCGGAACTGGCATGAGAGGGCTGGGTGTCTGAGAACATGTCTGGCTCTGTGGCCACACTCGGGCTGTACCCTCAGCCCCGTGAGTGCCACAAGTTACTTTTCCTGAAATTCCTAAAAATCAAAGGGGATTTTGCCCTGGTTAAGGAATACAGCCCATAGTTTTTGAGAACAATACAATGGAATCTCAAAGAAGACATTTAACTTACTTGACTCTAAATAGAGGGGCTTGGGGAAAAAAAGGAGAGAGGATTTAAATCGCATGAGTGAGGGTGAGTGTGCCTGTCCCACTGCTCCAGGAGTGCGTGGCTCTCAGTGAGGATGGGAAGACAGAGCTCTTCTGTTCTCCCGCCAGTCTGGTTCTTAACTTCCTTGAGGGCCTCTCATGGGGTGAGCATCTAGCTGAGCTGCATGCTTATAGATTTATATTTTTTCTTACAAGGACCCCCAACAAACAACTTCATCTAAGACTCAACCAAAGAACCAGGGATGGGCCAATCCTGGGGGGAAACCTGGCTGTGCTGGCTTCAGAGAGAGAGCCCATCCCTCTCCACTAGAGCACCTCCTAAGGGTGTTTAGAAAAGCACCTGACACATAGTAAGTGCTCAGTTAGCATTAGCTATTATCACTGGAGCCTCTGGGACTCAGCCCCTGCCCTCCAGGAGCTCAGAGCTGGGGGTGGGGGCAGAGAGACAGATAAATAAAGAAGTGAGATAATGGGGGGACCACCAGTTTTCTGGGATGCAGGAAGGACACAGTATTGGAAAAGACATCACAGAGCCCCAAGCCTTGAGCTGAGGCTCAAAAGAAACTCAGATGTCTGTGAGACTGGTGGGGCATATCTTTTGGGAGTAAAAGAATTTATCCTCCCATTATGAAAACAGGTTGTTTTTTTTTAATTCAAAAAATAACAGACATTCATAAAAAAATACTGAAAAGTATAAGGAAGGAAATAATATTGACCCTAGAATTCCATTGTTCTGGCTCAACAGTATAAACATGTTGGGAATATGTTTCCAGATCCATTGTTAGGCAGCAAGAAACACAGTGATGAGTAGATGTGGACCTACAAAGTCACACCAACAAGGACACCACAAGGCAGAGCTCCGGCAGGATGTTGGCGCTGTGCATGAAGGGTGCTGAGTGTGTGGACCACGCAGTTGGAGGAGGGGTGGTGGGGAGCTGTGAAGTCAGCTTGACCAGTTTTATATCCCAGTGTTGCCGTGGACAAGCTTTGTGATCTGAGGCAAGCCATTGACTTTTTAGAGTCTCAGATTCTCCATCTGGAAAGTGGAGAAGTTACATTAACCTCAAAGGATTTCTATGATTGAATGAAATGGTATCTGTAACACACTTGGCATCATGCCCTGCACATGGAAAATATTTGTTAAATAGGATATATCATTGCTTTAGCACAAACAACTAACTTGGCATTCGGGTTTGCATTGCTCTTTGCTGAGTTTGGTTAGGTGCTGTCCAACACTAACACATTCTGCTCTTTGCAGAACATGAGACACAAGTACCTTTCACAGCTTTCCGTCTCACGCCCTGTACACTATTTGACTATGGACAAACGGACCATATTATAATAATGTAAAGGGCAGAGAAAGCTCCCTCATGGGAAAGCCGTGGGAATAAGTGGGCCAGGAATCAGACTGCTGGAGCAGAAAGATGTGGCCGAGGGAGAGAGATTGAGCCAAGGAGGCCCCAACCCCATTAGGTTTCCTCCGAGATGGAGCCCAAGGACAGCTGTAAGGAAGGGCCTGCCCAGGGCCAGTGTGGGCCAGGAGGGTGTGGGCAGGCTTGGGAGGCCAGGCCAACGAGGCCCTTCGGGGGGGGGGGGGGTGTTACCGAGCCCAGCTCGAAGACCAGGAACGCTCAGAGTACCCAAAGACAATAAATTTGTCCAGTTTAATTTCAGAATGAGGGAGTTCCCCCTTTCCTAAACTGATTCTCCCAAAACTTTGTGTACTGCGCTCTCTGGTGGCCGTAACCAGCAACTACAGTGACTTGGTCAAACCCTTTCCCAGAAAAGGGTGGGGCTGCTGCTCTCTTCATCTCACACCCTTCACCCATTCAACTGGATTCCTAGCCCCTGGGTACCACTGGTAGCCCCATTCAAGGGCTGAGAATGTGTACATGGCTGGGGAGGAGGATGTGCTGCACAAATCGTGGAAAGAGGCGGTAGGAGGCTGCACTCCCAGGATTTGACTAGTGAAGTCCACACATAACGGACTGAATTTACTGTGTGAATCTACCATGTGACTCCACTGAGGTGATTGGAGACAGGAGCAAGATGGCAACAAGCCTGAATTACAAATTGCCAGCTCTCTGCTCGGGGCAAGATGTATGAACATGCAGCTGGTTAACTTGAAGGCAAAGGGGAGGGCAGGTGCCAAGGATGGGCAGGTGGCAATACTGTCCAGGGGCAGGAGCCAGGGGTGGCTTGGGAGTCCATAGAGAGAAGCCATTAGAACCATCCAAACTAGTTTCCCAGACCTGATTCCGCAGCTTAGGAGGCCTGCATTCTGACTCCAGGTACCTCTGATTTGTCTTGGACTTCAGCAGAGAGACACAGATCTGTCTGCCTGGTCAGTGTTGCAGACTTCCACACTGTTGTCGAGCCTTGGGGAGAATATGGCACAAAAGAACTCGCCTCCATTGCTGGAGAGAGTGTAAATTAGCATAGCAGCCTTGGAAAGTTTGGTATCCTCAAGGAATGTTGACTGCGCACACCTACAACCCAGCAATTCCACTCTTAGGCATATAGCCTAGAGCCCTGGTCTTCAAAATTCTGTGCTTGCATTCTCGCTACAAGAATTCGAAAGATGTGGTTTTTCTTTGTATAATTTTAAGGTATGTAAACTTTAACATTTGTAGAACTTTTGATTGTAAGTTCAAATAAGCTTGCAGAGACTATAATTTCCTGCATTACTGTAATGTCAACACTAAAAGAAAACAGTTAGTCACTCTTCTAAATGTATCCATAGGAATATTAATGCCAGAGTGATTTGATACCCACAATTATCCACTTTCATAATACACAAACAAATTCTTGAACTTTTTTGGTCATTTTATATTGTTCCATTTTCTCCTTGAACTTGTATTTCCATTCCACATAACCTTTGGAACATTTTCACGTGCCCTGGAAAATCCAGGATTCTCTATGGAGTTGGTCCATGACCTCTCTGCCCATGCTCCTTGACCTGATTGGCAGATTTGACTGGGTTTGGTCTGGTTGGGTAATTTTCCAGGAAGATCCCAAACCAGCTGGGTGTTTTCTCCAATCTGTTGAAAGTTAGTTCCTTCCCATTTCCTTTTGTTTGCCTATCAAGAATGGTCTGAATCAGGGAGCAGAAGTGTATCCAGCCATATCACTCTTAGAAGATTGCTGGCTATAAAAACGACAATTAATTTCACATAGTAGTATCTACATTGACTGACAGCATATAACATACCAGGTGCTGTGCTGAGTACCTTATATACATTATTGCTACGTAATCCTCACAGTTACTAGTACCAGACTATAAACTTGTTTTACAGAAAAAGGAAACTATCTAGACCAAAAATCTAGCCATCCCCACCCATCAAATTATTTCTTAACAACCAGGAATTTTAAAGGGCAGGCAACATCACTTTCCAGATGTTATTGATAACTTTCTACCAACCAGAAGCCATAGCTGGAGAAATTAAAAGTTCAGTGACATCGTAATTGTATTCAGAGATCTGTTGACAGGATGATTAGTGAAGAAAATGAACAAGAAACCAGGAGATGTCTTCTTAAATTCCTTCTGGCCTTCTGTTTTGGATGATTAATATGTTTTGGAAATACATAGTGGGGAAAGTCATATAACACTTTCAATGTACTTAGAGTCACAGGATTGTACACTTAAATATGGCTTAAATGATTTTTATGTTATGAATATTTTACCACAAGACAAAAATACATTTAAAACATTCTTTATGGTAAGCGGCTTTGATTTAACTAAAATCAAAGCAGATAGAAGCTGAATGAAATGATTTGTAATCACAAAATGTTTCGGAGTTCCACGTCCGGTACAATCCCAAATTGGGGTGTCGCAGAAGGGCGGGAGGATGGCCCAGGCGCCGCTAGAGGGCGGCATTGCACAGCGGACCCAGACGGGTCGGGAATCCAAGCCCGGTTCCCGTGGCGGGGAGGGGAACCCAAATTAAAAAGCCCGGCGGAGAAGACATCTGACTGCCAAGCTGTCACCACCAAGTCCACCAGCTTTCCGTGAAGCGGAAAGGAGGCAGGTCGCCTGGAGGGAAGTTACGGGCCAGCGCTATCCAATAGAGGTATAACGTGAGCCACACAATGCCATTTAAAGTTTTTTAGTAGTCACTTAAAAGAGAAGAAAGAGACAGGTGAGATGAATGCACAACTATATGCTGGTACTCTGAACAGTTGATTGTACACCATGGATGATTGTATGGTATGTGAATATATCTCAATGAAACTGAATTTTTAAAAAACCATGAAAAAATGTACCTTAAATATGACTGAACAGTCAAAACAATGCTGGAAAATACTGGTAAGAGCAGACATTCCAATTTTATTTCCTGATCATGGAAATAGTTTATTACTTTGCTATTTAAGGTAAAATTGCCTTTTTATTTTGGTCAATAGTATTTATCATGAAAATTGAATGCCCATCCATTCCATTTCTTTTATTAAGACTGTGTGTTAGAAATGGTTCTTTAATTTCATCAAAGTCTTTTGACCTCAATATAATTGTTTCTCATGTATGGTTATATATTATTGGTGCCTGTTTGACAAGTAAATAACTTTTTCTATAGACTGCTGGAAATAGTACATAATTAAAGGCAAAATATATATTAAAGACTGAAAATGGAGAGAGAAAGTCAGAGGGAGAAGCCCGAAGCTGAACATCAATGGAACTGGAGATGTCACTATGTACCTTGCCATGTGACAAGCCAAGGACCAAGAATCGCAGCAGCCAGTGCCTTGAGGATGCCTTCATTTGGACTTTTTCCCAGCCTCAAACCGTCCGTCTCCTGAAGACATCTTCTGCCCCCTCTGGTCCATCTCAGACCGACCTCGAGTCTTGTAGGACCTCAGTTCTTGGGTCTCCTGTGGTCTCAGTGGCCCGTGTCCACTTCTTACCATGACGCCCCTGTTGCACAGCAGCTGGAGGGAAAGAATGAGGGGAACTCAGCAAGTTCCCCAGAGTTCAGCAGGAGAGAAAAATCCGTACTAGTGTTGGTGTTGTTTGTCTGGCCAAACCTGGTTTCTCATTCTTTCTCCAGTTTAGTTTTTAATGTTTGAGTGAGATTGTTGGAGAAAAGAAAGATGGAGAGAGAAACCCATAATATATGCCTGGAAATATGAATGCAAAGCTTGGTATCTCTGGGTATGTGCTGGGATTGTGGGTAATTTCTTTTTATACATATATATTTTTCAGCAATTTTTAGAAATGTCTGGGAATGAACATGGGAATTATTTGAACAGGAAAAATTATTTTGAAAATCAATATATGTTGCTTGGGAGGGAAAAAGTGAAAAAGGCAGTTGTCAGCCACTGTGGAAAACAGTTTGGTGGCCCCCCAAAAAGTTAGACATAGAATTGCCATATAACCCAGCAATTTTCTCCTAGATATATACCCAAAAGAATTGAAAGCATAGAGTCAAACAGGTATTTTGAGTATAGCACATAGCAGCATTATTCACAATAGTCAAAAGGTGGAAACAACCCAAGTGTCCATCAACAGATATAAAATGTGGTCTATCCATACAATGGAATATTATTCAGCCATCAAAAGGAATGATGTTCTGATACGTCACTACATCAGTGAACCTTAAAAACATTATGTTAAGTGAAAGAAGCCAGACAGAAAAGGACAAATATTGTAAGATTCTACTTACTTGAAATTTCTAGAATAGACAAATTCATAGAGACAGAAAGTAGATTAGAGGTTACCAGGGGTTGGGTGAGGAGGGGATTGGGGGATGGATATTGCTTACTGAATACAGAGTTTCTGTTTGCAGTGATGAAAAAGTTTTGGTAATGGACAGTGGCAATGGTAGCACCCTGAAACGTGCAGGTAAAATTGTTAATGCACTTAAAAATGGTTTTAATGGCAAGTTTTATGTTATATTATGTGTTGCCAAAATAAGAAATAAATTAAAATGTTTAAACCAAAAAAAAAAACAAAAAACAAAAACAAAAAAAGAGAGGTGATGTTAATTTTAATTATATATATATTTTTTAATTTAAAAATACCTGCACACACTAGCCTATCAATATCAGTCCCAAGAATTTCTCCTGTAGAAATAAAGCCATCAGAGTATAAGGACAGGTAAGCATTTATTGAAATTGTTCTTAGCAGAAAACCTGGAAACAAAGTAAATGCCCATCAATTTGATGGTGGTAGAATAAATTGTAGAATAAAATTATAGTATATAATATTATGCATCCACTGAAATAATTAAATTAGAGGTATACTAGTTGACTTGAAGGGATTTTTACAAACTTGAGTAAGAAAAGCAAGATAAAGAAAAATGTGTAGCATATGATCCCCTTTTTATAACGAGAATAATTATAAAGCTCCCTAGATGTTTGTGAATGTATGTATATTCTTTTACATGCCTTTTTATGATTATATAAGCAAAGAGAAAAATATGGGAGGATACATATCAGGTTGGTGACATGGATTTCCTAGGGAGAAAGGTTTAGTGATACCAGTGTGGTAGAAAAGGGAAGAAAAGTAGAACAAAGAAAAAGGAAAAGAAAAAATGACAGACAGCTTTAAATATATATCATGTGATAAAATTTAAGAATTTATGCAAAGTTATATGTCTGTATGTGACTTTTTTCATTATGTTTTCTAACAGGTTATTGATGGTATATAAGATAAAGATTAAAATTTTTTTTATTAGAAAAGTTGTGGGTTTACAGAACAGTCATGCATAAAACACAGAATTCCCACCTTGCATTCATGTTGTACGTGCACCTTCGTTACAACTGATGAAAGCACATTTTTATAATTGTAATATTAACTATGGTCCATAGTTTACATTAGGGTTCACTGTGTTGTGCAGTTCCATGGCTTTAAAAAATTTTTATTCTAGTACCATATACGCAACCTAACATTTTCCCATTTAATCCCATTCAGATATATATATATTTCAGTGCTGTTAATTATGTTCACAATGTTGTTGAATTAAGGCTTAAAATATACAGAGTTTCTATTTGGAACTATGAATATGTTTTGGTAATGAATGGTGGTGATGGTAGCACAACATAACATTTTATTTAATCCAACATATCCAAAATGCTATCATTTTAACATGTAAGCGATATATAAAATTATTGAGATATTTTACATTCATTTTTTTTTTGTACTAGATTTTTGAAATCCGATGTGTATTTTCACTTAACACAGCTCAATTTGGACTAGCCACATTTCAAGGACTCACTTGTGGCTATAGAAACTTCCTTTCAACCAGGTAAGTACCTCCTGTAGGACAAGGACTCCCGAGGATTCCAGCAGCGTCCCCGGGTGCTTGGCTCTGCCGGAAACCTTGAGTGGCAGACCCTCCCCCCATCCCCCCAGTCGGATATTTGTGCCAAGGAGCTGCTGCCATACTCCTGACCTCTTTCCTCCTCCTTGCTACCCCAGAGCTGCCCCAGATTAGGAAAGTTTTGTGACCCCCCCCCCCCCCCCCCCGACCTCTCTGCTCATTCTGGTCTAAAACCAGAGCTGTTTAGGATTCAGGAGGTTCAAGAGTTTAGATAGCTTAACTTCAAAAGAGTACAATGATTGGGAGGATGACAATTTTATTCTTAATCCAGTTTCCCATCAAGAGAGGCCAATCTCCAGGGGGCATGAGAACAGGCTCCGAACTCATGAAGCCTGGTGTGGATCCCAGCTCTGCCATCTGCCAGCTGTGTGGAACTGGGCAAACGGCTTAAACCTCTCTCTGTGCTTCAGTTTCTGCACCTGTAAAATGGGTTGTTGTGAGGATTAAGGGAGATACTTATAACAGTGCTTGGGACATATTAAGGACCAAATAAATGTTAATTTTTAAAAACCCACATTTGCATAACTGTGTTTCAACGCTTTAAAAGAAATTATTATTTGGCAAAATATATAAGCTACTGAGAACTGTCTCAGCTGCTGCACTGCCAGCAAGATAGACCTGGCATTGCTTTGATCAAACCTTTGTCAGTGGGGCCTGGACTCTATGAATGTGCATATCCTAGTCATTTCTTCAAGGTTTATCCATTGCCAAATTGTTTTTAAATTAGTCTTACCAGCAATGTTTGGCAGGACCAGAGTAAGCCAATACTTGATACCAGACTTAAAAATGCTGGCCAATCTGATAGGTAAAAGTGAAATCTCATTGTTTTAATTTGCATTTCCCTTATTACAAAAGAGATTGGGTCTTTTCAGGTGGTCATTTTTATTTTTAAATTAATTAAATTTTAACCTATATATACCATGCACACTTGTAGGGCATCACTTCCTGCCACCTTCAGCCAAATGGATCCCACCATTACCACTCCCTGCCAGATAATTTTTTAAGAAACATTTTAAAGAACATAGTTATCATTTTTAAAACAGCTTAGTTGTTTACTAATAAAAGGGTAATGCCTACTGAGTGTTCACAAAGTACCAGGTGCTTTCTTTTTTTTTTTTTAACCTGCTTTACCTTATTTGATCTCCATAACAACCTTATGAATTAGGTTCTATATTTTACAGAGGAGGAGTCAGGTCACAGGGCCAGGAAGTGGTAGAGGTCACAGTAAATCCAGACAGCTTGGCTCCGGCGCCTGAGCTCCGCCCCAGGGCCGCCTCTCCAGGCGCCTGGGTGTGCAGGCCCCTCTCGTCCTTCGCCGCAGGACTGAAGTCCACCTTTCCAGCCTCAGCCCCAGGCAACCTCCGCTCTGTGCACACTCATCTTCCTCCCCTCACCCCATCCCAGTTGATTTTCAGGCTCTATGTCTTTGTTGATGTTGCCTTCCCTTTCCTGAGCATCTTTTTCCTACTTTTCACCAGCAAAATCTATTTCTTCAATCTTTAATTAGTCCTCACCTAAAAAGCTCTCACTTCATGGAGCGCCTACAGCTTCCCCACGCCGGCCCCTCCCGGTCACGTGCTCCCGGGCCCGCGTTCCCACGGCGCTGGGTTCCGGCCTCCATCCTGGCACCTGTCACGTGACATCACCGTGAGTTGCGCTGGAATCTAGGTCCTCGTGCCAGGGTACCCGCTTCCTGCCTGGTGACAAGGGCCAGGCCCGGGCTGGGAACCCTGCAGGCTGCATTTTGATTTCTGGCTCTGTCACCAACCGCGTGGGTGCCTTGAATCTAAAGGCTGACTGTACTGTGCATCAAAGGTGTCGTGTATTTTTGACAGTATCTGCAGAGTTTCTGACACATAGGAAGTGTTTCATAAGCGGTGGTTTCTTATTATTAAAGACAATGACTGTTACATTTTTCTCTGAATTAAAAAAAATAGCTTCTTTATTATCATAAAATGACATAATCAGTAAATCAATATGGAAGACAATTTGGTAATAACCATAAAACATTTTAAATACACTTGCCTTTTGACCCACAATTCCACTTTGAAGAAATTATCCCACAAATATATTTCCATATGTGAGAAATTACATATACACAAGAATATTCATTGTAGTGAAAGATTATAAACCACCCAAATGACCAACACTAGGAACCTTTAAACAAACTGTGATATGTCTAGCTGATGGGATACTATCAACTCATTAAAAAGAACGAAATTGTGTACCCATAGTAACATGAAATACGTTCCAAGTTAAAAAAGAGTTAAATGTAGAACACTGGGGAAAATGTTATGATTTGTTTAAAACTAAAAAGAAAGATTATATATGTAAATGCTTGTGTATGCATTGAATATCTCTGGAAGGAAATGCCAGAAATTGGTTTTAGACATAGTCTTTGGACAAGACTGGAGTCTTTGGGCAGGGCTGGGGTTCAGAGGTGGGAAAGAGAATGACTTTTCACTGACTACCCTTTTGCAAAGTTGTATAATGTGCATGGTATATATAGGTTAAAATTTAATTAATTTAAAAATAAAAATGACCACCTGAAAAGACCCAATCTCTTTTGTAATAAGGGAAATGCAAATTAAAACAATGAGATTTCACTTTTTACCTATCAGATTGGCCAGCATTTTTAAGTCTGGTATCAGGTATTGGCTTACTCTGGTCCTGCCAAACATTGCTGGTAAGACTAATTTAAAAACAATTTGGCAATGGATAAACCTTGAAGAAATGACTAGGATATGCACAATTCATAGAGACAAAAAGATTACAGGGTCCTGGTGGTAGGGGTGAGGGTGGGGAATGGTGAGTTAATGCTTAATTGGTACAGACTTTCTATTTGGGGTGAAGGAAATTTTTGGTAATTGATGGTGGTGCTGGTAACACAACATTATGGACATAACACCATGGAAATGCATACTTGAAAGTGGTTAAAATGGGAAATTTTATGTTGTATATATGTTAACACACACAAAAACTTTAAAAAAAATCCATGGAACTGTACAACACAAAGAATGAAGAACCCTAATGTAAACTTTGGACTTTAGTTAGTAACATAAATATAATAATATTTGTTCATTAATTATAAAAAATGTGCCACACTAATGCAAAATTAATGGGGAAAACTGTGAGGTGGAGGGGGTGGTATATGGGAGTTCTGTACTTTCTGTGTAATTTTTCTGTAAACCTACAACTGCTCTAAAAGATAAAGTCTATATATAAAAAAAAAGAAAACCTTGCCTAATCTTAAACAACAATAATTTGGTGGTATCTAGTGAAACGCACAGCCCTATGCTCGATCCCACTGTTCATTCAAAGCGGAAGGCCTTATGTCCTTTGTTGATTCCCATAGTTCAGTGTTAACCCTGGACAGCAGTGGTCCTGGGCTGGGGGCAGGGAGCCAGACTAGTGGTGGCTGTCAAATTGCTAATTGCAATTTTCTTTTAACACAAGGAGAGTGTATTCATGCATTACTTATATGATTAAAAGTTAAACATTAAAAAATATTTTATAAACATAGCCCTTAGGAAATGTGGGAAAAGAAACAGAAAATGAGAAAATGTGAGAGAAAAAACCCACCCATATGTCTATTGCCCAAGGTAACCACCTTGACATTTGAGTATCTTTCCCTCCATTGTATTGTTTTATGCATAATGAACTCTATGCAGTGTTCAGAGGGCATAACACAATTTTGTGTTCTATGTTTCTCCCATTAACTTCAGAACTTGGCAGTGGTTAACATCTGTGCCAGTTTGAATGTATTATGTCCCCCAAATGTCATTATCTTTGATGCAATCTTGTGGGGCAGACATATTAGTGGGGATTAAGTTGGAACCCCAGCCAACTGTAGGTGATAACTGATGAGATATTCCCATGGAGGCATGGCCCCACCCATTCAGGGTGGGCCTTGATCAGTGGAGCCATATAAATGAGCTGACAAACAGAAGAAACTCAGTGCAGCTGAGAGTGACATTTTGAAGAGGAGCTACAGCCAAGAGGGACACTTTGAAGAAAGCACAGGAGCTGCAGATGAGAGACAGTTTGAAGACGGCCTTTGAAAGCAGACTCTTGCTCCGGAGAAGCTAAGAGAGGACAAAGGCCCCAAGAGCAACTAAAAGTGACATTTGTGAGGAACTGCAGCCTGGAGAGGAATGTCCTGGGAGAAAGCCATTTTGAAACCAGACCTTTGGAGCAGACGCCAGCCACGTGCCTTCCCAGCTAACAGAGGTTTTCCAGATGCCATTGGCCGTCCTCCAGTGAAGGTACCCGATTGCTGATCTGTTACCTTGGACACTTTATGGCCTTTAACTGTGTAACCAAATAAACCCCCTTTTATAAAAGCCAGTCCATTTCTGGTGTTTTGCATTCCGGCAGCATTAGCAAACCAGAACAACATCCATGACAGGTCCATGGGAGCTGGGTTTCCCTCCACATCTTTTAATGGCCTGGGGAAAGGAAGGCAAGTGGGTGAGGGGGTGAAAGGTAGATGTGGGGTGAGAGGTTCTGTGTGCTCTGGGTACCCCTGGGGCAGGGTTTCTCAACCTGGTCACTGTTGACATTTGGGGCTGAATAATTCTCTTTTGGGGTGGGGGGGCTGACCTGAGCACTGTAGGACGTGGCCTCTACTTGTTAAATGAGAGTGGGACCACTGTCCCCAGTTGTGACAACCAAAAATATCTCCAGGCTTTGTCAAATGTCATCTGTGGATAGGGTTACCAGATTTAGCTAATAAAAATACAGGCTATCCTGTAAAATTTGAGTTTGAATTTGAAGTTCAGGTAAACAATGAATAATATTTTAATATAAGTATATCCCAAGGGACATACTGGGAGGGGATAAACTTATGCAAAGTAATTGTTTTGTTATTTATCTGAAATTCAAATCTAACTGGGCAGCCTGTATTTTATCTGGCAACCCTACAAGGTGGAGTGGGATGGGGCGGGGAGGGAGCCCTCCCTTTTGAGAACCACTGCCATAGAGGACCTGGCACAATGGAAAGGACAGAAGAGATCCTTGCTCTGTGGTGCTTACAATCTAGTTGTGGGAAACAAACACAACAGGATCCTGTGCAGAGGGTACCATTCAACCGCGGAGCTTCCTCAGGTATCTGGCAGGGCTGGGCCCACAACTCCTGATTCCGCTCCTTTCTCCAACTCCTCCCCACACTGCTGTCCCCTAGGGTTTTTATGACCTTATTCACACTCTTTCCCATGTACCCCACTCCCCCACCACAACACACACACATAGGAGTCACCTTAATCCAAAGGAATGCATCTCACTCTGTAACAGGGAGCCTCCTGAAGGCAGGTGTGAAGGGCTGGGCCTCCTGGGGTCTGACTCTCCTGCAAGATGCACACCTCTGAGCCTGGGAGAGCTTCGAGGACAGACTCATGGCCTCTCCCATATGGGACAGCCAGGGCATCAGGACGTTTGGGGACCCTCTGGGCTGGGAGTCACTGGGAGAGGAGTGCAGATTTAGAAGCTGGAGATGGTGCATGAGACTCTCCAGTCACTTGAGAAAGTTTATTTATTGAGCACTCACTAGGTGCCAGGTGCTGTGTTAGCTGCTGGGCAGGCATCAGCCAACAGGCCAAGTTGGTCCCTGCTCAGGGTGGCAGGTAGTGAAGGTGCAGTCGGGGAGCCCCGTCAGTGGTGGGAGACCTGGGGAGGCACCTGCCTGATCAGTGGGTAGCGAGTACAGCTCTGGACATATGTGAAGTGTGAGGTGCCTGAGACATCCAGGGCAGATGCCCAGGAGGCCGGGGACTGTGGGTCTGGACTTGGGGGGAAGATTGTGGGCAGAAGTTCCTGGAGGAGGCTGGGATGGGATGGCAAGAGGTGGCAAGAGCAGAAGAGGGCAAGGGCAGAACCTGGGACCTCAATGTTTAGGGGCAGTGAAGGAGACTTAGAAGAAATGGTCATGGAGGTAAGTGGGGGTTTACATCAGGAGGACCAAAGAAGAAGAGAGTTTCTAGGAGGTGTTGCAACAAGCAGCACTGCTGAGCAGGCAGGTGAGCTGGAGACAGCGCCGGTCTCCTTGGAGGACGCTGAGAACTCTCTTCCAGGCATCACACTTTATGATGACCATTGGCTGTCAGGGAAGATCCAAGAAAGGACCAGGTGTTGTTTGGGGAAAGGTTTGATTGATTGGGGACACCAGCAATAAGAGAAGAGTCTCCCAGGGCCACGAGCCCCCCTGTAGCTGCAGCCCCTCACATTCAAAGTGCCTTGGGTCGTAACACTGGTAACTTCTCACCCTCTGCCCTTTGCACGCTGCTCCAGCCCACCCTCCTTCTTGCTGCTCTTTGGACACACCAGTCCAGCTCTTGCCTCGGCCTTTGCACCAGCTGTTCCCTCTGCCTGGAAACTTCCTCAGTACATCCTCATCTCCATCAGGTTTTGACTCAAATGTTATCCTCTCAGTTAGGACTTCCCTGACTACCAATTTGAAATAGCAACACCCCCTCCCAGCATTACCCAACCCCCCTTCCCTACTTTATTCTTACTCATAACACATTTATCACCACCTAATAAAACCTATGTTAATTTTTTAATTTTTGTTTTAATTGGAAGGGATAATATATTCATATGGTTCAAAACTTATGAAAAGGTATAGAGTGAGAGGTCTCATTCCCATGCATGCCCTTCTTTTCCCCATTCTCCCCTCCTTACTAGGAGTTACCATTCTTTTGTTAGTTTTTTATGCATCCATCTGGTGTTCTTTATATAGATACAAGCAAATATGAACATATATTTCCCCTTTTCTCTAACCAGTGGCTGCATATTATATAGATTGTTCTACGTGTTGCTTTTTTCCCTTAATAACATGTACGGGAGATCTTTTCTTCCAGTACCAAGTGCATCTTCGTTCCTTTTTACAGTTGCATAGTATTCCATCACATGGTGTGCCAGAATTGATTTAATCACTCCCCTGTTGATATTTTCTTGGGTTGTGTCCAGTCTTTTGCTATTACAAACAGTACTGCAATGAATGAATAACCTTGTACCAACATCATTTCTTACTGTGTAGATGAAGTTCTAGGTTTAATTCCCAGAAGTGGGATTGGTAGGTCAAGGGGTAAGTGCACTTATAATTTTACTTTACTTAGTAAATGTTTCTTGCTCCCCTAAGTAGAATGTAAGTTTCATTAGGGCAGGATTCTTTTTAGACTTTTATTTATTCCTACATCTCAAGTGATTTAAAGAAGATGGGCATGTACTAGGTGCTCAATAAATACATGCTGAATCCATTCCTGGAAGTCTGAAGATGTGCCCCTGACAATCATTCCAAACTCTGCCTCGTTCCCAACCTCAGGGCTGTGAATCCTTGGGGATCCACTGTATGCCCTGACTCAAATGCCTCTCGCGAGAAGACAGCCGAGTCCCTGCCCGGTCCCATCATGTCTTCCAGAAATCCCAGGCCCTTCCCCCAGCAGATACACATGTGCTGTGCTAAGACCTCACCCTCTGCTTTACATTACAAAAATGTCTACTAAACACTATGCAACCTTTCACCTCTAAATTCCCTTCCCCGATACTTGAAGACTTGAAGAACCATTGGGTGGCAGAGAGTGGGCTGATTTTCAGAAATGAAATTCATTCAACAAGTTGGTGCTGGTAATGGGGTTAGAGATGGGATGAACATCGTCCCTGCCTTCAGGGGCTGCAGCTCACAGGCGAGCACCCGGAGCAGTTTCCCTGAGGGCAGGGCGTGCATCTTTTCATCTGGGAGTCTCCGGTTCTCTGCAGCTTCTGGCCTACTCAAGATAGCCACCCTCCCTCCCTCACCGCAAAAAATATGTCCAGTTAGTGTTTGAGTGTCCAGGTGCCCAGCCAATAGAGAAGGTTGACTATTCTGATTTTTCCCTGTCCTGTCAAAAGGAACTTTCTGTCAGTCAGCAGGCAGACTGTTGGTTTCATGTTGCCGGGTGTGTCTGTTGATATTTGTCTGAGTCAGCACCAACTGTAGGGAACGTGATCATTTGATTGCCAGCGTTCCCCTGAGTCCCTCGGTGGACACCCAAGTCAGGGCAGGGTCTCTCCCAGGGCTGTCCCCGAGCTCCCAGGGAGTGGGGAGGAAGGAGAAAGGCACAAATTATGGAGCCACCCTGACCTGGGTCCAAATCCTGGCCGGACAATGTAAGTAGCTGTGAGATCTTGGGCAGCTGAGCTGAAAACTCCTTTCACCTTGCATGCCAACCTGCCCTTCCTACCTGCTCCTGTCACCACCACCCAGATAAAGGAGAGGGAAGGGGCAAGGTCCAGAACCCATGACTCAGGCTTGGACCAGAGGCAGAAGATATTTACGGGGATCCTTTAATGGCAGGCTCGTGTGCCCAAGTCAGGTCACCAACTTCATCTCCACAGTCCAGTGTAGCAAAATCTGGGATCTACCATTGCAGATTATTTCTGAGGATTTTTTTGGGGAGTGGTGGGTACAAAATATATATTTTCTTAATTAAAGAAGTTGTGGGTTTACAGAAAAATCATGTAAAAAATACAGCATTCCCATATACCCCTCTATTGCTGACACTTTGCATTAGTGTGGACCTTTGGTACAATTGATGTAGGAATATTAAAATTGTGCTGTTAACTATAGCCTGTAATTTACATTAGGTGTGTGTTTTCCCATATACCACCCTATAATTAACACCTCGCATTAGTGTGGTACATTTGTTAAAATTCATGAAAGAACATTCTTATAATTATACTATTAACTGCGGCCCATCGTCTACAGTAGGGTTCACTGTGTTATACACTCCTGTGTTTATTCTTTTAATTTTTTTCCTAGTAACATAAATGACCTAAGTTTTCCCCTTTTAACCACTTTCACCCGTATAATTCAGTGTTGATAATTACACTCTCAATAATGGGCTACCACCACCACCCCTTTCCAAAACTTTACAATCAGCCTAAATAGAAATTCTGTACAAATTAAGCATCAGCTTCCGGTTGTTTCTGAGGCTCTTTTGTGTGGCTGCAGCTCCAAACAGCTTTTGGCTCCTAACCTAGACTTGCTAGATTTTCTGAGCAATCCAGATATAAATCAGAGCATTGTTTGGATATCTTTAATCCCATCTAGCACTCAGCTATCCATAGCATATGTAACCAGGGGAGCTCGTAATAAACTTCAGTAAACAGAAAGGCACATTAGGTTTCTAGACACCGGACACCTGTTCCGTGTTTATGCTGGATGGGGAGATCCCAAATTTCTGGATTCCCTGAACCACCAAGAAACGGCCCTTTAAGATTGGAGACTCGTGACTCTAAAGAAACTAAAGATTTGAAAGAGGTTGGAGCAGCCTGAATTCAAAGACTATCTAATGGTTATTTCAGGAGACAGTTAGGAAATGAGACAAGGGATTGGCCTTCAGGCAGATTCCAAACCATCCCCTTAGATAGATTGTGATTGGGCCAGTAGAGAAGGAAATGAAATCTCAAATCCCTGAACTGGTGCTGTCCAAAAGGGAGTGCTCAACTATAGGCTGGGAGAGACATATCAACCAACAAACCAAGTGTAAACACACACACACACATACATACACACACCATAAGCCATTCAGGAAATGTGAAAACAGGCTGGATATATGGGATTAACCAGGTCTTGATAATTGTTGAAGCTGTGTGATGGATACCTGGAGGTCATTTTGCTATTCTTTCTTCTATACACAGTATGTTTGAATTTTTCCATAACAAATATAAAATAAAACCAAAAAAAAAAGGAAAAAAAAAGTCTATTTCAAATGTTAAGATCATATGCTTCTCTTTCCATCCATATCATTGACTGCTTAAAATCATGACACATTTTAGTTTACTTGATAATTGAATCACAATTTTCTGGTACGGTTTTGTGTTTTTCCTGGAGTTTCTTGGCACCTTTCCTATTTTTTTTCTGAGGCAAGCATATGCCTTCTTTACCACATGACTAAGAGCTTCTAGCTTTTTAATTGTACTATCTGTTGACAGGAATTCACTTTCTTCTTGAAGACAGTTTTAAGACCTTGTTATTGGAGCCTTCTGTTTTCCTGTTCCAATTTAAATCAAACACTTCTAGGCAAACAGTTATCACCCTAGGGTTTCTTTTCAAAGCGTGTCCCAGTTAGTTGCATTGTTTCTTGGATTCCGTGTGTGCGAGGTCAGGTTCCCTAGCAGCATGGCCTGAGACAGGGGAGCTTGTGAAAGTGGTTGACTGGGGGAGTGGTCTCAGGAGAAAGGGAGGGTGGGAAGTAGGGTAGGGGACGGGGAAGAAGGCTAAGCAAGGAAGTATTCTTGGCTGGGGGATATCTTCAGCCTGGTTTCAGAGGAAGCTCTGGATTTGTCCCACCTTGAGGCAGGGGAGCAAATTGTGCAGCCAACACTCACAGCAGCTGGGTGATGGGTGCACCAGACCAGTGAAGGGATTTGAACGGGTCACCAGCAAGAGTTCTCACACCTGAGCATGCACCAGAATCACCCGGAAGGCTTGTTAAACCACAGATTGCCGGGTCCCAAGCAGAATTTCTAATTCTGTAGGTTGGGGGTGGGGTTCAATAATTTGCATTTCTAATATGTTCTCAGATGCTGCTCCTGGAACTACACTTTGAGAACCAAAGCACCACATCGTACCTCTCCTTTTTGTTTTTCTGGAGTACAATCGCAGGTAATTTTTTTTTCCAGCAAGAATGTATGGGAGGTGAATTTTATTCCTTCTCACCATGTGTATTTTGCCCTTACACATGTTTGATAGTTCAGTTGTTCAAAAACATTTCCCCTTAGAACTTGGCAGGCCATTGTTTCAAGGCTTCTTGCTGTAGAGAAGTCAAGTGCTAACTCATTTTTTATCAATTATAGATCAGTTATAGATAACCTGTTTGTTGGTTTGCTTGTTTTTAATTTCCAGAAGTTGTTAGGCTTTCTGAAATTCCATGAGACTTTTAGGTAAGCAATTGTTTGTTTGTTTTTATTCTGCTCAGCATTCAAATGAGTGCTTTAAATCTAAAGACTCAAGCTTTTTTAGCTGCTCTGGGAATTTTCTACCATTTCTCAGATTATTTCCTTGCCTCTATTTTTTCTGTTCTCTCTGAAATTCTCAGTAGACTGGTATCAGGCCTCTCAAATTGATTCTTTATGACACAATTTTTTCTCCTATTTTAAAAACGTTTATCTCTATGTTCTTAGAGAATCCGTGACTTTTGCTTCTAGACCTTTTAAAAAATAAATTTTTTATTTTGGAATACTTTTAGATTTACAAAGAAGTTGTAAAGATAGTACAGAGTTCCCATATACCCCTCACCCAGTTTCCTCTGACATTAACATCTTACGTAACCACAGTACATTGAAACTAAGAAATTAACGTTGGTACGTTACTTTTAACTACACTCTTGGCTTTATTCGTATTTCAACAGTTTTTCCACTAGTGTCCTTTTGTGTTCCAGAATCCCTCACTGTATTTAGTCATCACGTCTCCTTAGTCTTCTCCAGTTGATGACAATGTCTCAGTCTTTCCTTGTTTCTATCACCTTGACAGTCTCCAAGAGTACTAGCCAAACGCTTTGTGGAATGTCCCTCAATTTGATTTTTTTTAAGTCAAGTTTGGACTGGGGTTAGGTGTTCTGGGGAAGAATAGCACAAAGGGCGATGGTGACCGTGATCACCTGATGAAAGCAGTGTTGGTCAGGTTTCTACACTGTAAAGTTACTAATTTTTCCCTTTCCACATTCTGTTCTTTGTATTCAAGTCAGTAGTCCAGCCCCGTATTCAAGGCGGCAGGGGAGATTAAGCTCCTCCTCCTGGAGGGAAGAGTAGCTCCATATATTATTTGGAATTCTACCCGATGGAAGATTTGCCCCTTCTGCCCCATGTTTGTATTTATCCAACTCATATATTTAGATCAGCATGGACTTACGTATAGCTATTATATAAATATATAAAGATTTGTGTGTGTATATAGATATATATGTTATTTATTCTGTTGTTCAAATTGTTCCAGATTTAGCAATTGGGGGCTCTTTCTGGTTAGTGCCTCTGTCCCTCTGACATGCCCGTGTGCCGGTTTGAATGTATTGTGTCCCCCAAAATGCCGTTATCTTTGATGTAATCTTGTATGGGCAGACATATCAGTGTTGATTAGATTGTAATTCTTTGAGTGTTTCCGTGGAGATGCAACTCACCCAATTGTGGGTGATGACTGATTGGATAATTTCCATGGAGGTGTTGGCCCGCCCATTCAGGGTGGGCCTGAATTAAATTATTGGAGCACTATATAAGCTCAGACAGAAGGAATGAGCTTGCTACAGCCAAGAGCGACGCTTTGAAGAATGTGCAGGAGCTGAGAAGAGTAGCTGCAGATGAGAGAAAGTTTGAAGACAGCTGTTGAAAGCAGACTCTTGCTCCAGAGAAGCTAAGAGAGAACAAACACCCCAAGAGCAACTAAGAGTGACATTTTTGAGGAACTGAAGCCTAGAGAGGAACATCCTGAGAGAAAGCCATTTTGAAACCAGAACTCTGGAGCAGATGCCAGCCATGTGCCTTCCCAGCTAACAGAGGTTTTCCAGACACCATTGGCCATCCTCCAGTGAAGGTACCCAATTGTTGATGCGTTACCTTGGACACTTTATGGCCTTAAGACTGTAACTGTGTAAGCAAATAAACCCCCTGTATGAAAGCCAATCCATTTCTGGTTTTGCATTCTGGCAGCATTAGCAAATTAGCAAATTAGAACAGCCCCCATCTTTTTGTTTTCTGAGTGCTTCTTTACTTTCTAGTACTAGCTTCTAGACTTTTTATCTATGGTTTTTGTTTAGGCCGTCATATTTTTAATTTTCCAGAACTTCATATTTTCTGATTAATCTATGCTATTAGCAGCCCTTTCTTGTTTTATGAATCCAAATTAGATTTTTTTCTAATCATAACTTGTAAATGCTGTTTCTTGTATTTAAATAATCAGAAATCCTCTCCAGATAAAGCATGGAAGATGTAATTACAGTTACATTTCATAAATAAATATTATAAATCTTGGACATGCAAAGGTAATAGTATAGCTGTAGAAGTCAGAAGGTGTGGGGGAACAGAAGTGAAAGAGCATCCAGGTACTAATTTCTTCTTTTTACATACTAGAAATTGAGATCCTAGCTGAGGATAGGTAGATGTCCTCGCTTTTGCCATCGTGACATTTAAACCAGACCACTAACCCCAGTGTTGGCACTCCCTACTTCAGGAAGGGTATAGTCCATTTGCATTTTCCTTTTCAGAATGAAGGGGTTTGGGGAAATTCAGCTTTTCCCCTGTAGATAATCTGAACGTAATCTGTATGTAATGTCCCCCCCAACCCCTGTCTGCTTTTCAGATATTTCTTATTATCTTTGGTTTTCAGCAGTCTGATTATGGTGTGCTTAAGTGTTGTCTGAGCTCCTTGGATATTTAAGTTGATGTTTTCACCAGTTACAGAATTTCCAGCCATTATCCTTTTGTATATTTTTTTCTGTCCCTTTCTGCATTTTCCAGTGAAGTGGACATTTGTATTTTTCTGGCTGCTCAACCTCTGAACTCCTTTTCTATGTTTGGGGAATTCTCCATCCCAAGAGTCTTGGAGTGAGTCAAAGCCTATCTTCCAGTATAGAAGTCATAAATAGCAATGACATAGTTTATCAGCATCCCTAACAGCAAAGACAGGGTCACATGTCCTAGAGCATAGGCACATGACCTAGGCTCAGAAATTTAGATGCATTGGGGACTTTGGTTCCAAGACACAGGGCCAGCAAAGAACCCATTCTGGTAGCAGAAGTGGCAGTGGCCATAACTAACTTCTGGGTCAGGAGTGGGTCTTGATTTGGTGCTGTCAGTTATGGAGGTGTGAGTCATGGTGTCCGTTGTTCAGCAGTAAGCAATTACCTGAATATCTTGCCAATAAATTCTTTTTATGTTGATGTCAGCCAGAATTTGTTTTTATTGATTACAACTAAGAACATTGAATTGTCCACCCAGGAATATTTGTACTCCCAGCACAAGGAAATGGGGACTGGGGATCTTGTTAGACAAACCGAAAACAACCCTTGCCATACTGGGGAGCTGCTCAGTCTCTGATTCTATTTCCTCAGGATATGGCTTCCATTTTCCCTTCCAGATCCCTCCCTCACCCTCTCTGTGCTTTGGCCACAGATTAAACTGAATTTCCCCAAAGTGTCATGCCCTTTCCTTCACCCCTAGCTTTGCAGCTGGTGTCTGTCCTCTCCCTGGAATGCAGTTATCACTCCTCCCCTAAACTGCTGACATGGCCTCTTCTGCATCCATTCTGGCCTATGGCCAGTGCAATCTTCATGTAACAGCCGGGGTGATTTTCTCAAAAACGCCTGTCTGATCATGTCACTGCTCAGCTTAAAATTCTTGAAAACCTCTTCATTGACCTTAGACTAAAGACCAAATTCCTTAACATGACCCCCTGGCCCTGCAGGGTCTGGCTCCTGCCTATGACTCCAGCTTTAGTGGGAGATATTTAGGAGGTAGATGTCCAAGTCTGGGTTGATAAGGATTGAAGCAAATAAGGAAGGATTCTAGAAGGACACCCAGGTTTCTGGTTGGTGCAGATGTAGTGAAGCTCTTTAGTTTTCTAATCTCTAATGTCTCAAAAGAGTGCATAAGTCAGCCTCAAATCCTCTTTTGTACAGAAAGCTGAAAACTGTTCTACCTACTAACCTTCTAGGCACTCACACTTCAATATGATAATCAACTATTTGACCAGGTAAGCAGATGATTTAGGTTTGAGCCCCAGCTCTACCTTTTATTTGCTATATCCTTGGCCAAGGCACTTTCCTTCTTCAAGCCTCTGTTTTCTCACCTATGAAGCAGGAATAATGCTTCTTCTTTTGTAAGGAATTATTATTATGAATGACAACTTTTAGGAACAAGACTGGCCCAAGTTGAGATATAGTTGGAGACAGACATCTCCTATGAGCCTCAGGAGGAGGATCCATTGCCTTTTAGCAAAATCACTCTAGTGTTCAGGTGGAGGATGTCTTAGGAATGGGTTGAGACAGGAAGGCAGGAGCTCTTCAGTCCTCTCAACCATCTCTTTGCATGAAGAAATGCCTAGGCAGGTGGCCTGCATGGAGAGTGGAACAAACAGACCCTGCCCCAAACTTCTTTGTCATTCTGGATATTTCATCATCCACAGCTGGTTCCTCAGCAGGTGCTTTGGCTCTGTCTCCAAGTGTATCTGAGCCCCTGGACTTATCTTTGTTTCTGCTGCCAATACCCTGGTCCAAACCACCATCCACTGTCTCTTGGCTTCTGCAATAATGGTTTTCTCTATCCAACAGCCAGAGTGACCTTTGAAAATGTAAAGCAGATACCATTACTCCTCTGTCTAAACCCTCCACTGGCTCTCCAACTCCTCTCTTCCACCTCAAGACCCTGCACAATCTGGCCCCTAGCTGCTTCATCTCCAACACCCTGCCCTATTCACCAAAATCCAGGCACACTGTTCTTTTTATGTTCCCCCCCACCGGAAGTCTCCACTTTTTAAAAAATGCAATTTTATTGAAATATATTCAAATACCATGCAATCATCCAAAGTGTACAATTGTTTACAGTATCACCATATAGTTGTGCATTCACCACCACAATCAATTTTTGAACATTTTCATTACTCCAAAAAATAAAAGTAAAAAAGAACACCACAGACAGCCCATACCCCTCCTCCCCCATTGTTATTCATTTACTTTTTTCCCTCATTTTTCTACTCATCTGTCCATTTACTGGGTAAAGGGAGTGTGAGCCACAAAGTTTTCACAATCACATGTTCACACTGTATAAGCTATAACGTTATACACTTGTCTTCAAGAATCAAGGCTACTGGGTTGCAGTCAGACAGTTTCAGGTATTTCCTTCTAGCTATTCTAATAAACTAAAAATTAAAAAGGGATAGCCATATAATGCATGAGTTACCTCCAGAATGACCTCTTGACTCCATTTGAAATCTCTCAGCCATTGAAACTTTGTTTCATTTCTCTTCCCCCTTTTGGTCAAGAAGATTTTCTCAATCTCACAATGCCAGGGCCAGGTTCATCCCTGGGAGTCATGTCCCATATTACAAGGGAGATTTACACCGCTGGGAATCATATCCCACATAGGGGGAAGGCAGTGAGTCTACCTGCCGAGTGGGTTTAAAGCGAGGGGCCACATCTTGGCAACAAAAGAGGTTCTTGGTGGGGACACTCTTAGGCACGATTATAATTAGGCTTAGCCTCTCCTTTGCAGTAACAAGCTTCATAAGGGCAAGCCCCAAGATTGAGGGCTCAGCCTACTAAACTAGTAGTCCCCAATGCTTGTGAGACTATCAGGAATTCCCCAAGTGGGGAAGTTTAATATTTCCACATTTTCCCCCAGTCCCTCAAGGGACTTTGCAAATACTTTTTATTCTCTGCCCAAATTACTCTGGGATGTACCAGGACTTCACACTAACCTGTACAAATCAACCTGATCTCACTCCCTGTTCAAGGTTCCATGTAATTATGGTATCCGAGTAAATTAACCATGCAGGTTAAATTATATAGTGTGCTACAGAAAATATAGATTTTGTACCAAATAAACAATTCTTCCTTTGGTCCCACACAGAAGCTGATGTTTTAAAACACAGTCAATATCATCCTGTACTCTTTAGTCTGATCTACCCCCGTTGCAACCAAATCCATTTTGTTCATATCTCCAATCGAAGTCTGAGCTCCCTTTCAGCTCCTTGAACAGTTGCTGCATGGGCAATGCTGACACTCACAGTTAAGGCACCTTGTTCTTGTTCCTGTGCTTCTGAAAGGCTAAGCTTCTGTACTTGCTGCTCCTTCTGCTGGGGAATCTCTTCCCCTAACTCTTCACATCACTGGTTTCTTATCTGCAGGTCTCAGCCCAAATTGAAGAGCCTTTCTTTAAGTACATTCACCTCAGCCACTCTATATTTCATTATTTTTTTTCATAACATTTATTACTGTCTGAAATTATAGTTTGTATTTATAGAGTTCTCAACATTACTATTTTTACATTTCTATTAATTTTGATTACATAAGTAATACATTAGTACATTGTTCATAAAGCCTGACAGGTAAAGCAAAAGAACCCTTCTTAACTCCTCTTCCCCCATCCTAGATCCCTTACTGGAATGGAAGCTAATCTTCCCTATTGATCACTGATTTGCAAGCTCCTTGAACCATGCTTGGCACATAGTGGGTCTCCAATAAACAGTTATTTCAGAACCCCTTCTTGATAAGAACACCCAGAAAGCTAAGAACAAAAGGAAACTTCCTCATTATGATTAAGGACATCTATGAAAAACCCACAGCTAACGTCAGACTCAATGGTAAAAGACTGAAAGCTTTCCCCCTAAGATCAGGAAAAAGACAAGAAGACACCACTGCCATTCAACATTGTACTGGAAGTTCTAGCCAAAGTAAGCAAGAAAAAGAAACTCAAAGGCATCCAAAATAGAAAGAAAGAAGTAAAACAATCTCTATTCACAGATGATGTGACCCAATATATTGAAAATCCCAAAGAATCCACAAGAAAGCTACTACATGCTAATAAATGAATTCAGCAAAGTTATAGAGTACAATATCAATATGCAAAAACCAGTTGAGTTTTTATATACTAGCAATCTAAAAAGGAAATTAAGAAATAATTACCTTTATAATAGCATATAAAAAAACAAAATACCCAAGAATAGATTTAACCAGGAGGTGAAAGACTTGTACACTGAAAACTATGAAACATTATTGAAAGAAATTAAGGAAGACCTAAATAAATTGCAAGACATTCCATGTTCATGGATTGAAATACTTAATATTGTTAAGATGCCAACACCACCCAAAGTGATTTACAGTTTCAATGCAATGCTGATGAAACTCCCAACAGCCTTCTTCATAGAAATGGAAAAGCAAACCATCAAATTCAGATGAAAGAGTAAGGGGCCCCAAATAGCCAAAACCATCTTGAAAAAGAAGAACAAAGTTGGAATACTCACATTTTCTGATTAAAAAACCTATTACATTAAAAATAAAAATAAAAATAACCTGTTGCAAAGCTACTGTAATCAAAACAGTGTAGTATGGGCACAAGAACAGACATGTAGACCAATGGAATAGAATTGAGGGTTCAGAAATAAGCCCTCACATCTATGGCCAATTAATTTTTGACAGAGTGCCAAGTCCACATGACGGGGAAAAATAGCTTCTTCAATAAATGATGCTGGGAAAACTGGATATCCACATGCAAAAGAATAAAAGTGGACTTCACAACATATACAAAAATTAATTCAAAATGGATCAAAGACCTAAGTGTAAGAAAAAATATATACTATAAAACTCCTTGTTCCTGTTTGCTAAAGCTACCGTTATGCAAAACAGGAGAAATGGATTGACTTTTATAAAAGGGATTTATTAGGTTACAAATTTATAGTTCTAAGGCCATAAAAGTGTCCAAACTGTCATCAACAAGAGGATACCATCACTGAGAAAAGGCTGTTGGCATCCAGAACACCTCTCTCAGCTGGGAAGGCACGTGGCTGGTGTCTGCTGATCCTCTGCTTCCGGGTTGCATTTCAGAATCGCTTTCTCCAAAATGTCTCTGGGCTTATGTGTCTCTTAGCTTCTCTCAGCTCTCTGCTTGGTTGTCCTGGGGCATTTCTCTCTAAGTGTCTTATCGTCCTCTCTTAGCTTCTCTGCAGCAAACTCTGGGCTTCATCTCTTAGTTTAGCATCTCCAAACATCTCTCTGTCTGCATCTCCAAGCCTCTGGTCTATGTTGGCTCTTAGCATCTCCCAGGGGCAAACTCTGGATTACACACCTTAGCTTCTCTCCAAAATGTCTCTCTCAGCTTCTCTGAGCTCCTTCTCTCTGTGAGCTCTCTTAAAGGACTCCAGTGATCTAATTAAGACCCACCTGGAATGGATGGGGTCACACCTCCATGGAAATGATCTAATCAAAAGGTCTTGCCTACGGTTGGGTAGGTCACATCTCCATGGAAACAACCTAATCAAAAGGTCCCACCCTAATCAAAAGAGTAATAAGACTAACACGATTGAATTAAAGAACATGGCATTTGTGGGGGCATAATAGATTCAAACCAGCCCACTCCTAGAAGAAAACATAAGGCAATATCTTTAGGACTTTGTATTTGGCAATGGATTCTTAGATATGACACCAAAAGCATGAGCAACAAAAGAGAAATAGATTTAAATTGTACTTCATCAAAATTAAAAAAAAACAACCTTTTGTGTATCAAAGGACATTATCAAGAAAGTGAAAAGACAATCTACAAATTGGGAGAAAATATTTGGAAATCAAATATCTGAAAGGGTATAATATTCAGAATATATAAAGAACTCCTACAACTCAACAACAAAAAGACCAACAACCCAATTAAAAAATGGGCCAATGTTGGCTAGATATTCCTCCAGAGAAGATATACAAATGACCAAGAAACACATGAAAAGATGCTCAAAATCATTAGCCATTGGAGAAATACAAATCAAAATCATAACGAGATACCACCTCACACGCACTAGAATGGTTATTCTTAAAAATTCAGAAAATGACAAATGCTGACAAGCATGTGGAGAAATAGGAACCCTTGTGCATTGTTGGTGGAAGAATAAAACCGTGCAGTTGCTGTGGAAAAAAGTTTGACGGTTTCTCAGAAAGTTAAGTATAGAATTACCATACCACCTGACAATTCTACTTCTAGATATATACCCCAAAGAATTGAAATCAGGGATGAGAACAGATATTTGCACACCAATGTTCATAGCAGCATCATTCTCAATAGCCAAAAAGTAGAAGCAACCCAAGTGTGGTAGCTTGACGTTATGTACTCTAGAAAAACATGTTCTTAAATTTAATCTGTTCCTGTGGGTATGAACCCATTGTAAATAGGACTTTTTGATGATGCTACGTCGGTAAGATATGGGCCAACTCAGTCAGGATGGGTGCTGGTCCTATTACCAGAAACCTCATAGAGAAGGCCCCAGAAAGAGAGAGACATGGGAAGAAACAAGAAGTCGTAAGTCAACAGAAACTGGAAAAGACACAGAAAACCCAAGGACCAAGGTTTGCTGGCAGCCAGCCCCAGAATACCACCGTCTTCAGGGAGAAAGCATTACCTTGCTGATGACTCAGCTTTGGACTTCTAGCCTCAAAACCGTGATCCAATAATTTCCCATTGTTTAAGCTAGCCCATTGTATGGTATTTGTTTTAGCAGCTGGGAAACTAACACACAAGTGTCCATCAATGGATGAATGGATAAACAAAATGTGGTATATACACACAGTGAAATATTATTCAGCAGTAAAAAGGAATGAAGTTCAGAAACATGCTACAACATAGATGAACCTTGACAACATAGATCATTTTGAGTGAAATAAGCCAGACACAAAAGGACAAATATTGTATGATTTCACTTATATAAAATAACTAGAATATCCAAATTCATAAAAATAGAAAGAAAATTACAGGGTACCAGGGGCGGGGTGGGAAATGGGGAGTTAATGCTCAGTGGGAACAGAGTGTCTGCTTGGGGTGATAGAAAAGTTTTGGTAATGCATGGGGGTGACTGCAGCACAACATTGTGAATGTAAGTAACAGCACTGAATTGTACACTTGAAAGTGGTTATAATGGGAAATGGTCTGTTGTATACATGTTACCACAATAAATAAATACAAAAAAAAAAAAAAAAAACCCATAGATCACTGCCTAGACATTCCTGAACATGGGAAAGTGATTAAACTAGAGGAAGCAGTAGCAACAAACAAGATAGAATTTAACAAAGGATTATGAATACTGAATCTCTATATAATATTGTTTTTCTTAGTTGCTAGGGTATTAATAGCTAGAAGGCAAGAATTGAAATGGTGGAACTGTAACCCATTGCATCCTTTGAAATTTGTTCTATAGCTACTTGTTAAATTATAATTTGAAAGCTATACTTTTTGTATATATGTTATATTTCACAATAAGAAGATAACTGAAACTGTGGAACTGTAACCTATAATATTCTTTGAAATTTGCTCTCTAACTACTTGTTAAATTGCACTTGGAAAGATATCACTTCTATGTATATATGTTATATTCTACAATAGAAAATATGATTAAAAGACCTCATAGAACTTTACAATACAAAGAGTGAACCCTAATGTAAGCTATGGACTTTAGTTAATAATGTAACTATAATAATATTGGCTCATCAGTTGTAACAAATGTACCACACTAGTGCAAAATGTTAATAATAGGGAAAAGTGTGTGAGTGAGGGCGGTATATGGGAACCCTTTACCTTCTGCATGATTTCTCTGTAAGCTTACAACTGCTTCAAAAAATAAAAATAAAATTAAAGAAAAGTTTAAAAAAGTTATTGAATAAAGGCTATACTGAGCGTCAAATTCTGGTTCTGCTATGAATTAGCTCCCCTTTGGGAAGGGCCAGAAGAAGGGAAGTCAGAGGCTGTGGACTCAGGCAAATTTCTTAGCTTCTCTGAGGATCAGGTAGCTCATTTATAAAATAGGGTAAAGAGCACTTATCTCCCAGAATTGTGGGCATCACACAGTGCCAGGCACACCATACCCTCCCTCAAGAAATCTACAAGCTAGTGGGATGAACATGAAATCTTGAATGCTGACCGATCTGTTCAGTGTCCCCAGAATGTTTGCACTAGGCTTCCCAACCCGGGAACCTACAACCATTGGATGCATCTTCCTGGACTCACTGTTTTATTTGAAAGTAATTTAAAGTATTGTTTTTGTAGTAAAATAGACACATATTTATTGAACAGAATGAGGAATTTACCTGAATTTTTTAACTAATTCATACTTGGGATTTGGGTATCAGCATGGGCAGAGCCACTGGGGATCCTCTGGTTAGGCTGAACTCAGAGAGTGGTAGTCCCTGGTTAGGGTGTCCATCCTGGGTAGTGTCCTCTCGGGCTCACAGAGTGAGCCTCCAGTCATCAAGGAGGCCGCGGGTCTGCTCCTCAAGCTCCCTGACCCCTGCAGAGACAGCAGGTGACTTTCTCTCCTCCCCCTGTGGGGGTGAGGGTGGAGCACAGAGGCCAAGGAGGGAGGGGCTTCTGGGCCCTAATCCACACTCTCTTTGCTACTAACATTGCTTTGACCCTGACCCTGGACCACCCTGCCTGCCCATTCCTCCCCCTCCCCAGTCTGGACATAATTGTAGTAATTATATTGAATGTTACTAGGATATCATTACACAACTCTTTCCCTCCCCCTCCACTCTCCATATATTTCTTAATATAATTACAGGAGATGTTTACAGACCCACAGTCACATCAGAGTAAATTATAGCTTCCTTTCCTCCCACTAATAATCCAATATTAGGGATCCATCAGGACCAATTAGGCCAAATCCCAGCAGCGACCTGGTGGGAAGACCTCACACTCTCTCACTACCTGCAAAACAGGAAGGGGCCTCGGAGGAAGAAGGATCTCAGCCAGCACTTCACAGGACACCAAGAAACCTGGAGAGAGTGGGCTAATATTTACTGGGCAGCTACTGTGTACCAGGCACTCAAGGGGAGCCTGGCAAACACAAGCGAGTTCTTTCAACCTAGAAACAATTCTACAGGCTCCACTTTACAGGCTTGGAAATGGGTTATGAGGTGGCTGATGACCAAGGACACCCAGGAGGCAGGCAGTGGAGCTGGGCTGGGGTGCTTTGCAGGGCAGACTCCCAGGCGCGTAGCACGCCAGCTCTGTGCCCCCTTCCCGTATTCCTTTTCTCCTCCTCTATCAGCTTCCTCCTTCTGGGCCGCCACCCGCAGCCTCTGCTCGCCGCCTCCTGTCTCCTCCCCACCCTCATCAGATCTCCAGCGGCGACGCTGCCTTCTCCTGCCCCCTCCGCCTCTTCTTCCTGTCCCCGTTGGGTTGTTCGTTATTCTCTCTCCAGAAGCGAGGGAAGGGCTGGTGCATAGCGCGAGGGCCTTGCCGGGCGTCCGGAGTCTCTCATCGACCCCGACCCCTAACCGCCACCATTCGGGCGTCACCATCGGTTTTTGAACTGGGGATCCGCAGACCTGCGGCTTCTACCTACCCGCACACACAAAGGCTAACCCTCGGCGTGCGCCGCCGCACCCACGGCGGTGCCCACACACGCATAACTGCACAAAAACGTGCACACCCCTCCATCCACACAAATACACTCCCTAATAGGCCCGCGCACACAGCCGTGCTCACGTACCCGCACCGGCACACACCCTCGCGTGCACACAGGCGCACGTATACCCGATCCAGCGTCCTCACTCACGTACACACACACACACACGCACACACACGCACACGCATAGGCATTTAGCTTGACATATGCCGGTGTATATCCCCAAACGCCGACCTCTGAGTCTTGACGCGTACCACAGCCCAGTGCTCGCGCCTTCGTGCACACACACATAGACACAGGCAAAGGCACAGAGAGACAGGCACGCGCGCGCACACACACACACACACATACACACACACACCCGCACGGTTCCACGCCCCTGGCCGCTGCCCTGGCGCTGCGCGGCGCGGCGGGGCGGCGGGCGGGGACCGGGGGCGGGGGCGGCGGCAGCCAGGCGAGCGGAGGAGGCGGAGCAGGGAGCCGGGAGCGGGCTGGCCCGCGCTCCTCCTGCCGGCCGGGGATTTTCCAGACTGGGCGCTGACGCCGCGGACCACCCTGCGGCTGCCGGGGACCATGGGCGACAAAGGGACACGGTGAGTACAAGCGACGGCCCGGCTTGGCGCGCATGGGGCCGGCCTGGGCGACAGCACTGGCGGGGCCTCTAGTCCGCGTCCTGGCGCTGCGTTCGCGATGGCCCCGGGTCTGCCGATGTCTGGTTCCCAGCTTTCCTCCGCCCGAGGTCTCTCGAGTGGTCCCTGCTAGGGGTCGTGGGCCAGGGTACCGAGAGGGCGAGGACCAGTCCGCCCCCGCTGACTCGCAGCTCCACGCCGAGACACACACACACACACTCCCTCGCTGACGCCCAGCACTGGCGGGTAGAGGCAGAGACGCACGCGGGCAGGTTGGCACACAATGGTACACACACTCATGTGAACACAAGGGCACACTCATGCTGGCACACACACTGACAGTCACGACCACACACTCATCCCATACAGTGACACACTCCAACACACACTCATTGGTGTGCACAATGTATGCAATCATTGTCAACACATTCATGCTGCTAGTTGCGTTGGTATCCACCCGTACACAGTCCAACACACATTGTAACACACCCTCATACTGGCACACACATGTTGGCACACACTGATATATACACTCTCTTGCATTAATTGTTGCATACACCCCTGCTGGCATACACACAGTGTCACCCTCACTGACACACACATTGTGCTGTCACATATCTCATTGACACAGTGGAATGCCGGACCATAACAACACTGACCCATGCAGACACACATCAGACTAATGCCCATGCCACACAGACTGGCACCCCATGGGTGCAAGCTCACAGACCCACAAGGCTGCTGACCTCTTGCCAGTCCCCACACGGTGAGAAGTGGAAACACACACACACACACAAACACACTGGGTGGGGTGCCTTGCCTGGGGCATGGGAAAAAACAGGATCTGTGGTCTCTGTTTCCTTTCTCTCTGACCTCTTGAGGCCCGGGGTGGCTGGCCAGGATTTGCTCTGAGCTGGGGGTGGGAAAAGGGGCTCCTATCTTCAGAGGAACCTGCCCTGAAATTCTTTGGGAAGGAAGTGGCCATGCCTCTGACATGGGAAACTGGGGCAAAAGGGGGGAGGACACAGGGGCAGGGTGACCCCTGGGGACTGCCCTGCAGGACCAAGACAAGCCCTGGTCTGGTGCTCACCCCCTTAAGTTCTGACAGAAGCCCCTCCCTTTTCTCCTCCTCTTACTGCTTCTGCAAGCCCGCCTTTCATTTGTTTCATTTTTTGTCCTCTCCTATCCTTGTGTCCCATGCCAACTGTCCCCCTTCTCCCTTCCCTTTCTCCACCCTCCCCCCTCTCCTTGCTTCCAACAATTATTTATCGAGAGCCTACTATGTACAAGGCAAAGTATGGGGATCAAAGGTGCACAGAAACATTCCTTCCCTGAATGTGCTAATGGATTGGAGAGAGCCATACCAGTGGGCATAGTATTTCGGGACCACGGTCAAAGTGATTTCTCACCCACTGCCATCTGAGACTCTTTCAACAGCATGAAAAAGGTGCTCCAGGAATTACTTCCAAATTCTGGAAGAAGAAACTGAGGCTCAGAGATAACTTATCCTTTTAGCCTTTAGAAACTGCTTGCCAGCCATCCTCTTGACAGCTCTGTGAGGTTAATTTTCTTCTTCCTGTTTTCCGGAAGAGGAACCAGTGCATTAGAGAGGTCACCTGACTTGCTTATGGCTAAGAAGGGTCAGAGGCAGGGCAGGGGCTGGAAACCCCTTGGTCCATTTCTCTGTGGCTTACCTTGGGCACTGCCAAGTCCCTGGTGGGCCCTGGATTTGGGGGCCAGGATGGGGTTCTGTGCTCTGTGCGTGTGGGCCCAGGCTTGTGCAGGAGACTGCAGAAGATCACAAGCAGCCTGCTTTCGATGTGATAGTTGTTCTCCTTTTCAGCCAACCTGGCCAGCCCTGTGGCCCAGGTCTCTGCCCTCAGACCCCCTCCTCTGCCACGTGCATCTTCCCTGGAGCAAAGACCCTCCCGACTACTGAGGTCTGGTTTTTCTTCCTGCAGGGCATGGTGGGAGTCAGCAGCCATTGCTCCTCTCTGCCGCTCTTGCCTCTGGATCAGGGTGACTCAGCCTTCTTGGGCCTTGGTCTGCCTCTCTGCATCGTGGGGAGAAGTGTCATTGGCTTCTCATGGATTGTCAGCAGGATGGGGCCACCATGGGCAGCCAGGCCCCAAAGGCACCTGTTGGAGACCTTGTCTCTGGGGCCAGGTTTTTTTCCATGACTCCCCCCGATCTTCCTTTAACTCACTGGGGGACCTTGGGCAATTGTCTTCTCCCTTCTGGACCTTGGTTTTTGCATCTATACTTCCATCTCGGGGCCCTCTTGAGTCTACTGAATTTTATGGGCAGGGCAGGATGCACTGCCTGCAGTATGGTGCCCAGGCCTGGCTAAACCCCACCTGTGGTAGCTCTGCCCTCCCCTGCAGGCACCCCAGCAGCTTCAGGAGGCCACTCTCCCCTTTTCCAGATAGGTTTCTTGAGCAATGTGGAAGAGCAAAATGAATAACGGACTGCCTTGTTTTGTAAACCATGTGATTCTACTTTACTTATGACTTAGAAGAGGAAACTGCAAATATCCAATACATTAAGGATCAGGAGTCATTGCATCCATCCATCCTCCTTAAATCACACTTCCCATTATGAAAGTGACAATGAAAATTAATTGGAAACTGTCATTGGCCTCAAGGGACTCCCAGTGTCAAAGGGGAAAGAAGGGATTGGACAGACACCTGGATAAGGCTGATACAGGGCAGGTGGTGTGACGGCTGCTGTAACAAGGTGCTTTGGGATCAAACACACATTCAGTCAACAAATGCTGACAGAGTGCCTTCTGAGTGCAGGCACTGGGGCTCAGACACGAACGACTCCACTCCGCCCCCAGAGGGCTTAGGGAAGAGCAGGTGATTATAATGCAAGTTAACATGTTGTGGGAAGCCTAAGAAGGAGACCCCAATCCTGTCCCAGGCAGAGGGCATGGTGAAGGAAGCTTTCCTGGGACGGAGGTGGTGTTGGAGCTACTGAGCTTCATCTAGAAGGATGAGGGGCCGAGGGGATGGAAGGCATTCCTGGCCACGGGTGCAGACTGTGCAAAGGTTCAGAGGCACAAAGTAACACACATGGTCTGGAGGTTGAGCTAGCGATGATAGATGAGCCTTAAGAAGTAAACACAGGCCAGTCATCAGCAGCCTGGAATGTTAAGCATAGGAGAGGGATTTTCTCCTGAAGTCAGCAGTGATTCAGAGAAGAGTGTGAGGCAGGAGAGGAATAGAACAGATTTTTGTTTCAGAAAGATGCCTTTGGCAGCAGCAGAGAGAGTGGATGGGAGGGGCAGGCCTGAAAGCAGGAAGACAAGTGAGGAGACTGGGGAGAAGCCCGAGAGAAGATGAGATCTGAACGAAGGCCGTGGATGGAATTGAGAAATATTAGTAAGGACGTGGAACCCATCGGCCCTGCTGGTTGATTGGACCTTTGTTGGGCCTCTGGTGTATATCAAGAGATTTACATGCATGATCTCCTTTGATTCTTCCAAGGATCCTATTAAAGTAGGGGTTGTTTTTCCCATTTTGCAGATGAGAACACAGACTAGGAGAAATTAAGTAATTCGTCCACTGCTGTCAGCCAGTGAGGACTTGAGCCCAGGCCTGTCTGCCCTTAAAGTCCTCTCTGCTGCCCCACTTTCACCCAGAAGGAGGGAGACTTGTCTGGCACATGGCTGGCCTCCCAACAGTCCCCTGCTCAAGTTGTGCATTGCTTCTGGGCCTTGCTGTTTCCACCAACTCAGTTGGCAGCACAAAGGATCTGAGTCAGACAACAGGAGGGACTTCCTAAAAGGCACTAGGATGGACTGGAATTTCTTTTCTCACCTTATGAACTCCTATTTTTTTTCCTGGGTAAGAAGACGGAAAATGTGATGGGGACACATAATCACCAGCTGTGCATGAACCTTGGTTGTTGTCTCTCTGGGTGGTTAAGCCCTGTGTGACCCACCTGGTTGGGATATGGGGAAATCCTGTAGCTTTGCCAGAGCCACTCCTGGGGTTGCTGGGAGCAGGAGCATTGAGCCTGACCCACTGTCTTTGATCCCCGGTTCTGGGATGCTGGGCTTCAGACTTCTCCGTGGCACTCTTCTTTCCACGTTTAGGCCTCTTTGCCTGAGATTAAAGCGTCCCATTGGCCTGGGTCAGGGGTCCTGAGTGACTTGCACTTCCAGGGCTGGCCGCAGCCCCCCATACCTTGGGGCTGTGGAAATGGAAGAACAGGCCGGGAGTCAGCACGCCCCGAATAACCGTCCTCCACTGGTGCCATCCTGCTGAGTCCTGCAGGGGAGGAGCAGGTTGCAGGGCAGTCTGCTTTGGGCCAGTTGGGGAAGATGTGGGGAGACTTCTGCATAGATGAATCTGGACCTCAGGACAGGAGTCAGGGTGGGAGGTGAGGATTTGAGAGTCTTCAGGGTAGAAGTGGCAGTTGACTTGGCAAGTGTGGATGACGTCATGCAAGGAGAAGGTTTGGAGAGAGGACAGCCAGGGACAGCCAGGGCCTAGGAGAGCCCCGATGCCTGAGAGGGGAATAGATGCATAGGAGCCCATTAGGAGGTGGAGAGGAGCATCCCAGGCTGTGTCCCAGCAGCCAAAGAATCAGGGAAGGACCAACAGAGGAGGTGCTTGAAAAAGGCCCCTTGGATTTAGCCAGAAGGTGACCTTGGTGAGAGGGGTTTTGCTGGAGAGGGAGGGCAAAGCTGGATCACAGGGGCAGAGAGGGGGGAAAGATCCTGTTTTTTACATGCCTGACGCTAAGGGTGAGCCACTTGGAGGAAGGTGGGAGACCCTGGTTCAGGGTGGTGGGGGCTGGAGACAGTGGGGGGTCACCCCTCCACCCTTCCTCTGACATGTGGGCTGAGACAGGAGACCACCTCCCTGTGCTCAGCCTTCCAGGCTCATTCAAATGACCCTGAGGGGTGGGGAGACATGGGTGGAACGTGAGCTGCTCATGGTGGAAGGCATGCACTGTGCTGGTTTCTGAAAAGAGGGGCATCTAGCTCAGGCTGCGGGACTTGGGGAAGGCTTCCTGGAGGAGGCAACCTTTTGAGCTGGGCCCTGGATCAAGAGGCATTCTAGACAGAAGGAGAGGTCTATGCAAAAGTGCAGATTCTGAGTGCAGGTGCGGGAGGCTGAGGGGTGAGACTGCAGAGGAATATGTCAGCCCTGGTGAGCAGGCCTTGGGTGCTGAGTTAGGGGTTTCAAGGCACTTTCTTACTTATGTATGCATATCCCAGTTGTCTTTGTTCCCCAGTTGGTGAGCTCTTTGTGGTTCAGGGCTATCTCTGTTTCCTGTTTGTTGTTCCATTATCCACCCCCAGGTCTGATTCATAGGAGATACCTGGCAGGGGTTTGTTGAGCTGGACTGAACTCTTTCCTCCCTTCTTGCCTCAGCTGTCAGCCCAGGGGCTCCCCTAGTGCTGAAATCAGGTTTATCAGGTTTCTTCCATAAGACCTGGGGGGTAGGGTGGATCCTAAGGATGGAACCATGTTTCCCTCATTAGGGTGGCGGTCGTATCTCCTCCATCAGATCGGGAACCCCTGAAGGAGGGGGGTGTGCAACCCCCATCAGAATGTGCTTCTGAGGCCGAGGCCTCAGTCTCCCCCATCAACCTGGAGGCTTCCAAGGGGGCAAGTCTCCCTCATCAGATTGGAAGCTAATGGATGCCAATGTGTGCCCAACATCAAATTCCTCCATCAGACTGGGTGCACCTGAGGGCAAGGCCTCCGTCTCCTCCATCAGAAAGGCTTCTCCAGGTGGGAGCTGTGTCTCCTACATCGTCCTGGAGGCTCCCGAGGGAAGGATGTCTCGCCTATCATCTTGGGGCTCCCGAGGGTGGGGCCATTTCTCCTAGACAAGCCCTGGGATTAGATGGTTCCTGGGGATGTTCCGTCCCTCCTGTGTGCAAGATGGGTCCTGTCCCAGGGGTCTTGAGGTTTAGTAGGATGTGTGGGCGAGGGGTGGGGGCAGGTCAGGGGGGTGCTCTTGCAAGGGGAACAAAGGACTCTGTTGTCCCAGCCCCCTTCTCCCCTCCCCAAGGGGCCCAGGCTGGGTCTTTTCTGGGGAGACACCCCGCCTCCTTCCTGGGACAGCCCCGTCTTTCGTCTCACATCAGAGGAACTGCTTGTTCCTTCTGCAGAGCCCTGGTGCCAGACGAGGCCTCCAGGAGTCCAGGCCCCAGGGACAGGACCAGCTGTGCCCCTGGTGTTCTGTGGGACAGAGGTCACCACAGCAACTGAGCAACTTTCCCTCTGCCTAGGGCTGGGCGAAGCCACAAAGTGAGACCACAGCTGGTTCCCAGGGCATCGGTCTGTTGTTCTGAAGAGGCTTGAGCAAGGTGGGGTGCTGTGGGCCGATGTCAGGTCAGCAGGAGGGGGCCTTGCTCAAGGGCTGAGCTGCTCAGCAGCATTTGTCCCTCCAGGGTGCACCAAGAAAACCAGAGACTGATGTTGTTCGGGTCTGGATGAAGTAGGAGCTCCCTTCCACGCGGGGCCTGGGCCTCTGACCCCACAAATGGTCCTGCTGTTCCTTTTGCAGCTTCACTGCCTTCCCCCAGCCTGTGCAATCAGTGTGTATGGATGAGTTTGACAAATGTCTAGGGGAGAAGGTGGGCCATGGACTGCTGGGATGTTCATATCAGGAGGGTCCCAGAAGTAGGCTTTAATGCTTACACATTGCTCTGTGACCTTGGGCATGATATTACCCTCTCTGGGTACTGGTGTCCCTATGGACATGAAATCAGCCAGCATGTTTGAGGTCCTTCTCTCCAAGTCACCCCTTTCCTATGTTCTGCTAGCAGGTTGAGGGGTAACCTTTCTTCTGAGGGGCCAGAAGTTGGGGGTTGGGCAGCTCAGTCCTCAAGCACAGATCACAGCTGAGCCCTGGGTGGGGGTGAGATGGGGGATGCTGAGAATCAGGAAGGAGTCCATTCCTGCCTGAAAGACTTGTGCTCTCTCCCATAGGATCAGGTCTTTGCTCCGGCAGCATTCCACCTGGGCCTCATCCCCTGCTTGAAGGTCCTTGGAGAACATCAAAACATATGCAGTAACCAGCAGGTCCTCGGCAGTTTCAGCCGACTCTGCCCAGGCTATTCCCTCCCCATAGACACCTTCCTCCTTCTCCCTTTCCAGACTCAGCTTTGGGATCACCTCTTCCAGGAAACCTTCTGTAAGTCTCTAGGCCAAATGGGGCCCCTTCTCTGGGCTCCCATAGCCCCCTAGGCTGCCTTCCCTCTGTGATCTGATAGCAGTGATTAGAAGTTGACTGCACAGCAGTTGGGACTGAAAAAGAACCAGAATTTCTGGTTTCAAATTCCTGCTCTGTCACTTGTTATCGTTTCCCCAGTGCTGTTCCCTCGTCTGTAAAATGGGGCAGAAATTGTGCCCATGCCATAGGGGGTTATGAGGATTAAATAAAAATAGGTAGAGCATGCAGTTTAGTCCTGACTCATGGTCAGTTGAGTATTAGCTCCTAAGATGACCTGTTACTGGGTCTGACTTCCCCACAAGGCTGTGAGCTCCCTCAGAGAGGGACCTTGTTTGATTTATTTTTGAGGCACCGAAGAGTTCAGCACACGCCTGTCTTATTGTTGGCCCTCAGTGCATGGTTGGTGACTTGAACCCTTACAATGGCCTTCCTATCTTCACGGCCTGGATCATACATGACCCCTTCTTCCAGGAAGTCCTCCCTGATCTCCAAGTGCTTTGTGACCCTTTTACCATCTTCTCTCCCTCTCGTGGCACTCGCCTTTCTCTCCCTACCTGGGTCCTGGTTACCTGTACACTTGTGATAGCCTCTGTATGGAGCCAGGAACTTCTCAAGGGCACCTGGCCTCAGTCTGCTTGTCCCCAGCACCTGTGCAAACTTGGCTATGAGCTCTATAAATATTTGTTAAGCAAAGGAAGCTGAATGTCGATGTTGCACTGGGAGAAGATATCCTTGTGGGGTGGGGTGGGTGGGCAGTGTGTTGGTAAGGATAATGGGACATTACTGCTGATTTCAAAATATGTAAAAGTCGTCCAGAACCGGAAGAATTGGATCATCCTTTTGTGACCCAAAGGATGGAGGTCACTGGACAGCCAACATCACCTTGCTAGGCAATGTATTTTCTGACCAGGAGAGCTGCTGGCAAGGGGATTGGTGGCTCATTCCAGCCTCTGTGCCTTTGCTCCTGCTGCTCCCTCAGTCTAGAACACCACCCTAGCTCTTCTCTACATGTCCAAATCCTGCTTCCTGACCCAGCCATGGAGCCATCCTCTCCCTGGCTCCCCAAGGCTCCCCATTCTCAAACATTTGTCCAGCCTTTCTGGGCCTGGGCAATGGCATGGGTGAGAAGGGATTCCCCTGTTAAGGGTGGACATCTGGGTCTGGCTACTGTGTGTCCAATGGTGTGGTCTGACTTGGCCTGAGGAAGTGACCAGGCTTCCGATCACCCACCAGTGATCAAGGAGCTCTTTGTGCAGCTGGAGAGCCCTCCCTTGGCCAGGAGGTTTCCCACTGGGCAAGGACTCAGAGCCCACCTAATTAGTGGGGACAGAATTCTGGGCACTGGACTAGCAGGCTGCGGTCAGACTCAGCTAATTAAACCACCGAAGAATTGCTCCTTGGCCTGGTGGAGTGGAAGGAGGGGAGGTGGGAGTGGGTGAGGCTTGAAGGAGATGTAAGATGGAGAGGGAGAGAGATGTGGAGAGGGCTCTGAGACTGGGCCTTCTGAGCTGAGCTGGGAAAAGGAAGCAAGAAGTGGGGAGAGAGGGTGAGGAGCAGGGAGGGAGGCTGACAGACAGATGCAGAATGGGGGCTACCTGGGGACAGCACCCAAGTGAGATGAATTGATGGGGGAGACAAGGACCCTACTTCTTCACTGTCTGTGTAACACCATGGACAAGCTGCTTTCCTTCTTTGGCCCTCAGTTTCTCCATGTGTCAAGCAGAAAGTAGGAGAGGCATTGACCTAGAAGGTCTCTGAGACCCTTTTTCTCTCTGTTCTGCAGCTGGAAGGGGAGAGGGTGCGAACAGCAGTCAGGCAGGCTCCCCTCTCCAAGCAAAACCTGCCCCCGGGCCTGCTCCTGACCCTGCTCTTGCCCTGTCCTCCTAACTGTCTGGTGGTTCCCAAAACCATCGTCCTCAGGGAACAGGAGACTGTTTAAGGCTTGGGGCTCCTCTTCAGGGCTGAGCAGTATCTTTTCCTCCAGTGTAGGAATTTCCCAAGTAGGACCCCCAGGGTGTGTGGGGGGAGGGCTCTCTGAGGGTAGAGCCAGAGGATTTGGAGTATGGATTTAAAGACAGACCAGGCTTTATGATCCAGCTGAATTGTCCACTAGCTCTGTGACCCTGGGTGTGGGTTTTAAACTCTTTGGCCTCAGTATCCTCATTTGTGAAACAGGTATAATAATATCACCTACCTCATAGGATTGTTGTGAAGACTTAGCAGACTTAGCGCAGGGCTGGGCTATAGGGTAAAGGCCTGACAAAGGGTCAGTGTTCTTTCAGACTGGGGTGGATCTCTCGGCTTCTCTGTCTCTGCCCTCCTCTCTCCCACATTCCCCCATTCGCCCTCCCTTCCCAGCCTGCCCAGGACTGTGCACGCAGTTGGGTGCATGGGGCTGGGGAGCAGTGGTGAGGGTGAGCGGGTGTCTGGGGGCTGGGGCTACTCCCTGCTAGAAGAGAAACTCAGAAGATGGCAGGAAAGGGAAGTGAGATTGTCGGGAGGAGGAGTAGGGGAGGGCCGGAGCCCTGTGGTGTTGGACGCCCACAGCCCTCTCTTCTCACCTCTCACCCAGGGCATATTCTCTAGGAGGAAGGAGGGAGAACTTGGGGTGGGGGGCGGGTAGCTGGGGGCGTGGTGGTGTTGGGGAGGGCCCTGGGCATCCTGGCCCCTCCCCTCTCTCCCCAAGCCCCCGCCCCCCAGTGCGGAGCCCTGATCCTGGTTTGCTGCCAGGGAAGCCAGCAGGCCACTGTTTCACACACTCAGAAAACAACAGCCCTTCCTGGTTCCCAGCCCCAAGCGGGAGGTGCCTGCGTGGAGCTCGGGCATTTGGAAAGCGGTGCCTGCCGCAGAGGTCTGCCGAGGTCTGGAGGAGAGGCAGCGAAGGGGGAGGAAAGAGGCCTGTCCCCTCCCCCGGCTCTCGGCTCTGAGCGCTGGGCTGTGACCTGCCAGGGCCTCTGACTCCAAGGAAGCTGGTTACGTAACAGCCTGATTCCCCGCTCCCTTCCTCCATTCCGCGGAGGCGCTGCTTTCCCCACAGTCCTGGGCTGGAAAGATCGTGGTCGCCGTCTCCAGCCTGGGGGGGCAGGGGAGGGTGTACGTGTTCCCCGCACCATATCGGGTGGAGCGCAGGCCTCTGGGGTTGACCCTGAGCGCGGCCCGCCTCCCCACACTCCGGGGAGCAGAACTGAAAAGGGGAGAAGCCTCATTAGAGGAAACAGGCCGTGTCCTGAGATAATTTGCCTGCAAACCGCCCCTAGAGGGGAGCTGGCCTCTCTGCAGCCAGAGGAACAGATCACCAGCATTTTTCAGTGTGTTCCGTTCAGTTCCACAAACATTTCTCTTGCTTGCTGTGCGCCAGTCCCGGACCTCCGCTCCCAGCCAACCCCACTGGGGTGCCTCTCTGCTGGTGGAAGGTGATTTGAGGAGCAGCTCTGCTATCTAACACTGTGCCCTCTCCCGGAACACCTTCTGGGTTCTGGGGTGACAAGGAACACTATGACTGGGAACACTGGCTCCTGGGGCCCTCTGGTCTAGGAGTTTTCAGAACTGGTTTATTTCCTTTCTCTTGGGCCCCCCTCACCCTCCAGCGGAGGTCCCCGTGAATAAACATTTCTCTGAGTATCTGCCACATCCCAAGCCCTGTGCTGGGCACCTGAGATGCAGACAGGTCTCTACATTCCTGATGCTCATAGTGTTTTTGGGGAGAAGCTGATGAGGACATAGATGATCACAGCACGCTGTGAGAAGAGGGAAACGGGGATCGGTTTATACCGGGGAGCAGAGGAAGCCCCGAGGAGGGCGTGGTTAAGGGTGAGAGGACGCTCCCCAGAAGAGGGCTCGCTTGAGCAGGCTTTGGAAGGTGAACTTGGGGTGAGCCAGGGGTGATGCTTGTCTTGGCGGTATCTCTGGACCATCTGCCTTCCTGGGATTCTTAAGGACCCACCCTGTCCCGGGCCTGGTGTTCCCAGGCACTGGCTCATCAGCTGTCCGTCGGGGCATCCTGGGAATGAGACTACTTTAGGGCCAAAGCTGTAGGAAGAAAGTGAATGTTCTGTGCAAGGCATCACGGTGAATGTCTGGGGCACGGATGGAGGAAATCAGCAGGTAAATGAAGAGACATCAGGCTCAGCAGACCCACTGTTGGAAAACCAGGGTTTCCCATCTCTGGTGGAGGGTGGGGGTGGCAGGCAAAGGCTTCCCTCCAGCCTAGGAGAAGCTGCAGAGGTCTGGTGACTGTCAGCAGAGGAGCTGATGGACATGAAAGAGCCAGAAGCCATGTCTTATGAGAAACTGCTCTAGGCTTTGGCAGTGTGGGTTGGCAGCGGGGGGCTCCTGGTGCTGTCTCTGGGAGCACTGAGGCCCTCCAGGCCTGGTGGAGAGAGGCAGACAAGATTTCACCTCCTCTTTACGGGTAGCTTTTGTAGCCGCCGGCAGGAGAGGTTTTCAGCCTCTGGGATCATGTTTCCATCCTTTCTCTGCTATATCTGTGCTAATGAAAGTGCCCAGCACATTAGCAGGGCTCACCAAATGGTTGATTTTATTATGGGTCTGGGTAGCCCCAGAGCAGTGGAAGAAATCTGGAGGCATTTTAAAACTCAATAAAGAGAACATTTTTTTTTTTTTGCAACAGATTTTTTTAAATATCCTAAAAATGATAGAGATGATTACGCATCGTAATCAAGTGTTAATATGCACATATTCATTTCTCCCATTAATTAGAGTGCTGACTCTTCAGTGGCAGCGATTCGGAGTGCTTACTTGAAACAATCCAGCAATCTCGGATGCTCACCATTTTGCAGGAATAGTATGTTCAACGTAGACATTAGAAAGAAGAACTCTCAATTACAGAACTATGATCCAGCCCCAGACTGAACCCTGACCCAGGCCACAGACTGACCCAGCTTCTCCCAGCCTCACTTTCTTTGGAAGTGTGGAGCTGGAGGGTGGGGGTGGCAGGACATGTGTGCTCTGAGCTTCCTGGATAGGAGAAACCCATCCCCTTCCTTGGGCAGCCCCAGCTCGGGGTACCCAACCTGAATGGAGGTGGATACAGGTGTCTCAAAGTACTTGCCTTCTCCCCATTCCCATCACCACTGGCTCAGTGCCAGCCCCACTACTGATGTGGACTCCTGGCTGGTATCCCTTTGTTCAGTCTAAACCCTCCAAACCACCTCCTGGCCTCTTACTGCCTGAGTAATCTTTCTGAAATTCACACCTGACCATGTCCTTCCCCAGCTTAAAGTTGCACCCCTTTTCCTAAAGGAAAGTCTACATTGTTCCGGTGTTGTTTGAGGCCCTTAAGATCTGTCCCAGTCTTTCCAACTCTCCCCACCAGCCAACAGTGGTCACACGGACTTTTCTGGACATTCCTCAATAGGCTTCGTACTTTCCATACCTCTGTGTCTTTGCCCAGGCTGGTCTCCTTGCCTGGAATGTCCTTCCTCCTCTGATGGGTGAAATCTTCCTTACATTTTAAGGTTGAAGTCACCTCAATGCAGTTCAATTGAATACATTGCTCTGGGCATGTGCTGTGGGCTCCAGGCATACCACCTCCTTCTTGAAGCGTGCCCTTGACTCTGCTCCCTGCCCAATCAGGTGAAAGCCCCCTCCTCCGTTGTCCCTCACCACCTCACAGGCTTCCCTGACTGCCCGTTGTATTGTAGTTAGCTGCTGACTGGCCTGTTGCTTCTGCTGTGGGGCAGCTGTGTGTCTGATGCCTCTTTGACCCCCAGCTCCTGAGAGGGGCTTGCACACGGTGAATGCCATCCAGGTTTGCAGAAGTGCATTGAAGCAGTAGTACAAACACACACACACACACACACACACACACACACACACACACACCATGTGGCTGTTGTGCTCAAGTAAGTGGGGGCCAGAATTGGGTGGGAGACTGAGTCAGGGAAGATGCCTTGGGGAAGTGAGCCCTGAACTGCTGTCCCAAAGGAGAAGCACTCTTTTCCTCTTCTCACTTCCTTCCTGGCTTCTGGTGCTGACAGACAACAGCCAAAACTGACTTTGAAAGGGGAAATGTATAACACTCTGAACTGGGGGTTGGGATCTCCTCGCCTGGAGACAGTTAAATGAGGCACAGCTCATTTATTTTCCATGTATTTCCTGACACCAGGCTACAAAAATGCATTAAATAAGATGTGTCTTTTATTTTTCGGTCTTCTTAATGTTGTTCATGCTGGAAACTGCCCTTTCCTTTATGTCTTATTGGATCTGAGTTCAAATCTTGGCGTGTCACTTAGAGCTTTGTGACTCTGGGCAGGTCATGCCACCTTTCTGAGCCTTAGTTTTCTTATGTGTACCACGGAGGTGATAATCCTCTCCTCATAAGGTTGTGGTTGATGACGTGTGTGAGGCACTGAGCAGGATGCCTTTGACAGTGGTTACTCATCAAGGGGTAGCTTCTTGAGGGCAGCGATCACGTGTAGTTTGTTAATGTGTCCTCCATGCCCACCCATCAGGACGATTGACCATCCCGGTTCCCAGCACTGTCTCACTCCTGGATCTTGGAAAGCCCCTCAAGTCCTGGGCAAACCAGTACAGTTGGTCACCCCAAAGTAGCACTCCATAAAGGACTGTTGAATGCATATGTGAATGAACTAAGCACAAGTGAAGGACAGGGTGTGAGACTTGGGCAGGCAAGAGTGAGCACTGAGTGGCTGGCTTGTGGGGTAGCAGGTGGTTTTGTGAGAGAGGAAGTAGCTGAAGGGTCTGGAAGGCCCAGCAGGTGGACAGTGGAAGGTGGGGATGTGGCCTTTGCAGGGTGGGGGGAAGGCATAAGGCCCTGAACTAACAAGGCTATTGCTTATTAACTCCATTTTGTAGATGAAGACAATTAAGGGCAGAGAGGTTTCTTAGTCTCTTATGTACACAACAAGCAGGAGCTGGGGTCTCAGCCTGGACCAGAAACGATTCCCCGGATAGCTTCTGGTCCTGCCTCATCAGAGAGGGCTCAAACTGATGAAGAGGTCCACACTGCTTTTCCAGGCTTCCAAAGTCCATGCATTCTTGCTCTGACACATCCAGAGAGAAGGCGATGGCTTTTTTCCACTTTTCCCAGGAAGACTTGCAGTGAGCTCACAGCTGCGTCTTTGCCTTGGTGGCTGGAGGCTCTTCACTCACTGTGTCCTGGCGTACCTGCCCATTTTCCTCTGGGGGTCAATTCTAGACCCAGATGAGACTGGGTGAGAGGCCCGGACTGGGAGGTGGGAGGACAGATCTCAGTTTTCCCACCTGTTCCTTGGGTATACAGTCTTTCCTCCTGACGTCTACATGAGACAGCACTTGTAGAGAGCCCCTTGGCAGTCCCTAGAACATAGCAGGGGCCCAGGGAGTGTTGTTGGTGTCTCCTTCTAAATCAGGGGGATGATAAAGGCTGCCCCTGATACCTCCCAGGGCCCAATGGGAAGCGGGATGTGGGAATGCTTCACAAAACTGTGCCACACCCTTCAAAAGTGAGGGGATGGGGTTCTTGAAAGGGCTGCTCCTGCCTGCCCAGGGATGCAGGCTCAGGGCGGGAGCTGAGCTTGCTGACACAGGCGTGGAAGGATCCTCTCGGGAGTGTGCTCCAGGATCAGAGTAAAATCCACTGGTGCTGTCTTCATGAGCACACAGAGCCTGAAGCTCTGCTTCTTCTGAAACCATGGCAAGAGACAGGCAGAACCAACTGCAAGAAAGGGTTTCGTAGCTGCGAGAATCCTGCCGAGAAGAAGGAATGTCCTGCGAGCCTCCTCCGTCTGCTGGGCTGGAGGCAGGGCCTTTGTGTAGGCGGGTTGTGCAAGGATCGCCTCTGGGCCCTTCCTCCAGCCCAGGGGCGGGTTCACCATGAGGCTGAGGAAGCTCCCGTTTCAGGCCCTTTGAGCTTCAGGGCCCGTTGCAAGGCCTGACGGTGCATCCACATGTTTCTGTGAAATTTGCAAAAGAAGATATTTTTGCACCCTTTTTTTCTTAAATCGGGCTCACAAATGACTTGAACTTCAGGCCCCACAACCCGGACTTGCCCCTGCTCTGGCCAGGTGGTTCCCTGTGCCAGATGTTGGGGCCATGGCTGCTGCGGATCTTCAGGGAGGTGTCCACCCCCGTGTGGATGGTCATCGGTTAGAGCCCTCCCTGCTGAGGCAGGACCTGGAGGCCTCCCAGGGAGCCAGTTCTGGTCCAGGCTGACTGGGAAGGCCTCTCTGCCCTCAATTTTCCTCATCTGCAAAAGGGAGATAATACCTCCCGGGAAAGGTTGTCGAAAGTCTTAAGTAGTATGCCACAGGTGAAACTGCCTGTCCAGCCCTAGGTTTGTTGTGGGAACTCAGTAAAGGTTGGTGGAAGTTGGATGGAGATGGCTCAGCAGAACCCACCCCTTCTGCTGGGATGGAGCCAGTTCCCCTGTTCATCATTGTCACCTGCTATGTGCCGAGCTGGGTGCTGAGGACACAGGCTGCTGGAGTGGGGTTGCTCAGACGAGCTAACAGGGTGAAAGCATTTGTAACCTATGTCATACAGCTCGCCTGGGAAGGGGATCTCGTAAACTGCATGGGGCCTTCTATGGGGATGGGGTAGGGTAGAAGTCTGGGCTGGCCTTTCCTGCTTCCAGCTCAGTTTTGCACCCGAGAGAAGCTTCCAGGGCAGGCTGAGCTGATCTTCCCTGCTCGGAAGAGGAGCCGGGCCGGCAGGGTGCGCTGCCCGTCCTGCAGAGTCAGGGAAGGGAAGCTTGGTGGCTGCAATTTCCTGCCTCCAGTCCTTCCCCAACATCAGCTCCCACTTCAGGAAGGGGAGAAAGGAGGAGGCTGGATGGGGGCTCTTAGGAAAGAATGAGCAAGCGTTGGTGTCGGTCAGGCAGGGTTTCAAATCTCACCCCTACTGCTTGTGACCTTGGGATGGTTACAAGTTTCCTTATCTTTAAAACAGCTTAATAATATCCCTTCCCCTCCTCCATAGGGCTGTGGTAAGGCTTAAATGAGATAATGTAGAGTTTAGCACAGTGCCCAGCACACAGTAAGTGCTCAATAAATGCTGATTGTCCCCTTCTCCAGCCCCATGACCCTTGTCAAACTGTGCCATGTGCCCTACCCCTTTACTCAGTTGGACTGTGGGCTCCTCAAGGGCAGACACTGTGCATTGTTCATCCATTGCCACCACCCCACAGCAAGAAGCTGCACTGGCCCCCCAAAGCCCTAAGTTTTTGACGGAAACTCGCTTACTCCATACCTACTGTGTACTGCTGCCTGAGGACCTCTATGTGGTCCCTGCTTTGCAGAGCTCAAATGGCCATGTGTCACTGACTTTGTTTCCTTTTTTTTCTTCAGAGCACTCAGCACATCCTGAAGTCAAATTGCTCTTTGCTCAGTGTTTAAGGTCTGCCTCTCCTCACTGGAATGCAAGTGCCCTGGGAGATGTCCCCAGCTCTGTGTGCCTGGCGCAGGGGGGATACGCTTACATTTTTGTTAAATTAAGTCCTGCCCTTTTCATTCGTTTCTCTGGAGTCAGAGCTGGTGCAACTCCCAGCCCCAGGCACTTCCAGTTGGGGCAAGTCACCCTGCCTCTTTCAGCTTCAGTTTTCTCGTTGTTGGAAAGGGGGAAATAGATGTACTCGATAATTCAAGCACTCAGCTGGGCCTGGGACAAGGTAAGCGCCCAGGAATGTCAGCCACTTGATTTCAGATGATCTCCAGGGTCCTCCCTCCCAGTTCTGACCTTCCGATTCAGGGGTCCACCCAGTTCTGACCTTCAGCCACCTCTCTGCTTCTGGCTGGGAGGAGACTGGGGAGAACATTCCTTTCCTGACAGACCCTCTCTTCTGGCCTCACAATGGAATTGGAGCTCTGTGCAAACTGTTTATATTTCTCCAGCAGAGTTTATTACCCAGCCGAGCCTTCTGCAGTTAATTATGAGCAAAGCAAATAACTTGTTCCTGGGAGTCTGGGCTTGTTGTAAACATTTACACACAGTCAGGGGCCAGTCCAGGGGCGGGGCCCTTTCTCCCAGCCTTTGGAACAGGGAGGGATTAGGGGATTAGAGGGGCATGAGGGTGGGATGAGGTGGGGTCCCACAGAGGACCAGCGCAGAGCCTTGCCTTTCACAGCTTTCCCTGTTTCCCTTGAGGTGCTGTGCATGTTCTTTCTTTTCCAATTCTCCTAATTACCCTAGAAGTAGAGTCCCTGTTTGCAGATGAGGAAATCTAGGCTCAGCTAGGTTACACAATATGCCCAAGGTAACACAGCTCGCAGAGGAGTGGCAGAATCTGAAAGCTCACATGGCAGCTATGTAGATAAATGGACTAGAGAAGAGAGGCCGGAAGCTGGGAAATCTGCAAGGGAATGTCCTTCATTTGTTCGGTCATTCATTCATTCATTCATTCCATTCAACAAATATTTGCCAGGCTCCTGTCTTGCTCTAGGAAGAGCCTTCCCAGTGTGTAAGGGTCTGAGGAGGCAGTGGTGACCATCGGAGACTGGGCTAAGTCTATTTGCCCCTACACTGAGTGCCAGAAGCTCCCCCGAATGGTTTCGTTAACAGGCTAATGTGTGGCAGAGGCGGTTTTCTCAGGGGTGGTGTGGGTATCAGGATGTGGTGGCCTGTAGTGATCATACAGAGATGGCTCGAGTGGAGGAAGTGGTCAGCAAGAAGGGCCTTTTTCCATCATCCCACTCCTCCCAACCTAGAATCTGGAATTCTAGATCCTTGAGCTGGGAGGGATCTGAAGATCTCCTCCGGGCCCTGCCTTGCAGCAGAGAAGGCTCAGAGAAGGCTCGTCTCAAGGTTACACAACAGGAAGGGATAGTGGGGACTCTGTTGAAGTGCTTTTCCTAGTGTATCATGTTTGCGAGGGGAAATGTCGGATCCACGGGGGAAGACCTTGCCGGCTGTCCTGCTCCCTACCCCTTCCCACATCAGGGCTGTCAGTTCTGTGTTTTTTGACGGCCCTTCTAGCCCAGCAACTCCTGCACATGACACAGTACTGCTGTGCATGTCTCTGGAGCTGATCCCTGCTGGGGGCCATCGTCCCTCTTTGCAGATGGGAAAACTGAGACCCAGGGAGGAAAAGGAGCTGGCTGCTCCCGCCTCTGTTCCCATCTTGGACCCACCTGTGCCCCAGCCTCTGGCTCCGATCCTGGCATCCCTTGGCCGGGCAGGAGCTTGTCCTGGAGGGTGGGACTGCAGCCCCTAGGGCCTCTGTGGCTTCAGGCGTAGTGAAGTCTGGGACTCACCTGGAGCCATCCACACCGCATCGCCAGCAAGCAAACTGGAGCCTGGCCCTGAGGCTGTAGGGGAGAGCACTGTGGTCTGGAAGGTGGGGGGCTCTGGTACAAGTCTCTATCTCTACCCCGAATGAACCTCAGTGTTGTCCTGGTTTGCCAATGCTGCCGGCATGCAAAACACCAGAGATGGATGGGCTTTTATAAAGGGGGTTTATGTGGTTACACAGCTACAGTCTTAAGGCTATAAAGTGTCCAAGGTAACACATCAGCAATTGGATACCTTCACTGGAAGATGGCCAGTGGTGTCTGGAAAACCTCTGTTAGCTGGCAAGGCACGTGGCTAGCGTCTGCTTCAGAGTTCTGGTTTCAAAATGGTTTTCTCCCAGTTCGTTCCTTTCTAGGCTGCAGGTCCTCAAAAATGTCACTCTTAGTTGCTCTTGGTGCATTTTTCCTCTTTTAGCTTCTCCAGAGCAAAAGTCTGCTTTCAAAGGCTGTCTCTAAAATGTCTCTCATCTGCAGCGCCTCTTCTCAGCTACTGCACATTCTTTGAAGTGTCCCTCTTGGCTGTAGCAAGCTCGCTCCTTCTGTCTGTGTTTCTATAGTGCTCCAGTGAACTCATCAAGGCCCATGCTGATTGGGTGGGGCCACACCTCCGTGGAAACTATCCAATTAGAGTCATCACCCACAGTTGGGTCGGTCACGTCTCCATGGAAACACTCAAAGAATTACAATCTAATCAACACTGTCGTTTAGGGAACATAATATATTAAAACTGGTACAGTTGTCTTCTGGGAAATGGGGACAAAACTGAAGTCCTCACAGGGTTCTGGTGAGGATTAGGAGGCAGCATCTGTTAGGAAGGGACACTGGAGATGGGGTGTGGGGTTAGGGTGAGGCTATTGCAGAAAGGACGGTGTGGGGGTGAGAGGCTGCGACAGGTTAAGGTGTAGAGTGGGAGGCAGTTTGGCAGAGTGGCTAGACCCACAGTTCTAGAACATGATATCACGTTCAAAGTTGTGTGGTCTTGGGCAGCTTATTTAATGTCTTTTTGCTTCAGTTTCCCCATCTGTAAAATGGAAATAAAAGTATGTCTGACTTCTTAAAGTTTTCATGAAGATTAAATGAGTTAATATCTGTAAAGTGCTTAGAACAGTGCTTGGCACAAAGTAAGTGCTACGTAAGTGCTAGCCAATGTGATTACCCGCTCATTCATGTTTTTATTTATTTGTTCATTTACTGAGTGCCCACGCTGAGCCAGGCCCTGGGCTGCATTCAGGGGCCCCAGCTGGAGGCGTGACTCAGCGCCTGGTCCCAGGAGCAGCCTCACATCCTGGTGGAGGAGTCAGATCCCGGCGCACCCTCCCTCCCTCACATGCCTGCAGCTTCAGCTGTTAATGAAAATCACCTCCTGCTCCTCCAGAGCTGCCTGCGATGGCCTGGTCTCCCCTGGGGCCCGCCAGGGCTCTGCCGTGGTGTTTGAAAGCACCCATGGCTTGGGGGCTTGCGTCTTGCAGGGACCTTTGGCAAGGCCCTGGGTGTGAGACATCAGGCTGGCTGAGCTCTGAGGTTCCTCGGGTGTCATCTGACCTCCAGGCCTCTGAGCTCCTAAGCCTGGATTGGGCCTGGGGCCTTTGCAGCCGGTGTGGGTGCTGGCAGGGTCAGACCACAGAGCCTGGGGTGTGAGGTCTGGAAGGCTCTCGATCGGGTCCATGGAGGTTCATAGAGAGGCAGGGACATGCCTGAGAGCGCCATGGAAAATAATGGCCAAGCCTGGTTAGGGGAGAGGCTATAGGGGCGCCCCCAGCCCATAACTTTTATCAGGAGGGCCATGAATTCATTAGTTTGTTTTCGGGATGAAGCAGAAGTGTCTTGTCTGTTGAGATATAATTTATAAAAAGTGGACAGTTGTTTCTGGGCTAGTATTCTAGGCAGTCAGGGAAGAGGTTGGGGTGGGGTCAGGGGGTTTGGCCTGATCTGCAGCCTGCAGGGACTGGGCTTCTGCCTCTGTTTGGGCAAGGCTTGGCCTCTCCCCTTGGCCTCCCCCACCCCTCCAGCATTCGTTCAAGCTCGGAGTCTGACTACAGGCCTCCTCGACAAAAATGATCTGATTCCAGCTGCTGCGCCTCACCTCTCTGTCAACCCCTCCATGTCTATACCTCCTCCACTGCTGCCCTCAGCCCCTCACCCTAACAGGGTCACACCCCACGTTTGTACCTCCAGCACTGTCCTATACCTAGACCCCTGCTGAGATAGCCACTCCCCCCGACTCCCCACTGTCACCTGGCCACATATTCACTCCCCCATTGGCTCCCAGCAATGTCATTCCTCTGCCCTCTACACCCCATACTTTTACCTCCCAGCACTGCCCTTTCTAGCACCTGCAATCCCCACTCCCCAACCTCACATTCCAGAGCTCCCAGTCTCCACCTGCTGGCTTCCCTCCCAGATGCTTGTCACAGAGGCTGACACTTCACTCACCCCACTGCAGCAACTCAAGCCTTTCAGAACTCCTCCCTGTGGTCAAAGGAGGGGGCCAGGTGGGCAAAGTTGCAGCTGAAAGGGGAGGGGCCTGAGGCGGCAGGCTGAGGAGGAGGTTGTCAGACCAGACAAAGGGCTCTGGGTTCTCAGAAAGCCCCAGATATTCATATCCTCTCTCGCACTTGTCACATGCGTGACTCCAGTCCTGGAGATCAGGGAGGGCTTTTTCGGGTGGTGGATATTCATTCATTCAGCCCTTCACTTATCTGAGGGTCTTTACCCACATGTCCTTGATGCCAGGCCCAGTGCTGGACGCTGGGCACATAGCGGGGACTGCACCTCCTCCCCATCCATGGCTGGTGACGGAGGCTGCCGTGGACGCAGGTGAATGCAGGAGAGTCTAAGTGCCATTCATTCATTCAGCAAACACTCATGGAGCACCTGCTGTGTGCCAGGCACTGTCCCAGTATTGGGGCTCAGGCAGTGGACAAAGCCCCAAGATTCCCTGCCCTCGGGGAGCTCACAGTTTAGGGCTGTGTTGCCCGAGAGACACTGGGCAGGTAGGGTGGGGGTCGGAGAGGCACAGTGGAGTTCTGAGGGGGTGTTTGAAAGAACTAACATTTACCTTTTAGTAATTATTAAAAACAACAACAAAATCTCTTCACATTTTAGAAAATTTGCATGAGGAGAAGATAGCAATCATCCACAGTCCTGACATTTAGAAAGAACATATTTTGAAGTTTTGGTGTTTGGCCTTCTTGCTTTGTGTGTGCATGCAAACATAATTGTGATTAAACTGTATATTTAATTTTAAATACTGCTCTTTTATTTTTCCTTCAGCATTTTCCATGCCATTAGCTTGTCATGGAATATACATTTGTCAGCAACCACGTACAGTATCTCATGGAGGTGCTCCGTAATTTATTTCACCATCCCCTTATTTGCCATTGACGTTCTTTCCAGGTTTTTTTTTCCTGTTGTAAATAAAGCTGAAATGATTAATTTGGAAGCTCTCTGCTTGCTTCCCAGGGGCAGAATCCTGGAAGTTACAGAGGTCCCAGGCTCTGCTTTTGCCCCTTCTCCTTCCTCTGCATAGTTTCCCTTCCCTCACGCTCAGCTGCTTCGCCTCCTGGCTCCTAAGTCACCCTAGGTCTCCAGATAAATCTCAGTCAGTGTTGGTTGTCCCACATAACTAATCACCTCGAAACACAGTGGCTCCAAGCAACAACCATCGTTTTACTATCTCTCATGGTTTCTGTAGATCAAGACTTTGGGACAAGCCCAGCTGGGCAATGCTGGCTCGGGGCTGGCCTGTGTTGCAGATGGCATGGGGGCTGGGGCAGCTGCACCCTGGCCAGGTGTGTCTCTCTCTCTGTGGCATCTCTCCATGTGGCTCCTTCGTGTGCCCCAGCTTGGGCTTCCTCACAGCACGTCACCCTGATAGGTGTTGGACTGTTTGCATGGCGGCCCAGGGCTCTAAGCACGAATGTTCTAGCAAGCGAGGTGGAAGCTGCGAGGCCTTTTATGACCTAAACTCAGAAGCCACATGGCGTCATGTCTGCTGTGCTGTATTGATGGAAGCTGTCACGAATGTTTGAGCCAGGTTTTCAGGGGCTGGGGGTCATAGACTCCACCTTACCATGAGAGGAACATCAAAGCCACAGTCTAAGAAGAACTGGGCGGCTGGGAGATATTGCTGCCACTGCCTTTGGAAAATACAGTCTTCCTCCTGGGTAGATCAGGCCCCAAGGTGGAGGGAGGTCACAGCCTGAACTAAAGGGTGCAGTGGAGAGAGCATGTACTTGGGAACTAGACCAACCTCAGCCTGCCCTGCTGGCTCTCTCTCTGTGGGTGGGTTAGGTCCCTCTGTAAGAGACCCCCCACCTGGATTGCTGTAGGATTCTGGGAGATGCTATACATGGAAGCAGCCTGCAACACTTCTGATCCCTCTGGACTGGGCTCTGGGGATAGCATCTTGAACACCCTTCTGCTACCCCAGGTGGAACTGACCACACCCTCCCTGTATTCCCAGTGGGACCCAATACAGCACTCATTCATTGTGACCATGGTCCTTCTTCCCCCATTTTTTAAATTAAACATAGAGAAAAGTTGAAAGAATAGTACAGTGAACCCTTGTATACTGGCCATCTAGTGTGAATAATTGTTAACAATTTGCCATATTTACTTTATATCTATAAAAAATTTTTTTTCTGAACCATTTGAAAGTTAGTTGCTGACATTGTGAAACTTCACCCCGTATTACTAAAACACACACCTCTTAGAAATAAGGAAAAATATCTGGTACCATTATCTCACCTAAGAAAATTAATGATAATTTCCATTTTCATCAGATACTTGGTCCATATTCAAATTTCAAATTTCCTCAGTTGTTCCTGGGTCTTTTTGATCAGGATCTGATCAAGAGTCACAGCACTATTGCCTAGGAGAGCTCTTGTATCTGGCTTCCCCTCTCAAGAGCTCCCTGAGGTGGGACCATGTCTGCTCCATCACTAGATCTCAGCTGCCACACAGACCTGATGCTGAGGAAGACCCAGGAAAGGTCTGTGAATCAAGCAAAATGCAGAAGGTGCTCAGCAAATGGCATCTGATTGCCGTGTGAGCCTGATTCGGAAATAGCCAGGCCTGGACTACCCAGACGGAGTCCAGGTGGTGAGCTCTGCTGCAGCTGTGTGACCTTGGGCAAATTACATAACCTCTCTGAGGCTCAGTTTCCTCATTTATAAAATGGGGTTTAACATGAACTTAACAATCTTCCTTCCTATCCACCAAGTCCTCCTCCTCTAGGGTTCAGCATATCAGAGGAAGGTATCTCTGTCCACCCAGTTGATTGGAGATCTGGGAGGCACACACACACACACACACACACACACACACACACACACACACACACACACACACACACACACACACACACACACACACACACAGCTGGCCTGTTGCCAGGCCTGATGATGTTATCCCTGGAATCTGTTCACATCTCTCTCTTTCTCATTGCTGTGCCCCTCATCTGGACCACCTTCATTTCTCACCTAGATGAACAATACCAGCCAAATGCTTACAAGCACTCACTATGGGCCAAGCATTGTTCCATGTTCTTTACATACCTCAAGTTGCTCGTTTGATCATCACCACAACTAGGTGCTATGGTGATCCCTGTTTTGCAGAACAGGAAACTAAGACCCTGAGTGAGTTCTCAGCTAATAAATAGTGGATCTGGGATTTGAACCCAGAACAATCTTGACGCTGAGTCTGCCCCGTAATCGGTTTTCCTGTTTCCACTCTAGCCTCTCGGCCTTTCCCATTCTCCACCCAGCAACCAGAGTGAGAATATTAGAGTATAACTAGATTGTGTCACTTCCCCTGCTGAAATCCCCCCAGCGTCTTTTCACAGTGCGAGAGTAAAATCCAGATTCCTCACCCAGGCTTCCCTTACTAACCTTGCCGACCCATCTCACTCAACACCTTTAGTTGAGTTTGGCTCCTCCCCCCAGAGCCTTCTCTCCACAGGTTTTGTTTTGTCTCAGTGCAACATCTCCACCCCACCCCCTTCTCAGAGACATTACTGCTCTTCTTCTGCTCCAACTCAGATGTCACTTCCTCCAGGAAGCCTTCCCTGACTTCTCCAGCCTGATCAGGTCACCCATTCTGTGCTCTTGGAGCAGTTTACAGCACTTATCTTAAGAGCCATCTCTTACTTGTTTATTTGTTTGATGTCTGTCTTGCAGGGTGGCTGCATTGCACACTTCCAGGGGACATCATTCCCACTGTGGTCCATACCCTGGCACCCCTGGAGTTGTGCAGTGTGGGGCCCTGCTGTCTTCCCAGCTGGAATGTAAGCTTCACGTAGACAGGGTCCATTGCATGAATCTGCCCTCTTCACCAGTCTGTCTCTGGTGGCCAACGGTGTCTGATGTGCAATAGGAGCTTCACAAATATTTGTTGAATATTATTATTTTTAATACTAAGAGCTAATTTGTATTACTAGGTGCCAGCCACCGTGTTCATTTAATCTTCAAAACAGCCCTATGGGGTTTTCCCACTGCACAGATGAGGAAACGGGCTGAGTGATGGGAAGCGACTTCACTGTCGTCCTCTGGTGAGTGGAGGTTTCAACCAAGGCAGACTGGTTGACTGTGATACAAAAAAGTGAATGAAAGAAAGACCTCTAAATCCCAGCAGCTTAGAGCAACTCGGAGGAGAGCAGTGAGGGAGAGCACAGACAAGAGGCATCATAACAGAGCCTCTCACGTGGTGGTGGAGAGGGTGGTCCTCTCAGGTGGGGAGAGAGAAAGGAGAGAAGAGACCCTGGACAGGACATGGATTTGCCCCGGGAGCCACTCCTCCCCCAGGGGCCAGGCCTGCCCCCGGCTCTGCGACTGTGGTGTCTGCCTCTCAGGCACACTGCACCCTGGGGGAGGCCTGAGGAAAGAGGGTGCCGTCGGGGTGGGAGGTATAGGACTAGGGGGTGGGATTCTCTCCCATGCGCTGACGTCATACAGCTTCTTACCAACTTGGAGGCCTGTCCTTTACCTCACGGCTCTCCCGAGAGGAACGGGGGACAGGAAAACCCACATTTTACTGGTGAGGGAGCGGAGAGACCCAGAGAAGGTGAGGGATTCGTCTAAGTCACAGAGCCGGAACTAGAACCCAGGTCCCTGGAGGCCCCTCAGCCCCAGCGCGGAGTGTGTGTGTGTTGGAGGTGGGGGCAAATATGGTGCCTCCCTCGGCCCCCCTTCCTTCTAGAAGGCCCTGGATTCCTCGTCCAGTGTCCTGTCCCACCAGAGAGGGAGGCCTCCGTTAAGGCTCTGTGGATTGATTTGATGTGCGTGCCCGTCCCTGGGCCGTCTGGGAGCCCTGAGCCGTCTCTGTGCCAGTGCTCCCTCCTTTGGAGACCTTGGGCTTTCCAAGGGCTACGCTTTGATTCTCCATCAGTCAGGAGACCCCTTTAGGGGTAGAGTAGGCCTTGACTTCCCCCAGCACATCAGTTTTGTTCCACAGCATTTTCTGAGCTCATATGAAAGCTGTGCTGGAGCCCAGCCTAGCCCAGAGGTGGAGTCTGGGGGCATCAGGAAAAGTTGATTCCCCAGTAGGGTCTTGAAGGAGGAACAGGAGTTACCAGGTGGAGCCCACTTTCCTCTTTCCTGAGCCCTCAGCAGTCCCTGACGCCAGATGCGGCCTCCCTACCCCTGGCAGGGCTGCCCAGCTCCTGAAGCTTCCAGAGGCTCCGGCCCCTGGACGGCTACCGCCGCCACCCACCCGTCTGAGGCCCCAGCTCCTTTCCCTCTTTCCCTCCCAGGTCTCAGTCTGCTGGGGATTCTGTTTGGGTTGGAAAGAGGAGGCGGAGGTGTTTGCGTGTCTGGCTCTTTCCTCCTTTCTCAGTCCTCCTCCCTTCCTCCCTGTTGCCTCTCAAGATGTTTCCTCTGCCAGCCTGGCTCCACTCCAGCCCCCTCCTTTCCTTGGGCAGGCAGCAGCCATCCTGCTCGTGCCTGGGGCTTCTGTGGGCTATGGTTTTCCAGAGTGTGTCCTTAATACACCCCCCACCGCCTCCAGCCATGGAGGGGTCTGCGGGGCGTGTCCTTCAGGGTGGGGGCACATTACCTCCTCTCTTCCTCCACTGTCTAAACCTCAAGTCTCCTGGATTCCAGGTGGATCTCTGGGCTCATACCTTCCCCCTCTGGGCCTTGATGTCCTGGGTAATTCATGGCCAGCAGGTCCCCTTGGCACAGAGACACATGGTGCACCTGGTATTTGTTGGCAGTATTTTTTGTGCTGTTTTGCCAAAGATCTTTACTCCAGGCCTGGGGGACATGCTTGGCTGGGGCCTGGAGTGTATAATATTCTCTATGCCTCCTGCCTTTCTAGCCCCAGCTGGGGTCCCATCACCCCCATGGGACCCTCCCTGGCCCCCTCTCTGTTTGCTCCTCCTGGAAGGGGGTTCACAGGGATGAAGCAACCCACACCCTGGCCTGATGGAGCTCAGTCTCAGCCTTGAATCCTCAGCACCTTGCACTGGGCCTGGAGCAGGGCAGCTGCTCAATAAATATCTGTGGAATGAATGGTTGGAGGAGCAGACTTGGAAGCAGAGGGTGACACGATGGACCAGTGACGTCCAACAAGGTGCTGGGAACACTTCCCAGATGAGGAAGAGCTGAACTGGAGTTCAAAGGATGGGCAGGAGTTGGACAGATAGGCAGGATGGGAAAGGCATTCAGGCAGAAGGAACAGCCCGTGCAAAGGCTGAAAACCACATGGTGTGATCTGGGAGTGTGACCAGAGCTCAGGGTATGTTTGAGGAAGTGGCCAGAGGTGAGGCTGGAGAGAAGGGGCTGGTTGTGGGAGTATTTTAGTTTCCTGGCTGCTAAAGCAAATACCATACATCGGGTTGGCTTAAAGAATGGGAATTTACTGGCTCGCGGTTTCGAGGCTAGGATAAGTCAAAAACTGGGGCATCAGCAAGGTGACACTTTCTTCCCGAAGACTGTGATGTACTGGAGCTGGCTACTGGTGTCCTTGGTCCTTGGCTTTTCCATCAGGTGGCATTGCATGTGGCAACATCTTCTCCTTTCTCTTGCAGGCTTTGCTGACTTCCACCTTCTGGCTGCTTCCCATGGCTCCTTCCATGTCCAGTTTCCTTTGCTTATAAGACTTCGGCCGTATTGGATGAAGGCTCACCCTCACTGAGTGTGGGCACACCTTAGCTAACAGCACTTTCAAAGGTCCTGTTTACAAATGGGCCCACCCCCACAGGAACTGGGGGTACATGATTTAATTCCCGGTAGGGTGGAACCTCCAGTCTGGGGTTGGGCTCCTGGATGGCTGGAATGAAACCAGCAATTAGCCCCTTAGGCTGATTCCAGGTCTTTTTGATGCCCTGGGAGGGTAGGCAGTGTGCAGGGGGTAGGATACTGGAGCTCGCCAGGGCTTGGGGCTGTGCGAATCCTTCTGGAGGTTTCTGGCTCTGCTGCCCTGGGCTAAGAGGTCGTGGGATTAGAACTTGCCAGGCCCGGCCGAGGTCGAAGCAGGCTTTGTGACGGTGTGTAGGACAAAACCAAGTGCAAATTTGGTCTCCATAATTTCGTGGCTGAGTAACCCTGGGCAAATTGTTGACCCCTTTGTGCTGCAGTTTCCTCTAAAATAAGGATAAGAGACGCTGTCTCACAAGATTGTTATGGAAATTAAGCAAGGCAACTTGTGTCAAGTTTTCCTTTTTCCTCTGCTGCTTCTCCCCTTCCTCTCCCACCCCCTTTCCTCCTTAGAGGGGTTGGCCCTTTAGACTGAAGCCCAAGTACGATTTGAAGGACACTGGGCAGCCTCCAACCAGACAACCCACCCCCAAATCTCTCCTTCTAGAAGGCCCTGGATTCTGAATCCCCCAGTTAAATCATCATTCCTTAGGATAGTGGTTCTCAGGTTCTCGAGACTAGTAGCTTCGGTGTCACCTGCTGGCAGTTAGAAATACATATTTCCAGACCCACTTCACACCTATAGGATAGGAAACTCTAAGGATGGGGCCCAGCAGTCTGGATTTTAGCAAGTCCTCAGGTGATCCTTCAGTGTGAGAACCACTGCTTTAGAGAGCATTGCCCTTCCAAAACAAAGGGCATCTTGGTGAGAGGACCCTGGCTCTGGGCCAGGAGTCATTTTGTATGGGTGCTGGCAGGGCTGCCTTCCCGGGTGAGTGACCCACGCAGTCACCCAGGGCCCTGAGCTCAGAAGGACCTCACACTTGGTTTAATGTTCTCCTGTCGCCATCTGGAAATCAGAACAAGGGACCCTGTGTTTTCATGCTGTACTGGGCCCTGCAAATTATGTAGCCAGTCCTGGGTGCTGGTCCCAGCTGTGTTCCAGTTAGCTGGGTGGCCTCGGGCGAGTCCTCCCCCCACCCCCCACAAGCCTCACTGTCCTCCCTGTATGCGATGATAACCCCCACCCTCACAGAGTAACGGCAGGTGCAGATTGAGTGACGTGCTGAGGCTGGGTGCCTGCACCCACACACCCTGGGGATACGACAGTGACCACTCAGATAGTAGTCTGGAGCTTGTGGTCTGGAGCAGGGAGACCCACAAGAGAGAGGCCTGTGACAGGTGCTCTGGAGGAGGCGTGGGGTGCAGGAGAGGGTCTCATGGGATCTGACCTAGCTGGATGTCAAGCAGGGCTTTCCAGGGAGGTGCCAAAGGAGCAGGACTCTGAGAAAGGAGGAGAGGCCAAACTGGCATGGGGGTGGGGTGGGGGCACACTGTCCAGGAGGAGGGAACAGCATTATTAGGTATTATTTTCAGTTATTAATAACAGCTCTCCAGGCAGGCTGTGGTAAGTGAGAGGGCCTGGGAGGGAGGATGGCTGGGTCAGGGGGCTGCCTCGGGGGTGGCGGTGACCTCATGCCCCTGGTCTGAGCTCACCCTCAAAAAGACCCCAGACTGCAACATTTCATCATAGGAATGGGGCCCCTACCCAAAGGAGTCCAGAGCAGTAAGCTATTTACCCCCTCCTGACACCCCAGCCTCCTCTTTAGCAAAATGGGAACAGTAATCCTGCCTCGCTGGCTGTTGTGAGGTTGGAGGGAGATGGTGGCATAGATGCCCCAGGACTGTATCTGGGCTGCTGGAAGTGCTTGGTGTATAGTTAATTCCTTCTTTCCCCTCTGTGGATTTGGAAGTGAGGACCCAGTGGGGGACCCCAGGCTTGGGGGTGTCCTGGCCCCTTTCTTTAAATGTAAGGGACATGAGGTTGAGAATCCCTTTCCTAGAGAAGATCAGGCAGGCTAAATGACTTGGTAGCTTTTGGGGGTCAGAAGCGGTGCCTCCTGAGACAGCTGAGCCCCCACCTCTCTGGGCATCTTCCACTGGGCATCCAGCCTGGGGGGCTGGCCCATGGGGGGTTAAATTAAACCCACCCAGCTACAGGTCACAGCGAGGGGGTGAGCTCCTCTCTGGCAGTGTGGGGTGGTGGAAACAGCACTGTGGGCATCGAGGCCCAGGCCTGGCTCTGAATGGGAAGAGCGACTTTCATTAATCAAGGGCTTTCCGTATGCCAGGCACTGCACCATGTGCTTCACGTGCATTAATCAAGAAGCTATTATTAGGTATTGGGGAGCTATTACTATTCCCATTTTAGAGATGAGGATCAGAGATGTGGTCCTTGACCAAGGTCACCCAGATCTCAAAACCTTAACCGCTGCCCTGAATTGACTCCTATAGTGACACACTGTGGAGCCTGGGGCAAGTCTTGCCATTCTCTAGGCTCCCCTGTCCCCGTGCATGCCCTGATGGTGGGACTTGCTGTTCCATGAGGTCCCCTCAGCTCCAGTGTCCTGGGGTCTGTGTTTCCGGGAGGACCCATCTCCACCAAGGCTTGGGCCGCCCACACCCTGTCCCATCCAGGCTGCTGGTGCCTTTACTAAGAAATGACCAGCTTACTTGGGCCCTCTTAGCTCATACCTCCCAGGCCTCCTACCATCTATGGCAGCCCCCAGGCCCCTGATCCCTCTCTCTTAACCCCTAGGGAGAATGGGGTGACCAGGGCCTGTGATTTCTCCACCATGTGTGCATGTGGCCCAGGGCTGGCTTCAAAGGAGTTTGGTGGCTGCAAGGAACTGACCAAGGACAAAGGGGCTGGGGATATTGGGGGGCAGGGGAGTGTGGTGGGAGGGAGGCTGCAGGGGCCCTGCTGGGTTTGTGGGGTGCTTTAAGAGGTTTTAGGCAGAGGAAGGACTTGGTCAGGTTTGTACCTAGAATGACTGAGCAAATGCCTGTCACAGCTAACACAGTGTTAGGTACATAGAAAGCATCCGATAAACGTTAGTATTGGTGGGTGTTTCGGTCTGCCAGAGCTGACGAAATGCAATATACCAGAAATGGACTGGCTTTTAACAATGCAGATTTACTAGCTTACAAAATTACCATTCTAAGGCCATGAAAATGTCCCAATTAGGGCATCAACAGGACTATACCTTGTCTGAAGACCAGTTACCGGTGAGCTTGGGCTCCTCTGTCAGATAGCAAGGCACCTGGCCACGTCTCGTGCTCCTTCTCTCCTGGGTTTTGTAGCTTCAGCTTCTGGCTTCTCTGTCCGTGGCTTTTTCTCTAAACATCTCTGGGTGTCTCTCTGTGAGTTTCTCTTAATTTCATCTCTTAGTCTGTGTGTGTGTTTTATTCTTTTATAAAGGACTCCAGTAAGAGAATTAAGACCACACCTGGGGCAGGCCTCAACTGGAACAACCTAATCAAAAGGCCCCACCTGCAATAGGTCTGTATCCACAGGAATGGATTAAAAGAAAATGATCCTTTCTGGAGAGCATAGAGCCTTAAACTACCATACTGGGTGTGATGCCTTTTATCACATCAATCAATATTGATACCCACATTCCACTACTTACTAGCTGTGAGCACTTCTGGGGACTGGTTTTCCTCACCACTAACATGGGAACAAGGGTGATGAGCCCTCCTCCCAGGGATTTTTGCCAGGATCAAAAAGAGATAATGGATTGATATCATCTAATCTGAGTTAATCCTGCAAATGCAGGCCTAGGTCTCCCAGCCACGCAGCCGGCGCTCTTCCTCTAGCCTACTCCCCTCCCCGCTTCCTGGTTTGAGGCGGGGCAGGACTCAGACAGGGGTTCTGGAAGGGCCCGGCTGGATAACAACTCATGGCAGGCGTAGAGCTTTATCTTCCCCAGAACCCTTCCCTGCTTCAACCTGAGCCTGCAGGATCAGACCCTGCTTCCTTGTCCGACTCTCCACAGACCCTCCCTGGCCTTAGAGCCTGGCTGAGGGGCTCCAGGCTCAAGAGCCCGTGGGGGCTCCCATCAGCCAGCGTGGTGTGGAGAGCAGCACGTAGGACCTGGGAAGTCGTGTACCTTCTCCGAGCCTGTTTCCTCATCTGCAATTTGGAAATGGAGATACCTACTGTGTTGGTCTCCTATGACTGCTGTAACAAATTACCACAGACTCAGTGACTTAAAACAACAGACATTTATTCTTGTGCAGTTCTGCAGGTCAGAAGTCCTGAATTGGCTTGGCAGGGTGGTGTTCCTCCTGGAATCTCTAGGGGAGGGTCTCTTTCCTTGCCTTTTCCAGGGGCTGGAGGCCTCCTGCATTCCTTGGCTCATGCCCCCATCCTATGTTTTCAAAGCCAGCAGTGTAGTATCTTCCAATCGCTCTCTCACTAATTCTGTTGTCCTGTCACCTTTTCTCTCTCTGACCCTCCTCTCTCCCGCTTGTAAGAATTCTTGGGATCACATAGGGTCCACCCACATAATCCAGGACAATTTCCCAGCTCAAAAGTCCTAATTTAGTCAGACCTGCAGAGTTCCTTTTGCCATATAATGTAACCTAGTCACAAGTTCCGGGGATTAGGGCATGGATGTCTTTGGGGACCACCCTTCGGCTGCCACTTCTACCTTGTACAGTAGGAATGAGATAAGAAATATAAAAGACTTGACACAGTGCCTGGGACAGGGTTGTCAGTGTCTCAATACACCCAATTTCTCTCCTCTCAGGGCCTGTCTCTCCCCGGCTGTAAACTGAGGCTCCTTCCAGCTCCAGCAGGCCCATCCCACCTCACCTAGAGGGAGTAGTCTTGACAGGCAGACGGTGCCCTTGGCCTGGCCTGGGGGGTCACAGGAAGCAGTAGCCTTGGTCCTGCCCCCAGGATGTCCCATGGCCCTGGGGAAAGCCGCCCTTCTCCTTCTCCCTCCCCGGGGCAGGCCTCCCCGCAGGTCCTGGCCCGGCCATGCGTTTCCATCATTCCCAGGGATAGCTGATGGGAAAGACTGAGCTCACTGCTCCCTGGAGGGGTGGGGAGGGGGCGGGCGGGCGGTGGAGGGAGGAGGGGGAGGGGAGGCTGGCGCAGCCACTGAGAGGCCAGGAGAGGATATTTACAGAGGGAGAGGTCGAGATTATCAGCGCTCTGGAGTGGGGAGAGGGTGGGGCAGGGCATCCGAGCTGGGCCTGGGAGAACCATCAGCACTTCCCTAATCTCTTTGGCCCTAGCCCAGCTGCCCTGTTCCTCTGCTGCCACCCTCACTCGCTGGCCCGTCTTTGAGGCCCTGGGGGTCGCAGGACTGTGTATGTACACTGGGGCGGGGGTCACAGGCCTGCAGGGGTGGAAATGGGAGGTTGCTGCTGGACAGAAAACCAGAGATAACCCCCTGGCTCCAAGGGACAGGGCTGTCTCTGCCAGGGTCCATACCCCCTGCTCCCTCTGATGTGCCCTTAAGCTCGTCATCTGCCTTCAGTGGACCTCACTTATCTGCTGAGGGGGTAATAACACCATTCTGGGATTTGAGAGAATCAACTGAGACAGTGATTTTGAGATGATTTTGAAATGTACACCCAGCTCTATGAGGATGTGTAATTCCATGCTTATGCACAGCACTTTGATGTTCTCTCTTCCACACCTTGCTAAACTGGCAAAGTCTTTACCTTCCTTCAAGTCCCGGCTCAGATGTCATCTGTTGTCCATAACTTTCTCCATCCCAGGCAGAACCAAGCACCCTTCCCCAGAGTTACTGTGACCCTCTTTCTAACCCTCCCTCGGGGTGCCTTCTATAGGGCAGTTTCTGGTTGCTTGTCTGTCTTCCCCAACATATGTGGGCAGTGGATTCATTCCCTTCCCAGAGTCACTGTGGTTGGCAGTGGCCTTGGGGGAGCTGACCTCCTGGGGGTGGGGTTGGGCCTGACCAGGGTCACCACATGGCAGTCCAGCCCTTAGAACTGAGCAGACCCCATGACAAACTCCCATCAGTCAGACTCACAAGAGACAGATGTAAGAGCAGGTGGCCTCATCTGAGTACAACAGTCCCTCCCTTTCCATGACATGAGTGCTCGTTCCCACTGGCCAGAGCCCCTCTGACCATCAGGACCCCAAGGGAGCCATGTCAGGCATGACGTCTCCTGAAGAGGGTGAAATCTGAGTCAAGGGAGGGGAGAGTCTTGAGGGAGAGGTTGTCCAGGCTTTAAGGAAGAGTATTCCACAGGCTCGTGCACCATACTCTATGCTCCCCCTGGAGACCTGTGTCCCACTGCCTGGGGCCCACAGGTACACAGAGTGCCAAATGAATATTGGGAGACAGTGTGGCATGGTGGTCAGGAGCTCCACCACCACCTGCCCATGTGACCTTGTGTGTGATTATTTAAGTCTCTTTTCCCCACTAGATTATAAGCCCCATGGAGGCAGGGCCCTGAGAGGCTTGTTTGTCATGGTGTTCCCCAGTGCCTGTCAGTGCACGGATCCTACCATATGTCAAACTTGGATTATGTGCCAGGCCTCTGCAGACATCAGCTCATTCATTCCCCTCAACACCCTGGAGGTAGGTACTGTTATCCCATCATCCAGGTGAGGACAATGAAGTGTGCTGAGGTGTGGTGCCGGGTCCAAATGACACAGCCAATAAGTGCCACGGCCAAGACCAGCTTGGGTCCCTGGTGGCTCTTCCCCACACCCATCACTGCTTGCATGGCCCTTCTTGGGGTTGGAGTAAGCTTGCCTGAGTATCTCAGTTGGAACAAGCAGAGCTGACTCTGGAGTTCTCATTCCAGACAGATTGGTGGCTGAAGAGGGCCCAGCACTGTTCCTCACAACCCCCCTTGAACAGTGGGAGGGACTTGGCTTAAGGAGCAGTTGGAGGGATTGGGGTGGGCTTGGGGTGCTTATTACCAAGTCCCAGGGTGTGGTTGGGGGAAGGGTGGGAGATGGGTACAGCTGCTCTTGGCTGGCTTTGCCATGCCTGCCTCATCTGCAAAGCCTGTATGTTCTTGGAAGTAATGGGAGTGCATTTCTAAAAATGCTCGATAATTCAGCCTTGTCCTAATAACAGGCCTTTGTCTCTGCCCAGCACTGTGGTCTCCCCTATTGTTTCCTCTCAGCTTCTCAGGCCCCTATGACATAGCATGGTGCTCCCTGACAGCTGGCGAGCTGCCCAAGGCCACCAGCAAGTCTGGTTATTGTGGTGGTGATGGATTGGTGGTGTCACCATTCATGGAGCCTATATGCCAGGGCCTCCTTCAACCCTCGACACGGCTGACGTGCAGGACAATGAGGCAACAGGGCTGCCTAACCCCAGGCCTTGCCCTGAACTACCTTATGCTGTACTTTCTCCCGTGTCAAGCACAGCCCCTGCCCTGGAGGAGCTCTCATCCTAGGGGGGCAAACACTCACCTGGATCATGCCCACCAAGGAAGGTGGTGCAGGGGAAGCTCCCAAGGAGACAGTGTTGGAGCAGGGTGCTGGGTACACAGCGGTCTCAGTAAACCTGAGCTCACTCCCTCCAGGGTTCTCTTCCATTGCAGGCCAGCTCACCAGGCCCCATGGTGCTCACCGCACCCTTTGCTGGACCTCTGACCTCCCGTGTCACCCTCTGAGAGCACAAGTTGCAATGAGGTGCAGGGGAAGGAGCAGGGCTTTGGGGACGGACAGACTGGCATTGCCACCTAGGAGCTGGGTAACTGTGGGCTTTTCACGTCACCTCTCTGGGCCCCAGTTCCCACTCTTGTAAAACGGGGCTAATGCCTTTTTTCCTTTGGGTTGTCCTGAAGATTAAACATGATAAATATGTAAGGTACTTAGCATTTAATAAACAAATGGGGAATTTAAAAATCATTATGCTTTTTTCTTTTTGATTGTTTTTTTTTTAATTTTCATGAAACTATTTAGTCCAAGTTTTCAAAAGAAGGATAATTATGATATTAAGATGACAGATAAACATGTGTTTTGCATTTTAATATTACTCTTTTGTAGAGTCCCTCACATCCTAAAATATACCACAGTATATCCAATAATTAACATATTTGACTTGGAACACATTTAGGATAAACAGTCTCTCTCAAAGGTACCTAATTCTTTTAAAATTCAGAAGCATTGTTTATAAGGTTTTTGCTTCTTGATTTATCAGGCAGAAGGTTTGAGCTGCTCACATTTCTTACTTCCTGCTCTGACTTTGGGCAAATTTCTTAACCTATTTGTGTCTCAGTTTCCTCATATGTAAAGTGGGGATGATAAGAGTGTCTACCTTATAGGATTCTTTGGAGGATTAATTGAGTTAATATAGTGTTTAGAATAGTACCTGGCTTGTAGTAAGCATTCAATAAATGTTAGTTGTATTATTATTTATTAATTTAAAAATATACCCAGATTAAACTACCCAAATCCTGTCAAATTGCTTTTCATTCATTCGTTCAGCTAACCTTTACCGAGGGCCAGCCCTGGGCTTGTTTGGGCCTTGGTCTTGGGGCCTCATTTCAAAGGCTGGCTCAGCTGCTCCCTCCCTCTAGTAAGTGGCCTGGGCTCCCGGGCCTCAGTTCTGCTTCTGACTCCTAGTTCCCAGGGCCCTAGGTGAGGCTGAGCTCATAAAAATTGTCAACAAAGCACTTTGTGGATCGATGCTAACTAATAGCAGCTCCCTGGAGCTGGCACATGCAGGCGAGAAGATTGAGGAAGCTGCTTGCACCCGGCTCAGGGCTGGGCACCCAGCGGAGGCCAAAGCTGCCCTTGAGGCAGGACCTAGGAAGGACCCTGCTGCCCCCTCTCCCTGATGCCTCCTGGCCTGACAGAGATTTGGAGATGGGTGGAGGGGGTGGAAGGCAGGAGGAGGCTATTAGTGGCTATGGAAGGAAGAGCTTTGCCCAGTTAGTCCCAGGGCCAGGAGTAGAAACCCATCCAGGGTGTGCATTTTGTCATATCCAGGCCAGAGCTGGGCGATGGCCTGTCCCGGGCATCGTCTCATCAGGGATCCTCCGGCTGCTCCCGTCACCGTGTCTCAGGATGTCTGCGGCCACGGCAGGGACAGGTGGTCACTGGCTCTGCACAGACACACGGCCGTCTTATGTACGGTGCGGCAGCTTCGGTGCAGTTGAGAGTGTGAGGGAGATGTTGTCATGGTACCCCTTGCCAAGGGGGATGTAGGCACGCGTCCCCCATTCTGCTCCAGAGGAAAGCTCTGCCCTGAGTCTTAGATGGAGCCGAAATCTGTCTGGGACCACTGTGGGGGTGGCAGGTAGAGACTGTGCCCTCCAGGGGCTTCTGGTCTGACAGGGGAGAGAAGCCCTGCCTGAGGGAGAGAGGAGGGAAGGAACGTGGAACCTTGTCTCTGGGACCCTCTATCTAACGGAGGTGACACAGCCCTCTTGTCTGAGGGAGGCGTGACCTTTGTCCTGGAGGAGCCTCCTGTCTGATGGAGGAGTCGTAGTCATGGCTACTTCCCTCAGAAAGACCCCTGTTTGATAGAGGAGACATGTTGTCTGCTCTCAGGGAGGCCCCTGATGGGGGAGGCTCAGTTTGTCCTCTCACCTGAGAGGTCTCATTTGATGGCCTTTGGCTTTGGGGACCTCCTCCCCTCACCCCACCTGGTTCATGGAGAGCCCAGAAGTAGCCCAAGAGAGCTGGTTTGAGTTACAGACTTGGCTGCTGAGGGGCTTGGGGAGGGGAAAGGAGGGACTGTAGAGGGGACCCTGTAGCAAGTGAGGGTGACCTGGAAGGCTTCCTGGAGGAGGTGCCTTTATGGGACACTCTCATGGACAGGAGGGGCCTGGCTGTGACCAGTATCCGCTGGGCATTAAAGGGTGGAGACTGTGAAGGGGTCATGGAAGTGGAGGGGTTGCTCAGTGAGCCCTGCCTCAGTGCCGGCCACACCGCTGGGGCGGAGAGGGATCCAGGAGACCCTCACTGTCCGCTGTCCTTGTACAGGCCGAGGGCTGCCAGCGCAAAGACATCCGCCAGCCGAGGCCCGAGAAGCCCGGAGGAGGAGAGGAAACAGGACGCGTATCAGGAACGCCTTTTCCTTTTCTTTGTAACTAACCCCCTCACTCGGGGCTGGGGCGAGCTGATCCCGCAGGGCCTGCCCTGTCCTGACTGCGGCTGCCTGGGGCTCCCAGCCCTGGGTCTCACGAGGGTCTCCTGCCACCCACCCCGCCCCTCATTCCCCAGCCTTGGCCGCTGCTCCTTAAGTTTGCTGAAACTCCCGGCTCATCTGTGAAATGGGGTAAGACTCCCCATCTGCCTCACGGGGAGAGTTGTTTTTTTTTTTTGTTTGTATTTTGTTTTTTAAAAGGGGATTTACATCATTTATTCATTCATCCATCAGTTGTATGTTGAGCACTTCCTGTGTGTGGCAGGGGCAGAGAGCCATGGAGGAACAGGTGTGGAGGAGGAAGTTCGCTTGGGATCTGACACCTGGGGAGCTGGGGCATGGAGTAGAGATGCCCCAACGCTGGTGGTCTCGTGGGTCACAGAGGGTCAGGCTAGAGATGGAGGGTTGGACTCATCAGCGTTCGGTGGCAGCTGAAGCGGTCGGGTGGCTGGAGTCACCCAGGGAGCTGCTTGTCATGGGCTCTGGGAGGGGGCGGAGGCCAGGCCCTGGAGGACACGGCCAGCTGGGCTCAGCTCGGGAGCCTACAGAGAGCTGGGCGCAGGGCAGGGATGGGGGGCTCCAGTGGCCAAGGAGAGTGGGCACAGAAATGGGGTCCCTGGATTTGGTGCTCCTTGGGGGATACTGAAAACTTTGCCTTGGTGGGCTGGAGGTGGAGGGCTGTGTGGGGCGTGTGGACCCGAGAGGAGAAGGAGGGAGTAAAAGCGCTCAGATGTCAAAGAATGTGGCCAATCAGATTAGTATTTTTTTGTTTATTTTTTTCATTATTCAATTTAGTACTCCGCTGCCTAGAGGGCAACTATGGAGATGCATGTGGTGTGTGTGTATATGGGTGCATGGTGCGAATGTGGTGTGTGAGGTGTGTGAGGTATACAAGGTGTGTGTGGGTGAATATGTGGTATGTGTATGATGTGTGTGTGTTGTATGTAGTGTGAGCATGCGGATGTGGGGGTGTGTCTGTGTGGTGTCTCCGTGTGTATGGGTGGTGTATGTGATAGCTGTGGGTATGTATGTATATTGAGTGTGGTGTCTGTGTGGTGGGTGGTGTACCTGTGATATGTGGTGTGTGCATGCATGTATCTGGGTATGCATGTCTGGGATATGCATGTGTGTGCACGTGGTATGTATATGCTGTGTAAGGTGTTTGTGGTATATGAGTATGTGGCTAATGTGTGTGCTGTGTGTGTGTGCATCTGAATTGTTTGTGGTGTGAGCCTGGGAGTGTGTCTGTGTGGTTTGTCTGCTATCTCTGTGTATACGCATGGTATGTGTGGTTGTGTGTGTGGTGTGTGGTTCTGTGGATGTGCTATAGGTCGTGTGCATGTGTTGCATGTGTGTGCATAGAGTTTGTGCATGTGGCCGCAGTCAGGTTCTTCTTCTGCTGTAGAGCTTGTCAGTGCTGAGGCATCTGCGTGGGCTGGAAACTGGAAGGATCCTCCAGGCTCCTGAATTCCTGTTCTCTACTTAGGATTGCACCCAGTGGCATAACCCGCTGCTAAATGTTTAACAGCAGGTCTTCCAGGGAAAAAAGTGGGGCAGGGGTTGTAGAGCTTGCCGATTTCTGCGGTGTAAACTCTCGCACCACGGATTTCACGCCACCTACGTGATGTCAGTGAACATGGAGTTGGGAAGAGATACCCAGCAGGACACCACTTTATGGTATTCCCGCCATACAGATGCAGTCGCATAAGTAACCTCAAGAGCAAAAGAGCAAACGGTAGTGAGATAATTAGTAAGCAATGAGTTTTGACTATGTGTTCCTCTTGATTTTAATAGAATCTGTTTAGTGTAAGTTTGTATCGGGATTAACCTCAGCATTGCTAACATTTTGGGCTGGGTAATTCTGTCGTGGGGATGTCCTGTGCGCTGTGTCAGCTGCACGCCTGGCCGCTACCCACCAGATGCCGGTGGCACCCCCTCCCCCAGTTGTGACAACCATAGATGTCTCCGGGGGACAGATTCACGCCTGGTTGAGTACTGCTGGTGATGGTGTGTTTAACAGCCTGCTCAGGAAACAGGTTTAACAACCTGCTCATTTCTGAAAACTTGAGGATCGGCTATTATGAGCCTCCAGCACACCAAGGGCACCATATCTGGCTAAATATATGGTTTATATATATTAAGATAAATATATATAAACCATATGTATTTTCTCCCCCAAATTCTTTCTCAGGAAAGTGACACCACCTTAGGCCTTAGCTCTCTGTCCATCAGGGCCCCTCGCTCAGAGGGCTCTCTTAGCAACCTGGCTTTGATCCATGGAGTAGTCCACGCAAAGCTCAGAGATGCACCACCATACCGGGTCTGTTCTGATATTTTATGAAACATGAGAATGAGAAAAAAGTAATGTTTCTGGATTAGTATCTTATTTTAACATAATGTGCTATTCTATATCCTTTAAAGTTCATACATTCAAATTGGTAAAAACAGACAATCAAAAAACAACTTTAACTAAGACACGGACTAGAAAATAACGGTCAGTTCTGTGCCTGGGGCCGCTGCGTCTCTACCGGGCTCCTGATGAGGCCGAGCAGGTCCGCATTTCAGCCTGGTGGCGAGGCCGCCCGCCTTCCTCCTGGCTGGGCCCAGGTCCCATTTTTTCCCAGCTTTGAGCTTGGGGCGTGGCTCTCATTTGTTCGTTCATTCATTCGAAATATTTATTAAGCACTACTGTGTACCGAGGTGAATAAATGACTGAAGGATGCAGTCCTGCTCTCTAGAGGTTGTCATTCGTTTCAGTTCCAAGGGTGTGGGGGCGACGTGCAGGCCCCTGTGGAGGCTGGGGGCAGTGGGGCAGGACGGGGGGAAATGTGACAGCAGGCGCTGGGTGCCGCTCTGTGCCCAGAGCTGAGCCGGGCACATCATACATGCCGCCTCATTTCACACCCCCACCCCATGCTTTTCAGGGAGGCTTTTTATTTGTGTAGTATCTGTCTTCCCACTCCAGAGGGTACATGTCCTGAGGCTTGTATCTCCTGGAAGCAAAACAGTGCCAGGCCCAGAGTTTTGGAAAATAAATGAAAGCACAAAGGATGAGAAGGAAAGATGGAGGGGTGGAAAGAAGGAAGGAAGGGAGGGTGGGGGAATAAGTAAAGCCCCAAGATGGGGCCAGGGTAAGAGCGCTTTAAGCTGCAGTAGTCAGGGAAGGCTCCTTGGAGGAGGTGGCATTGGGAAGGATCACAATAGGAGAACTGATGGGAAGGGTAGTCCAAAAAGGGAATAGCAGCATATATCTCTGGAAATTTTTGGGATGTGGGGCTCTGAACTGGGAGAGGACATCATAAACTGTTGTTTCCATCTGAGACAGGGAGGAAGACAGACAACTAAAAAAACTTCTCTCTCTCCAGCATGGGAAACATGACCATCTCTTCCCACTCCCAAGGCCTAGAACTGTCCTCTGGAGACAAGGGGAGGGGGTGTTATGGGGCAGAGAGCTGACCAGGGTAATGATGATAATAATAATTATAATATCAACAACCTCGACTTCCCCTTGTTGAATCCCTACAGTCTTTTATCTATATATCCCCAGCCTACAGGGTGAATATCGCCTCTATTTTCCAGACCAGGGAAACTGAGCCTCACAGAGGATGCAAAATTCCCCCAAGGCCACAGAGGACTCGGGCTGGGCCCTGCTCTTCCCTCTGCCGGCAGCCTTCCCCTGCCTGTGGTCGGGAGGAGGGGAGAGCCATCAGGTGTGGCCTGTGGACTGTTTGGGATCCAGCTGCCAGCCCACTCAATGACATTTTTATTTACCTCTGATTTTCAGATCTCCAGTTTCATGGGTCACCAGAGATGGTCCAAGCGCCTTTAAGAGACCGTCCCTCTGTCCAGGGCCACCTGGTGGCTCCCCTCCTTTCTTGCTCCTCACCCCCTGAAAATCCTCACAAATAGGGATCAGGGCCAGGAAAACAAACACGTAGATGTGGGCAGGAAGCTGGAGGAATTGCTGTCTGCCTTGAAGCCTCTGGGAAGCCCAGAGCCCAGGAGCCCGACTCCGCCAGCCACCCCCCGGCCACCGTGCCGAGGCCCCAGGGAGTGTGGTGGGGCTGTGGGCAGGGGTACAGTGGGAGGCGGGAGCTCTGGAGCCTGGGGTGCTCACTCTGGGCTCACCAGCTGAGTGCTCTGAGCCCGAGGTTCCGGGCTCTGATGCCAGCCTCTTCTCTCACTTGGGGTTTGATTTCTCCATCTGGGCAATGAGGGAGGGGGTGCTGAGGCTCCTTCTGTCTCCCTAAATCTGTGCAATGGGGGTGACATTTCTTGTCTCCCTGCCTCCACACCTCCCTCCTGGGCTGTCCTGAGAACCAGCTGCACTCGTGGCGGTGAACAGGCGGGCAGTGTTCTGACCCGGGGAGGGTTGTTTAATTCTGGCAGAGCAGACAAGCCTGTACACAAATAACTCTGCTACTGGGGAGAACGTGATAAGGGCCCTAGAAACCTCTTTGCTGCCACAGCCACCTGCTCCTCACGCCTCCCTGCTCCCTGATGGCTGTTCTCACACCCAGGAAAGTGGGTCAGAATGTAGGGCGGCTGCACCTGACAGTTAACTCCCCCTTGCACAGTGCCCAGCCCCACCCCCCTGAGCCACGGCTGCTGGGAAAAGTTACGCGGTTGGGGCCCTGGTCGGTCATTCCTCCTCCCCCCAAATGCCCGTGGCTCACATTGCCTTCTGGATACAGTCCAAGTCCCTTAGCCTGGCCTTTGAGGCCCATCACCACCTCCTTGATGGGCCCGGCACAGAGGCACTGACTGCATGAGGAGTGAGGGGCCATTCTCCCTCCAGCCTCGCCACCTGGGGCTCCTCCCAGGCATCAGGACGCACTGCAGCCTGTCATCTCCCAAGCACCTGTGGACTCAGTCGCCCCCTCCAGGCCTCCTCCTGCAATGCTGTCACCTCTGGGTATTCTCCAGGGTCCTTCTCATTTGCTACTGCCTCCCTTGAAGCCTTTCCCCATTCCCCAGTCAGAGCCACACAATCCCATCTCTTCCAGGCAGTATTGTGAGTGGTTAAAACATGGTCTCTGGGGCCAGATGACTTGGGTTCCAATATCTTGCTTTCCTCTTTAATGGCTGTGCTACCTTGGACAAGTTAATTAACCTCTCTGTGTCTCAGTTTCCTCTTCTGTGGAATGGGGATGGCAGTAGTACCTCCTTGTAGGGTTCTTGGAGGAGGAGATGAGTTAATACCTGTGACACACTTAGAGCAGTAGCCGGAACTTGGTTTCTGTCCTGGATGAGTTTTCTGATGTTGATTGCAGATTGAGTAATGACTGAAAGTCTTCCCACATTCACTGCATTTGTAACATTCTTCTTTAACGTGGCTTTTCTGCCACTCACAAAGGAATGAATTGTTACCCGGGCGCTCTCAATTCCCTGATAGTGAATTTGCATTCACAGAGAGCCTCTCCAGAATCAGTTTTCTGGTGTTGAATAACACATGTGCTTTGTTGAAATGATTTTTCACAGGTATTCCATTGATTGGGCTTCTCTCCTGTATGTGTTTTCTGATACTGTGTGATGTTGGGCAAGTTATTTAGAGCCTCTGAGTCTCAGGTTTCTCCTCTTAAATATTGCATATATACATATATATATATATATAAATAATATAAAAATCATATAACAGCATATGTGATGTGCTTAGCACAGTGCATGGCTCATGGGGAGAACTGGATGCACAGTGGCCATTGTCCTTGGTGGGTTTGTCTAACTTGACTATATCGTGGTCTTGTGGTCAGCAGGGACCATGAGTTGTTCATTTTAGTGCCCCCAGAGTGGGGCACTAGTGGGGGCCGTGTAACTGTTTGGTGGGTAAGTGAGTGAATAAATGGGGTAGCTGTTGGCCAAAGCTGAGCAGAGCTCATTTTGGTGTATCAGTTGCAGGCCGGGCTCAGCCTGATGGTGGCTGGGACTCTGCCCCTGTTAGCCTTTTCTAATCCCTATGACTATTGGTTGTTTTTTTTTTTAAATTCAATTTTATTGAGATATATTCACATACCATACATACCATGCAGTCATACAAAGCGTACATTCAATTGTTCACAGTACTATTATGTATAGTTGTGCATTCATCACCAAAATTAATTTTTGAACATTTTCATTACCACACACACAAAAGTAATAAGATTAAAAATTAAAGTGAAAAAGAACAATTAAAGTAAAAAAGAACACTGGGCCCCTTTTTTTTTTTTTTTTGCCCCCATTTTTCTACTCATCCATCCATACTCTGGACAAAGGGGAATGTGGTCCATAGGTCTTTCCCAATCACATTGTCACCCTTCATAAGCTACATTTTTATACAATTGTCTTCAAGATTCAAGGGTTCTGGGTTGTAGATGGATAGTTTCAGATATTTGCTGCTAGCTATTCCAATTCATTAGAACCTAAAAAGTGTTGTCTATGTTGTGCATAAGAGTGCCCACCAGAGTGACCTCTCGGCTCCTTTTGGAATCTCTCTGCCACTGAAGCTTATTTCATTTCATTTCACATCCCCCTTTTGGTCAAGAAGATGTTCTCCATCCCTCAATGCCGGATCTAGATTCATGACTACTGGTTTTGACAATGAAGAGAAGTATAGATAGAAGACTAAATCCCTGGAGTCCACTCACCCACAAAAAAACAATCATCCCCACCATCTTTTTAAACTTCATCCTCACTCATAACTACATCTCTTAGATTATTCATTCAACAATATTCAACTGGTATTTATGTATTGAGCACCTACTGTGTGCCATGGGCCAGGCTTATACTGGGGGAAGTCAGGGAAGGCTTCCTGGAGGAAGAGAGAGGAGTGTAAGATGCAGCACAGCAGTTACAACAGCTGACACAGCAGGCCTGGGGAGGGAGCTCAGTAATCACAAAGATATGGACTCTGGATTGTAAAATCACAGAGGCAAAGATTCTTACATCAAAGGATCCAGAGTCTTAGGATCCAAATATTTTCCAAATTATTTTTTTTCCAAATTCTCTGTTCACCAAGTCTTGAGTCAAATCTTGTTAGGAAAGTGCCAGAATCTTTGTAAAGTAATTTATGCTCATTGTACAACATGGAAAAACAAGAGGTATCAAGAAGTGTGTCGGGGGGGTCATCCTTAACATCTGTTAATATTTAGGCACATTTCCTTTGCTTTCATTCCTTCATTTTTAAAAATTTTATTTCATTTTTTTAGAATTGGAGAATTTTTTCTTACTAATGACTTGTTCTTCTCAGAAGAGGGTTAAAATTTTTACTTTTGGAATGTAGCACACTTTGAATCAAAAAAGAGATCAGTTTTATTTTTTTAATTGAGACATAATTCACATACCATAATACTCAACTTTTGATTGTACAATCAAGTGGTTTTAGTATAGTCACAAAGTTGTACAACTATCACTGCTATGTAATTCCAGAACATTACATCACCTCCAAAAGAAACCCTGTACCCATTAGCAGTCACTCCCCAGTTCCCCCTGCCACCAGCCCCTGTCTCTATGGATTTGCCTGTTCTGGACATTTCAGATAAATGGAATCATACAATATTTGTCCTTTTGCATGTGGCTTCTTTAACTTAGCATAATGTCTACAAGATTCATCCATGTGGTAACATGAATTTTCTCTATATCCTCACCAGCACTTATTGATTCTAGCCATCCTAGTGGCTGTGAAGTAGCTTGTCATTGTTTTGATTTGCATTTCCCTGACTAATGATGTTGAGCATCTTTTCATGTAGTTATTGGCCATTTGTATGTATATCTTTGGAGAAATGTCTATTCAAATCCATTGCCCATTTCTCAGTTGGGTTATTTGTCTTTTGTTGTTGGATTGTAATAGATCTTTATATATGCTGAATACTGGATCCTTATCAGATACATGATTTGAAAATATTTTCTTTATTCTTGGGTTGTCTTTTCACTTTCTTGATAGGGATCTTTGAAGGACAAAGGTTTTTAATTTCAAAGTCCAATGTATCTATTTTTTCTTTAGTTGCTTATGTAAAACATTGTCTAACACAGGGTCATGAAGATTTGCACCTATATTTTCTTATAAGGGTTTTATAGTTTCAGCTCTTACGTTTAGGTCTTTGATCCATTTTGAGTTAATGTTTGTATATAGTATGAGGTAAGGATTCAGCTTCATTTTTTTACATGTGAATATTCAGTTACCCCAGCAGCAATTGTTGAAAAGACTGCTCTTTCCCCCATTGAATGGTCTTGGTACCCTTGTTGAAAATCAATTGACCATAAATGTATAAATTGATTTGTAGACTCTCAATTCTATTCCACTGATCTATATGTCTATCTTTATGCCAGTACCCTACAGTCTTGATTACTGTAGATTTATAGTAAGCTTTTAAGTCGGGAAGTAGGAGATCTCCAACTCTGTTCTTTTTCAATATTGTTTTGGCTATTCTGAGTCCCATTCATTTCTATATGAATTTTAGCGTCAACTTGCCAATTTCTGCAAAAAAAAAAAAAAGCCAACTGGGATTTTGATAGGGATTGCATTGAATACATAGATCAATTAAGTCTTCCCATGCTTTCTTTTGGATATTTACCGAGTACAATGTTGTGCTCATGCCAAATATGCTGTTTTGATTCCTAATTTATTCTACTTGATATTCTATCATAGATATTTCCCTTTTATGAAAGATACAAGCATAATTTCAATGCTATATAATATCCTGTGATGATTTGGAGCTGTGTCCCCCAGAAAAACATGTTCTTCAACTTAATCCATTCCTATGGGTGTGGATCCATTGTAAATCAGATCTCTTCAAGATGTTACTTCAGTTAAGGTGTGGCCCAAATGAATTAGGTTGGGCTTCTGATCCAGATGACTGAAGACCTTTATATGCAGAGTAAAAGTCAGACAGAGAAAGCCACAGGGAGCAGCCAGAAGTTGAAAGCCAGCAGAACCTGGAAGAGAAGCGAGAAGCCAGGAGAGGCTGCCGTGTGCACTGCCATGTGACAGGAAAGCCAAGGACCAAAGCTCACTGCAGCTGGCCCCAGAATGCCACAGTCTTCTGGGAGAAAGCATTGCCATGATGGTGCCTTGATTTGGGACTTCTTTTATCCTCAAAACTGTGAGCCAATTAATTCCTGTTGTTTAAGCCAAGCTGTTGCATGGTATTTGCTTCAGCAGTCAGGAAAATGAAGCATCCTATTGTATGGCTTTACCACACAGAATTATAAAGCTTGGCTGTTGGGTAATCTGTTTTGGAATGAACTTCATTCTGGGGCCCTTGTGGTGCAGTCCTCTCCCTATGGCCCCCCTCTGACAGGTGGGTGTCCGGCCCTGACACAAATGGGTGCTTGGAGAACTGATGGCTCACAGAAGAGCTGAAGAATATTAGTGTCAAAGTTGATCAATAGGTCCCTCATGCTGCAGGTGAAGGGTGGGTTCATTGGTGCAGCCAACAGTGTGATTAATGACCTTCCTATCTACCTGCAGCATCAATCTGATGGAACGGAACCGGAAAACAACAGCCAGCAAGTTTGTATCCAGCTTGTGTATTTTTAAAATAAGCACTTGTAAATTCCTGGCTTGGAATTCATTTTACATCATAATTCAGGGCATATGCATATCTAAAACAAAAGTGTCACTAAATATTATTTCTCTTTTGTGTCAGTCAGGAGAAGACAGGTTTTGCTGCAGTAACAAACAACCCCCAAATCCTAGTTGTTTAAAAGCTTTCTTTCATGCTCAAGCTACACATCAGTCATGTAGCAGGAGAGCTTGGGGACCCAGACTGATGGAGACCCCACTGTCCTGGTCATTGCTCACAGCAGTGGCAGAGGAAGGGGGGTGCAGTAGGCAGACAATACAATGTCCTCCTCCCCCACAGGACACTGTGTCCTAATCCCTGGAAACTGTGAACATGTTACCTTACATGGCAAAGGGGAATTAAGGTTGCAGATGGAATCAAGTTTGCTAATTAGCTGCCCTTAAAACATGGAGATTATCCTGGATTATACAGGGGAACCCAAGGCAATCACGAGGTTCTTTAAAAATGGAAGAGGGTGCCAGAAGAAATCAGAATGATGTGATGTGATTAAAAACTCAACCTGCCGTTGCTGGCTTTGAAGATAGAGGAAGAGGACCATGGTCCAAGGAATGTGGGTGGGGCCTTTAGAAGCTGGAAAGGGCAAGGAAACAAATTTGTCCCTTGTAGTGGGTTGAATAGTATGTCCCCAAAATAAATGTCCACATTTATTTGGAACCTCATTTGGACATAGGGTCTTTGCAGATGTAACTAAGGCAAGATCAAGATGAGTTCATACTGGATTAGTCTGGGCCCTAAATCCAATGAGAGTGTCCTTATAAGAGACAGTAAAGGACACACAGACACGGAGAAGAAGGTGATGTGAAGATGGAGGTGGAGAGTGGAGTAATGTGTTCACCAGCCAAAGAATGCCAAGGATTGCCAGCAACTACCAGAAACTAGTAGAGAGACAAGGACAGTTTCTCCATCAGAGCCCCCAGAACGAAGCAACTCAGCTGACACCTTGATTTTGGACCTCTGGTCTCCTGAACTGTGAGAGAATACATTTCTGTTGTTTTACATCATTCCATTTGTGGTAAATTTTTATGGAAATTTAGGAAATAAATGCAGCCCTTAAGCCTCCAGAGAGGAACAAACCTCTGCTGATACCTTGACTCTGGCCCACTGAGACCCATGTTGGACTTCTGGACAACAGAACTGTCAGATAATACATTTGTGTTGTTTTATGCCACTCAGTTTGTGGTTATTTGTTTGTGCTATTTGCTATAGCAGCCCTAGAAAACTAATAGCGAGGAGAAGGGGACTCACACACCAGCCCTTAACTGCTTCTGCCTGGAAGTGACTCCTGGCGCTTCTGCTCATCCTTCATAGGCCAGAGCAAGCCACATGGGCCTGCCTAACTTCATAGGACTGGAGGCATGTGTTCCAGTTTGCTAAAGCTGCCATTATACAAAATACCGGAAATGGATTGGCTTTTATAAAGATTTATTAGGTTACAAATTTACAGTTCTACAGCCATAAAAGTGTCCAAACTAAGGCATCAAGAGGATACCTTCACTGAAGAAAGGCCAGTGGCATCCGGAATACTTCTGTCAGCTGGGAAGGCACATTGCTGGTGTCTGCTGGTCCTTTGCTCCTGGGTTCTGGTTTCAAAATGGCTCTCTCCAAAATGTCTCTGGGCTTCTGTCTCTCTTAGCTTCTCTCTCTTAGCCTCTATGCATCTCCCTTGTTCTCCCAGGGTGTTTCTCTTTAAGCCTCTGGGGTTCCTCTCTTACCTTCTCTGGGGGCACACTCTGGGCTTCACTTACTTAGCATCTACAAATGTCCTTCTCTCTGCATCTCCCAATGTCTCCCAGCATCTGGGTCTGTGCGGGCTCTCAGCTCTCTTAAGGACTCCAGTGATCTAATTAATACCCACCCTGAATGGGTGGGGTCACCCCTCCATGGAAATAATCTAAGCAAAAGTTCTCACTCACAGTTGGGTGGGGTCACATCTCCATGGAAACAACCTAATCAAAAGGTCCCACCCACAATAAGTCCGCATCCACAAGACTGGATTAAAAGAACATGGCCTTTCCGGAGGTACTTAACAGTTTCAAACTGACACAGTGTGTGATTCTCCCATTTGCCCAGCTTTTGGGGGCAACCGGATTCTGATAAATATTGTAATATCTACAATACCTTTGCTACCTGCAATGCATGCATTTATTTTCTGTTCTACTCCATTCCATTAGAAAACAAAAAAAAATGCTGGTCGCAGTCCTTAGGTTGATTTCATTACCAGCTAATGGGTTGTGACTCCTGGTTGGAAAAACACTGCTCTGGAGACCCTCTTCTGCTCAAGCCTCGTGGACCACATGGCACACCCTGCATGTGGCTGATTGGCCCACAAACGGGACACCTGACCAAAGCTGACCAATCAAATTCCTCTCCTGGGAATTTGAAATTGGGCCGTTCAGCTGGTTAGCAGTGTGAAGCTGAGCTAGAGGCAGAGTAGAAACAGGGTGGAAGTGAGAGCCACATGCAAGCCAGAAGGATGGAGGAGCAGAAAAGCCCTGAGTAAGCAGAGAGCTGGTCCACAGACAGGGAGGATGCCACCGCTGTACAGAGAGCAGCGCAGACGGGAGAACATGCAACCCCAGAGGGACAGGTGGGGAGAGAGAGCCACCGCCTGAGCAGCTGATGGCTTCCCCATTCCTGCATCCAGCCCCCCTGCGTCCTGCCTGCATCTGCTTCCCGTGAGATTTTTGTCTCTGTACTTTTCTTGAGCTAGCCTGGGTGGGTTTCTGTTCCTTGTTTGCCATGAGCCTTAATCAGCTAGAACAGTGATGGCATTTCTTCATGAGGACCCAGCCTTGGTTCTGAGGATCAGGTTTGTGGGACATGGACAGGACTTGGGGAAGAGGGCAAACCCAGCCCTCCCCACATTGGGGAAGTTTGGCTTTGACCACAGTTTGTTCTCACTGTTTAAGTGGAGAGGCAGAAGCCCTGGGAGCCATGTGCGTGGTGCTGCTCATGCACCCCTAAACTGGAAACACTCCCAAAGCTTCGGAGTCAGGGAAGCCAGCAGAGTGGTTTCAGGGAGGGCTTGGGTGCGTGACAGAGTGGGAAGGACATGGGCTCTGGAAACAGGCAGGCCCCAGTTTGCCTCTCTGAGCCTCAGTTTCCTCATCTCTGAAATGGGATCGATGCAAGAATCAGCAGTGTTCTGGGGAAAATGCCCAGAGATAAGTCTAAGGCATGACATGCTCTTGGGGAATGCAGCACAGCTGTTGTTGTTTAAGGAAGCCATTAGCGTCTTCGGCTTCCTGAAGGAGGTGGCCCTGGTGCCGGTGCCGATGTGGTGAGTGGCTGGACATCCCCCACTGCTGGCCAGGCTTCCTGGCCCTTGTCACCTTTACTCACCCTTCGTCCACTCCCCCCCACCCCCGCCGCTTTGTCCTCATTTCCTCTCTTCCCTGTTATTCCTGATGTTGATAAAAACATCTCCTTTAGGAAGGTAGTGGGGTTGGATGGAATGCTTCTGGAAGCAGATGGACAAAATTGGGTCTGAATCCTCACCTGGCCCCTTGCTTGCTGTGTGTTCTGGGCAAATGACTGCATTTCTCTGAGCCTCAAGTTAATTATCTATAAAATGGGGTATAATATCCACCTCAGTGCTGTTGTGAGAAAAATTAGGCACTCAATAAATGCTATTTCCTTCTCTCTTTCTCCTGCTTGATTATTGCTCGTCCCTAGTACAGCCCCCAGTCCCGCTCTGGGACCAGGGCAGGCCTCCCTTCTCTCAGGGGTCGCTGGAGTGGCTTTCCCTGACTCAGTTATCTGTGGCCTGAGGCATGCCCTGGCATCCCTGCAAGTCTGCTCTCTCCTTTCCCTCAGACCCAGGGCTCCTGGGAGGCTTTGGGCAGCAGTTTTGGTCCCTGTGGCCTGTGCCACTTCTTGGGTCTTCCCTGCGGGTCCAGCCCCAGCCAGGAAGCTGCTGGTTCAAACCGTGTGATCTATATTTTTTTCCCACTTTGGCAATTATCACACCCCAGCCGACTGTGGCATCTTCACACTCCAAACGCTGATAAATATTTATGAGCCGGAGGAAAGCTCAGACTCCTAGGGGAGATGGGGAAGGGATGTGCCAGGCCCTTCTTTGCCAACAAAGCTCAGCCCCATCAGTGGTCCCCGGGGGCCCCAGAAGTGAGGGGGCTGGGTGAGCTGAGCAGGAGCTAGGGAGCAAGTGCAGATCCACCACCCACTCCCCTTCTCAGATGACCTGTCTCTGTGACATCGGGGAGCCTCACCCTGCCTTGCCCACCTGGGTGCCTGCTGGACCTCCTGTCCCCAGGGAAGGCTTTGGGTGGCCTGGACACCTCTCAGCCGTGTGTGGGTGCCATCCCATCTCTTTGTGTCTGTTTCTCTCTCCCTGTCTTCAATTTTCCCCCCACCCATTATGTTCACACCTCTAGGGCCATGTCCCTTTCCTCTCCTCTCTCTTCCCCAACATCTCTCATCTCTAGGCCTCTGCCTTTATCTTTTACTTTTCTTCCCTCCTCCCCACAATTACTCTGAGAAATTTTGGGGCCAGATAATCAGGCATAAATGAGGGGATCCCAGGCCCCCCAGTCCCAGCTGGGGAGAGAGTGCAGGAAGCACTGCTGGAGAGTACTCAAGGCTTTTCTTAAGTGCAAGCTAGAAGCAAAGGAGTGACATGGTCCCGTGACATTTTGAAACACTCCCTCTTCTGGCTGGGTGAAGAACAGACTGCAGGGGCTGCTGCCCTCACTCAGGGAGCGCTCACAGCCGCTTGGGCAGGGTTGCCCTGGAGGTGGTGAGATCTGCTCAGGCCTGAAGGTGCCTGTGAGCTACTCCAGGCCGAACCTCAGGCCCCCTGTCCATGGTCCTGCCTCAGTCAGCTGCAGAGCTAACTCCCGCCTTCCCTCTCTTTCTGTCTACAGAGTGTTCAAGAAGGCAAGCCCCAATGGAAAGGTGAGTCTGTGGGAGCCGCACCCCAGCCCCTCCCTGACCCCAAATGCTTGTTGTCGTCCCTTGGGATGGTGAGGAAATGGGATGTCTACTGACCGTGCAGCATCCCATGGGAAGGAGGAGGTGCTGCTCCCTGTCTGAGGGAGAGACAACCCTGTCCAGAGGCGTCCTCAGCCCGAAGAGGGGCGGGAGGGCTGACCCAGGAAACTTCCTGTCTGGGGGAGGAGGCATAGCTCCCCTGGACCTTAGGAAACCTGTGCCCTGGTGTGGCAGAGACTTGGGTGAGAGTGTGGTAAATACAGCACAAGCAGATTCAGTAGGTGTGGAGGCCCAGGGACAGCTTCCCCCTGGGTAGGAGGCCCCTGGAGCCTCTCGTGCTGAAGCCCAGGGGATCACCTAGGAATCCAGGGCAGCTCCCGGTGCCTGCCCCCCTTTCTTTTCTCACAGGCCCCAGGCTCCATCCTGCTTTCCTCTCTGTGCAGCAAATAGTTATTACTGACATCATTCCATGCCAGGTCTGAGCTGAGCCCAGTGGGGTGTACTGAGATGAATAAGTCACAGCCCATGCCACACACAGCCAAATGGGGGAGACAGACACAGAAATCAATCATTTCAATACGGAGGAGCAAGTGTGAAGTCAAGGGGTGCCCAGGGCCCACAGGAGCACAGAGGAAGGGCCCTGGGTGGTCGGGGGTGGCTTCCCATAGGAGGGCTGTGTTTCCAGGCAAGGCAAGGTGAAAAGGGGGCATTCTAGGCACAAAATTGTAAGGTGGTGAGGGGATCACCGGCAGTTCAATATTGGAGTGCCAAGAGGCAGGCAGAAGGTGGGGGGAGCTGAGGCTGGGGAGGTTGAACAAGGTTGGAGGGGCTTGTAGGTGGGCTTAGGAGCTTGGGCTCCTGGCTGGGTTGGTGAATAGCACCACCTGTGCTTCCACAACTCCCATCTGTGCCCACAGCAGACATCACCAATCGGCCGTGTCACCCTTTCCCACTGAGCCGGGACCGGCCTTAGATTCCCTCTCAGCCCAGAGCTCCAGGCAGGGCTCCCGATCCATCAGAGTTGGCACTCGGAATGAAACCCATTTGTCATTCTTACCCCTGGGCACGGAGGAACCATTAAAGAGTTTTCAGAGGGGGAGTAGCGTGGTTAGGTCTGCAGTTTGAGGTGACCGGTCTGTCTAAGGAGGGAGAACGGCCTGGAGTGGTGAGTGTTACAGGAGTTCAGGCACGAGCCGCTGAGGGTATGGAGGGGGGGACAGATTTGAGAAATGTGATGGAGGTGAAATCATCAAGATCTGGGGATGGTTAGGGGAGCAGGACGTTTCTCGGCTAACACCCTGGGTTTAGCTTTGAGTTCCTGGAATCCTGTTTTGGGAGTTCTTTCCTGAATTCTGGCTACTGAGTGGGGCACAGCTCCCCGATTCCTCCTGCCTCAGAGGACAAGTGCTTGCATAAGCGGGTCCCTGCCAGACTGTGCAGGGGTGACGCTCATGGACAAGCAGAGGCCAGTGTTCAGAACACCCAGAACTCCCCGAGCCTCCGGCCCTGGTCTGTGTCCCTCTCCTTCCCTGGAAGCTCCCAGCACATGCTCAGCACACGTTTTTGCCGCTGCTGCCCCGTGTCCTTCATCTCTCCAGGCCTCAGTGTCCTCAACTGTAAAATGGAAACAATAACACCTACATACGATTTTGAGATAAACAAGTGCTTTTAACGTTTTACAAGGGTTTGTTATTCTTAGTATTAGGGCTGCAGGTTAAAATTTAGATAAGCAGGAGGACAGGGGTCTAGGGGTTCTAGAGGGCAGTTCCCAGGGTTTCCCCCGGGGCAGTGGCCAGTGGTTTTTTCAGGCATGGGCCTTCTGGGCCCGCAGCTGCTAACGTCCCCTGTGCCTCTCCTCTCCCAGCTCACCGTCTACCTGGGAAAGCGGGACTTTGTGGACCACATCAACCTCGTGGACCCTGTGGGTGAGTCCCTGAGCCGGGGGGAGGGGCTGGCCGGGCCCCTTCCAGGGGAGGGCGTGTGGAAGCCGCCCAGGAATCGCTTTCAGGGCTGCAGAGGGGCCGACACTAAGAGCAGGTGGTGAATGGCGTCCTGCGTCAGTCATTTTCTGAGCAGCTACTTGCCCACTCAGCCAAGGTCCATGGGAGAAGGAATCACGGGAAGGAGCAGGGTTAGAAAAGGGGAAGTGGTCCTGATGGTGACGGTGACAGCAGCTACCACCTGTTATTATGTACCACACATTGAGGGTAGCCTCTATAGTTATCCCTGCTGTAGACGAGGGAGAAGGAGGCACAGAGAGGTTAAGTGACCTGCTCCAGGTCACAGAGCTAGTGGGTGGAGGAGCCTGGATTCAAAGCCAGGCAAAGGATGGGAGGCACAGGAATGGGAGACGGAAGGGAAATCCTTCTTGGAGCTTGTGAAATAGGAGCTGTCTTCCCTTACCAGGGGTTTGGGGCGTGATGGAAGGCACAGTCCACAGTCTTGTTCTAGTTCAGGGTTTCTCAGCCTTGGCTCCACTGACATTTGGACCAGATGATTCTTTGTCACGGGGGCTGTCCTGTGCACTGTAGGATGTTTAGCAACATACCTGTCCTCTACCCACTAGATGCCGGGAGTACCCCCCACCCTGGTTGTGACACTTAAAAATGTCTCCAGATATTGTCAAATGTCCCCTAGAGACAAAATCACCCTGGTGAAGAACCACTGCTCTTGTTGGAAAAGCCTCAGTCTTGTTGCCTTTTCCTGTGGCTCTTTGAGGGCAGGAGGTCTAGAATTACCCCTATTTTACAAACAGGGATAGTGAGGCTTACAGAAGTTAAATGATTTTTTTAAAGAGTGTCATAAACAAACCAAAGTGAAGCCAAAGAAGATGACAGGTTGTGAGGAATGGGGACTGGAAACCAAGTCCAGGTGAAAGAACTGGGGAGTGTTGCTTGGGGGAAAATCTCAGAGAACATGGTCTCTCTCAGCGTCCCAGGGGCTGTCCTGGGGCCAGGAGGACAGGAGTGATCTGCACGGTTGCAGCGTCAGGGCGTAGCAGACCCCAGCGGCAGGTGTCAGCTCGCTAGTGGGGAGACCTTTGCAGAGTTGGGGCAGGAGAACTGGAGAATCCTGGGGTCCCTGGGCTGCAGGGGTGTGAACAGGCCCAGCTGCAGAGGCCCGCTTAGTCCAGGCCCTGCCCACTCTGGGGTCCAGGGTCTGAGCACTTCCAGCCTGGAGCAGGGATGCTGTGGCCGGGGAGAGCAGGACCCCACTTTTCCTCCCCAGCTCTGTCTTTGCCCCCAACCATTTGCATCTTCTCCCTGAACTGGCCCCTCAGGGGCGATGAGCCAGCATCCCAAGTTCACCTGTGGGCTGCTTGAAGTTGCAGATTCCGCTGGGTTCTCTGAGGCCACACCCATGGGCCTGTGAGGGGCAGCAGCAGAGGTGGCGCAGAGGCTGGGAGAGGGTGAGAGCTGTGCAGGAAGTGCTCACAGAGCACCTACTTAGTGCCAGGCCCTGTGCCAGGCACCAGGGGTCCTAGAGAGCTCTGGGGCATGTCCAGAGCTGCTTGAATGACCTGCAGTGAGAAATGCTTTTTCCATCATGACATCATGCTCTAACTTGATCTGATTATGAGTCTATCTGTGTTTAAATATAGATATTAAATGTTAGATGTATCTATGTTTAAATACTCCCCATAGTTCCCTATCAGACCCAGGGGTACGTCCAAGCTCCCTAGCCTGGCAGACAGGACATTTAAGATGAGGCCTGGCTTCCTCTCCTTGCCCTCTTCCTCTCCCGGCCTCCAGAGTCCGTTCTCCCAAGTCCCAGGGCCATGCTGTCCCCACTGCCTGCCTTGGCCCTCTCCTTAGTCATCTAGTTAATTGCCCTTACTTGTCCCTGATGCCCTGGTTAGATGGGGTGCCCTGTGCAGGATGTGGCACAAAGGAGACACCACAATAAAAAGGAAGGAAGACACACGAGCAGGTTCTGGGGACAGTTTAGGGCACTCCCTGGACCGGCTGTTCCTGTGACCTGCCCGGGACTAGGGCTGGGGCACTCGCTTCCAGACAAGGCCTCCGAGGGTCCCCAAGATGGGCCGGGGCAGCTGTGGAGTAGCCGTGGGGTGGCTTTGGGCAGGAAGGGAGAGAGCCTCACCTGGAGTCAGCGGTGTCCAGTGGGGAAGGTTGGGGAAGGTTTGGCCAGAGATGAACTGGGGACGGCAGGCAAGGAGGGACCCCAAGCCAGCGCTCCAGGCCTCCGGAGGTGCGGGGCAGAGAAAACGCCTCTTGTCCAGCTGCATTCTACACTTCCCAGGACTGGCCTCGGGGCATTTGCTTGTGCCAGGAGTGGTCTGAGTGCCTCACGCATAGGAAGTCATTTAATCCTCACAGGTGCCCTATAAGGTAGGGGTTGCAGGATCACTAGACCCTGATCCACCAATCCCAGAGCCAGAAAACTCTGAAAATATAAAATTATTCATAAGTTTGATGCAAAACTCATGTAAGTGACAAAACCTGACCTGAACTGATGTGAGGCTATTCATGCCCTTTCTTTACCTTCTTGGGGTTTCCTCGCAGAGGAATCAAAGGACTTGCTTGTGGGGCACTGTCCCAGATCCTGCAGTGGATGTTATAGAACATACAGAAGATGCACCATATTAGCTTTCTATAAATCCAAATTTCTAAATTTCAAAGTATACCTGGGTCAGGGCTTTCAGACTTTTTTATTATACTTATTAATAGATGAAAAAACAGGGAAGTTAAGTAACCCACCCCAAGTCACCTCGTGGGAAGTGGCAGAGGCAGGACTTGAACCCAGGCCATCTGGTCCAGAGTCCAGGCTCTTCACCACTGCACCCCACTGCCCTCTTAAGATCAAGGTCTGGGGTGAAAGGACTGTGGTCTCAAGGCCAGCCTAGGCTGGGGGGCATGGTGGAGATGGGGCTGCAAGATAGGCAGTATCTTTCCCATTTCTGTCATGATGCTTCTGGACAGACAGACCATTAGATTTGGATTTAGGTGGGTGTTCGGGGTCCGGGGCTTGGGGGTGTTTCAATGTAATTTGGGAGGGTCTGCTCACTCTCTGTCCTTCTCCCAGACGGTGTGGTCCTGGTGGATCCTGAGTATCTCAAGGAGAGGAGAGGTGAGGCTCTCCCACCTGTCCCCACCCCCCACAGCCTGTCAAGCGCCTCCTCTTCCTCCACTGCCTTCCAGCCCACCTCCAGGGCCCCGATCTCCCCGGGTCCTGGGCAGGACATCGGCTAACCTTGTTGCCTCTCCCTGTCCATCCCAGACAGCCCCAGGGAACACCCCACAGCGGGTTCCACGGCCCCCTCCAGCCCAGGGCAGCCCTGCCCCTCCCTGCTTTGGGAGAACTTTTCACATCAGTATCCAATGACTATCATGAACTGGGGGTACAAACAGGGCAAGATTAGTGACTCCTTTTACACTAGAGAAAACTGATCCCGGGGGAGGTGAAGGGATTGTCCAAGGTCAGCAGGAAGACAGGAGCTGGGCTGGGACAAGACCCCATGCCTTCCCGACACCACCCGGTGCTGTTGTCCCTGCCTCCCCTCTCTCCAACACTGCCCCTTCCCCAGGGCCCACCCCCAGGCCTGCCAGCTTTCTCCAGCCCCCACGGACCAGTCAGACCCTTTCCTCTCTTCCTGCTCATATCCCCGGGGTTGGAGTAGGAGGTGGAGAAGCACAGAACTGACCCGGAAGTCAGTGCCCACCCCCTCCCTGGGGCCAGCCCCCTGGCAGCTCTTTCAGGTCCGCCAGCACAGATGGCAACTGTCCCTCCCCAAAGGGGGGCAGCACAGCCCTCCCCAGCAGGAGCTTTAGGACAGACCTGTGGTCTCCAGGGCTGCACCTGGCACTCCAGGGGCAGGGGTGTGTGTGTGTGGTGGTGTTTGCTGCTCTCCCAAGCCCTCCTCAGTGCCTCCTGCTCCCTACAGTCTACGTGACACTGACCTGCGCCTTCCGCTATGGCCGGGAGGACCTGGATGTGCTGGGCCTGACCTTTCGCAAGGACCTGTTTGTGGCCAACGTGCAGTCCTTCCCGCCCACCTCCGAGGACAGGAAGCCCCTGACGCGGCTGCAGGAGCGCCTCATCAAGAAGCTGGGCGAGCACGCCTACCCTTTCACCTTTGAGGTCAGGAACTACCACGCCCTGGGTCACCTCTAGGAAGCACCATCTCCAGGAAGCCCTCTAGGGTGGCAGAGGGGCAGCTGGGGCAGCAGCTCTGTGTCTCCCAGTTTCCCAGTGTACGTTGGGACCTGGGGCAGTCACTCAGACTACGTGGTAACTGCGTCTTCTCTGGCCACTACCAGGGGCGTCACCCCTTACCTCCTTGACCCTCCTGGGTGCAGGTCATGGGTGGGAGAGACGGAAGCCAGGGGGGTTGCTGCAGAGAAAAAAGAAACCCTTTTTTGCTTCTGGGTCACTCCAAGGCTGTCTCCTCCATCAGGTGAGGGCTCCTGGGTAAAGCCAAGTGTGCCCCTCTCTCCAGGGCTCAGCAATCCTGTCCTCTTGAGCATCTCAACCTTTCAGTTCACCAGAATGCAATGAGCTGGGATAATAAATGCCCAGCATTTATTAAGCACCAACTCAGGGGCCATCTCTTGCCCAAATACCCGCAGCAGGCTGCAGTGTGACCTCCCTGCCGGTAGGGGGAGTGATATCTCTAAAATGCAGAGCTAATCATGTCACTGTTTAAAACCTCCCCAGTGCCCTCAGGATGGGAGCCAAACTCTAACAGCTTGCAAAGCTTGCAGGCCCAGCAGCCCCTCTGCCTGCAACCCTTAGTCACTCTGATCTTCCCCCTGCCTCTGGGCACGAGGAACTTCTTTCAGCAACTTGAATGACCAGGGCTTTCTTCTGTCTGAGCCTTCAACCCACCCTTCCCTTTGCTGGAATGTGATTCCCTTCATGACCAGCACTCAGCTCTAATTTTCCTGACTTTCCAGGTGCACCCCCCCACCCCCGCCCCAGGCTCTCACAGCCTCCTGGTCTCCCCCACCCCCAGCTCCCATCCTATGGTTGGGTTGCTGCTGTTTCCATGCCCATCCCTGCCATGGGGCCGGGGTCCCTTGGCAGGAAGGTTGGGCCCGGTTGGGTCTGTGTCCTCAGCCTGGGGACTGGCATGGCAGAGGGCTGGCTCCACAGTCGGCGTCTGGATCAAATGAAGACTGGGCAGCCCCACCAGCCACAGCTGTGAGTTGGACCAGGGCCTGGAGGGGAGCCCAGGAGGGAGACCACGGTTTGCTGGGGGTATCAGGAGTCCTTCCCTGGAGGAGGGGCTGCCTGGCATGGGCCTTGGCAGGTGGGTAGGAGGGATTTCAGGGCTGGGGGGGCAGCTGAAGGAGCCAAGTATAGGGTCAGGATGGTGCCTCCTGATAAGGATTCAGCTGGCTTGGCCAGTGTATGGGGTTCCTGAACTGCAGGGGTGTGGTTTAGGGACAAGGAGGTTCAGCTAGGCCCAGATGCAGGGTTAAGATGTGTGGGCTTATGGTGGTAGGGGGTGGGGAATCAGTGGTCCCTAGAAGGGTTTTGAGCAGGAGTGAGTCTAAGACTTGCGTCTGGAAGGTCTCCTGGCCTGCAGTTCAGAGGGGAGGTGCTGGGAGACCAGTGCAGAAGCTAAAAGCCCACCAGGATGCAGGCAGAAGCGAAGGGGCAAGCCTGGAGGGGCTCGGAGTCTGGCCCTGGGCGCTGACAGCTTCTCATTAATGGCAGACAGACAGGAGGCCCCCAGCAGGTGGGGTGAGGAAAACCATGCAGCCTGCAGGGTGGGAACTGCACAGCTACAAAGCATGAGGCTCATCTGCAGCCCCTCTTTTCTGGGCCCCACCACCCTCAACAGACACAAAGACCAACTGCCCACTGGCTTGGCTTCAACCTGACCCACAAATGAGAGATGATACATAACTGATTTCCCTGCTCTGCCACCTTTTGCCTCCAAGATTCCAAGATTCTAGATTTTTAAATTTCATGTTTCTAAGAACCTGTGATTCTGTGTTTCAGTGAAATCACCCTGCCTTTCTGTGAGGGTTAGAGGCTGGAGAGAGGGTACGGAATTTTCTTTTCTAGTGTAGGTGTATTTGATTCCTATTGCTGCTGTAACAATTTGCCATAAACCAGTGGCCTAAAACAACACAAATTTATTATCTTTTGCAGGACAGAAGTCCAAAATGGGTCCCCCTGGGCTAAAATCAAGGTGTTGGTGGGGCTGCGTGGAAGCTCTAGGGGAGCATCTGTGTCCTTGTGTTTTCCAACTTCGAGAGGCTACCTGCAACCCTTGGCTTGTGGCTTCCTCCATCGCCAGCAGCAGCTGGTTGAGTCTTTGTAATGCTACATCACTTTGACACTGTGCTGCCTTCCACTTCCACTTTTAAGGACCCTTGTGATTACATTGGCCTTACCTGGATAATGCAGGAAAATCTCCCCACCCCGAGGTCCTTATTTTAAGCACACCTGCAGTCTCTTTTGCCATGGAAGGAAACCTAGCCACAGGTTTTGGGGATTGGGCTGTGGACATCTTTGGGGGCCTTGTGATGCCCTCTACATCATGGAAAGACCTTGTTCTGCCATTGCTATGTGAGGACTGGGCTGGGCTAAGACCTTCAGATAAAGGGGAAAAAAAAAAAAATCTTGGGCTTTACTGGAGGTGCTCTGGCCCAACATGGGGTATGGATCGGCATGGTCTGCTGGAGGAGACACAGCCTGTCCTCTGGAACTCAGAGTCTGATGGAGGATATGTGGCCTATCCTCTGGAACTCAGAGTCTGATGGCGAGGCATGGCCTGTCCTCAGAGCTGTGGGACTGATGTATGTGTGTGAGAGTATATGGGAGGGGACAGTGGTAGATGTGAAGGTGGCTTATTCTCTGTCTGTCCTCTTCTTAACAGATCCCTACTAATCTCCCATGCTCTGTGACACTGCAGCCGGGGCCTGAAGACACAGGGAAGGTGGGTCAGCCCAAAGGGAGTGTCTCTCTGGGTCCAGAATACCTGTGTCCCCATGTCCCTGGCTTTCTCCCTGGGAAGTGCTGAATGCCTGGGCCCACCCTCCGTGTCGAAGCTCCCTTGTATCCTGGCCAGGCTGATTGCCATCGCAGGGAGCCAGTCTCTTCTGAGGCAGGGCCATGGATATGGTATCAGCCCTCACTCCCACATTCAGTCATGCATCCTGACGCCCTCCTGAGTCACTCTCATTGCTCCTGGTGGTGGATGCAACATAACCACGGTGTTCTCAGGATATGGCCTTCAACCCCCAGCAGCCCTATCTGGAGGTGTGGTCATAGCCATTTCACAGGTGGGAAACTGAAGCTGGGAGAGAAGTGACACCACTAGTGAGTGGCAGAGCTACGATTCACACCCAGGCCCCAGATTGGAGCTTCAGCATCCTCATCTGCAAAGTGGAGATCCTAGGTTTTGCCTCCTCGGGGGTTTGAGAGGGTCACGTGAAACACTAAAGCAGTGGGCCCAGTGCACCTGCACCCAGTGGTGCTCCCAAAGCAGTGCTGCTGAGGTGCTGTTGTTATTTCTGAGCCCCCTGCCTTGATGAGATTGGCCACCCAGACCAAAACAAGGAGTCCAAAGAGCAGGGCCCATTTGGGGGTGGTTTGGGATGTCCTATGTTAGGGGAAATTGAGGAGCAGCTCTGATGGGGGAGGCAGCTGTGGAGAGAGGCGGCACGGCCCAGGACTGGACACAGGGCCTCAGACTCAGCAGAAGGGAGGCTGGGCCTGGCCCTTTCAGCATGGTCTGTGGGAGCTTAGTGCTCCCAATGCCCTGTGGTCAAGCCTTCCCCTTTCCACAGGCCTGCGGTGTGGACTACGAGGTCAAAGCCTTTTGTGCAGAGAATCTGGAGGAGAAGATCCACAAGCGGTGAGCAGAGCGGCAGCTTCCGGCCCCGGGTATGGGCAGCTGACTGGGAGAGGGAGGGACACAGGATGGGCAAAGTCCAGAGAGATAAGTAACAATACCTGGAAGTGTGCAAGGAGTGGCTCTGCATTCCAGCCTTGGCTGCTCTGAGAAGGGCACTCTGGAAGGCTTGCAGGTCATGGAGGGCTTCCTGGGGGAGGTGGCCTCAACTACGTTGGCTCAGACCTCGGCATCACTGCCTTTGCACCACTGTACCAGCTTCCTCCCTCATTTTCCTGCTTCTAGTCTCACCACCCCCAGAATGCATTTTTTCTTTTTCTTTTTTTTTTTTTTGGAAACAACTAATTTCACATTGTTAAAAGGTTAAATAGTGAGTAAGATGTTTCCCACACACCCCAGACCCCCATTTCCCAGTTCTCCTTCTGGGAGACGATCAGCAGGCAGTGGTGGAGGGCAGGGTGTCAGTGAAGGCTTCTGAGCAAGGGAGGGAAATGAGAAAGTGAACACACTCAGGGGAGAATTGGGGGGAGGTCAGTCCCATATCTCAGAGAGGAGATAAGGTCTCCTGGAGAGGCACAGCCCATAGCAGACGGAAAGGTCCATGCAGGTAGCCAGAAGCAGCTGGCCCTGACTTCTTGGCAGGCTACCCAGCCCCCTTCTCATGCCTTCCCTTCCTGGGGTCAAGCCTTGCCCGCTCTCCTGGCTTGGCTGGCTTCAGCCCCCAACTCTGATGCATGCTGCACCCTGAGACAGTTCCTAGACCCAGGTGGCCAAGGGGGCAGCTCCCTCTTTAGGGAGCGGGCTAAGTGTTCCACCTGGTGGCTATGGTTGGTATTGCAGGCATCTCCATCTCCAGCCTGGGCAGCGTTAATGTGTGGGGGAAGATGGGACACTTTCTCCCCTGCTTCCCTGCCCCTCTTCTCCTCTAAAGAGCTGTGATCAGGTGAAAAGAAGGGGGCCGTGGGCTGTGGGAGGGGGCCTGAGCAAGGACGAGGAGGCAACACAGAGAGCCACCACTTTTACTCTGCCACCAGTGGAACATTTTAAGTCCGTGCCCAAGAGCTACTACTAATAACGATATAGCAGCTCTCACTTATCAAGGGCTTATTATGTGCCAGGCACTGTTCAAAGTGCTGGATGTGTATGAACTAATTGAATCCTTGCAGCAACACTAAGAGTTAGGTCCTCCTATGTTGCCTTTTTACAGATGAGGAAACTGAGGCAGAGGGACGTTAACTTGATCATGGCTATGTAGTTAGTAAGAGGGGAGCTAGGACTTGAGCCCTGACTATGCAGTTCCAGAGACTGGAGGTGGCTTATCTGAGAAATGGGGATGATGGCACCCCCAGCATGCATGGAGACTGCTCACCAAGTCCCCATCCACTCACCAAATCCTGGGTCCTTGTTTCCTCCCTGAGCCCCTGTCTTGTCTCTGGGCCTCCAACCCCTCTGATTCTTTATCCTCTTCACTGGCCTGCACCCTCTTAATGAATCTTCATCCCCTCTAAAAACCCCATTACCACTCAGAGCCCCATTTCTTCATAAAGCCCTGTCCCCTCCATATATATTTACTTAATGAATATTTAATAGGCATCTCTTATATCCCAGGCACTATCATAGTGATGAGAATACAGCAGTGAACACTTTAGACACAAATATCTGTCTTTTGGGAGCTTACACTATTAGGTGGCATATGGGCTGCAGGAAGTAAGAATACAGTCCCTTCCTTACCATCCTGCTGGGTACCAAGACATGGATCCAAATGAAGTGCAGCCGCAGTGGCTCAGCCTCTGATGTCGCTGGTGTTGTGGGAGTTCAGGCCAGGAGAAGATCAGGGTGGGCAGGTCCAGGAAGGCTTCCTGGAAGAGGGAGTGTTTCACTGGGCCTTGAAGAAGGAAGCAGACTTGGGCAGAAGTGGGAAGAAGGTATTCTATGCAGGGGAGCCCAGTGCTGCAAGCACAGTGTCACCATAAAGGGTGACGAGGAACTGGAGGTAGCCAGGGACAGGAATATATGATAGTGAGGTTGGGGACAAGATGGGACTGGATCCTAACGCAATGGGGAGCCATGGCAGCCTCTTGAGCAGGAGAGGGATGTAAGGATGTCAAGGAAAGGGGATGGAGGCAGGTGGCTCTTGTCATCCTTCACCCTGCCCATCTCCCTCAGGAATTCTGTGCGCCTGGTCATCCGGAAGGTTCAATATGCCCCAGAGAGGCCTGGCCCCCAGCCCACAGCTGAGACCACCAGGCAGTTCCTCATGTCGGACAAGCCCTTGCACCTAGAGGCCTCCCTGGATAAGGAGGTAGGAGGCTCAGACCGGGAAGGGGATGGGGCTACTCTACCAGGGTCTGGACCTCAGATCTCAGCTCTCTTGTGGCCTCTGGTGGACTCCCTGATAAGAGCTTCTCCTTGCAGCCCTAGGACTACAGGGGCACAGGAAATCTGAGACCATCCTTGGGGGACTTGAGGGGAGTGGCAGAGGGGGGCATGAGCTCAAAGGATGTGATTGACTCCAGAAGCCTCAATCTCCCCAACCTCTCCACTGCCTGCTTCAGGCCCATTGTTGTAAGAGGACCACACCACCCAGCTCAAAAGAGGTGTGAAATCTCTGCCAAACCCTGAGCTGTAAGGCAACAAAGCCTGCTGAAGGAAGGGGACTGTGAGAGTTTTCTCCTTCCCCCTGAAGCTTTGAATTAAAACCAGCTGAACAATACCACTGAGGCAGGCCTCTTCCCGAGGGGTTCGCCCACTCCCCCTCTTGGGGAGGCGGCTGAAGGCAAGTGTCTGGGGCAGGATGTGAGTTGAGGCCCTTGGGTGAAGATTCAGAGCTAGTTCCTTCAATGAGCTTGTCAGCCCTTCCCCAGCTTTCCCTCTGTACATTCTGGATCCTCCAGTGTCCAAAATCTCTAGCAATCAGAGCCCAGGGACTTGAGACATCACATGGTCTAACCCCTTCGTTACACAGATGGGGAATCAGAGGCTTAAATAACCTGTTCAAGGTCACATCACTATCATCACCATCATCATCACCATCATTATTGTTGTCAATATTACTTGTGACCGAATCAGGACTGGAGCCCAGGAATATCACCTTCTAATTCAATTATCTTTCAAGGGTCCCACAAGAGAAAGGAATCTAACATGCTTGGTGACTTCAGTGTCCCCTTAGCCTAGGGAAGTAGCCAATGAACTTGGGTTGAGTGACAGAATGGCCAAGGTTTGGGAAACCCAGGCAATTCATGTGGGGTCTTTTCTCCCTGCCCCTTATCTAGAACTTTGGTATCCTTGTCCCATCTAACCCTTCTCCCTTCTAATGCCTCCCAGATCTATTACCATGGAGAACCCATCAGTGTCAATGTTCACGTCACCAACAACACCAATAAGACAGTGAAGAAGATCAAGATCTCGGGTACCCCAGGGGGAGGGTCGGGGGGCACAGGCAAGAGGGAGTCCTCCCAAGGGTTGGGGGTGGCTGAAGGGACCCCCTCAGCAGCCTCATAAATAGCTACTGGCCCAGGGTGAAGCCCAGGGCCTGGTCTCAGCCAAAGGGTAAGGCTTTGGAGGCTGATAATACAGGCTGCTTATTGGCCAGGTAATGTATTTATCCTTTAAGCTGCCCCTTCTCCTGGGTTTCCCGGGTTCTGGGCAGAGATGTCCTTGAGGGGAAGACTTTTGGTTATGGAAGAGGGTGGTGTGTTTGGGGCTGCCCTTCAGGTGGAGGAGGACAGTGGTCTCCCCCAGAAGCCCCCAGCAGATACTAGGCATTGTGCAGGGAGCCTGGGGTGCCTCTGGGCGCTGCATTCCTGGCTCAGGCCACCTTGTCTGCCTCTCTCACCCCAGTGCGTCAGTATGCGGACATCTGCCTTTTCAACACGGCCCAGTACAAATGCCCTGTGGCCATGGAGGAGGCTGAGTAAGTGAGCACAACCCTGGCCTTGGACGGGTGGGCAGTGCCTGAGGCCTAGGGGGTGAGGGTGGGGGGAGGAGAAGCTCTGGGTCCAGTTGCAGGCTCAGGTGTCTCTTCTTTACCTGGCAGAGGACAGGTCTCAGGCTTCCTTGCCGCTCAGAGTAGATGATTCAGGGCAGCCTTTTAGAAACCACCCACCTGATGTATGCCACAATCAAGGAGAAAAACATTAAAACTAGACAGCTGAAACAAGAGCTAAGAGGACTGGGGTTGTGGAGAGAATAATTACCCTAGGTTGAGGGGAGAGACTTTGCCCTGAGCTTCCTGGCAGGCAAGGCAAAAGGAGAAAGGCCCTAAGTACATAGCTTTTCGTGTCTGATAAAGAATAATCCAGTTCACTGGATAAAAGGGGTTGTGTGTGGAAGGGTGGAGAATAGACAAAAACAAAAAGGAAATGAAGCACACAAAACAAAACTAGGCTTAAGGAAAGCCTAGTTGAGAATGGAACATTGTCCCAAGTTTTTAGCACCTAAGGCAAGAGGAAAGATCTGAGGTGAAACATCTTTCCTTACTTTAAGGATATAGACACACATTTTTCTTCTGACCATGCAAATAATTTGGGGTACAATTGTATTTTGTACCAATTTTTCACATATGTATATGTTTGTTTACATGTAATTTCAGTCAGTATTTTTGCAACTTAAAAACATTTTTAAAACGTTACTACACGGTCTTTGAGACAATTTTTAACGTCCTAGAGATGAGCATGCTATAATTGGATAAAATATTCCCCCATTGTTGGACATTTCTTATATCAATTGTTGGATTAAAAAAATCAAAGCTGTGATGCATAGATTCCTGATGAGGGCTGGGGCGCAGAATGAAGTGAATCGAGAGGCAGAATAGCGTACAATCCCCAAGCAGGGGAAATCCCCAAGCCCAGCACGTAGTACTAGCACATAACCACCGTCAGCCCACACGGCTGTGCCAGTGTTTACACTCAGAGTCTTGTTTGTCCTCACAAAGCCCTCTGGGGTTGGGGTTGCTGCTGTCCCTAGTATGTAAGTGAGGAAGTGGGTTCTGGGCGATGTGAGTTGCTCAGCATCACAGAGCTGACACTGGCAGAGCTGGGGCTCCAACCCAGGTCATCTGACTCCAAGACTTGTGCACTTTCTGCCACATGCCAGCTATCTTACTTTTGAAATGGGGGTTGGGGATGGAGAAAAAACAAGTAAAATCTGAACAATCAAAACACCCCATATGTGATGGATAAATTTGTGATATAGCAAGTAAAGTTTTAATTGTCAAATCTAGGTGGTGGGTATATGAGTGTTTGCCGCCCAATTCTTTTAGCTTTTCTGTATATTTGAAAATGTTTCATAATCAGATGTTAGGGAAAAATAAAGTCCATGCTCTCTCCACTAAAACCAGCACAAAGTGCAAGGCAGTACACTTAATTTTTAAAAAGTTGCAGTTGCTTGGAGCTTTGGATCATGCAGGAAGCACTGGGTCAACCCGGAGTTACTCCTGTTTGCGTGTCGAATGCAGCTCTGCCTTTTCTGGGTGGCAGTGGTCTCCCTGCCAGAGTGGGGCCTGGCCCAAGTGGTCCCTGCCACGGGTGGAGGGAGGCTGGGAGGGGCTCTGGCCACCTCCTTTGAAGCAGGACCAGGCTAGACATCCTCGGGCTGGGATTGTCTGTAGGAGGGCCACCTCCACAGCTGCCTTCCTTCTTCCCAGTGACACAGTGGCACCCAGCTCAACGTTCTGCAAAGTCTACACACTTACCCCCTTCCTGGCCAACAACCGAGAGAAGCGGGGCCTTGCCCTGGACGGGAAGCTCAAGCATGAAGACACAAACCTGGCCTCCAGCACGCTGTGAGTACCTGCCTGCCTCCTCCTCTGACCCTTTCGCTCGCTCTCCCTAGACGCAAGCTCTCGGACACCCACCCCTCCCACCAGTGCCAGGACAAGACCTGGGTTACCCGCTTCCCCTAGCCTTGTCCAGGGCCTGTTCTCCATTCCCTTCTCTACCCAGGGATGACCCAAAGAACAAGCTGAACCACTCAACTTGCCTAGGGGAGGGCAATCCAGAAAGGCTTCCTGCAAGAGGCAGCAGCTTGTGATCCCTAGTGTTTTCAAGCAGAAGGCTGTGTCCCTCAGGCAGAGCAAGGCTAGGAGGAGGGGAGGGGCTTCTGGAACGGTTCTGGTGGGAAAGAATGAATCAGGAGGAAGTTGGGGCAGGGGCCTGGGCTAGGCCAGAGATGAGAGTGTCCGTCAAAGGCAGGAATCTCAGGTCATCTGCTCACTCCTGTCCCAGTTACCACTGACTTTCTCCGAGGCCCCCACTGCTGTAGCAGAGAGCTGGGGCATGGGGAACCTACCTGGTCCTACCTGCTGAGGCCTGGCCCTTTGGTGGGCCTTGACCTGCCTCTGCAGCCTCCTCCCCTGCCCACCACTCAGCCGGATGGCGTTTTCACTGCCCCCTGCTCATGCTACCCACTTACCTCCAAGCCTTTGCCCTCTTCACCCTGGTTCAAATCCTACCCATCTATACAATACAGTTGAAACTTCTCTCCCGAGAAGTCTTCCCTGACCACCCCTACCCTCCCAACTGCCCTCAACTTCTCTGCAGTCCCAGTCTGGCCTTTTGTGTCTCACCAGTTACTGAGCATAAAATTTTGTGCCAGAGAATTAGAATCAGAAGTAGGAGGAGCCCTGCCCCTCATCACACTGCCAGGACATAGGCCCAGAGAGGGAAGGGGACTTAGCAGGGTCACACAGCCAGATTGGGAGTCCAGGGCTCCTAGTTCCTGCTCCTCGAGGGCAGAGCTCACCTTTCTCACCTCAGCCAGGCTCTGCTCGGACCTGGTGCCACTGCCCCCACTGTACCCCCACCCTGCCCTGTCTCTCCTACCCAGCAGACTCCCCTAACCAGCCTCCCTAACATTGCCTTGCAGGCTGAGGGACGGCGCCAACCGGGAGATCCTGGGGATCATTGTCTCCTACAAAGTGAAAGTGAAGCTGGTGGTGTCTCGGGGCGGGTGAGCGCCCTAGCCCAGCCCCGGGTCCCAAAGACCCACTGCCAGCTGCTCTTTTCCGCCTGTTTGCGGGGACTCTAAGCTGCTTCTGCTTCCAGAAGATGGACCTGTTGGAGGCTTCTGCCCCTTCTCTTCTGCCTTCCTTTTCCTCTTCCTCCACTCCCCACCCTTTCCTTCTCCTCCTTCAGAGGACCTCAGACCCTGCCCTGTCCTCCCATCTTCCTTCTCCCCCTGCCCCAGGTTGGGGGTGCAGGGTGGAGGGCTTCCTTCCTGTGGGGCCCCCAGTGGGTGTCATGCCCTCGTCACACCTCCCGGACACAGCACCACCCCCGTCATGCCCCTGCTGATCTGCTGGGTGAACCAGCTAATGGGGTTCCAAATTCCAGGATTAGATTCTGAGGGGGATTCTGCTCTGACTTTCCCATTTTACAGATAGGGAAACAGAGGTCTGAACAGTTCCATGAAATCTCCTCCTCTAATCTCAGTACCAGGGACACAGAAAATGGCAAGACATATCCCCTGCTCAGGAGCACAGTCTGGAGGAGCCTCAGAAAGAACAAACAAACAAAAAGAGTTTTCCAATATACTGAACCTATACGTTGCTATAAACCTAGAATTGTGGTTTATGATTTGTGAGAGGGATTCTGTGTTCTAATTTAGTTCATAATTACTATGAAAAGATTGCAAAGCTTAAAAACATTGACAGAGTCCCCTTTACAATTAGAATATGGCCTCATGCAGGTGGCAGTGAGACTGACCACATATTACAGGACATCTCAAAATCCCAAATCTCATGTCCTGTGACTTTTGCGGTTTTCCTCGTGCTCCTCAATGAATTCCAAAGTGCTCCCTTCTGCCTTTGGTATTCCAGCTTCCCATGGGGCTGGCAGCAGATTCTATATCTTCTTTGCATGTGAGGATTCTGGGGCTCAGAGAGCCCACACAGGAGATTTGTCTGATCTCAGTACCCCCAGGCAGGGCTAATGCCATGCCTGAGCCGCACAAGGGGTGGTGGGAGTATGTTCTGGGGGGTCTTATCTATCCCAATGAGCAACAGAAGTGGTGAATGAACGTGCTTTCTGTTTTCTTCCTCTCTAAACTCTCCTGACTACTTCTCCCGCCTCCTCTGACCCACCCAGCCTGCTGGGAGACCTTGCATGCAGGTAAAGTCCCTCTCTTTGACCTGGTCAGTCACTTTCCTGGAAGGCCCAGAGGCCATTGGCCTGAGTGACCTAGAACTGTAGGCACTGGGTTGAAAGAAATCTTAGCAGTCATTTTAGATTGCCAGGCTCAGGTATATGTAGGACTAGAACCCTCTTCAGGGGGACTAGGAAGATGCCGTCTTCCCTTAAAGAAAAAACCTTGCTTTGCTCTCTCATCCCACCCAAGTGACAAGGACCATGGCTGACAGCAGAGTCCAACCTCATTAACCTGGGGAGTGGCCGCCAAGGGGGCAGTCTGAATTACTGAGGATCTGAATTATAGGGGGTTTTAGAGAAATGCTGGCTTCCTTGGCTTTTAAACTTCTACTAATGAGAATTAACTGCTGATGAAATGTCGTTAAGGGGAGGTCCTTAGGAGATTTGCTTTTGTAGACATGGTTCCCTTGTCAGCTAGATCCATTTGCTTTCAAAAATGCATGTGCCCCAGAGGCAGGAGTTTTGCCTCCTCCTGTCACAAGATGGCAATATTGCTCATCCCAAGAAATCAGTCCAGTTTGAGAGGTGAAATTAATTCAGTTCATTTCGGTGTAATTCAGCAAAGATATCCTGAGTCCAGCCTCGTGTCTAGCCTTGGGCTGGGTGCCAAGAGCACTGAGGAATCAGGCACGACCCCTGCCCTTGATCGCTCACGGTCCAGTAGAAGTGTAAGCTTTTGATTCTTCCACCTATGGCTGTAGTGAAGGTTAGCAAAACCACTCTTCCACCAGCTTCCATTCTGATATGTCACTCATCCAAGTGAACCTGGAGAAGCCATCCTGTTTGGAAGTAAAAAGGAAAATTAACAAACAAACAAACACACACCATTTTTGACAGCTTTATAAACTCCATGTTCCTATCAAGGGGAATTAATGACACCACCAGACCCAAGCTTCACACTTTAACCAGGACGTGTACCTACAGCATCTTTCAGAAGTTCCAGGGATTCCAGAAGGTGTGTGTTGTTATCCCCATTTTCCAGACGAGCTCAGCGAGACTCAAGGATGTAAAGTGCTCTGCTGGCAAGTGGTAGGGTTGATGGGACAGATCTTTCTGTGCCCCTGACGTCCACTGCACTGCCCCTTCCTCCCCACCTCCCCATCACTGGGCCCTGGGCACCGACCTCAGGGCCTCGAGGTGCTCACAGTGGGAAGGGCCCCCTGAAGATACTGCTCCCAGCTGAGAGGAAGAGCCTTCAGGGCTGCTTTTGACAGTGTGTAGAGTGGAGGGTGGATGGGAACCACCTTCTCAATTCTGTGCTTTATCACATAGTGGTGAAGGGAGTGAATTATGGAGCCAGAATCCTAGGTCTATCATTAATAGCTGATGGCCCCAGACAAGAGAATTTAATCTCCTTGTGCCTCAATTTCCCAGTCTATACATTGGATATAATTATATGGTTGTTATGATGATGAAATCAATTACTCTATAGAAGGGGCTTAGAAAAGTTTTTGACGACAGAGTAAGCACCCTGTAAGTATTTCTTTTACTATTTTGTCCGTCAGGGTCAAGTGGAGAGAAGGTCTGAGCTGAAGCACTGGCTGGTGGCAGCATCTCCCCCATTTTCCAATACTGTCCCCGGTCTCCGTCCCCCACAAGGGTTGAAGTCTCCATGCTCAGTGTAGACAGCCCAGGGCCTGGGACACCCTCCAACCTGAATTTGACTAAACTAATATAATGATCTTCATCCACACAGCAGGGGACTAGGATCATCCGAACATTTTTACACTGGACTCCTGAAGATGTTGGGAGGTGGGATGGAGTGAAGGTGGGAGCATTTCCAACCAGGAAGTAGGGACGGGCTGCCTCAGGAAGGCTGAGTGAGGCAGGCAGGGGACCAGGGCACCTTTGAGCCACCCAGGGACCAAGGTGCACACTGCCCTGGGCAATCCTTTTCCCACCACTATACCTCCTCTCAGCCCGTAGGAATCCAGGGTCCTTCTCAGGAAGGAGGAAGCTTCCATTTTCTTTTGGAACCAGGAGAAGAGTTTGGCTAGTTCAACTCTTAGAGGAAGTGGGCTCAGATTGTAGCACAACTGGGGCTTGAGGCCAATTTCTGATGGCCAGCCCAGAGCTACCGTCTCTGACAAGGAAAGCTTCCCACATCCTCAGACTAACAGGGCACTGAGTCTCATAGCCTGAGATTCAGCTTGAGGCTCACGGAGTCTGGGTCTCTGTTTCAGCGATGTGGCTGTTGAACTACCCTTCACCCTGATGCACCCCAAGCCCCAGGAGGAGCCCCCACATCGAGAAGGTGAGCAGGGCTGGTGGGTCACTGGGGTGGGAGTTTCCAGATAGCAGACCACCTTCTCCACCAGCTGTCATGTTACCCCATCACCCCACCTCCCTCTGAGTTAGCCTTCAGCCCAGTGTCACCCCTTTTCCCAAGCTCCCCAGAGTGTTCGTGGGACTCACAACCCCTATTTGCATCTGACCCCACCAGGAGACAGAGAGGCCTGGCTCCTGTTCCTCCGCTCTCCTCCCTTCTCCCACCACACCTCCCCCCACCCCGCACCCCCACACCCTCAGCCCTTGGGAGAGGGAGACTGGGTGTGGGGGAGGGAGCTCACGGGCCATACTTTGAGCCCCTAGTCTGCAACCAGGCATGGAGCTAGGTCCTGTTTGGAAGTAGGGAGAAGGGGCTATATGGATAAGACGGCCCCTGGACACACCATCTCATAATTTTTCCAAATGATTCCAGATTGTCTGATCATATTTCACTGAATCCATGACAATTCCAATTGAAAGAGAACATCATAAGCTATCACAAAGGAAGAACAATGTCCCATATTAAACTATGACATGCCATTGACTGTAAAACACATCCCAGGTTCAGAGATGTTAAAGTGTGAAAAAATGGAGTTGGGGGGAAAAATAGAGTTAGTGAAAGTCATGGATACAAGACATTAACCTGAGTCGTGCTGGAAATCTTGTCAAAAGGAGCCAAGGCTGAGGGGCTTTTCTATTCTTCCAGAGCCGCAGTGGGCATCTGGGTCTCTCCCTGGATGTTCCTGCCTGGCTTTAGGATGCTTTGGGATATTTCTGAGATCAGGGTCGAGCCCCTTCCCCAGTGCCATTCTTCCAATGCCCTCCCAACCTTAGCCTGATTTCCCCGGGTGGGGACCTGTGCCCACCGACCTCACGCCCACCCACTCACTAACCCCTGGGCGCCCCGCCCACCCTGTGTTCAGTTCCAGAAAACGAGGCGCCAGTAGATACCAATCTCATAGAACTTGACACCAAGTAAGCCGAACGCTGCCTGCAGACGTCCGGGGGGCGGGCCTCGGGCGGGCGGGGTGGAGGGGTCATTTGCATATATGCTTATTAACCCCTGAAGAGCAGCTGGTCTAACCCCGTCTGCTGAGAGCCACCTCTGCTCGCCTCTTCAGCAGCCCGCTTGCCTGCATGTGACTTGAAGGACCCTCCGTGCCTGTTCCTCCTCCTCCTGCCTTGATTTGGTCTGTCTTCCTCCCTGGCCCTTGCACGTCCGTCCGTCAGTCCTTGGTCCGTCCCCAGCGCCCGCCGGGCATCTGGGCTCCGGCTCCGGCTCTCCAGCCCCGCCCACTCCCCGGTGGGGTCAGGCCGGGGTGGGGGTGGGGGGTGGAGGAGGTTCCGGGGATCCTGTTGTTTCTGCCTCCTGAGGACCAAGGCGGATTTCCCTGCGGCCAAAGGCCCCGCCTCACCGGACCCTGGCCAGAGGGGGAGGACCTGGTTCGGCCACACGGACGCCTCCAGGGCCCAGCGGCTTTCTTGCTCCAGCTCCCAAGCCACCCTTCCCTTGTCCCACAAGAGAGATCTGGGCTGTGGGGTGTCAGAGCACCCCATGAGGAGACTCCAGGCGGCTGGCTGAACTGCGGGGTGCAGAGGGCTGGGTGGGCCACTGTGTGGTGCTAAGTGGACACGTTTTATGGGAGACGGGAACTCTGTCCTTAGAAGGAGTCCTGAAACCCCACTCAGGTACCCCCTTTCCCCACCCACCCCTCCACCTCTGCACCCCTTGAGATTTGCCCCACCCTTCTCCCATCCAGGATCGCTCAGGGTGGAATGTGGGGTGTCTCCTCCCAGGAGAAAGGCCCACTGCTTTCTGTTCACAAACAGGAACGCTGCCCGAGGGGTGGGGGTGTGGGGTGTGGGCTGAGGGCGGAGGGCACTGCTTGAGCCTGTCTGGGGGTTTCAGGATATGCTGTGAAGCCACTGGTAGTCTTCACTGTCTCGCAGTGGGCATCGTTTTTTCCTCTGATGCCCCAGCCCAGCCACGGAGCCACGCTGCTGCCCCCATTTGACACCCCCTCCCACCAACTCCTCAAAAACAGCTCACTTTTCTAGCCCTTGGACTCTGACAACATGAGTGCCAAACTCATGCCCCCTCTGGAGTTCCACAGCTGGCCAGAGGCCAGATATGACCATCCCGCCCCCCAGCAGTGGGCGTCCGGATATGCCCACATGGCAGGACTCTCTCCCCCCGCCAGCCTCTGGGGCCAGAGACCTTGGAGAGGTCCAGGGGGTGGGGAAGCACGTTCCCTCTGGATATGCCTACCCTCCCTGTCCCTGCAAACACACCCCGTTTCCCTTGTCTCCCACCAGTGATGACGACATTGTATTTGAGGACTTTGCCCGCCAGAGACTGAAAGGTATGAAGGACGACAAGGAGGAAGAAGAGGATGGGACCAGCTCGCCACAGCTCAACGACAGATAGACTGGGGCCAGGCCGTCCCTCGGGCAGCTCCAGGTCCACTCTCGTGCACTAGGATGCTTATTCATCTTCTTTCTATTCCGATTCCCCCTCCCCTTTGTTCTTCCGATTTCTACCAGGGGGCTCCAGTGCGCTTCGAGGTCATGGTGATGAGCCCCTGGCCTCGGGACTGGCCCCACGTCGCTGTGCCACCGGGACCACAGTGTACCACCGTAACCCTCTACCCCTTCAGTCACCTCTCCATCCCCCCTCCTTTTCACACTGATCCCCCAGAAAGGCCACCACAGCCCTGGCCTCGGAATTTGACTTGAGATGGGGAGCAGAAAGGGGAGGATGGGGCATGAGTGGGCAGGGAACTTGGGGGAGGTGGGGATGAGGGCTGAAGATACACGAGAGGATGTCCACAGTCCCAGGTGGTCAGCACAGTTCTGGCAGCTAAAAGATGACCACACTGAAGTTCACCCCTCTCCAGAATGGTTCTCTGGAGGAACCAGGGCTTGGGAGTCTGGCTGGGAGGGTCATACCCATGGACAGATTCTCAATACCTTTTTGCAATTTGGACCCTCCAAAGACCTCTCCCCTTCCACCCTAAATCCTGCCCCATGTCCCTCTGTGTCTGACAGTGGCACTGATGACAGCTGGTAGACCTCAGGAGTGGAGAAAAGCAACTAGACTGACTTTCCTACCAGCAGTTACTTATCTAAGGCAAGCTGTGTGAACTAGCCCAAGTATATTTCAGTATTGTCAGGATGTAACATCTTAGCTACCTTGTATCTTACACGTGTGGATCTACCTATCTACCCACCTGTATATATGTGTGTGTGCACAGAGGGAGAGAGGGAGGGAGTCTTCAGAAAACACCCAGAGGTGGCAGAATGCGCTGGAGCTGCTGAAGAGGTTTCCTGAGAGGGCGCTCACAGAGACGGGGCAGGGGGCCGGAAGATGAGAGTCTTCCCTATGTCCCTTCCTTGGTGGACTTAACAGTGATAACACAGGCAGCAAGGCTGGAGGTCCAGAGTGGGCCAGTGCCACCAGCGTCCTCCTGCTCCCTTCTGCAGTCTGGGAGAGAACTCCTGGGGTCACCGTGTCCACAGTCAAAGTGGCCCTTCGCCTGCCTCACCCAAAGGGAATGAGGATTCTGGGTAGCAAGGAAGCTACCAGTAAACAAAGTAGCTTGTTTCCTTGGAGAGCTGGTGACCCCCAGCAGCAACAAGTGTCATGGGTACCCAGTACTCATGGGTTGGTGTTGATGAGTTTGGGACCTGGGGCATTTCAGAGAAAATGTTAAAAGGTATCTGTCCTCATCTGGCCTTTGAGGCCAACTTGCTGTGTGACCTTGGGCAAGTTCCTTCACCTCTCTGGGCCTCAGTTACTGGAAAACCATGGGGTTTGACCAGATGATCACAAGGGGTCCGTCCAGCTCTGGCTTCCTGAGAAGTTGTGAATATTAGAATATTCTGGTGTGTGGGTCAGGAACCTCTGACCTTGGTCTGTCTGCCTTTAGAAGGGATTCATTGAACCCCAGAGTTGGCAGGGCCCTAGAGACCAACTTGACCACCCCATACCCAATCCCAAGCCTGGGAAGGGCTCTTCTTGGGCCTCTGAAGGGTCATTTGATGTCAAACTCTGCACCTTAGCTATGGCCCTAGCAAGCGTGAGCTGCTCTGCCTTAGGTTCTGGGTGTTACTGGGAGGGACAGAGCTTGCATTTGCTGGGGCTTGGGTGGGGAGCTTGTGATAGGAGCCCCAGTACCTCACTGTTCACTGTGGACGCAGCCACCCTATGCTTTATTTATTGGCAGGGCAAGGAGAATCTTTCAATTCCTACTCCTTTTCACTGCTATCCCATACCTGCCTGAAAAGGGAGACAACGTTTTATTATACAAGTTGGGTCTCAACCCTTTTCAGTTCAGCCCCTGCTGGGGTGGGCTATGCCTCCTTTTCCTGTGGTGAAATTACCCAGTTCACATGTCTGGCACTATATACCCCCAACCCTTCCCTTCTGAATCTCTTGAAGACCCAACAGATGGAACCACGTCAGTTTGTGGCAGTCACCCTCCCCTGTCCAGTTCTGGGTCCCAGCCACAGGTGTCCCAGGCATCCAGCCCCTACCAGATCATTCTGGGAAGTTTGTGCCCCATCTGGGCAGCTATAAGAGTTGATGAAATGCTGGAACAACTCATGGTATGAATATGCTCTCCAATGTCTTCCTTTGAAATCTTTGGGACTGATATAAGAAGACCCCTTAGGATGTGGGGTAATCACTGCCCTACAAACCTCCTCCCCGTCCCCCAATGAGTGCACACAAAAGATTTTTCAGGCTGCTTTCTTGAGCGTCCTCCACCTCAATCTTATGCTCACCCCTTTGGGTTTATCCCAGGTTGTTTAGTTATTTCTCCAGCTGCAGGGAAGCCCCATCTGTCCTTTTTGTCATTGAGCCCAGGACTTGCAGAAGGGAAGTGGACAAGCTCAGTTGAATTCAGCTTATCCATCCTTTGCCAGCAACTTCTCTGCTCTGTGGTGAGCCCTGGAGACACAGTGATGGATCAGTCCCAGCCCCTGTCCTCAGGAAGGTCATGGTCAGGGGAAAGTTGTAGGGGGCCATTGCATTCAGGGCTCCCTAACTGCTGCTAGCCCATATAGTGCCTTGGTGTGAGTTAGGAAATGGTGCCCTTCCAAGTGGATTCAGCCCCCCACTAGAATGCACAGCCTTATGAATGGCGCCCAGGATGGATTTTAGCCCCAGTTGCCCCTTAGCCCGTTACCCTCGTGCAGAAAGCAACCTTCACAGCCGTATGCTGCAGCCCAGTGGGACATGCAGGCCAAAGTGTTTCCTCTGGTGTCTCCCTGAAGAGGAAGGCCCAGATCATCTTTCCATCCTTCTGGTCACCTCCAGACCCCACCCCATGCCCAGCAAGACTGCTTCCTTGCAGGGTCTTCCCCATTCTGGAGTCAACCTGTCCAGGTTGACCCTGGAGAGAAACTGGGGGAAGGGGAGTCTCAGCCACGATGTTAGCTGTTTCTTTGCCAAGCGTTCAGGGCTGCTGCTGATCAAGCAGCTCTGTGCTGGGACTTCCCAGTGGGCCATGTGTCTGGGCATGAAGGAAGGACATGTCCCTGGGTGAAAAGTCCTGAGGCAGAGGCTGGACTTCCTCAGCATGCCAACCAAGGGAAGAGTACAGTCCCTGTGAAGATAAGAACTGAATTATTTGGCTAGACTCCATTGGCCTCCTTGGCGTTGAGACCAAGACAGGTTAGGGTGGACTCACCTGGGGTGTTAATTCATTGGAAGTGTTGCTGTCACCCTGGTTCCCACGTGGTGCTGTGAAGAGAACTCCAGCTGGTTCTCAGTCCTGGCTGTCACCAATCAGCTGAGTGACCTTCAGCAAGTCATTCAACCTCTTGGGCTCAGTTTCCCTAACTATAAAATGGGATAGTTACCCCTCCCCTGCCCGATTCAAGCAATTGTTGTGAATAGTCAGTGGACAGTGCTCTGAAAGTTGCAAATGGCTGCACAGGCCTGTACAGGGGAGTTGGGCAGGGGAGTTGCCCAAGGTTGCAAAGGAAGTTTGCTGTGGGCTGAGCCCTCCTCTCAGCAGTCTGCATCTCTTGACCCCCTTCTCACTTCACTTAGATGATTGTCAATCAGAATGAGATGCAGCCAACCTGACTCTGGTGACCAGTTGAGAGGAAAATTCAGGCAGTATTCAGAAATCCCACACTCAGGGGCTAGTGGTCCCAGGAATTGGATGGAGATGGAAGACACAGATATTGTCAGTGATTGGAGGGGGCATCTTGGGCCCTCTCAGGCCTGGTGTCACCCACATCTCCCATTTCTCAGTCCCCGGAGGCCAAGAAGCCTTGGATTTGATCCCAGATTAGAGAGAACCACCAGCCCTCAGGCTCAGAGAAGGCTGAACCCACCACTGCACCATCAAAGAAATCCAAGGGTGAGGTGAAATAGAAATTTGTCTGCTCCTTCCCCTCAAAGTATAAAGCTCCATCCAGGATCAATGGGAGTTGCCAGAACTTCCTAGAAACACTCAGGAGGGATGTGGGCCCAGGGAAACCCCAGGCTTCTTACCCTGGAGCCGAGTCCCAGCCAATCACTTCCCCAATGGTCTTAGCAGCCCAGAAAGGCAGCTTCTCTCCTGCCAGGGGCTGGGGACTGGACACTCTCCACTCATCCTGGAGGAGGAGGTTAGACCCCAATTGTGTACTCTTATGGGGTCTCATGGACATAGGCCTATGCCTGTTCTGATGTTTTTCTTTTTAAACTGAACGAGGACCAAAACAGATGCCCCCACCCTCATGCATACGGCCTGCATTGGGCCTGGCGTGTGCCCTGCTGGTCTGGGCACCACTTTAGTTTTTCCTGCTCTACTGGACTGAAATGGCCTCCTGGCGGGCAGAATCCTTGCCCTCTCCCACCCATCTGCAGGTCACTGCACAATGGCTTCAAAGAGAAGCCCTGCTGAAGGGGGTATGCTCCCCCATTCCTCTCTCCCAACTCTTCACCCCAAAGGGAAGTCAAAGCACAGGTCCCCAAGGACCCAGGATCTACTCTAACACAGGCTTTCAAACCAGGTGCTGTGGAACCCCTGGTGTTCCACAGAGCTCTGCCGGAAGCTGCTAAGGTAGGAAGATGGGGTGGAGGCAAAGGAAGGTCTCCAGCCCTCCCTCCATTCCCACTTCCACTGGAACAGCTCTCCTTTTACCTGTCTTGCCTATGAGCTTTCACCTTCAGACTTTCTTTGGAAGAAAGACTTCTTCAAACCAACATTCTGAGGTTTGATCTTAGACCAGCAAGCACAGCATTCCTCATTCCCCAGGTTCTATTCTTGGTTTTCCTGTTGGAATGGCTCCAACATTCCAAGACAAAGTGTCTATGTATTGGAACTTGGGTCACAGACCCAGGCCCAAGCATTTGCTTGAACTTATGCTATACATGCACACACATATGCATGGACATGTATACACACAGGAACACGTATCTGCACACATTTGATGGTTTTCTGGCCAACCCACCCTGAAGCTGTGGCCGGGGTTTGATTTGGGTTAAGTCTGGCACTCAGTGAGGATGACTCTTGACCCTGATATTAGTCCATGCAGTGTTGGAAAACTGTGGAGCAAGGAAGCAGGCCCAATCTCATCCTGAGATTTGTGTCTGCACCCCCAGGTGACACCCCATTTCCTTACTCCAGGCCCGTGGAACAACAGACAGAGCAGTGCAATGGGAGAAGCAAAACCTAGAGTCAGGTTCTTCTCCACATCTAGCCAGATGAGTGAAATCCAGGTTTCCTTAAAAGACACATGGAAGTGGACTTCATGATCAAAGCCCCTTCTCTGAGGGTAGGATCCCCCCAGAGACCTTTTACACAGCAACTTCCCTCGAGTAATTCTAATGGGATTCTGCTCCCACATTTGTGGACAACTAAATGTGTGGGCAACAAGGGGTGCCTGAAGACTGGCTACTGCCCTCCCCTGCAGTCCCCAAATTTCCTCCCTGCCTGCCTGGCCCTCTGCCCACACCTGCCACCAGGACTGGCTATGCCGTGGGCACTTTGGTGAGACCTGGGCCAGTCCTTGGCACAGAATCCTGTCTGGCACTCCACCTGGGACATTCTAGGTGAAAAGTGAGGCTCTCACTCAGGCACAGCAAGCCACATGGCATAGGAGAAAGAGGGCCAACTGGTGTTTAACTTTGAGTGTGACTGTGGGAATACCACTGGCCTCAGTTTCCCCATGTATAAAAATAGGGCTAATGTCAGATTGTGCCCACCTCACAGGGATTACTGCAAGGATCACTTGAGAGATGTGTGTGAGAAGTCCACGGTGCTTCACAAACTCAGGGTGCGGTCATGGCCTGCTTGTGAAATCAGCAGAGCAGCCTGGGGATGAGTGGAGGATGCACCACATTCCTGGGGCATCTTTGCTTAGTGTTAAGGTCTAGCCACAGCTGCTGTGTGGGGCCAGCCTCTTCCCACTGAGTGGAAGCCAGAGCTCCACCTTGCACGGTGACCATGTGCGTGTCCTGGCCATGGGAGGTGAGGGGTGGCTGGGGCAGGTCTCTGGGCCAACCAAGGTCTGCCTGCACTAAGTCTGTGGCTCTTCTGTTAAGTGATTATTTTGTGACACTCCTCATTTCTTGGCCACTTGCCAGGTTTATATGTCATACCTGTGGCTTCCTTATGTCAAATAAGTTATTATAGTTTATTCAACTCTAACAGGACAAATGAATAAAAGAACCATAATGACACCATTAAAGGTCTTTTGTGACAGAGGATGCTGACTGTGCTTTTATTTTTGTCTCATGGGCCCATGGCATGACACAGATCAGGAAATGCCACCCTCTTTGCCCTTGACTGATGAATGGGGAACATGGCTGGATCAGGTGTTTTCTTCCTTTCAACTCCAACCTGGTCCTTACATCCCTTCTGGAGACTGCTGCAAATCTTTGTCCCTCTCCCCTACTGCCACCCCCTGCCACTTATATGGCCTTGGGAAAGCTGTCAAATCTCTGATCCCTATCAGATACCACTGGGTTCCATGACCTTTAGTTTGCTTCTGGGTGAAGCCATGCCATCTTCAATCTTTGGCACCAATGACCACATCCGGTGGAGTCCTCACCATATCCCCAGCCCTGGTTCTTGTTCAGTTCTCATCTCCCGCTCGGATTTTCTAAGAGTTACCTGATGCTTGTAGCAGTAGAACACTTTGGAGGGGCAGAGATATGTACACATGAGAAAGATTCAAAATTCTAATAGCTAATGTCTGTATTGACACATAAGGAAGAAGCCTATGAATGCAAGATGACTTTCATAGAGAACGTATTGTATATGAAATTGTGTAACTTAGGTCAAAATGTTGGCCAGAAGGTGGTCTCTTCCCTCTGATGTTCCCTTCCAACCAGGGTGGGACAGTGGGAGGACATTAGCAATAAGTCAGGGGACTTGAGTCAGAGTTTTTGTTCTGCTGCTCTCTTACTTGGACTGTCTCAGACTCTAGACAAACAGAGCCCATGCCATCATTTCAATGGCAGGAATTTAATTTGAGTAATTGGTTATAAAAATGTTGGAAGAGAAAAAAGGGTAAATGGGAAACCACTGCCACCCCTGGGGTGGAGGGACAAGGAGGAGAGGTGGTGTTCCCAGAGCTGGGGACCAGGGCAGCCCCGCAAGAGCACCGGGAGGGGAGGTGGAATCTGAGGAAGCCAGAACCTAGAAGAAGCACAGCCATTGCCAGGGCTGCTGCCTAAAGCACAGGGAGCGGGAGAAATACTCTGGCTTTTCCTCTCCTCCGTCCCTCCAGTTTCATGCCAGTGCCGCCTCCTGGCAGAATCTAATTAAAAGCTTCTCTCAAAGAATCTTGGGAAATAGTAGTTGGCAGTGGCCAGGGCTCTGCAATACAGAGCAGGAGAAGGGCAGGGAATGGATCTGAGACCAAATAGGCAAATGACCAGCTTTTCCTTAGTCTTCTCATCTTACAAATAGAAATATTCACATATTCTATCGCAGTTTAGGAATGCTCTGACATTTGAACGGAGTTCTAAGTATGGGAGAGGCATTTGCTGCTGCCTCCTAGCTTTCAACTTTTCAGTTTATCTTCTGCTGTCACTGTCTTCATTGTGGTTTGGAGCTTCATGGCTAAACTCCAGCAAATCAGAAGAAACCGAGCAAGAGGCTCAAATTTTGGCCCAGATGGAATAAGTCCACTAAAACCTATCTTTCCCAGGGATTTACACCTAAAATCTCTGTGCAAAAATAAAGAAAGCAACTACTCAGTGATTTTGAAAATTAAATAAAATCAGTCAGACAGTGCATGGGAGTCAAAATTTGGAGAAGCAAGATGTATGGGGTGAATTTTGCTTTATTCTCCTCTTTTCTCTTGTGGTTTTGCCCAAGATTAGAACCACCATGACCAGAAGGTGAGACAGAACTTAGAGTCTGAACGTACATGGGTTGATTACCTCCTCAAATGACAACAATAAAATCAACATTCTATAGAGGATTGTTACTGGAACTAGCATATACATAATAAAATATTCACAATGTCCAGGATCCAATCCAAAATTACTCAACATAAAATGAACCAGAAAAATGTGACCAGTTCTCAAGGGAAAATACAATCGACAGATGCTAACTCTGAGATGACCAGATATTGGAATTATTAGAAAAGATTTTGAAATAGTTGCTGTAACTTGAAATAGATGGAGATAATTCAACAGATGTTTAAAAATTATTAAAACAAATCAAATGAAAATTTTAGAACTGAAAAATACAGTATTTGAAAAAAAAATCACGTTAGGGTTGATAGCAGAATGGAGATGACAGAGGAAAGAATCAATGAACTTGAAGATAGATCAAGAGAAACATTTCATTCTGAAAAAACAGACAGAAAAAAAGATAGAAAAAAGATTAACAGAGCCCTCAGGGGCCCGTGGAACAATATATGGTTCATGTCTTTGGACTTCCAGAGGGAAAGGAGAGGGGAGATTGGTGCAGAAAAAATATTTGAGGAAATTATGACTCTCAAATCCCAAGTTTGGTGAAAGACAAAATAACAGAATTAAGAAGCTTATCAAACCCCTACCATCATACTTAATGGTGAAAGGCTGAATGCTTTTGCTTGATGATCAGGAATAAGGCAAGGGTGATCACTCTCACCGCTCCTGTTCAACATCACACTGAAGGTTGTAGGTAGGGCAATAAGGCCAGAGAAAGCTATACAAGCCCTACAGACTGTGAAGGAAGAGATAAAATTGTATTCACAGACAACAGAGAAAATCCCAAGGAATCTACAAAAAAAGCTACTTGAATTAAAAAGTGAGTTAGGTTTCAGGATACAAGATCAATATGCATAAATGAATTATTGGAAATTGAAATGAAAGACAAAACTATTTATAATAGCACCCCAAAACTGAAATACTTGGGTATAAGTCTAACAAACTATGTGCTGGATTTCTATGCTGAAAAGTACAAACTACTGATGAAAGAAATCCAAGTAGACAAATAGAGAGATACATTGTGTTGGGATAGATTGGATTATGTGTCTTGATTTAGACATGAGCTTAATCTTAATCCACATTCCTGTGCGTCTGAACCCAGTGAAAATAGGGTCTCTTGAGGAAGTTATTTTTAGTTAGGGTGTGCCCCAACTGAATGAGGATGGGTATTATTCTGCATTACTGGAGACCTTATAAAGAGCCAGGAGCCAGAAGTTAGTGGAATCCTGAAAAGCAGAAAGGAGAGACCATCACATGTGACGTGAAGCGGAGATGAAAGCCACGGAACCCCAAGGATTGTGGCAAGCCAGTACCAGAATGCTAGTTTGGGGGGAGAAAGCATGGTCTAGTCAATGCCTTATTTTGTGCTTCTAGCCTCTGAAACGATGAGCCAATAAATTCGCATTAGTTAAGCCAACCAATTGTGTGGTATTTATGATAGCAGCTCTGACAACTAAGTGTTCATTGGAAGATGCAATATTGTTATGATGTCATTTCTCCTAAAACTGCCACAGATTCTCCGCAGGATTTTCCTTTTCTTTTTTCTGTAGCTATAGACAAGCTCATTCTAAAATTTATATGGGAAGGTAAAGGAACTAGAATAGCCAAACAATTTTAAAAAAAGAAGACCAAAGTTGGAGGAATCCTACTACTTTCTCTCAAAACATATGTAAAGCTACAGTAATTAAGGCAGAATGATAGTGGTGAAAGGATAGACACCTACACCAATGGATCAGAACAGGAAATCCAGAAATAGATCTGCACATATGTGCTTGATTGATTTTTGACAAAGGCGTAAAAGTATTTAGTTGTGTTTTCAACAAATAGTGCTGGCGAAGATCTGCAGGAACCAGAACTCTCAGTCAGTGCTGGCAGGAGGGTAAAATGGTAAGGACACACTGGAAAACAGTTTGGCAGTTTCTCATAAATGTAAGCACACCAAAAGACTCAGCAGTTCTACTCCCAAAAGAAATGAAAAGTTAGGTTCCTACAAAAAATCTGTATGTGAATATTTACAGGGCTTTTATTCATAATTGTCAAAAACTGGAAACAACCCAAATGTCCTTCAACAGTGAATGGATAAGCTGTTGTACAGCCCATAAAATGGAATGCAAAAAAAAAGTAACAGAAAAAAAAAAAATGAAACCAGCAGATCCCAAAGTGTTTGCCCATGAGAAATAGTTTAAAAATAAAAGCAAATAAAGAACAGCTAAAAAAAAATGAGTGAACTACCAATACATATGACAACATGAATGAATCTCAAATGCATTATGCTGAGTGAAAGAAGCCAGACACCAAAGGACACACATGTATGGTTCTATTTATGTGACATTCTGGAAAAGGCTAAACGTTGGGACAGGAGACAGATCAGTAGGTGACAGCAACTGGGGCTAGGGGGAGGGTTGGCTACAAAGGGGCAGCAGGAAGGATTTGGGGAGGGGGGCATGGTGGAACTGTCCTGTACTTTGGTCAAAACTCACATAACTATACACCAAAAAAGAGTACATTTTACTATATGCAAATTATATACCTCATTAAAAAAAAGAAATAAAAAAATCTGAGCAATTTATCTTTCACAAGCTGCATGTCCATTTGTTGGTGCTTGTGCTGGCCCCTGAAGACACAGAAATGAATGACAGTCCTTCCTTCAAGGAGCTCACAGATTCATGGGGGGAATAGGCATGATGACAGAGGTTTAGAACTGCAGCAGAGAGATATGGGAAAGAGGGGTCCACACATACAGCCCACCACGGGAGCACTAGAAAGGACACTCCACGATCAGCTGGGGTAGTTGGATGGTGAATTAGGCAGGCTTCCCAGAGGAGGAAATCCGAGAACTAAGTTTTGAAGGATGAAAAGGAGTTAGGTAGGTAAGATAGGGCTGTGAACATTCCAGGTAGAAGGGACAGCACATGGGTAGCCTCAAGGGGGTGAGATAACCTAGAAACTTCTGGGAACTGAAAGGCCTTTGTGTGGCTGGAGTGAAGGGAGCCTGGGGAGCTGGCAGGAGATGGGAGCAGACCATGGCCATGGGGAAGGGTAGTTACAAGCAATATCAGCCCAAAGAACTTAGCTTTTATCCTGAAGACAGCAGGACAGGTTTTAAGCAGAGGCGTGAGAGGCATCAGGTTCATGCATTTTCAGGACCGCTCTGTGATGCAGAGGACAGACTGGAGGGGGAGTCAGGAGGCAGGGGGACCAGGGAAGATGAGGTGGGGATCTAGCTAAGAGACGTGGAGGCTGGAACCAGAGGGGATGGAGAGGAAGGATATATTGGAAAGGTATTTAGGGGTAGAAAGGCAGAACTTGTCTCCCATCTGATAGCTGAATTCTCAGCACTTTTATACTCACTGCTGCTTCTGCTGGGTTGACCTTTCCTAGGTTTTTTACATAGCTTGTTCCTTCCTATTCTTCAGGGTAGTTCGCCTTCTCAGAGAGGTCTTCCTTATTATGTTCAAAGGAGGCCCCTCCCCATCACTCTCGCATCTCCTTGTTTATTTCCCTCATAAAAAGTATCTTGTTTATTTATTGCCTACTGTGGAATTAGAACACAGGCATTGGAGCAGACTGCAGAGTTCTAGGCCCAACTTGGCCTCTTATTAGCTGTATGACTTTGAGCAAGTTATTCATCTCTGTGTGCCTTAGTTTCTTCATCTTTAAAGGAGAGATAATAATAATACCTACATCATAGAGTTCTCGCCAGGATAAAATGAGTTAATGTGCCAATTGCAACCCCTGGCACATAGTAAGCCCTATTTAAGTGTTTGCTACTATTATTATAATTTTACAAAGTCAGGGACCCTGTCATTTGTCTTCAGTACTGTATCCCCAGCTTCTTTCTAGCATAGTGCTTGGCCCACGGCAGGCACTTAATACTGTACTTGAAGAGGTGGCTGCATGAAGGCAGGCATTTCCCCATCCTTGCCAGCAGATGGCGCATATATGCTAAGAAAAGCTGGCCCTGCTCCAATACATATTGGCCAACAGATGTCGCTGCAGCATGCTGGGGCTAGGAGCCAAAGCCTGTGACAGGCGGAGCTGATGGCGGGCGTGGTCCAGATAAGACCCTGGACAAGAATCTTGAATGGAGAGCCAGAAAGGTATGATTGTGTTACAAAGTCAAGAAACAAAAATTATGTTTGCATCACACATCCTAAAACTGAATTTTCTTCCTCTTGAGTCATTTTCTGTAACAGTAATCACCAGAGCTGGCCATCCAGGCATCCTGTGTAACTGCAACCTCAGTTCAGTGAAGTGGGAGTCAAAGGACGAGAGCATCTGATGTGCAGCACGTGCAGCTGAGGGAGGCCCCGGCACCTGCTGAGGCCTCTTTCCCAGGGTTTTGTAATTCTGTGGGAGCATAAAGGACTGGATGGCACATCAGCGGGAGAAAGAGGGTGAGATCATTTCTTCCTCAGGAGGTCAGGAAAGGAGAGGGGAGTCTGGAGCTGTCTTCACTGTTCTCCGGGTTGGGGAAGGCACCCCAGGCAGAGGGTGCAGCCTGAGCAAAGGCACAGGGACGTGAAGTAGCTGGGCACAGTCCCTAACATCTGAGTAGGTTAGCACGGCAGGAAAACAGGGTTCAAGCAGGGGAGGGCATTAGCTCTCTAGGTTCGGTTGACTAGCTAGTCTAGAACATCTTTCTTTCCCCTTCAGGTTTTGTCAAAAGTCACTGACCAGCCTTAGTGGAGTTCAGGGCCTACTAGCCTGGTCCAGTCCCAGATTATTCTTGTCCCAGTGTAATTACTCATAGTGCCCCCTTTCACTCCCTAACCTTTCCCAGTTTGGATGACAAATTAAATGGACACTACAGTTAGGGGCCTCCTTGGGTCCCCTGTGATTCCCGTTATCACAGTGACCCTGAGTGGTCACTGTCTTCACTGAGGACAGGAGCAGGATCCGGTGCATTTGTGTGTGCCCTGGGCACAGCAAGGGCTTAGCAGGGAGTAGAGGCTCAGGAAGAATGAACTGAATGACTGGGGACCTTGAACCCGGGAGTCCAGAACAAGCCCGTTTCTCCTCTCAGGGAGGGGTAGATATGTCCCTTCTTTTGAGAAAGTTCCCCCAGCAGGGTTGCTGCGTTCAAGAGGCTGGGATTTCCAAGTCCTGCTAGTAGCTGCCGATGGAGGCTGAAGAATCCCCCAATACCCCCCAGCCTACAATCCCCACATGTCATTGTTCACTTTCTTTTCTTCATCTCCAGGGTAAAGCCTGGCTACCGGAGGTAGTGCCTATAGGGGCGAAGATACAAATTTAGGAGGTGGGGGTGCCCTGCCCAATACTCAGAACCAGAGCAGAGAAGGGACAGCCTGAGTGGCACCCTGGGCTCTGGGTCTGCTCTGCTCCTGACAACATGCATGAACTAGATGGGCTTCTGGACTCTCTGGGCCTCCATCGTCTCACTAGTACAACTAAGGGTTAGTTGAGAGTGGTCTCCATGGGGCTGGCCATCTTCAGGCTAATTGCCCTGAGGCAGGGCTGAGGGAAGAGGGCAGAGGCTGTGAGGGGGTGGTGAGGGATGGGGGTGGGGGACTCTGAAGGCAGCCAAGTGCATTACCACAGGAATATTAACTGCTCCTGTCACTTCTCCCAGGCCAGGAAAAGGCCATGCCCATCAATTAGGGCCTCAAGCCTGCCAGGCAGAGACTTAATGAAGAAGGAGATAGACTTCAGTCAGAGCAGGCAGTGCCTTTGGAGGTCATGACACCAGTCCCCAGCCTGGACTGAAGAGGAACCTGAAGCCAGAGAGAGGCAGGCAGCTGTCCAGGGTCACGGGGTAGGACAGGGGCCATGAGGGGAGGAGCTGGCTCTGAATCCCCAGCACCCAATGCACAGTACAGACTCCACCGGTAATGCTGACGGACCTAGGACCAAAGCCTCCAGGCTCCAGCTGAGCCCTCCCCGTTCCCACCCCAGATCACAGGTATCATGGAGGCAAGAGGTTTCTCAAGACAGCCCTTATGGCTTCCTTTTGTTTTGGGTTTCTAACTCAGAAGGAAAGAAATTTCACAATTTTTACAGGGTCACAGAACCCTGGGAAGTCTGACGTGCTTCTCAAAGTTTGTAGCTGGTTTCCTGTCTATCACATTTTGATAGTCACACGCCCTTCCCTCCCTCTCCTGCTCTCTACCATCCTTGCTCTTTAAACGGGCATCCTGTAGGTAGATTTTCCCCCCGGCACTTGGTTACTGTGGCCCCACGTCTCTGGGCCCCGACCCATCCTGATCAGAAGGAGAGGCTGGCCATTCAGCGGGGCCTTGGCACTGCAGAGTGGGTGGGTGGCATCAGGGAGTCAGGGCAGGCCCAGCTGGACCTCATCTTACCTTTACCTCCAAGGTCTCTTCTGAGCTCCCATAGTGGTCCCTTCCATGGTCTCATTCCACTCTACATCTCCCGAGTCTAGCATGAACACTGGCACAAAGTGGATGGGAGAAGGAAGCAACAACCAGGCTCTGCAGGTAAGAGGCACAGTGCAGCTTTCCTGACTCCCATATCCCACCTCTCCACTTCATAACTTCTCCTCCCCCTGCAGAGCAGAGCAGAATGTGGAGAATGTAGCTCCATCTCACCCACATGCACATCCTCCTCCCTGCCCCCCACCATTGCTGGTCTTCTCCAATCCTCAGACTAACAATACCTTCCTGCCTCTAGGCCACTGCACAAGCTGAGCCTTTTGATCTTTGCTTGGCAAACTCCTACTCATTCTTCAAAACCCAGCTCAAACATGACTTCCTCCAGTAAGTCTCCCTAGGCTGGGTCAGAGGCCCTTTTTCTTTTCTCTAGACCTTGATTAAATATGATTTCTCTCCTGGATCATTAGCTTCTCTAGGACTGGCAGAGTTTGTGTTCAGCAAAGGCTGAATGAATGGCTGGATTTGCAAAGGAGGCAAGGCTCAGGGCCCCCGGGAACCTGTTGATGGTCCCATAAGGCCCAAGGCCACTAATTCTTAGCAGCAGCTCACATATAAAAACCTCAAAGATTTTTGCTGACCGCAAACCCACAGCTAATAGCATGTTTTATTTGCCAGAACCTATTGCAGTCTTAGGCTACATTACCAGAGGGCATGTCTTTGCAACTCAGGAGGTGACCTTGGGTTAGAGAGCTCATCGCCTTTTTGTCCTAGAGGGATTGGTAGGGCCCCCTTTGAAGGTTACTAACAGATGGAAATGCTTCAAGAGGATTTAACCCTTTCCCAAAAGGAAAGAGAAGGGGGGGTGGAATTTGCTAGGAGAATATATGGAGACTCAGACACTGTCTCCAACTCTGTGAAGGGCTGTCTTGGGATGAGGCATGATCCTGGCCACAACGTAAAGCTGGGACTGTCAGAAAGCCACAGACGGTTCCCTGTGGCACTTAAATGGGAACCCCTAGGAGGGGAAGGAGTGAGTTCTCCATTGTGAGAGGGTGCTTCCTGTTGAGACAGCTGAGGAGGTGGCCCCCATTACCTCCGGGCTCCTTTTCAACTTTTACAAGGCACAAATTCTCATATATTATGTGGCCTTAAGGTTCTAAAATGCCAGAATTCTAGACTTCTGCCAACTGATTAGGACTCTGTGACTGCAAAGGGACGATTATCCAGCCTGGGGACCTTGAAGCAAGAGAAAAAACCCTTATCCTGGCCCTACTGGCCCAGAACCCAATTGTCTTCTTGCTCCACATATTGAAGGGGTCCCTTTATCCACACACCCCCGCCCCCATGTCCCTGGCTGCTGCTTCTCTTAGCTTCTGACATACCCAAGATGCAGTTCTCCCCTCCTCTGTCTTCTAACCCTCCCTCCCCACCGCCAGGAAGAGTATGGCGTGACACAGGACATAAGGGAGTACCAAGTAATTCATCAGAGGGATGATCCCAAAGCAGTAAATGAGCCCTATTCTTTCCTGTCTGCCTGCAGAGGGAATTAACTGCTTCTGATTCTCAGTAGCTGGATTTCCTCCCTGATAGCCTTGGCTGAGGTTAGTGTTTGCTAGTCTGACTACTCTCTCCCTAACCCCTCCTCTCCACCTGTGATGAGAAATGGAAGGAGAAAAGGATGTAGAGGAAGCTTAGGATCCCATGCTGGCTGTGGATAACCCCATCTCACAGAACAAAAAGCAGACTGATTTTGGAGAGCAATGCCATCTCAATGGGAAGTCCCACCATGTGTCTAACCTCAATCCTGCTATGGGCAGTCAGAACTGACTTCTCCCACGGTCTGACAGAAGACACAAAAGATCACTGCCTCACCTTGCATAAGTCCAAAGTGCCCTCCCAAGTGTCCCCTTCCACCTCCATCAATGCCCCAAGGTAAGCAGAAATGACACGGCACCACTTTCAGGAGCAGAGTTCCAGAGATTACTGCAGACTTTATAGAAAACTGCCCAAGGGAGATCCAGATTTGGCGGGTGGGGTGAGGGGTTGAGAAGGCAGGCCTCGAGCCAATATGTTGAAGGAGGTCAACTTCCTGTGTGCAGCGGCAGCACAGGCCAGCCATTCTGCCTGACTTAGGGGGTGGAGAGTTAGGGAGAGGTGGCCCCCTCCCAACTCACCAATTGTGCTTTGGGATCATGCAGAAGGCAGGGCGCTGAGGCTCTGACCCTAAACAGGAGGGTTTGTGCCTGAGACAGGAAGCAAGAGCCCCTTCCTTTTCCAGAAGGCATATGGGAGGGGCAAGGAATCCCCACTGGAGAAGTGCCACAGTGGGTGGGAAAGAGGGCAGAGAAACTGGTGGGCAGCAGCTCCTAGTCTTTCAGAGTCCTTCTCAGGGTCTCTGAGGCCATGATGGATGGTGACCGTGGATCTGAGGCCTGACCATCCATATCACCTCCCCAGGGCTCTCTCCTTCCCCTTGAGGATTAGCTAATAAGGGGCAGGGGTGTGTGGTACCTGTCTTGCAAGGCTGGAGAGCTCGTCCTGGGAGGAAAGGGGGCTGAGCACATCCCAGGATGAGATTCCTTACTGGACCTTGATCCAGTGAGTGACAGGGGTGGGTACTGAATACAGGTGATGGGGGTAGGGGTTGAGAGCCCAAAACTTGAACAGGGTAATGAAACTCAAATTGGGGTGAAGAGCTGAGAGTTTGAAATTGGGTACAAGCACTAAGTATTGGGTATCAGAACCCCAGTGCGGAAAGGCTGAGATCAGCTCCACCCTAAGGCTACACCAGGGTGCACTTGTCCCTGGGATGGGAGAGAGCCTGGGAGTTGAATCTCAAGACTGGGTTAAGGAAGGGAGGGTCCTGGCCAGAGCTGGGGAGGCAGGTGGTGAGAGGGGCAGGGGTATGAATACATCCTCAGATTGGGGAGGGTGCCCTGACCTTCAGAACCCCATAATGTGGGTCTCTATGCAGGGTGGAGCTCTGGGATGTGGCACAAGGCTCAGAGTCCACAAAAACCTGCTGATGGAGGTGCTCTGCTACAGAGACCAGAATGGGAAGTGAGGATCCCTGAACCCTGGGAGGGGAGCTGAGGGCTCCAAGCTGGAGAGAGGGATCAGTGCTAGGGAAGCCTGGGATTTTGGGAAGGTTGGGCTTGGAACAGGTTGGTGGAAATGGTCGCAGGGCTTCCAGGTTGAAGGACAGGGTCTATGTAAGTCTTGAAAAGGGGAGGGAGCTTTTGGTGGTCCAGGAGGGATGTGTTTGAGTCTGGGACGGGCGGGTGGAGTTTCTGGAATCAAAGGTGTCTCAGGGTCTTTGGTTGTGGGAGCTCCCAGAGGCTGGAAGAGGGCGGGGGTGGGGAAAAGCTTGGAGCTTCTGGGTGGGGCTGGGAATCGCCATAATCCAAAGATCTCAGCCGGTCAGGGGCAGGTCTCAGAGCCCCTAAGACAGCGGGCGGGTGTCTTGGGCCAGGCAGCCCCAATAAGGTCATCAGCTGGCGGGGGGCAGCCCCCAACCCCCGACAGGGGAAGATCAGAGGCCCGAGCCCGGGGAAGTGGCGCGGGAGCCAGCAGGTGCAGCTGGGGCAGGCGCGCGGCGCGGGTCGGCGTCCTGCTCGTAGCGGTAGTGGTAGCCCTCCATCTGGTCCCGGCAGGCCTCGCGCAAGTTGCGCATCCAGCGCTGGATGCCGCGGCGGTTTAGGTAGAGCACCATTAGGAAGATGAGGCCGATAAGCGCCAGCACTAGCCCGAAGAAGACGTAGGAGGCTTCCAGCTCCGGGCCTGCGAGCCCCACTTCTTCCTCGCGACCATCGGCGTCGCCGTCCGCGCAGTGCAGCCGCACCTCATCCAGGTCCAGGAAAGGGTGGTCGTGCAGAGCCCGCGGGGCCGCGCAGCGCAGGCGCCGCGCGTCGGGTACGCGCTCCGTGGCGTTGCGCAGCCAGGCCAGCAGGGGGCGCGCACCGCAGCCGCAGCGCAGGGGGTTGTCGGCGAGCAAGAGACGCGGCCCCGGGTGGCCGCCATCGCGCTCCAGCGCTCGCAGCTCGTCGGTGCTCAGGCCCGCCAGCGCGTTGAGACGCGCGTCCAGCTGCTCCAGGCGCGGCAGGCGCAGCGCGGTGGGCGGCAGGCTGCTCAGCGCGTTGCCCACCAGGCCCAGGAGGCGCAGGTCAGCCAGCGGGGCTAGAGCGGCGTCCAACTTGTGCAGCAGCGCGAGGCCGCCCCGTGCCAGCGCGTGGTTGAGTTGCAGCGAGCGCAGCGCGGGCAGCCCGCGGAAGGCGGCGCCGCCCAGGGCGCGCAGCGGGTTATGACTTAAGTCTAGCGCCGCCAGGCTGGGCAGCCCGTCGAAGGCGCCATCCTCCACCACCTCGATGTTGTTGTGCGTGAGGCGCAGCGCGGTCAGGAGCGGTAGGCGCACGCCCACCTCCTCCTCCTCCTCCTCCTCCCCGTCCGCGTCCACGCCCGCGAAGGCGGCAGCGCGCAGCACGGTCAAGTTGGCGCCCACGATGGTGAGGTTGCGCGCGTCGGGCGGCACGTCCCGCGGCGGCTGCCGGAGCTCGGCGCCCGACGCGCAGCGCAACAGCAGTGTGGGGCCGCCGAAGCAGTAGCACTGGAAAGGACAGGGCGCGGCCGGTCGGCTCAGCGCAGCCGCCACGAACAGCAGCCCCGGTAGCAGCGGCCCCCGGAGCCCCGGCTGTCCCACTTGCGGGGCCATGGCGGCCGCCCCCACATCCAGCGTCCGGGCCGCCGCGCTCACCAGTGAGTTGGGAGCGCCTTTTGGGGGGGTCGGGTGGGGCAAGTCCTTGACCTGGAGCGACTGGCAGTCCCGGTCGGTCGGTCAGTCCGCTTTCTCGTAAGTCCGAGGAGTCTTCACTTTCCTGGCAGAGGGCGAGAGGGTTCAGGCTGGGAGCAGAACCCCCCCGCCCCCAGTGCCCTCCTCGCCCTGCGCATCGGCCTCGGACTTCGTGGCCGTTCCGGGCTCGGAGCCGAGTGGGCAGGGTTTGCCTCCCACCTCCCCGCCTCCCAGCCTCCTCCTCCGCCCCCAGCGGAGTCTCCGCGCCCTCCACGCCGCGGGAGGCGGGGTGGGAGGCTCCCGAGAATCAGAGCTTTCTGCTTTTGCGCTTTTTCTTCCCCTTCTCCATCCCCGCGGCTGCTGAGAAGTTTCGCTCTCGGAGGCGCTCCCCCCACCTCACCCTCGTTTCTCCCCTTACATTTAAGCTTGTTCCTTCCTCTTCCCTTTCTGGCAAGTGTGGGATGGGGCGAGGTTGGGCGGGGAAGAGCAGGCAGGTGTGCCGGCACCAGGAAGTTAGAATTTGCGGGGAGCACTTTAGACCCCTTTCCCCCTGCAACTGAGACAGGGTTCAGGAGTGGGCTGGGAGAATTACTCCTTATTCGGCCTCTTCCTAATCTGTGATCAGGGAGAAGGCATTGCAAGGAGAGAGAGTGGAAAATCCCCAGCCTCGGTCCCCTCCTTTGCACGACCCCAGTTCCCTTAGGCACAGCTGTGTCACCACACTCCAAGTCCCTTGAGACCGGCCTTTTCTCGACCCCATGCCGTCCCCTGTGGAAAGTCTGCAGCAGTCCTCCCTTCCCCACCCCCCTCCCCAATCGTTGGCTGTTCTCCTCTGCTCTGCTGGGAGTTCGCCGATCTGGGTTCCTCCACTAGGCTGGACTCTTCCCACAAGCCCTCTCCTTGGCACAGGTATTGGGTGGGTGTAGTGATTCAGCCTTTTGCTTTTCTTCTCCCTGCCCCACACCTGGGCACCCCCACTAGGCCTCCTATTGAAGCTCAGGACGTTGAGGTTCCTTGGACACCATCTACCTGTCCCTTCTCCTCTCTAGGCGACCCCCTGTAAATGGTGAATGGTGTGGGAAAGTTTGGGATTCCAGAAGTTAGGAGAATGGGAGCAGATTTTGTAGCATGGAGTGGGGTCTTGGCTGAGGTGGGGGCTGAGCTGTTTATAGTTTTGTTTTGTTCTGGATTTTTTTTTTTTTTTCCAGAACTGGGAAGCTCCAGACCTGATTTAAAGAGACAGGCTCCTCAGAAGGGAGCACTCCTGGCCTTGGCATGAATTATTCAGGCTGGAGAGGCTGACACTTGATTCTTGATCCTCAGGCTATTCGGTGGTATCAGCAGAGCTGATTGGGATAGAACCTCCACAACCCCCTCAGAATCAGTCAGTCTCTTTCTCTTGAATTGGGGATGGTTGTTGAGTTGATTTCTTCCCTGAGGTTATATTTAACAGATCGACCAACAGATCAATACCACTTAAGGAGAAGAGGCAGACCCTGCGGTGGCCTGTGTCTTGGGCAAGGACCAACATTAAGGACCAGGACTGTTCATGCTGGGGGTACCCAGCTCTCTCCTCCCCCTTCCCTCCCTCTTCCCTACCCCCATCACAGCTTCTCCAGGCTTTGTCAGATGAGAACAATAACTTGCACATTCAGGATTGGACAAACATGTGCAAAGTTATACATGTGCACGTGAAGAGTCATGCTTGATGCATAAACAGACCTAGGTGTGTCCGCATGTGAACACACAGACCCATGTGCATATACATGCATGGGAAGCTTGCACAAGCTTGTGCACAGATCCTGGCAGACTCAGATGTGCCTCATGCAAATACATGTAGGCTCATTACTACAAGTGCACATCTGAGTATAGCTTTGGGTGTGTCCTGATATGTGTTGGTTAACTAATATACACATGAATACTTGAACATGCATACTTCTGGTCCTTGCAGATTCCTGGTTGCATTCTCAGAGCTTCAAGCTTACAGACCCATACATGAAGCCCATGCATCCAGAGATTGGTCAGCACACTCTGAGCCCACTCTCTCCTGCCCTCCACTGTGTCCTTGGTATGTGGAGGTAATAGGCTAGTAATGTCTTTTCTCACATGGGCACAAGTTCTCAGGTAGACACCATTGGGGCTGGGCCCTCGGCTATTGGACTCCCTCCAACCCTGGCCCATGTCAGCTACAAGCTCCAGCTCTGATATGTTCCCTAGTGGAAGGCATTGGGTCTTATTCATTTACTGTGTTTCCAGTTCAGGGACTAGCACAAGAGTGTGCTCAGTAAATGTGTGTGGATGAATAAATGGATGCATGCATGCATGCATGAATGAATAGAAAGGTCTGTGTTCCGCTGTCCCATTGCACAGATTCCTTTCTGCCTCCAGCCCCTGGGGAACCACAGAATACCTGCCTAGGCCAGAGCCCACTCCCCAGGCTCCCATGGTGTCTGGCTTCTGATTGGTTGGTGGCCCCTCTGGGAAAGGGGCTGCAGGGCAGCAGGCAGCCTTGAATGGGGGTGCTAGATACTCAGTTGGGGAAAGGAGGCACAGAAGAGGACCTAGAATCATCAGGTACCAGAAAACAAGGCAACGACTGTGTTGCACAAATGGGGACACTGTGGCCTGCGGTCCAGGGATTTGCCTCACAGCCAGGAGTTGTCAGGGCTTTGGAAACCTGGCCCCAGGCTCCACGCCCAAGGCTCTGTCCAAGGTGGTGGTCCACCTCTGAGAGGGTCCAGTGCCAATGGAAAGCTCATCTTGAACCAGAAAGCTGAGGCCAGGAAGAGATGCCAGGTTTGGTCTCGTGTGACCTTGGGCCTCCCTCCACCTCTGGGCTGTCAGCTTTTTCTGTAAAGTGGGTGGTTTCCAAACTTACATCCTGCCAGCCTCTTGGGGCTGTTGTGACAAAGTGAATGGAAAGTGCATTGAAACAAGAAAACCCATATCACCTAGGTCTGGGGGCCTAGCACTCACCTGCCAAGCTTCAACCGTGTGATATTGGATGAGGCATTGCTCCTCTTGGGGACTAATTAGTTCCCATGTCATTTTGTGCTGTTCCATGTTGCTCCCTCCCCCAACATGGCAGACTCACTGTGGCTATTAATAAAACGAGTCTCTACTTGCTTGTCTCTGTGTGTGGCCTCTGCCCAGTGTTCACCCCTCCCATCTGTAGGTAGGTGTTCCCCTCCTTTGTCCAAGTTTCTCTGGAGCCAGGTCTGTGAGCCATTTTCAAGGGTCTCTTTTCCCTGGAGGAGCAGACATGTCCATCTTGTGGTTGCCAGCATTCAGTATGCAGTAGGTGTTCAATAAATGTGTTTGAATCTGAGGCTGTGTGTTTATTTTCTGATGTATCCAGTGGAAGTTTCTTTGCTCAGAGTATTCCCCCCACCCCCCTTGGGGTGCTCTCTCCCCTTGACTCAAGTCCAGCCCACTGTCCCTCAGCTGCGCTTGAGTTCTGCCCCTTCAGGAAGCCCACATGGCTTCCTTCTCCCTTTTTTGAACTTCTCTCCTTAGTGGGCAGAGGGCCAGGGCTCCCCTGAGCTCCCTGACTGTCAGCTCTTCAGGCTCAGTGCTGGTCTGACTTCCTGTGTTGTCAGCACGAAGCTCAGGGCTCAGCACAGAGAAGGCACCAGGGATGCTTATTGAATGAAATAATGATTTTTTAAACCTCTGGCTCAATCCTCCCATCGCTGTGAGGCAAGCTTGGTAAGGATCCCCCATCTCTGCTTTACATCAGGAGACAGCTGTCCAGGAAGGTTAAGTGCTTCCCCCCAAGGTTGCACAGCTGGCTGAGACCTGAGCCTGACAGGCGCTCAGGTTTCCTGCTTATCTTCCCTGCAGCTCTCTCCCTCCAAGTCTCCCTCTCTCCCGAGAGTGTGGCTGGGTCAGATCCCAGGGGAGCCTGTGGGTAAAGAAACTCAGGCCCTCAGGGTTTCCTTAGGGCATAGAGTAAGGCAGGTCATGGGGGACACCCGCATTCCCACCCAAGTAAGGTGATTGTCCCGGGCCCAAATGAGAATCTGTCAGTCATGCTAGACCCCAGTTCTTCAATTTACCACCCTACTAGACCCCCAAGTCCATCTCTGAGCCTTCAAGGTGCTGTCTCCTGTCTGAGCTTCTAGTTCCTTCACTGAGCTGCTTCTCTCCCTCCAAAGACCCTGTCCCTCTCTAAGCCCCGCTGGACCTTGATAGGGAGCTCAGAGAGGTTCGGTGACCTTCCTGAGGTTACCCAGCCAGTAGCCCCTTCCCCATGAACCTTCAGGTCCATTTTGTCATCAGAGGTATCTTGATAGTGCTAAAGGCCCTGGGAAAGTCTCTGTCTTTCCAGACCTTACTTTCTCTGCAAAAAAAAGCATGTGGGTTTGTGCAGGTGTGGACAGGATGATCTTAGAGGAGTTTCTAGTCCTGTGTTCCTTGCTATTTTAGGGATGGGGGTCATGGAGGGGAATGTAATGCTGTGATTTGTCCATGTAAGTGCCCCATCTTCTTATATATGACCTTGAGCTTTGCCCCAGCCCAGTTAAGACCTTAGTTTGCCCAACTATAAAGCAAAGGTAGGGTGGTTGGGGTTCCTCCAGGTTTGATGCTGAAGCATCCTGTGATCTAGACTTCCTTCGTCCCGACCGCCTTCCTGCTGCTCCCCCTCTCCTTCTGCTCCCCCTTCCTATGGGGAATGGGGAGGAGCAGCCTGGCAGGCCTGGCAGGATGAAGATCTGTCGGCAAAGGGGAGAGGGGGGAGCCCCAGGTTCTCTCCTCTTGAGTAACTTATGCACCAGCAGGAGGGGAAAACTTCACTGCAGACCTTGCTGTTCCTATTTTTCACTCTCACCACCCCCCATCCTCCACCTGCCAGAGACACAGGAAAATCCATAGGCCCAAGATTCATTTTCTCTGTTGAGTCAGCAAAGGCCAAGCTTTGCATCTGAGGGGAGGGTAACTGGCTTTTAAGTAACTCTCTGATATTTAATAATACCCTTCTCCTCCACTCTATGTCCTGGGCCTCAGGGGAAAAGCTAGAATAAATGAGCTGGATGATTCCTCTGAAAGTCATAAGCCTGTCCACTCTACCCTCCCAAACCCTCCCACACTCCCAGGCTATCAGCAAAATGATTCCTTACTACCTTTGTAACATGCTTTACCGTTTACAAATGGTGCTCCAGATAGGGGTTGTTATCCCCAGTTTAGGTTGGAAACTGAAGTTTAGCAAAAGGGAGTGACTCCACTTGGCTTCTGGTCTTGGTCTGTTGCTGGCTGGCTTTGTGACTGTTCCTCTCTGGGCTCCTATTTCTTTACCTGTGCTATAGCCAGTAGATTGCTGCTGATCCCTCAGACTGGAAATTTTCTACCCTGGTCTAGGTCTCCTTTGCTCATGGATCCTCTGATTGTTTCCACAGTCCTCCTCTAGGAGAAGCTGAAGGGTTTCCCCCTGACCAAGTCACAAGGCCAGGCAGGGTCTGGCCCCAGGATTGCAGTATCAACTCACATTGAACCACAGTCAGCATTGAACCACAGGACTCAGAAAGCCATAGAACCATGGTCTTTTTGAATCAGAACATAGACTCTCACGGTGTTGATGTCTTAAAAATAAAACACTTAGAACCTGTGGTAGGTTGTTATATTAATGGCCTTCGATGAATCTTGCCAATCTGTACCCACACTCTTCATGCTTTCCCTTCCCATACAGACTCTTGGCTTGCTGAAGTGACTTCCCTTGGCTAGTTGGACATCAACAAATGTGATGCAAGCAGATGCTTAAAAAGTACTTGTGTGTTGGGGTTCCCCTCTTCTTGCTCACCTGAAATTGCCATCTATAGAAACCCAATCAAGCCTCTTGGAGGAAGAGACCAGAAATGAGTCATCTCGCCTGAAGCCCCCTAGACCAACCAGTCCCCAGATGATCTTCCGATTGACTCTGGCTGTCCAAGTGATGCCAGATGAGACAAGTAGAACTGCTGAACTCTGGTTCTGGTGTGAACAATAAAATAGTGGTTGTCTTAAGCCACTCAGTTTTGGGGTGGTTTGTTACACAGCAGTAGGTAACTGAAGCGGAGCCTTAGAATTAAAATTGTAGAATCCTAGTCATAGATTCCATATATGTTGTAATCACAGCACCATAGATTCCTGAGACCAGCAATTAGAATCTTTGATGTAGAATAAGAGGAATGAAAAGTCCTGATAACTCACTGTCTTTAACTCCAACCAGTTCAACACTCTCCTTTAGTTCACAGACCAGACGGTCTGTGAACTAAAGGAGCGCACACACACACACACATGCACACAGACACACACACACAAGGGTCCCTTGTTCTTCAGCGCGCTTTCCATCCTGTCACACAGTCCCTTGCTTCACTCCTCTGCTGGCTCTCAATCCCCTCCTTTTGCTTTAGGAAGCCTTCCCATGTTGATCTGTTTCCTTGGGTCCCAGGAGCTGTGTGTGGAGTTGGGAAAAATATATCTTGGTATTTAGCCCAGCTCCTAGCATGGTGCCTAGTACAGAGAGATTAATGAGCATATGTCGAGGAGAACCACCACCTCAAGAAAACTTGTTCCTCATCTCCTCCTGCCCTATCCCCCGACAACGGCTGCTCGTGATCTGTCCGTGGTGCTGAATCTCTTTATCCTCGCCACTTACTGCACTGGAACCAAAATGGGGACTTCCCAAGGGTGTGGATTATTCCTGTGTCCGGATGCTTCTCCATGCCTCCCTCCCTCCCTCCTCCACCCTTTCTCTTTCTTATACAGATCATTAGATTAGCCTGGACTATTTAATGCAGAATAATCGGTGGTGATGTTGATATAATACTAGTTAGGATTAGGATTAGGCTGTATAATCAGAATACTCAAAACACAGTATATTAAATGAGATGGAAATAGAAGTCCTTTTTCTCCTATAAAAATTAGTCTAGAAGTAGCAGTCCAGAGTCTGAATGGTCTCTCCACAGTCACGAGGGACCTCACTCCCTCCTGCCTCTCACTCTGCCTCTTCTAAGATGTAGTTCTCATTCATTTGCTCTAAAATAGATGCCAGAACACCAGCCATCACCTCAGGCAGAAGATGGAGGAAAGGGATAAATAAGAGTGCCCCTTCCCTTTAAGGGCACTTCCCAGAATTTTACTCACCCTTTTACTTACATGACCACACCCAACTAGCTTCAAGGGGTGTGAAAAGTAGTCTTTTAACTGGGAGGCAATATGCCCAGCAAAAAGTTGGGGTCTTTATTATTGAGAAAGGAGAAATAGCTACTGAAAAGCAACTAGAAGTTTCTGATACTGGTAATGGAGCAGTGGTGATGGTGACAGTGACTATGGAATAATACTTGTGATGTCAATAGTAACGACAACGGTGATGGTGGTGGTGGTGATGTTGATGATGGGAATGACAGTGTTGAAGAAGGAGATGATGGTGAGGATGGTATGGTCAATATAAGCTTGAACCTAGAAGCTGGGATTCACTTAACCATTAGTCTGGACCAGGAGAGTACTGGGAGATGGACCCTGCGGCTACAGGAGACTTGGAGTCTGTGCCAAATCACAGGAGAATGATTTCTGTCACCCCTGCTGCTTTTCAGTTTATCAGCCAAGAGTCCCCTGCTTTCTTTCATCCAAGTCACCCCCACAGGGCATGAATCATATCCCCTCCCCCCATTTAGGCTGAAAATAACTCTGTAATGAAAACTTAAGGCCTTAGGGAGTTAAAACGGGAAAGGAAATATTGGACTTCCATTTATTGGACCATAAACTCTGATATAATTTGTCATTATTGTCAAGGAAAGCTTGGTTGTATAATACACAGAGAAACACATAGCCTCAAAAATAGAGACAAATGGTTATAAATATAGGCTCCCAGAGTTACAAACATGCAGAGAGAAACAGGCCCATAGTCATGGAGACCCACAAGAACAGACACACTTAGTCTCATAAGGATATACCAGATCAACTCCTCTCCCAAAGAAGATGCGGGCCACCTAGCCATCTTATTCCAAAGGAAAGCTTTCATCTTACCATGTCAGTCCCCATGCACTGAAGGTACTGAGGAGCCGGAAGTGATGGTGACGAGGGGTCTCAGAGCTTAGTAGCCAAGCAGAGGAGGCAGTCTGTCCTCTGAAGTGAGAGTACACCAGTGCACCATGGCCTGCCCTGGGCCAGATATTCCAGGTTCTGTGGCTGAAGGTGACCAGAGGGATGGGGCTTGGGTAGGAGGGGTTGTATCCTCCAGAATATCTCTCCCCAGGGACCCAAGGACACACCTGGAAGCCATTAGCAGAGGGGCCATCAACCATTAGCAGAGGAGCTCTGGCTCCAGGTGAGAAGGCATGATGCGAACATGTGGCAGCCTCCTGCGTGCTGGAGCTGGAGCGTGGAGGACACCTTGGCACTGAGTTCCAGCATCAGTCCCCCACCAACCCCCAGAAGGCAAAGCCACACCATAGTGTAGGCTTTGGAGCTCATAATCATTGGTGATCCCACATCCAGTTCACCTCCCAAACCTTTGACACCAGATTTCTGACCTTTTAAGTGACACTGCTCTTCCAAAAAGCCTTCTTCATGACTCCTCTGGCCCCCTTATCCTCTTTATTTCTTTGCTTCTGCTCGGAACTCCTATATGACACCACCCTGACCTGCCGACCCTTTCCATTGATTTGTACTTCTTTGTAAGTAGTAGCCCTCCCTGGTTCCAGCCACTCTGGCCCTCCTGTCAGCCCAGCTGGCTCAGTCCTCTCCTAGTGAGTGAAGATGTTTGGATACCACCTTTGACCTCAATCCCCTTTGCTGCTAGTCCTCAGTGGTTGTCTTAAGCCACTCAGTTTTGGGGTGGTTTGTTACAAAGCAGTAGATAACTGATACAGAGCCTTTAGAATTAAAATTGTAGAATCCTAGTCATAGATTACATATATCCTTGTAATCACATCACCATAGATTCCTGATACCAGAAATTGGAATCTGGTGTCAGGCTCCCACCTCAGCCCCACAGAGAACCCTACTTTTTGCAGATAGGCCATCTATTACTACCAGCATGGACCTCCTGCAGGGCCTCCTTCTCTGCCACCCTGTAGCCTCCTCTCCCCTATGGGTCCCCCAAGTAGGTCTGATTCTAGGTCTCTGGATTTCCTCAACTGTGTCTGAAAATGGTAGAGAAGGCATTCAGCATCAGGTGGGGTTGGGATATGCCTCCCCACCCCCATAAGGGCGTGACACCCCTGGGGATCTCTGTGAGCTCATTACTCTCTGGCTGGCCACCGGCAATCAGGAAGACCTCAAAGGATGGCTGGAGCATTGATTATTGACTGCTCCACCTATTCCTGGACATTGGGCAGGAACCTCAGGAAAGACAGGTGGACAGCAGGCTGAGCAGTCAAGAGAAAGTTCCCTTTTGGAGCAACCTCAAAACTCTGTTCCTCAGTAGCCACCACAGCACACCCACCACAAATAGCTCTCACCACCTCCCTAGCACAGGGCCTGGCTGTGCAAGGGGCTTTCTTTCACTTTGCTCTGCCAGTATGTCCCCAGCCCTGCCCTGAGGAAGGAAAAAAAAGTCATTTGGAAGTTCAGAAAAGGAAAGACTAAAAAGGAGCCCACAATCGGCCCTAATTAGCCACTGGGAGAGAGAAAAAGGAGGTCAGAGGACCGAGTCTACTTCTGAAAGAAAGCACCTGGCAGGCAGAGCTGTGGGTTGGTCCTCTCACCCCTGCTGCCCAGCATGGGCTTGCCCCTCCGATGCCCATCTGACACTGGCTTTTAGGCCCCCAGCTGGGGGCAGAGCTCCCCGTCTCTCTGTGGACCCTGTCAGGGTTCTCTCTCTGGAAGAGGCAATTGACTACACTGAAAGAGGGAAGGAGGAAGGAAAGAAAGAGAAAGGGAGGGAGGGAGGAGTGGAGGCAGGCAGACTTGACTGAGCATCCACTGTATGCAGTGTGCTGAGCTGAGAGCTTTATGCACATGATTGTATTTAATTCCCACAATGGCCCTCAAATGTAGGTACTTTGGCTCTAATTTTCATTTTTATTTTTTAATTGGCTCTAATTTTTAAATGAGGAAGTGTACACTCAGGTTAAGTAGTTGACCCGAGATCACACAGCTTAAAAGGGGCCAAGTGGAGAGTCCAGCTCAGGCCTGTGTACTCTGAAGTCTGTGTTCCCAGTACTATAAAATGAGCTCTTGGAGGGCAGAGTCCTTGTCTGTGTCATCTCTGTGTCCCCAGCGCTCAGCCCAGGGAGGGTCGGGCACATGGCAAGTGCTGGGAAGAGCTGTTGAACTAAATGGGCAAGAGAGGCGGAGCCGAGGAAGGACATTAAAGAAGCGGACAGATGGAGGGATGACAGAGGCATTACAGAGACAGAGAGGTGGGTCACTCCAACTACATGGAACACTGCAGGGAAACCCTGAGGGGGGCTTCCCTGGGGCCGAAGGCAATGCCCAACAGAATGCAGCCTCACGCCCACCCATAGGGGTAGGCAGGGGAGGAAGTATGGAAATGGTGCCCTGCATTTCCTTTCTCCTCTCAGCCTCCCCACCCCGCCCTGCCCCAGATGGTTAAGCTGAAGAGGAAACAAAATGAGAACCTTTAGCCCTTGCTGGAGCCAAGCCACCCTGCTGCAGCCTGGGCAGATCACCAGCAGACCAGCTGTTCTGGGGCCAGACCATGGTCCAGAATTGTGGTGGTGGGATGTTAAGGAAGAGAGGGCATGTTGGGCCTGAGGACAGGGGTAAGGGTGGGTATCCCTAACAAAGGAGAGAGGCAGAATGGAGGAGCAAGGGGACCTTCCTTTGGCCCTGCCTGTGAACTCCCCAGTAACAAATAGAGAGTAGAAGAGATGCAGCAGGCCAGGCATGCATCACAGATCAGCTGATTCACTCCTCACACCACCACTCAGAAGGAAGTGGTCTCACCTTGATTTTAAGATGGGGAACCTGAGGCACAGAGTGGGTAAGTGATGTGCCGAAGGTCACACAGTGAGTAGGAGGAGGGCTGGAATTCTACTCTGGCTGTTTAGCTCTAGGCTCTGCTCTTAATCATTACAATCTCATGAGAGGAGCAGCAAGAAGCTTACCTGCCTGCACCCACCAGTAATTACGGACCCCTCCTTATGTGAAAAACATCAGTGCAGTACATCTGATTAGGGCTCATCAAGGCCCAGCATGGGACACATGTGTTTTTAAGATGGATTGCCACTCTCTGTGGCTGAAGAATTGCATGGAGTTTTCTAATTACAAATTATTCCTGCTGGATTTCACTGTGCTCTCTCTTGTTCTGGCTTTTTGTGATCTCAGTAGTCTTACAAAACTTGTAAAATTGTGGTTGCCAAGCTTACTTTCTAGGTCTTAAAATATACAGTTAAACTTTTATTAAGGTACAACGTTGTTAAATTTTTAAAAAGTAAATATTTGTCTCAATATTACAAGAAGACAGAATATTTTTGAATTTCACCATATCACACTTATAATGAGTTGGAAGAGCTGGATGAAAGTGTACCTTCCTATAGAAAACTCCATTCATTCAGAAAGCAAACTTCTTGGAGGTTCTAACTTAAGTATTCTAAATTGTCTTCAGCCAACACTCAGCTTTTTCTTACAATAGCCCCATCATTTGTAGGCAAGTAGTCTATGTGTTAATTTGATCATTTCAAAATGAGACTTTTCACTGATCACTGAAAATTGCTCAAATTTAACAGCACTAACAAAGACAGAGGCAAAAAGAATGGTTTATATCATTAAATAAAAGAATAAAATGTAGTGATCACCAGGACCTAGCATAGGTTTACTTAAAAGAAGTGAAGTCCATGCATGTGCAAGACAAGACACATGCACAGAAAGGACCGGGAAGACCCCTGTGTTTGGCCTGAAGCTATTCTCTAGACTCATTGTATGCATAAGCTCTGAAGGAAAGCACTCACACAACTCAGTCTGCCATGACTGTTTTATGATTGTTTTCTTCTTTCCTTTTTTTTTTTTTTTTTGGTTTTGTTTTGCTCCTGGAATTCAAGGAAAACTCTGTCGTAACATAAGTGGACACAAGCTTAAGAAACAGATGCCTAAGAATCTAAATTCCACATTAAAATATCAAAATGTCCTGGTTTCAACAAACTTTGCAAAACATACAAAGAAACAGAAAGCAATGGCTCCGGCAAAGGAGATTAAAGCATTAGAAACCATCAGTGAGGAGGATCAGACCTGGGACATTCAAGACAGACCTTAAAAAATAGTCCTAAATTTGCTTAAAGAGTTCCAGGAAAACATGGACAAAGTACTAAAGGAAATTAAAAAAAAATAGATGAACACAAAGCAATTATCAGTAGAGAGATGGAAATTATGAAAAGGAACCAAACAAAGCTGAAGACCACGGTAACAGAAATTAAAAATTCTCTAGAGAGGTTTAACAGCAGATTGGAGCAGGCAGAAGAAAAAATCAGTAACTTGAAGCTAAAACAATAAATCATTCATTCTGAGGAGCAGAAGGAAGAATGAAGAAAAATAAACAGAGCCTGAGGAACCTGTGGGACAGTATCAGGTATATGCATTGTAGGAATCCCAGAAGGAAAAGAAAGAAAGGGGCAGAGAGAATATTTAAAGAAATGATGGCTGAAAACTTCCCAAACTTAATGAAAGGCATGAATATACACATCAAAGATACTTAACGAACTCCAAACAGGATAAACCCAAATAGACTCACACTGTACCATGTTATAATAAAACTGTCCAATGCCAAAGATAACGAGAGAATTCTGAAAGCTGCAAGAGAGAAGCAACATGTCATATATAAGGGAATCCTGATAAGATCAAGTGCTGATTTCTCATTGGAAACCATGGAGGCAAGAAGGCAGTGGGAAGATATATTTAAAGTACTGAAAGCAAAAAATTGCCAACCAAGAATTCTATGTGTTGCAAATCTGTCTTTCAAAAATGTGGGAGGAATAGGGGCAAGATGGCGGCATAGAGAGGAGTGGAAGCTAAGTAGTCCCCCTGGAACAACTACAAAAAACCAGAAGCAACTAGTAAATAATCCAGAATAACTGCGGGGGGACAAACGAGACCATCCACTCATCATACACCAACCTGAATTGGGAGGAATGCCCGAGAACACAGCATAAAATCTGTAAGTAAAACCTGCAGATCCAAGTCGTGAGACCCCCTCCCCCATAGCCCGAGCTGCAAAGCCTCGTGGTGCCAGAGAGAAGCTCTCTCCCAGCAAGCAAATCTAGCTCAGCTGAGCTCCAACTGAGGTTTTAAGTAGTGAGTGTGAACTGCTCACTACAGGTACACATCCCAAAAAAACAGACAGAGGCTTTGGGTGATGACTGACCTTGGAAAGCCAGAGGGTCACCTTGGACTGGGTCTGAAGGGGACTATCTGTTTCTTTTTCGGCTCAGTGGAGAAAGCCCCAGTCATTTTCAGTTTCCAGGGCTGTGACTCCAGGAAGGGTGGAGACAGCACAAGCAGAGAGAGAGACCATTGAAATGCTAATGACCTCCACCTGGGGGGTCTGTCATCTCTAGGAGGAAAGGGGTGGGGCCCTTTCCATTCAGAACCAGACCCTAGAGCCTGGGGGAACACGGCCACATCTCCTCACACCAGTCAAGAATTATAGGCTAACAGGCATCACCTGCTGAGCAGAAAAGCACAGTGACCTGAGGCATAAAAGGGTGGAGCAATTTTCTAAGACACACCCGCAGGGAAACCAGATACTGACTATTTCTTCCCTCTGGGACCTGAGCCTGTTCTGGTCTGGGAAAACCTGATTTGGATAACCAAGGAAACCATGCCTAGACAACAGAAAATTACAACCTACACTAAGAAAAACAAAGTTATGGCGCAGTCAAAGGAACAAATGTACACTTCAACTGAGATACAGGAATTTAAACAACCAATGCTAAATCAAATCAAAAAGTTTAGGGAAGATATTGCAAAAGAGATAGAGGCTGTAAAGGAAGCACTGGGCATATATATGGCAGAAATCAAAAGTTCAAAAAAACATCTAGTAGAATCTATGGAAATGAAGGGCACAACACAGGAGATGAAAGACACAATGGAAACATACAACAGCAGATCTCAAGAGGCAGAAGAAAACACTCAGGAACTGGAGAACGAAACACCTGAAAGCCTACACGCTAAGGAGCAGATGGAGAAAAGAATGAAAAAATATGAGCAACATCTCCGGGAACTCAAGGATGAAACAAAGTACAATAATGTACGTATCATTGGTGTCCCAGAAGGAGAAGAGAAGGGAAAGGGGGCAGAAGCAATAATAGAGGAAATAATTAATGAAAATTTCCCATCTCTTATGAAAGACATAAAATTACAGATCCAAGAAGTGCAGCGTACTCCAAACAGAAGAGATCTGAATAGGCCTACGCCAAGACACTTAATAATCAGATTATCAAATGTCAAAGACAAAGAGAATCCTGAAAGCAGCAAGAGAAAAGCAATCCATTACATACAAAGGAAGCTTAATAAGACTATGTGCGGATCTCTCAGCAGAAACCATGGAGGCAAGAAGGAAGTGGTGTGATATATTTAAGATACTGAAAGAGAAAAACCGCCAACCAAGAATCCTGTATCCAGCAAAGCTGTCCTTCAAATATGAGGGAGAGCTCAAAATACTTTCTGACAAACAGACAATGAGAGACTTTGTGAACAAGACACCTGCCCTACAGGAAATACTAAAGGGAGCACTACAGGGTGATCGAAGACAGGAGTGCGTGGTTTGGAACACAATTTTGGGAGATGTAGCACAACAATGTAAGTACACTGAACAAAGATAACTATGAATATGGTTGAGAGAGGAAGGTGGGGAGCATGTGAGACACCACAAGAAAGGAGGAAAGATAAAGACTGGGACTGTGTAACTTGGTGAAATCTAGAGTATTCAACAATTGTGATAAAATGTACAAATATGTTCTTTTATGAGGGAGAACAAGCAAATGTCAACCTTGCAAGGTGTTAAAAATGGGGAGGCATTGAGGGAGGGATGCAATCAGCACAAACTAGAGACTGTAACTAATAGATTCATTGTATTATGCTTCCTTTAATGTAACAAAGGTGATATACCAAGGTGAATGCAGATAAGAGGGAGGGATAGCGGAGGCATGTTAGACACTTGACATTGGTGGTATTGTCTGATTCTTTACTCTACTTTGATTTAAGGTTATTTTTCCTTTTGCTGCTTCCTAGCTGTCATTTTTTTTTCCTCTTTCTTTTGCCTCTCTACCTTCTTTGACTCTCCCTCCTGCTTTGTGGAAGAAATATAGATGCCCTTATATAGATAGTGGTGAAGGTGGTGAACACATAAATGTATGACCATGCAGAGAACCATCGATTATTTACTTGGGATGGAGTGTATGGTGAGTGAACAAAACCATATTAAAAAAAAAAAAAAATGGGTTGATGACAAAACCTCGCGGGCAATATACTGAGTGAAATAAGCCAGACACATAAGGACAATTATTGCAGGGTCTCACTGATAGGAACTAATTATAATATGTAAACTCATAGACATGAAATTATAAGGTACCAAGATATAGGACGAGGCTTAAGAATGGGGAGTGGTTGCTTAGTATGAGCAGAATGTTCAATTAGGATGAACTTAAATGTTTGGAAATGAACAGGGGTGTTGGTAGCAAGATGTGAGAATAACTAACAGCGCCGAATGGTGTGTGAATGAGGTGGAAAGGGGAAGCTCAGAGTCATATATGTCACCAGAAGGAAAGTTGGAGGTCAAAAGATGGGAATGTATAAAACTGAATCCTATGGTGGGCAATGTCCATGATCAACTGTACAACTATTAGAAATCGCTTCCATGAACCAGAACAAATGTATGACAATACAATTAAAAGTTAATAATAGATGGGCATATAGGGAAGAACTATATACCTATTACAAACTACATACTACAGTTAGTAGTATTTCAACATTTTTTCATGAACAGTAACAAATGTACTACATCAATACTACAAGTCAACAATTGAGGGGGGTTGGTTAGGTATAGAGGAGGATTAGAGTTTCCTTTTCTTTTTTTCTTTTTTCATCTTTCACTTTATTTCTTGTCTGGAGTAATGAAAAGTTTCTAAAAATTGAACAAAAATTAAGTGTGATGGATGCACAGCTGTATGAGGGTACCCAGGGGCAAGTGATTGTACACTTTGGATCTTTGGATAATTTTATGTTATCTGAACAATCTCAATAAAAATGAAAAAAAAAATGTGGGCGGGATTAAGACATTCCCAGATCAACAAAAACTGAGGGTATTCATCACCAGTAGATCGGCCCTACAAGAGATGCTAAAAGGGGTAAAGCAGGTTGAAAGGAAAGGACACTAGAGAATGGATTGACGCTGCATGAAGGAATAAAGATCTCTGATGAGGGTAATAACCTGGGTAAATATAAATGCCAGTACTATTTTATTTTTGGTTTGTAACTCCACTTTGTACTTCCTACAGAATCTAAAAGACAAATGCATAAAATATAATGAGAAATCAGTGGATTTGGACTTATGATATGTAAACAAGTAATTGTGACAAGAACTACATAAGGGAGGGGGACAGAGTGGTATGGGAACATGTATTCTATGGAGGTTAAGTTGGTATCAAAGCAAACAAGATTGTTACAGATTTAGGACATTAAATTTAAGCCCCATGGTAACCACAAAGAAAATATCAGAGAATATGTGAACTCATTGAGACAGAAGTAAAGTACAGGTTACCAGGGGTGGGAAGTAGGGGTAATGGGAAGTTAACGCAAAATAAATGCAAGGTTTCTGTTTGGGGTGAAGGAAAGTTCCAGTAATGGATGGTGGTGAGGGTACTGCAACATTATGAAAGTGGTTAATCTGCTGAATGGTATGCCTGGGACAGGTTGGGATGGGAAGATTTATATTGTATATGTGTTTCCACAGTTAAAAAAAAGAAAGAGAAACTAAAGAGATAATGACAATTAAATGCAATACATGATACTGGGTGGTATCAAGAACGGAGGAGAATAGTCTCAAAATGACATTATTGGGACATAAGAAAAAATTGGAATATAGAAAGTAAGCTTTATATCAATGTTAAATTTCTTAAACTTGATAACTGTACTTAAGGTGATTACATTAGTGAATATCCTTGTTTATAGGAAATGTACGTGGAAATATTACACATTTAAGGTTTTTGATGTGTATACTGCTCTCAGATGTTCAGAAAATAGATGACAGACAGATAGTGTTCTAGTTTGTTAATGCTGTCAGGATGCAAAACACCAGAAATGGATTGGCTTTTATAAAGGGGGTTTATTTGATTACACAGTTACAGTCTTAAGGCCATAAAGTGTCCAAGGTTACACATCAGCAATCAGGTACCTTCACTGGAGGATGGCCAATGGTGTCCGGAAAACCTCTGTTAGCTGGGAAGGCATGTGGCTGGCATCTGCTCCAAGTCCTGCTTTCAAAATGGCCTTCTCCCAGGACGTTCCTCTCTAGGCTTCAGTTACTCAAAAATGTCACTCTTAGTTGCTCTTGGGGCGTTTTTCCTCTCTTGGCTTCTCCGGAGCAGAAGTCTGCTTTCAACAGCTGTCTTCAAACTGTCTTTCATCTGCAGCTACTCTCTTAGCTCCTGTGCATTCTTCAAAGTGTCCTTCTTGGCTGTAGCTCCTCTTCAAAATGTCACTCTCAGTTGCTCTTCATAATGTCGCTCACAGCTGCACTGAGTTCCCTCTGTTTGTCAGCTCATTTATATGGCTCCAGTGATTTAACTTAGACCCACCCTGAATGGGTGGGGTAACACCTCCATGGAAATTGTCCAGTCAGAGTCACCACCCACAGTTGGGTGGGGCGCATCTCCATGGGAACACTCAAAGAATGACAATCTAATCAACACTGATACGTCTGCCCACACAAGATTTCATCAAAGATAATGGCAGTTTGGGGGACATAATGCATTCAAACCAGCACTGTTAGATAGATAGAAAGATAGATAATAGGTAGAATCATATGGCAAAGGTAGAAGAATGTTAAAATTGGTGGATCTGGTTATCTGGGGGTGGGTGGAGATATGTTGGAGTTTTCTGTAAAAGGCTTAGTGTTATTTTTGCAACCATCCCGTAAGTTTGAAATTACTTCAAAATAAAAAGTTAAAAAAAGGAAGTCTCCTTCTTCTGTTCTGTTGGGGGAACCCGAGTAGTATTTCAGGGATCTACTGGAGTCTTGAGAGTCTTGATTTCATAAAAATATTTGGAAAGTCTCCCTAGACATTTTAAATGGCAAGACAGGGGTGGGATCAGATAGTGGTACATGAGGGGAATTCCTAGCTGCCTGGATAACTGGTAGAAGAGGATTGATTAATGGATCAGTGGCAGCCAGGTGGGAAGACTGGTGCCCTGCTCTGGGCTCTGTCTGCTATGCTATCCTGCTCAATCGGATGTATCTTAGAAAGACTTGGACGAGGACAAACAAAACATGCTTATCAAATCTGTGGGTGGGAGAGTGACTATGTCAGATGACAGGATTGAGTTTTGAAATGGTCTGGATTGACTTGACCCATTGGTGACAATCAAGAAGGTGTAAGTTCATGGAGGTAAATGCCAAGACCCCATCTGGGTTCAAGGATTGGGGTGGGGAGGGGAGGGGGAGGAATTATTGCACACATGTTGTATACCACACCCTTTATGTAAGATGTCTTACTTTATATGAAGGTTGTTCTCATTTTATAGGTGAAGAAACAGAGGGCAAAGCTAGGAATTTGCTTCTAGGTCAGATAGCCAGTAGGAGGTGGAGCTGAGATAAAAACTGAGGCTCATGTGGCTTCTAGGCCCATTCTTCTCACAAAGATTCAGGACTGAGGAGATGGAGCTTAGTTTATGTGAAAAGAAAATAAAAGCATGCATTTGTTAGTCCTGAATTCAAAGGCTGAGCTGTTGTGAGCCTCTCTTCCGGGGCCATCCCTGAGCCATGCGGGAGGTGCAGACATGAAAACACACAGCCCCTGCACAAGCAGAGCTCACAGTCTGGAGAAGAGAAACCTACACTCCAACAGGCTAATTGGACAGCGGTACACACCGAATGCAGTGGGGGCCCGGGGGAGAAGGGCCCTCCTCTCTCAGGGAGTTCAAGGCCATCTGCACGGAGGCCTGAGGATGGAGGGCTTGTCTGGAACCCAGGAGGGTGCGGGTGGTGGGCCCAGGTAGAGTGAACCAGCCTGGCTCCTCCACTCTGCCCCTCACCTCTGACCCCACTCTAAGGCCCAGGAGGGGCAGGACTGAAGGAGGGAGGTTTGCCAACCCTCCACTCCAAGTCCTCAGCCCAGAAACGGAAGAAGAGAGCAGGAGGTGAGGGGGAGTTCTGGGGACATCTTGGAATAGGGGTCAGGGATGTGCATCTGGGAGTACTGGGAGGTTCTGGGATCTTGGACTCAGAACGTGCTTGTTACTTTGTAACCCTTGGCTGTGTCCTGAAGCTGTTCCTACAAATGAGAAGGGCTAGAGTCTGGCATTCAGGGACAGTGAAAATGTGAAGAACAGGTATCCTGGGATTAATTTGGAAGAGGAATGGAAGGCAATTCAAGTCCTTGTGCTTGTGGCAGAGATTGCAAATAACATGTACCAAGGCCTCTAAGGGGAAGGGTGGGTGGGGAGGGGCCAGGCGGGCAGAAGGCAAGAGGTCAAGAGATGCTAGGGGGGCAGGGGTTGTTAAGATATAACTAGTGCAGTTAGCAAAGGACAGGCCATGCTGGGCCTTGAAGCCCCATGTTAAAGATTTTAACCTTCATCCCAAAGGCAAGAAGCCACCAAAGGCTTTTAAGCAAAGAAGTGATGTGATTTTATTTGCATTTTTGAAAGATCACTCTCTCTGCATGATTGAAAGGGGCCAAGTGTGAGAAGACAAATGAGGAGATTCTTGGAGGAGAAGAGTTGAAAGATGATGGTGGCTTGGGCTGGGTTCTGGCATGGAGGTGGGGAGAAGTGTGTGGGTTTGAGGCATGCAGGGCCTGGCTATAGAATAGATATGGGGGTGAAGGGTGGGATGAGCTCTGGATTTCTGGCTTGTAGATGGTGGCATCATTCACTGAGAGAGAGAAGACTGGGTAGGGCTGGGCAGGGAGGATGAAATCAGCGTTGGTCCTGATGAGCTGGAGACACCCAAGCAGAGATGTTGACTGGACAGTTGGATATTTAAGATTGGATGGAGTTCAGGAGCTGGATGCAAAACTGGGAGTTGTCAACATTTAGGTGGTTATTGAAGCTGAGGAACCATAGTGCCTGCTTATCTTTCAGGAACCTCCTTGGTCCATCACCTGCTCTTCACCTTTCCTGACCCCCATCCCACCCCGAGACTGACTCAGTGGTATCTCTGGGCTCCCACAGCCCCATGCTTCCCCATGCCAGTGTGTGATCAGTGTGTGATCAGCTTACCACTTAGAGGGTGAGCTCTTTGAGGATAGAGACCACAGTCCTCTCTGTATCCCCAAAGCCCAACACTGGTCCTGACACAGAGGAGGCATCAGTGGAAGTTTGATAATTGATGCAGTGGAGCAGGCTGCCTGGAAGGGAACGAACTTCTTGCCACAGTGGAGATTCCTAGATCCACAGGTATCCTCTGGGGACCCTTTCGGCCCTGAATTCTAACTTTCCAGGATCTGAGACACCTGCCTGAGGGAGGAAGAAGTGTCATTTCCATCCATCCCTGAGTCCAGAGCTTGGGCTTGGACTCTCTGTAGCCTCCTCCTCCTCTGCCTCCTCTGGAGAGGTTTCTGGAGGATGTGCTGACCACAGCAGACTGCTACCCTTCCCCTGCAAGTCTCTGCAGACCTGGGGCTGCCACCCAAGCATAGATGCCTTGCTAGGGTTTGGCTGTGCTGAGGGAGCTCTGGTCAGCACTGCTAGGGCTGGCTGCCCACCCTGCTCGTCTCCTCAACCTTGGCCTTGGCCTGAGCCCTCCTCAGTTCCCAGCTGCCTCCAGTCTACTCATTGCATCTCTTACTGCAGCAGCTTGGCTACAGGAGCCAAAGGGGGCCTTCATCTGGAGATGCAGACAGCCTGGCAGGAAAGAGGAAGGGACTATACCTGGAAGGAGGAAGAGAGGGAGTGGAGCAGCAAAGGAGCCGGGAAGGGAAGGGGAAAGAGAGGGGTCTGTGAAGGGACTAAAGGAACCTTGAATGTTATCACTGAGTTGGAGGGCCTTGGAGATTATCCAGTTCCCTATCTTTCTCCAGGGTAAAACCAAGATGCCAATATGGAGAGTGATTTGCCAGAGGATGCACATGGCACCAAGAAACCTCCTTGCGTTTGGGGGGAAGGAGAAGGGAGGCAGAGGATCGTAGAGGCCAGGACTGGGTCATGACAGTGACTTCCCACATGGAGAACGGAGTGGGGAGGCCTGGCGGCATGAGGCCCAAATCAGGAGTTAAGGTTTGATTCCTTCCTGCACAAACCAGCTACCCCTGCTGCGTGGTCTCCCCACCACACTGGCTCTTCCATCAGATTGGAACATTCCAAAGAGCAGGGAATGCCTTTCCATCAGCCTGGAGTCTCCCTGATGCTGAGGGACTGGCTGCCCCTCCAGACTGGGGGCAGGGCAGGACTGAATCTCTGTCCTCTGTCCATCCCCGGCACTCAGTGCAGAGGCAGTGCAGGTAGGAAAGGGGTCCAGGGGCTCGTGACGCAGACAAGAGAGATGGAGAAGGCTGGGGGGGCCTGCTGACTGGGCTCGAGACTGAGCCCTGAGCCGCCCTGCCCCATTCACAGAGGCGAAGGCGAGCCTGGAGGTCTGGGAAGTGAGAGAGAAAAGCAACAGGGTGGTGATTCCCACCACAGGAGCACAGTGAAGCACTGAAGGGCCTGATAACCCTGACAGCAGACACGTTGTTTCGAGAGGTGAGGACACTGCGTTATTTCTACCCTGGTTCAGAGTGTTTGGCCTGAGATAATTGTGGTAACTGTGATGCGATGCCAGCTAACATGGCCAGGGACCTCCGGGCTGCCCCAGAAAACTCAGAACTCACTTTACTGCCGAGCTACTACAGGCGCTCGAAAGGACCAAGACACGTCAGTACCATCTCTTAGTTGATATCATTCTTATGTTTAGTTTTAAATTAAATTTAGTTTACTTTTTTTTTCAGAATGGGCTCACCATAGAAAATTTTTAAAATAGAGGTTTAAAGAAAAATAAACTCATCCATAATCCTACCATCTAGAGACAACCATGAGTTGACTTTTTTGATGAATTTCCTTCCAGTCTTTTTTCTATGCATCTTTTCTTCATAATCATGATAGCATTACTATAATCTTTAAAACTATTTTACTTTATTTTTACTTATGAATATGAAAGTAAACCATGTTCTTTGTAAAAAAAATGCAGAAAATATTTTTAAAAGTAGGAAAAAATCTACCACAATCCCATTATCCTACTATCCCATCAACCACTACAAAGAACTGGAATATCTACTTCTAGTCATTTTTATGTGCCCCATGCTTTTTATTTTTTTTATTTAAAAAAATTTTTAACATTGTAGGACTTATATGTGCAAGTGTTTCGTATTTAGAGTTTGGGAGATAGTATAATGTATTTATTAACAAAACATATCTGTATTTAGATCTCGGCTCCATTTTGTACTAGTTAAGTGACCTCAGAAAAGTTACTTAACCATTATAGATCTCTGTTTCCTCAGCTATACTATAAATGAGATCAACCATTATCTAGCTTGTAGAGTTACTTGGAAGATTTATACATCTAAAACTCCTCAAAATGCATCCAGAACTTAGTGGGTGCTCAATAAAGGCGTGGTGGACCTTTGTCCCATTTTTTTGCTGCCTAGGACTACTACTTTCTAGTTTGAGGGAATCTTCCACTAGTAAGTAAGTCTTTATGGGAACTAGGACCCCACCTTCTGCTTCAAAGTCCACGGTGGCCAGATCCACTCCCACCTCCAGTCCCTGGCAATTTGGCCAGTTAGATGCCTTGTTCAGGACTTTGATTTGAGAATTAGTGAAGCTGGGAGGAAGATTTGTTAGAATTTGTTTGTGCTCATGCCATACAGCATTACCACATCTGGGTGCACTGGGGTGAGTGCGTGTGTACAGGGCCGAGGCAGTGCTGGTAAATCCAGCTGCCCAGCCTTCTCATCGATTCTGAGCTGCCTGGTGGAAAGGCCATCATTTTTTGTTTTACTCAGCCTGAGTCAGTTTCTGTTGCTAGCAACCACAAGGTGCATGATGTTGGCCTTTGGAAGAAGAACAGGGTGAACCTCAGATCTCTGCCTCCCTTCCTAGTCCAGAGCCCCACTGGGAAGAAGAGATTCTCAGTTAGGGCTGCTGAAGGAAAAATGAAGGAAGAGAAGAGGGAGGGAAGGAGGGGAAGACGGATTTCTGCATGATGAAGAAAGCTCCTGCAGGCAGCTTCTGTGTGGCCCACTTGAATTTGTAAGGCTCCTGAGGCCACCTGATGAGCACTGTGATTTTAGCAGTCCAAAACAGTTGTAACTCATCTTCTTCCTCTCCCAGTCTCATCTCCTCCTGTGTTTCCCTTGTCAGAGGATGTTACCACCCACACCACAATCCTGGGTGTCATCCAAGACTCTTTTCTCACTCGCCCTTTCCAGGCAAGCAGTCAGTCCTGTTGAATCCACCTGCTAAATGCCTCTCAATCCAAGATTTGAGCCCATCCCCAGGAACCCAGCTCAGCCCTTCGTTACCTTTCAGCTGTCTGCATTTGCTCACCATTGCTCACCAAAGGACTGGTCCCCAAGAGGCCAGTTAAATATCAGAATGAGGCCCCCAGAGGTCAGTTCACCTTTGTCCAGTTCGCTTTTGCCTAAGCACTGAGGAACTCTTTGCCTGGGCATCTCAATCCCTGGGCAAAGGGCCTGTAGACGGGCCCAACCTACAAGTGGAACTCCAGAAACACCCAGGAATCAGCCCCACTTAGAGTCAAGCTGGGCCTATCCAGCTTGGCAGAGGGAGTATTCGTGTGCCCTTCCAGAACTCCTGGAGGTTAAGGCCTGAGTCTGATTCATCCCTGTTACTCCTGACCCCACCCCATCCCAGTCCCAGCACAGGGCCTGGCAGGTCATTGGTGCTCAGGAAACAGAGATCGATCAGATGTTCTGGGATCATTGCCTCAGTCCTTTCTTGGCATGCCATTGATAAGGGAGACCTGATTTCCAGCTACCTCTTCTGCCTCATCTCCTCTATGCCTGCCTCATACTCTAAGTTCCATCCACATGAACTGTTTGTAGTTTCCTGAATCTGTGCCAAGCTGTCTCACCCGCCATGCCCTTGTACATGCTGTTCCCTCCACCCCAAAGCCCCCCCTCAACCAGGTCAGCCTGATGAACTCACTGTAATCTATCCTTCCTTTAAGGCTCAGTGAGTGCAAAGACCGCTTCCTCTGAGAAGAAACCCTCATCTGTGCCCCCTCTGTGCCCTGCCTCTGCAGGCCTCTATTATGTCACATGGCACAGAGAGTTGCCCATGTGTGTCCCCCTACACTAGGCAACACCCCTTAAGGCACTGAGCCTGTTTCTCTCTGCACCTCCAGTGCCTAGCCAGGACCTGGCACAGGGGGAGTACCAGGACATTTGCTTCCTCTCTACCCACCTCCAACCCTTGGAAGATACAGCTGGAGAGTTTGCAGGGCCTTAAATGCCAGGCTAATGGGAGTGGCTTGGCCATATTCGCATTGTTGAATGATCCTGGTGTCATTGTTGAATGACACCCTCATTTGGGGACAGGATAGTGGTTTTTTAAAAATTTGGCCCTCTCTCTGCCGAGACAATGGGTAAGGGAGTGGGGGTTAGTTCCCAGCAGGAAGATGGAAGGTGGGCTCTGCCTGGGGCCACTGCTGATCTCCCGCCCGCCCTGGACTCCCTTCAAAAGCCTGAAGTTCCCCTCCAAAGGCCTGGGGACTGGGATCAACCCCCATTATCAGAGGGCCAAGTCCAAACCTCAATCCCCTGTTATGTAAGTGAATTATCTGCTGTCCCCAACCAGCGCCAGCCAGATCTCCTTCTCCTCCTAATTGATTTAATCTTCTCATAACAGAGCTGGCTGGAGTTGGGGAGATGGTGTTGATCAGAAGCCAACACATCAGTGACGTGGGTGCATTAATTACAGGGAATCTAGGTCATGGATTGGCTTTGAGTGGCTCTGATCCTCCCCCTCCCCAGCCATTTGGGTCTCTGAGAGGTCAATTTTAGCTCCTCCTCATTCCTCAAGCCCCAGCCCTACATTTAGAGAAAGTTGAGGGTTGCATGAGACCTTCCCTATCTTTCCCTCAAATACTTGCCATCACCCTCCCTATACCCCCTCCTCCTTACCCCCCACCCCTACCCTTGTACCCAGCATCAAACTCTTAGCTCTGGACATAAATTCCCTGCATTCCAATCTGAGTGCAGGGTCCCATGTACAATGGTTAAACCTAATTTGTCGAGGAATGAGGAGATGAATGTGTGATCTAATTTTAGGGTGGGAAGGGACCTTAGAGTTGTCTTTATTTGCTTTCCACTCCAGGCAAGTCTCCACTTTACAGCTTCCCTAATAGAAGCTGTTCAGACCCTATTTGTGCATCCCCCATGGATGGGGAGCTCACTCCCCTCAGATAGTTCTTCCCTTGTGGGTTGGCTCCAACTACAACAGAGCTCTTTCTCACATGGAGCTGAGAAAGCAGACTTGTGACTTTTTCTGGGACCTAGCTCTCCCCTGGTGCTGTAGGACATGTCCCAGGAGAGCTAGCCAGGTCTCGGGAGATGGTCATTTTCACCTCTAAATTTGTTACTCTCCAGGCTGAACACCTCTGGTTCTTTTGCCAGTTTCTCATTTGGTTGACTTTACAGATTACTCCTCATGGTATCTCCTGATGTGGAGAAGTCATGGATATCATCATCCTTCCAGATGCACAGAGAACACAGGCTCCAGAGTAGTGTGAATAGCTCAAGACAAGACTATCACCTCTCTTGGTCTTGATTTTAGACTTCCATTGACACAGCCTGAAATTGCCTGAGATCTTTTGGAACCTTGACACTTTTTTGACTCAGCTTGAGCAAAAGTCAGCTACCCTCATAGTTATTTTTCTGGCATTAGCATGGAAAATCTCCATGAAAAAGAACTTTGAAATACTAGGAATATTTTAATGTATTCTTTCCCATAATTCTCTCTGACATTTATCTTTCCATACAGTCATGCAGTTATCCATCTAGTCATTTACCCATACATCTATTCAATTACATATTCCCATCCATTCCCCAGATCTGCTATCCACTTACATACCCTTCCATTTTTCTGGTCATCTATCACCCAAACACTCATTGACCTGTCCATCCATCCACCTATCTAATTACCCATTTATTTTTTATCCATTTTTCTATCCATCTATCCAATCATGTACTTACCTATCTATCCATCCATCTATTCATTCACCTATCCACCCATATACTGACTCACCCATCTTTAAATCCATCCCTTCATCCACCCTCTCTCTCCCAGTCATCCAAACATCTATATTCATCATTCAGCCATTCATGCAATACTTACTGAGATTCCATTGCATGTCAAATCTTGTGTTGAGTATTCTGAGGAACTCAAAGCTTAATAAAACACAGTTTCTGTCTCCTTTTCTCTGTCTCAGAATCCCTCATGAACTTCACTCTTCTTAGGGGAGGGATGGGAGCAGATAGGACAGTTGATGCTAAATACCATAAAACAGGAACAAAAAAAAGTGTTTTGGAAATTCAGAGGAGGAAGAAGTGACATTTAGATGGGGTCATGGATGCTTTCATGGCAGGAGGGGGATTTGGGTCGGGTATTGATGTAACAGCAGTATTTGGACATACATAAATTTGTGAACATACATTCCAAGTACAGAAACAGCATATCAAAGATACGGTGTTGGCAGAGCAGGATCCATGTCTTATTCTTTATATCCCTTCAGAAGTGTCTAGTACAGACATGGGAGCACTTTAGAAACCTAATACACACTTGCTGATTGCTATTGTCCCTTCTCCTCTTCTCTTACATGGGTACACCCAACAGTGGATCAGAATAAGGGTTCACTTTCTTTAAGAAGACTTTACTGTTACCTTGCTGGATAACTTTAGGAAAGTCACACAACCTTTTTGGGCTCCCTTAAGTTTGGGGTTGGATTTCTGTCTGTATCAGGTGGCTCTTTCTCCCTAATTTTGATTTATGCTATGCTTCCTGCTCCTAACAGAGAAATTGGCATTTTCACATATCTTAAATTTTGTTTCTTTTTTTGGTCCCAATTAACCCACTCCCTCCTGCCTTCTGCTTCCTCAGTCATAATGGCAGGAGAGAAAGTCTGTGAAGTGGATTAAGGGGGAAGCTCTTTACAGAGAAAATAACACTAGGATAGAAGCCTGGAGTTATGAGTACAAACCAGCTTTACCATGAGCTTGCTGTATGATCTGGGCAAGTGTCTTTCTTTCTCTGTTCAAAGATTTTCCCCTATAGAGTCTTAGCACCTGGCACAGCATTTGATATTGCCCAACCCAACCTCCTCATCTTACAAATGGACAAACGGGCTCAGAAATGACATGTGACTTGCTCCAGCTCACATCTAGATTAGTGGCAAAGCCAGGACTAAATTCCAAATTACCTGACTTCTAGTTTATTGTGTGTGTGTGTGTGTGTGTGTATGTGTTTCCCAACCACCACTTTTCAGGCTCCCTTTACAGCTCACTGACCCTATATATCTCATGGAAAACTTCCTCTCCCTCCTCCATTCCCCATTAAGCAATGTGTGTGTTCCCAGTGCTCTGGCTGTGTGTTAGTGATTCATGCCTAGGTGGGGGCTGGGCAGGCAGTATTTAAGAGCAAGTATTCCCAGCCTGACGGAGTTAATTATGTTCATCAGGAAAGGAGAAGGGAAAGGAACAAGGCGCTCTGGTTATCTACTGGGCTTTAATCAAATTGAGAAACGAGGAAATCCATCACCCGGAGGCTGAGGGAGTTGGAGAGCTTGGCTTCCGTTGGCTCCGAGTACTGTAATGGGTTGGGCGTTGTCCAAGGTGCTGACATCTTCACTTACTGCTCTGAGTTGCTGGGAGGAGCTGGGAGGGGCCCACTCTGATCAGAGGGATGGATGCTTTTAGGAGATTATCCAAGATAGAGCAACAGTGGGCTTGGAAAATCTTGAGGGGAGGGTTGGAGTTCCTACTCTGCCTCCTGAATCTTCCCTTCCCCATTTACCTGTCTACTTTAGGGAAAATATTCCTTCTAATGACCAGAGTCCTGGGTGGGGCTACAGGAAAGTACACAAAGAGAAGAGCCCTGGATCCCGTGCTCTCACGGATGGGGTCCTCAGTCTGGTGGAGGCACAGACTTTGATGTTGGTGAGTGCTCCATCTTAAAGGGAGATGTGGCTTCTACCTTTATGAAATCCTCAGTTCAATGTGGAGGCATGAATTTGCCTTTGGGAATATATTGATTAGTGGAGAAACATCACTCTACCTCTAACTCAGGTAGGATATAGAGGAGGCATTGCCCAGGTATACATGGAGAATCCAGTCTTATGTGAAAGACATGGTCTTCCTCTGGAAAACCATCAGTTTGATTGAGGAGACAGGGTACTGAGTTAGGCAGAACCTCACATATGATAAGGGACGCAGGATGGAAAGGTAAGTTCCAGATGTACATAGTAACCAAAGAGCTCAGATCTTCACAGTTGTCATTAATGTTATTGGTGCTAAATATTTAGTGTAAATCAAGGAAGCCTTCCTGGTAGAGGAAAGTTTTAGTTGTACCTAGAAGAAAGCAAGGCACATGGGTCCCTAGACCATAGGCCCCTTGAGGATCATGACCATGTCTTCTTATTCCCTTATATCCCTTTTGGAATAAACTCAAGCCCTGGGCACAGAGAAGGGTCTTGTTTAATGAACAACCACAAGTGGACATAGAATAAATGTATACACTTAGGAGGTTGGGAGAGAAGAGAGTGGGGAAGGGATGATGAGAGCAGAGTGGGGATGCAGAAGGATGAGGGTTGGTTGAAATGGAAAGCTTGAGGCTAAGGTTGGGGGGAGATGAAGGTAACTAGATAAAGCAGAAGGAGTAGCCTAATGTGTGCCCAGGCCACTGAAGCACAACATTTGGAGCAACTCCTTCATCTCTTCTGGAGCTGGTGAGAGACACTTTACTGAATTTTTGATTGTTAAAGTCACAGGCTATTAAATTATAAAGTCATGGACTGTTAGCTTCTAGAGCTATATAATCATAGAAATTACAGTATTAAAATCAGAGTATCTTAGTGGAGCAGAATCACAATATGTTGAAATTCTAGAATTCTAATATATAAGAGCCATAGAATCCATATCATAGAATCTTAAAATCCAAGAATCTCAGTGTCAAAAGGGGAAAGAAACAATAGTTTATTGATCCCCTCTATTTGTACTGGTTCTGGCACTGGGAATATTCTCATATACTATCCAATTTAATTCCTAACCTGAATCCTAGGCCGCCCAGTCCCATTCCTCCCCAATGCAGTACTTCTGACAAAAGTTTATCAAACACAGGCTTGCATAACCTTTATGACAGGGCAGTCAGTACCTCTGTGCATAACTCAACACACTGCCAAAAGGCAGCCAGAAAGTTCCCCCTTATATGGGTTGCACTACCCATAGTATCCCCACACTGGTTCAGTTCATATCCTCTGAGCTACACTGAGTAAGTCTAATCTCCTACTCACATGACAGCTTTTCAGATGACTCAAGACAGTTCCTATTTCTTTCTTCTCCAGGCTAAGCTGGTTTATCCATCGTGTAGCTAGAAATGGGGCAGCAAATCAAAGAATGTTTGAGCTCGAATGACCCTTAGAGATCACCTTGTCCAAAGACCTCATTTTACCACCAGGCAGTCTAGATATGATTGGGAGACTGGGCCTTGGAGAGAGAAAAGCATGAGTTCAGAGATCCAGCACTAACTGGCTTTGTAACCTTGGAGAAATTACTTAATGTCTCTGAGCCTTAGTCTCCTTATCTGAAAAATGAAGAGACTATTAATACTGACCCAGCAGAGTTGATGTGAGGATGAACAAGATAATGCAATAATGGAAGGGAAGCTCTTAGCAGAGTGCTTGGCCCATGATGAGCAGTCAATAAATATTAGCTATCATTATCAGAGGCCCAGCAAGGGCAGAAATTTGCTCAAGATCACATAGTAACTCAGAGGCAGAGCTGGGGTTAGACCGAGGATGGCTACCTCTCAGCCCAGGCCCTTTCTCATTCCCCATTTCCACTCTACTTTCCTTGGGAAAAAGCAAATAAATCAGAAGGAGCCAGTGTTCTTTGCTCATGAAATCATGTAGGATACAAGTAAAAGGAAACCTGGCTGAGAGGTATAAAACTTGAGAACATTTACTACTTCCTTGACAAGAGGAGGGGATTGGCTGTGGGAAGACAACCAATACTGAGCATTTCCCAATGCAAGTTGCTTTCCACATTGCCAAGCTCTCTCATCTTTCCATATCCATATCTTGCCTTCCCAGCCAGACTGAGTATTGGGAGAATAATAGCAGCTACTAGTGAATAAGTACCCAGAGTGTGCAAGGCCCTCATCTGTGTACTTGTGGTAGCCAGCCTCTGAGAAGGCCCCCAGTGGTCCCTGACTCCTGGTTTTCACCCTGTGTGTTCGCCTCCCACACGGTACCAGGATTAGTCTGTGTGACTAATAGAATGTGGCAAAGGTGATGACATGGCACTTTCAAGATTAGGTTGTCACAGACACTGTGGCTTCTGCCTTGGTTGTACACATTCTAGTGGGTCATTCACCAGTTGCCATGTGCTGAGCAATATCACAGAAGGCCTTTCACCAACCGCCAGCAGTGAATGGAGGCCTACCATAACCATGCAAGTCTGCTTGGAAGCATATCCTCCAACCACTGAGACTTCTGATGACAGCAGCCATGACTGACATTTGACTAAAATCTCATGAGAGATCCTTGAGAGCCAGAACCACACAATTAAGCCATTTCTGGATTCTTGACCTCAGAAATTGCATGAGACAATAAATGCCTATTGTTTTACTATGCTAAATTTTGGGGTAATTTGTTACACAGCAATAGATAATGAATACAGTGCTATCCTAATATGATCCCATTAAATCCTCTCAACAACTCTTGAAGGGTGGCTTTTATTTCTCCCATTTTACAGATGATAAAACCAAGGCTCAGATGAGTATGATTTCCCACAGCTACCAAGTATCAGAGCTGGGATTTTCCCTATGTCTGTTGGATTCCAAAGCCAAGAAAATTTGGTTTTGTTTTCTCAGTTGGAATGTCTCCAGCTCCAGTGTGAAGGCTGAGTTAGGGACATGTGACAGTGTTCTGGTTTGTTAATGCTACCATTATGCAAAATACCAGAAATGGATTGGCTTTTATAAAGGGGGTTTATTTGGTTACACAGCTGCAGTCTTAAGGCCATAAAGTGTCCAAGGCAACGCATTAACAATATCGGGTGACTTCACTGGAGAAAGGCCAATGGTGTCCGGAAAACCTTTATTAGCTGGGAAGGCACGTGACTGGCATCTGCTCCAGAGTTCTGGTTTCAAAACGGCTTTCTCCCAGGACGTTCCTCTCTAGGCTGCAGTTCCTCTTCCAAATGTCACTCTCAGTTGCTCTCCAAAATGTCACTCTTACCTGCTCTCCAAAATGTCTCTGTGTCAGCTTACTGGGGCAAACTCTGGACTAGTACCTCCGAAGCATCAGCAAAAACTCTGCTTTCAACAGCTGTCTTCAAAATGTCTCAGTAAGTTGCAGCAGCAGTGAGCTGCTTCTATCTGAGCTTTTATAGCACTCCAGTGAATTAATCAAGGCCCACGCTGAATGGGTGGGGCCACATCTCCATGGAAATTATCTAATCAGAGTCTTCACCTACAGTTGATTGGATCGCATCTCCATGGAAACACTGAACCAATAGGTTCCAACCTAATCAACACTAATACATCTGCCCCCACAAGATTGCCTTAAAGTATATGGCTTTTTCTGGGGGACATAATATATACAAACCAGCACAGGCGGTCTCTTTCTACAACGTGTTTTCTCTTCCTTCTTTCATCCCAACCACATTAGTGAGCATATACTGTGCAAAGGCACTAGATTCAAGGACCAGTAGGCTTATTAGGGGGGCACCTGGACTCCTGGGTGACCTTGAGCAAGTTCTTGCATTTTCTTTACCCACTAAATGGGAATAATATATCCCTACACTGCCTTCCTTGCCAGGAAACCAAGAAAATCAAGAGTGAAGAGCCTTGTAAAGTGTTGTGACCACCCTTGGCCTAGGGCTCTTGGGCTGGCAGGGGAGGCAGCCCCTGCAGCACCTCTGCATAAGTGGTAAGTGCTCCTTCACCTCTCCTACTTGGTCTAGGTTCAGGAGACAGAGAATACTGAGTGGCATTGAAGGCCCAACCCACTTCTTCAGCCTCATCACTCACCACAGCTTCACTCTCAGGCCATACTGCAGCCCTGCTGAACTAGTGGAAATTTCCCAAACCTGCCTGGAGCTTCCTGTATGCTGAGACTATCTGTGCGGTTTCTTCTGCCTGGATACCCTTCCAAACCTCTCCACCTGATACATTCCTATTCACGTTTAAAGACTCAGTTTAGTTGTCCCCACCTCTAGGATGCCTCTCCTGACCTGGCTCAAGGCCTCCTACCTCTCCTCTTGGCTATTGCACCAGCCTCTTGCCTGAGCTCCTAGCCTCCATCTTCCCCTTTCCTCTCCAAGCCCCCATGGTCCAGCCAGTGGCATTTCTAAAATATAAATCTTGTCATGTCATTCTCTGCCTAAAATAGCCCATCAATGGAATAATCCATCAATCAATGCTCCAAGGGCTCCTCCTTGCCCTCAGGAAGACATCCAAAGCCTTCAGCCTGGAACTCAAGGCTCCATCCCTGCTGATCTCTCCAGTCTCATCTCTCTTCTCTCTCACCTGATTGTCCTTCACATGCACTACACTCCAGCAACTTTCTTTTTCACCTTATCTCAGGCACACCTTGCTCTCAGGACTTCCTATCTTTGCTCATTCTGTTCTTTCTCATACCCTTTCCCATCTTCTCCACCTGGGGATCTTCTGCCTGATCTTTAAGACCAGCTCTGATTTAACCTCCTCTGGGAAGCCTTTCCTGATGGCCCCAGGAAGAGTCCCTGGCTTCCTCCTCTTTCTTTTGTATATGACCACTGATACTTTTACTGTTACTGTTTGTCAGCTTGTTTACTTACACTGAGAGTTTCCTGGGATCAAAGACTGTATCAGTACACGGCTGTGTCCCCAGCACTAGCACAGTGTCACGGAGCAGACCTGGAAGATATGTTGGTTGGTTTGATGATTGAGTAAATGAATGAATGGACGGATGAATGTGAATGAATACATTTTTGAACCCTTACTCCTTGGCCAGGCCCAGAACTGTTGTTTCCCAGGAAAAGCCCATTTGATAGCAAAAGGGGAAGCAAAAGGAAAGGAACTACTCTGTAAGGGAGAAAGAAAATCAATAGAAATGTAAATCTGGTTGGGAAAAAGCTGTCCCAGACTGGCTGTGGGGAGAGATAAGACTGGGCTAGTTGAGCCCTGGCTGATAGTGTGAGAGAGATTAGGGGACAAGTGGAGCTGGGGCCAAAGCAGGGCAAAGAGAGTGTGTCCCCCCACAGTAGTGCCTCTTGTCTCTCGCTTCCTCACCTGCCTTGTGCTTCCATGCTCTATGGGCACATTAAATCCTTTCAGGGACTAGGGAAGGGGAAGGAGACTTACAACTGTTGATCATCAGGTGCTGTGCCTGAGAGTGAATGTATTATCTTATCTGGTCTTCACAAATTTGGGGAGATAGAATATAGAAATGAGTAACCTCACTTCACAGGTAAAGAAATTGAGATACACATGGTGAGGGTTGCACCATGAGTAGATGACAGGGTCGAGATTTGAATCCAGATCTGACCAACTCTAAAACTGTTCTTTTCACTAAGGATTTCTGACCTGGGATCCTAGACCTTTAGGAGGTCTACAACTGGGCATCAGATGGTCCCCAGCCTCTGAAATTGTATGCACAGTTGTGCAAGTGCTTGTGTGCATTTTTTACAGAGAGTCTGTAGCTTTTGTCAGATTCCCAAAAGTAGTTGTCACCTGCCCCCCTTGCCTACACCAGGCTGTCTCCCTGGAGCTGATGGCCTTTGACCTGAGCCTGGAAAATTCGGCAGGACTTCATGAAGTGCGGGTGGAGAGACAAGCAATGGGGTGGGGATGAAGAAGGTGGTCTGGGTAGAGGGAACAGCACAAACCAAAGTGTGGTAGTGGGAAAGAACCCCACAGGTCCAGGGAACGGCAAGGGAGCTTGTGGGTTCTCCCTGTTTTTTTGGTTCCAACCACAGCTCCTGACACCCAGCTCCTGAAGGGGGATCTGCCTGCCATGGAATTGCCCACATGGGCCTAGAGGCAGAAGGAATTTAGGGCTTGGCATCAGGATGTTGATTCTGGTCCAATACAGTCATTCGACTTGCTGTGGGATCTGGATTTTAACATCAGTAGAATCTAGTAGGGAGACTTAATGCCTTCTCCTCCCAACTCTTTGGTATAGAGTGAGAATAAGATAAGCTTACAGATGCAAAAGCTTGTGGCTCCTCATTGACAGGGCTATGTTAAGGAGAAAGGGCTGCTTCCCGGACTTTCTCAGTCCCCGAGAACCCTTCCAGCTCTTACCTGTTTGACCCCTTGGATCTTGGCTCCATGTCTGTCTTGTGGTGACTTTTTTTTTTTTTTAATAAAAAGAAACTTTTTTTTTTATTGTGAAAAATAACATATATATGGAAAAGTGATAAATTTGAAAAGAGTTTAACAGGTCGTTATAGAGCAAATTTCGAAGTATAGTATGGGTTACAGTTCCACAATTTCAGGCATTTCCTTCTGGTTATTCTAACACACTAGAAACTGAAAGGAAATATCTATATAAGGATTCAGTAGTCATAATCATTTGTTTAATCCTAACTTCTCCATTACCACTCCTCCCTCTCATTTGATCATTTTCTCAGTCTTCAGGGATATTTGGGCAATTGCCATTCTAACTTCTTCATGTTGAAAAGGGGTGTCGACATTATGGGGTAGGGGGATGCAACTGTTTGATGTTCTGGGAGAGACTGGTTCCTCTACGTTTCAGGGCTTATCTGGCATAGGAACAATCTGGAGGTTTTAAGTTTCTGGAATACAAACTTAACAAGTAAAACTTTTATACAGTCTTAGATAGAGCCCCTAGTTTTCTTTAGGATTTTCAGGGACACTGTTGGTTGGGGCTTGACATACAAGGGCAATTTGTAATATTTGGCTGAAGCTTGCATAAGAGTAACCTCCAGAATGACCTCTGGACTCTATTTGAAATCTCTTAGCCACTGAAACCTTGTTTTGTTACATTCATTTTCCCTTTTGGTCAAGAAGGCATTGTCAATCCCACGATGCCAGGGCCAGGCTCATCCCTGCGAGCCATGTCTTACGTTGCCAGGATGACTTACATCCCTGAAAGTCATGTACCACATAGTGGGGAGGGTAATGAGTTTATTCGCAGAATTTGGCTTAGAGCAAGAGAGGTCATAACTGAGAAACAAAGAGGTTCTCTGGGGGAGCCATGTTTATAACTAGCCTTAGCTTCACCTTGTGGTGCCTCTGGGAATCTCCTCACCCTGCCTGGCCTGGGAGATTTTAAGCACAAGGACCTCATCTTCTCCTTCAAATTTCAGCTCAACTCAGAGGTGGATTCACCATGCAGCTAATGCAGCTGGAAGGGACCCATCAATGTGTTCATATGGTGGTATTTTTTTGTGAAATCTTCAAAGGCAAGAGACTTCAACCACAATCAGTAAAGACTGCCATTTCTTCCCACTCCACCTTCCCTTGTGTCACAGTTTCCCTCTGTTGAGGTAGTTGGGGTGGCCACAGGCATTTCTGATATTTGTCTAAGAAGGAGTCAAGTTGGAGATAGACTGAACTCGGGTTCATCAGGAGATATTTATGTGGCTCTCGGTCATGGTTGCGTATAGATAAATCACTGCTAGCCGTCTCTGTGTAGGGAATGGCTTCTAGGAATATTCTTACCCACTGCTCAACACACTTGGCATTGTGACATTAAGGTGGCACATTCGAAGATCATATCATGATATGAACGTGATTTATTCTGCCTGACCCTGGAAGGACATGAGTAGTGGGGGAGAACAAGGTTTGAAATGGACAGAACCATAAGGTGATCTGTGGAAAAGTCTTCCAATCATCAGGAAACGAAAGTATTTTCTAGGTGTCTAAGGCACTTAGTTAATAAAAACATTACGCTATTTTTTCTGGATTGTGTGATGTATTTGTTTTTGTTTTTTTTTTTTTTTAATTTTTTCTCATTCACAGTAACTATTCACTTTATTGCCTAATTTTGTATTCACAGTTTTGTATTATTTTTCTTAAAGAGGGCTCCCTAAATTGTATAAGCTTCAGTTCCCACAAAATCTGGATCTACCCCTTGGCTCCACCATTCATTTTTTATGTGATTTTGTGCAAGTTATATTTCCTTTCTGAGTCCATTTCCTCTTTTGTAAAATGGGGATGACCATTTGGACAGGTGAGGACTCAGAAAGCCTCACGGTCTTAATGCATTTCTAAAACTATTACTAGAAGAATGCATTTCATTCAGTCAAATGACAATTAGACCAGAATATAAAGATCGGGAAAGATGTAATAGACAAGAAATAATGGTGAGCATGAATCCAGTAAAACTTAAATCTAAATAACTGGAAATAATACAGTTTTTGCAAACTCTAATACAGGTTGTAAAAAAAGATTTTGTGATAGAAGAGACATTATGCAAAAGTGAATGCATCTATAATTCCAGATTATTTCTGTGAAACCTGGGAAACAGGAGGGAGGACTCTTCTGGTCGGAAGAGCCTCATTGAAGTTCTTGGCATTGATAAATACAAGCTCAGATAGATGCTAAATATTTAAAGGTATCAATCAGTAGAACAAAATTGGGCATTAGAACTTTTGTGTCTTTCCTCTTCTTCTTTCAGCCTCAAACCCCTGCCACAGGGAGTCACTCAGAGCAAGATCCACGCGTGTCCCTTCTCCCTACCCCACCTTAGCCCACAGCCCCCAGCACAGGGCTGGGCACCCAGGGCTTGGGAGCTGGTTGCTGATGGTGTCTTGTCTCCTGCCTCCTGAATGACAGGTCCCAGCCAGGTGGGGTGTGCGGTGGCAATAGAATGGGCTGGGAACAGATCAGGAAACTCTTTTCCCCTCCCAGGGAAATAACCAGGCCAGATGGGACTGGGCATGAAACAAGACGAGGTCTGATGGATGTAGAAAAGCAAGGTGCTGTTCAGACCCAAGCATTACCCAGACTTGCACATTACGCAAAACTGGGCATTATGGCTCCCAGGATTACAAACCTGAGCCCTACAAAGAACCAATCCTTGTACCAACCAGGCATCAAAGAGAACCAGATGTCACCCCCCAAAACTTGGGTGTCATGGAACCAGACATCATCCACACAGTCCTGGGTGACACAGACTGTCACCGGGAAGGAATTTGTGACATTACAATTCTATTCACAAAAGAGGTTGCAGTGATTTTGATGGCACATGGTCAAATGTGAGAAATCTTGGTGATGCACAGGTATGGGTGAGTGCGTGCTGATGCGTGTTGGTCTCTGGAGTTAGAAAATTGCCCAAGTGTGGGGCCTGGGTTTCCCTCCGTCTTCAGACCAGGGCCTCTAAAGGCAGAGATTAGGCCTCAGCCCCATACTGTGGCTCCCTGAGAGTAGGGGCTGGGGCTTCCTGAGTCCCAAGGCTCCTTGTGGGCAGGGCCACTTGAGGATAGGCCAGGGCCCCTCCTGCAGGGCCTCCTGAAGCCCGGATGTCCTGAGGGTCAGGCCAGTTCCCCATGGATGTCCCCTTGGAATCTAGTTCAGGGATCTGCCTGCAGGGGGCGCCAAAGGGACACTTCTTGACAGAAGCTCTAGAGTGGGGTTGGGAGAAAGTGTAAAGCCATACTGACCATACAGATAACCACAGTCAGAGCAACCCTGAATGCAGGCAAGTCCATTACCACCTTACCGAGGAGGTGGCTGAGGTCATAGAGGGTGCTCTGAGTCAGCAGCAGAGCCAGACTGCGGCCCTAGTGGAGGGCAGCCTGGCCCATATGGCCCACTTCTGAATCCCAGGCCCCTTGGGAAAGATGTGCAGCCCTTCCACTCGGGAAATCCTGGTCCCTAAGTCAGCCCGCCTGGGTGGAGAAGGAAAGGTGAAGACCCTCTTGCTTGGAACCGGTCAACACAGCAAACCTCCAAATAATGCATTGGTTCAGATGAGCAAATGAGGGCCCAGAGAGGGTCAGTGACTTTCCTGAAGTCACACAGCAAGTTTGTTGAGGAGCCAGGTGGCTTCTGACACACAGTCTGGGTTAAAGGGCCCAGAGAAGGTATCTGCTGTGGCTGTCACTCTTGGCCAGGGTGGGGCCCCGGGACAGCTCACACTTTGGACTCCTTGGGCTTCTTCTCTGGCCCTGGCATTAACTGCTGCTGCTCTTGGCCAGGGCTGGGTAGGGCTGCCTTGGTCTCTGCCTCTTTTTCCTGTTGCCTCAGGACGGCTAAAACCAAGGCGAAGCAGACCAGGCAGCCGGTCTTGAAGAAGAACTGGAGGCCGAGGAACCTGGGGGAAAGAGCAGGGAACCCTTGAAGTCAGGACCTCCCATGCAGGGCTTGGGGGCAGAATGGGGTCAGCAGACATTGCCCAATGTGTATTTGGAGAGGCTGAGGCCTTGAGGTAGGAGGCCTCCAGCCCCAGGACAGGGGATGCTATCACCATGGCCCCAGGGTTGTGGTTGGAAAGACAGGGGGAGCCCCTGGAGTTAACCCCCATGGGAGCCCTTACCTGGAGGGAGAGCAACCAAAGGAGCCCTGGGAAGAGGGGCAGAAGCCTGGGCATCCTTGCCTTTCCCTACTACTGTCCTTCCTGAGCTCTGCCTCTCTCTGGACACTTTCTAAGGGCTCCTACAGTCTGACAATCACAGCTTTGGATCTCCTCCAAGAAAATTCCCTCTTCCCTATTTGTCTAACTAACCAAGGCTCTTATTTGACTTTGTCTCCTCTAGGAAGTCATCCTGGACAGTCCCGGCCCACAGGAACTGGGACCTCCTTGGAGTTGGCAGTGACCAGCCCATGCCCCCAAGTCCTGCTAACAAATCTCCCCATACCCATCTCTGGGCCAGTTGCCTCTCTGCCTTCAGGTTCCTTTGAACTCCCCACTATACAGACAGGAAGACTGAGCCCCAGAGAAGCCAGGTTACACGATGAGGGTGGCAGAGCCGGGCCTGGAATCCAGGCCTCCTGGTCCCAGGCAGGGCTTTGTCCCCAGCCACCTGCCCCCCTCTCTCTCTCACAGCTGGGATAGTCCCTGATTCTCCCCCAGACCCAGCTGTGAACCACATATGGTTCCTGCACAGACTTCGGTCAGACAGCTTGGGTTCAAGGCCCAGTTTGCCAGTCATTAGCTGTGTGACCTTAGGCTGCCCACTCTCCCTCTGCACCTATAAAATCAGGGGACAGTCTGGCTCACAGGTCTGGCAAGCTCAGCCCTGGATACAGTCCCTGTCACGTGTCAGGTGGACATAAAGCACACCTCCCCTCTCTGGCTGGCATCCTGCCTGGGATCCCAAGTGCATTTCCAGGCCCCTTCCCACAGCCCCCCAGCAGCCCCACCCCAGGCCTCACCGATTTCGGAGCAGGTCGTGATCATAGTAGCGGCAGACAGCTCGGCGCCCACAGCTCTGGGCCCAGTGCACACAGGTGGTGTCGATGGCGCTGCCGTGAATCACGGGGCTGGGCATCCAGGCTGGGGGGCGACAGAGGCTCGGCATTTCCAGCCCCCTCCCTGGCACTCAGAGACCTCACAGGGAGGGGGTCCCTCAGGAAGTCTTTGTCCCTCAAGCCCACCCCTTATTCTGGTATCAGATGGAGCCTCCATGGCAGGGTTCTCTAGCTTCTGCTTGCCCAGGGTGCCTCTGTTAGGTCTGTGAGCCCTGAGGTCAGTCAGGGGCTGGGTCCCGCTCATCCCTCTGTCCCCCATGCCTGGCACACTGTGGGTATCTGGACCCCCAAACTACCACCAATGGTGCCCAGCAGGCTCTTTACCCAGAACTCTCTGGAGCATGAACTGGATTCCCACAGCCAAAGCCTTGTCTTCTTTCTTCACTCCCCTAACAAGCAAACACATTGGTGACATGAGGTTTAAGAAGGTTCCAGTCTCTAGGGAGCAGCTGTCACCACTCCCTTTTCTCCTATCACCCAGTGCTGGCCTTCCTTCAGTCTGAAGTCCCAGCCTGGGGGCTCAGGTCTTGCACCCCATCTTCCTTCAACCTGCAGAGCCTGGTCCCTGTATACCAACCACATCCAACGACCACTAGGGTCCTGTTTGACCCTCTCTGGGGTCCTGGTCACAGACACCTCCCTTCTTTTCCTGTCTGCTGGCCCTGCCAGATTCTCCCCCTTTTCCTAACCTTGGCAGGACCTGGAGCTGGGACAGCCAGACACCTTCCCAGCTCCCCCAATCCCTGCAGTGCCTCAGCCTGGGATCCCCTGGCAATCACTGGCTCCTCCTTCTAAATTATAATGATGGCTGGCATTTGCGGGGTGCTTTCTGTGGGCTCAGTAATTCTACTCCACAACCCCCACATTCCCCTGTGAGTCAGGTAAATCATTAGCCCCCCCTTTACAGATGAGGAGACCGAGGCTTAGGCAGGTGGAGTGAGTTAGCCAAGGTCTCGAGGCTGACAGGTGGCAGAGCCAGGATTTGTGCAACCAGAGCCTGCATCTTAACCCTCCTTATTCAGGCTGCTGGCTGGGGCTTCTGATTCCTGCACTTTCTCTCTTGAGGCCAACCTGTCTTAGGGATCTACGTGTCTTCTAATATTTGCAAGGGACTCCATCCCCCTCTAATTTTCCAAAAAGTAGATAAGGAGTAAAATTATCCCCCATATAATGAAAACTTGGAATTCTCTTGCTCTGAGGTCCCCTTATCCTTTGGGCTCAGGTGACCATTTGTTAGGCCCAGCAGGCATCCTCAGGACAATGGCTAGAAATGACCAAGAGCCAGTGCTCAGCATGGGGCTGGGTACACAGTGGGCTCTTACTAAGTGCTTACTAAGTGCTGATGTTTTATGGAGGCACCTTCAGTGACTTGCCTATTGCAGGTTGCAGGGGAGCAGGGAGTCAGGTGACACTCCTGCATGATGTCCCCTCATTTGACTGGGAGGCCAGAGCAGAGCCTTAAGGTGTGTTCTCCTCTCCCCTGGGGCAGGTAGGGTCTGGGCTCTGGGCTGGGCACCAGCACTATTCCATTCAACACTTGCTGTGTGACCTGGGGCCAGCTCCTGAACTTCTTTGAGCCTCACTTTCCTTATCTGTAAGATGGAGAGAAAAACCCATCAACTCAGCAGGTTTTCTTAAGAATGAAAACAGGGCTGTTGGGGGCTGGTCTGTTGTGGGGGCCCAGGGCACCTGAGTGGCCTCCTCCTCAGACTCTTCCCTCAGATTTCCTTGTCCTGCCTGCAGAGAAGGACCTCTTGTTATCCACCCAGCCTGGCCCTGCCCTGCCCCTGCTTCCTGGCTGGGCAATGCTTTCACCTTAGGATGAGTATGAAGGATGGTGTGTGGGTGACACTGATCAGTGCCGCAGCCAGGCTGACCAGGAGCACGAAGAGCAGCACCAGGTGGCTGCAGGCTGAGTCGCAGGAGCCTGCGGGCACAGGGCCACCCCCCACCACGCAGCTGCAGTTGGTGTAGAAAACCTGGAGGTGGAGGAGGGCAGAGAAGAGCTTTCAGGAACCTCCAAGGGCAAGCAGCTGGCCAAGGGCCCGAGGCCCAGAAAGGCTGGTGACAGGCCCAAGGGCACACAGCCAGCTGGGGCAGAGCCAGCTGGGTTCCCGGACTCCTGACCCCGTGGCGGTGGCAGGAGGGCTTAAGGAGTCAAGCAGCTAACTGGACACAGGCTGTCTGTGCACAGATTGGGCTGATCCTGGGCTGGGACTGTAGGGGAAGACAGGAGTGGAGGGAAATAAAGGGGAGGGACGTGGAAGTGTATCACTGTCCAATAAACACACACACACACATACAAGTTCTTGACGGTCTGTCCAAGAAATGAAAATAACAAAGAATGCTTTTGGGGAAGGAACTCAGAGGTTTTCCAGATCAGTTTCCTTCCTACTTTGAGGTCTTCCGGGGTGCTGGGTTCTGGAGAGCCCCTATTCCTGGGGCTAGATCATGAAAAGAAACTGGATTATTGTTTCCAGAAACATGGTGGACCAGGTGTGCTGCCAATCGTCCTGCTGACAAGTTAAAATGCTGGGTAAACTACAGAAAACATTGTCCTAGATGCATCCATGTGCTGGCCAGGAAGTAAAATATACTCAGGTCTCGTACTGAACGAGGCAGGAACCCAGGAAAGTGAGTAGAGTTCTGAAACAAGGTTTTGGCTTGAGGGCATTTGCAGAACCTTGTACAACTAGAGTATAGCTTTTTGGGGTTCAGTGGTCTACGGTGCGAGAGTGCAAGTCTTAACTCCTTCTCACAGGAAATCCCACTGGGACGCCTCCAAGGGCTGAACTATGAATGTAAGACTCACCAAGGAATACATGACAACCCCCTTGGCAAACTGCAAAGAAACATCCATCTCCCTTGAGAATTATAGCCCCCGGCTGGCCCTCAGTTGTACTTGATTGCAGCCTGAATTCACACCCTCAAGGCAGCCTGGAAAACCTAAGCCAAGGAGTTTTTCCAAAGTGATCAGATCTAGCAGTGCCTTTGGGTGCCTGACTGGAGCAAAGCTGAGCCCAGAAGCCTGGGTTTTCCTTCTGGTGGATTGGAGCTTCTCGACCACTGAGTCCTAGCAACCTGCAGGCCACGGGTGGGAGGCGTGTGCAGGAATTGATCCCACCATCTCTCCAGGGGGCCTGGCTGGCCTGGGGCAGCTGGAGCCCTCAGGGCTTCTCACTTGCAGTCCAGGCAACCTCAGGTACTTCCCAGTATGAAAGAGGTTAGGGAGCCCTGACGCGGGTGCAAGGAGCCTTGGAAGGATTTTAGGTATTTAGTTTTTTTTTTTTTTTTTTTATCTTATTGTGGTAAAATACATAAATACAAAATGTGTCATTTTACCTATTTTTAAGTGTACAATTCAGTGGCATTAATTACATTCACGATTTTGTGCAATGATCACCTCTATTTCCAGAACTTTTTCATCACCCTAATCAGAAACTTTGTACCCATTAAGCAATAACTCCCCATCCTTCCCCTCACCCCAGTCCCTGGTAACTTCTAGTCTACTCTCTGTCTCTATGGATTTGCCTATTCTAGATAGTTCATATAAGTGGAATCACACGATAGTTGTCCTTTGGTGTCCGGCGTCTTTGACTTAGCATTACATTTTTAAGATTCAGCAATGTTGTAGCATGTACCAGAACTTCATTCCTTTTTATGGCTGAATAGTATTCCTCGTATGGATATACTATATTTTGTTTATCCATCCTTGGAAGGACTTTAAGCATGGGAGAGGCTAGACCTGCTATCACGAAGGCCACTCCGGCTGCTGCGTGGAGGGGAGACTGGGTGGGGGAGGCAGGGGGCAGGGCCCAGCATGGAGAGTGGCACGAGGTGGGGGTGGGGGCGTGGCTGGAGGAAAGGTTTCTGATTTGAGAGATATTTATGAGCTGAAATTGGGGAAAGGCAGCAAAGAGAGAAGAGGGGAGAGTCAGAGAGAGAGAGAGGGAGAGAGAGAGGCTCTAGGATTCAAGCTTGGGGACCTGGGTGCTCTTTCCCTTACCCTGCCTGACATATGTCACAGGCTGTGTGGCCACACACAGCCTCCTGAGTACACACCATTTATACTGCGGGAAAAGTGGCCTTTGGGCTTTACCTGCTGGCTGAGCAGCTCCCTGGGCTGGAGATACAATGGAGAGACAGGTAAGGGGAGAAATATGGAAGAAAGGTATCCTGTCCTTGTTCCCTTTCTGAGAGGCAGAAGGTTGCTGGGATGGACAGAAAGGCTGGAGACCTTCCTCTTCCATGGCGGGAAGTTCTTATGAATGACTTCAATCTCTCCAGCTGCTCCTGAGTCTCGCTCTCTTGGAGGATTCAGCCCCCATCCCCTGAGCCCTGGAGCTGCCCACTTTGCCCTTGGTCATTCCTTCGTTCATAAACTGGGAGTGACCTGTCCCCACGCCAAGGAGTTCACAGTCAACCTGAGGAGGCGGGTGCGTTGTAGTGGTTTGAAGCTGTATGTTCCCAGAAAAACATGTTCTCAAATCAAATCCAATCCTGTGGTTAGAAGCCACTGTCAGTAGGACTTTCTGATGAGATTTCTTCAGTTAAGGTGTGGCCTAGCTCAATCAGGATGGGTCTTAATTCTCTTGCTGGATTTACAGATCAGGAAACGGAGGCAAAGAAATTAAATAATTTGACCACAGTAGAGGCAGAACAGGGATTTGAATTAGGTAGCGGCCTAAGTACTTGGGGGCTCCTCTCCACGGGGGTCACTGCCTCCTTGGGGATACTGCCCCACCCACCCCTGCAGGGCCTGGGGACAGTGAGTGTGGGAGGGCCAAAAAGGCTGGATTGTGATCATTCCAAATGCAAACAGTTTACACAGCCTGGAGGCGTCTAGCTGGCTTCTGAAGAGCCTACAGTCAGCAGCGGGATTTACACTGTCCCCAGAGGAGCCCTTGGGCTCGGATGCTCATGCCCCACACACCATGTCACAGAGTGGAGGGGATGCTGGAGAGAGGGAGGTGTTGTCATAACAACCAGCCTGACATCGCTACCTGCACTCACATGTTTAGTCCAGCCTGCAGGTTCCTCACTTGGGAAGATGAGGAGAAAGGGAAAGGGGAGCCAACTGACCTTTCCTAGGCTTCACGGAGAATCCACAGCTGATTATACAGCCTCCTCACCGGACTACTTGTCTCCTATCCTGCACTCTGCTCACCTTCTACACTGTGGCCTCCAGCACGATCAAACACAGACCTGACGCTGTCACTCCTCTGCTCAAAACCTGTCCATGGCTCCCCGTTGCTCTCAGGTCAAAGTCACCACTCTTGGCTTGGCATTCAATGCCCTTCCTTATCTGGGCCTGGCTTTCCTCCATGAACTCTTATGCTTCTGCCCCAAAAAGTTCTTCAAAGTTTCTTGAAACATCATATTTTTTTGTGTCTCCAGATCTCTGCTTATGCTGCTCCCCCGGCCTGGAAGACCCTCCCCTCCCACATCCTAGTTTGCCTACTCACCCTCGACACTCCAGCTCAAGGGCCACTTCCCCATGAAGCCTTCTGAGACCCTCCCTAATGGGATATATCTCCTTCCATCCTTCTGTGTACTCATAGGGGCCACTTTGCACACCTGTTGCACACTTGGCATTGCTGTGAGTTATTTCCTTCTGGGTCTCCCCTGCACGGACAGCTGGGGGTGCACATCTATTCATGCCTGTCCCCTGGTCCCCTGGCACATGGCTGAGCTCACGTTAGCAATGATCCAGAGGTGGAGAATGTGGCAGGCAACAGAGACAGGGAGAGGCAGAGCCGTCAGCAGCCCGACTCACCAGTCCATCATCCGGAGCCTCCTGGACCACCCGGCCTGTGCAGCCTGCATGGCAGGGCGAGATGTACTCCACACGGGTGCTAGGGTCGCAGACGGGGTTAAAGTTGTCTGGCGAGCAGGAGCAGGGCTCTGTGCAGCCAGGAAACAGCACGGGCCCAGGCTGGCCACTGGTGGGAGAGAAGGCCGGCAGGGTTGGCCTGGCTTTCTCTCCCTCCTGCAGCCTGCACCCCACCCGCCGTCATGATGGCCTGAGATTTCAGCTCTGCCTCCCCATCATGGTGTGGTGCTGAGCTCCCTGCAATGGAGGTGCGAGCAGGTAGAAGGCCCAGATGCTGCAGGGAGGCCACAGTGGGAGGGGTGGGAAAGGATGTTGGACCAGAAACCTCTGAGCCGCCTCCAGTCCCAAGATAATAGAGTCTCTAAGCTTCTTCTGCAAAAATCTCTACTCCCAAGTGTTTAGAAAACAGATAGATGGGTAGATAGATAGACAGACAAATAAGGAATGATACAGCAGATGTTGCAAAATATTAAAATTGGTGGATTTGGGTGTTTGGAGTTCTCTGTATGGGCTTTGTATTGTTTTTGCAACTGTCCTGTAAGTTTGAAAGTATTTCAAAATGAAAAGGTGAAGATAAAGAACAAACAAACAAAATCTCTGTTCCTCAATGATCCTTCTATAAGGAACACAAGATAAATTCCTCCCAGTATTTAGTGTCAGATGAAAAGTGCCTTTCTCCCAATGAGCTGATTTGCTTCCTTTTCTCAGAAAATCGGAGCTCTGAGTGTGGGATCAAGTCAGGAGACCTGACTGGCAGTGGGATCTCCTAGCTGTTCCTGCCCCTCCCTGGGCCTCGGTTTCCCTATCAGCCCAGTGGGGATCCCCCTCTCGTCCCCATCCTGCAGTCTCATGACATCTCTGCTCACTCCCCCACCCTGCTCACTGTGTCCAGGACATGTTCAGCCCCACCTGCCTCCCTTCTGAGGGCCCCCCACAAATCCCACGAGTGCCCCTGCTCCAGGCTGCCAATTGTTCCTGCCAGGGTAAGGGGCGGGTGGGCAGAAGGTCAGAAGAGAGGCCAAGCTGGAAGGGGCAGGTCACCCTGGGAGGGAGGCAGGAAGGAGGAGGCCCCTGGGCCTCAAAGCATGGCCTGGCTTCACATCCAGGAGGGAGCACAGCAGACCTACCAGGAGATGGAGGCCCGGAGAGGCTGCAGCCTCAGCCAGGGTGACACAAGTGGCCAGGCTGCAGGGAGCGGGGGCATGGAAGCTGAAAGAGCCCTGGGCTTGCGGTCAGTGTGGGACAGAGGCCCAGGCAGAGCCCTAGCCAGGCAAGGCTAGAGAAATCAGTTCCGTGGAAAAATGGGGCAGCACTGACTAGGAAAGCTGGGGTGGGATGCGTGTTGAGAAGGCCTGTGGCCAGGGTTGGGGGTGGGGAGGTGGGGCATCGGGCAAAGGCGAGCTCCCCGGTTGCCTCCCTAGTGTGGGGGTATCCATCTGAGTGGGGAGGAGGATCACGGGCCAGCACAGTCCCCTCCTCCTCCCCTGCCAAGCTGCAGTCCGTGTCTGACACTGTCTTGGCGCATCTCAGGAGGTGGGGAGAACCGGCTGGCACTGCCTGAATGGAGGGCCCCTCAGGAGGTCGGGCCACAGGACTCTGCCAAAAGTCAGCACCTGGGCAGAGGGCAGAGATGCCAAAGGAGAGCCAGGGACAGAGAAAGTTGGGGAATTCTAGCTGGGTGTTGGGCCAATCTAAGCCTGGAGTGGTTCCCAGGAAAAATGAACTCATTCTGGAGAAGAGGCAGGAATGGAACTTCCAACATCCTCCCAAGGCCTCTGAGACAGCTCCCAAGAGGAGAGGGTGTATAGGGGTGTAGTTAGGTAGGTGGCAGGAGGGAGCGAGGCATCATGGGCCTTCTTCCTGGAGGGGGAGGCAGGTGCTGCCTCACAGACTTGAACGGAGCATTCTGGAATTTTAGGATCATGGAACAGCAGAGTTTCAGCTCCCAGACTCTAAAGAACCAAGAACCTCAGAGCTCGCCAGTCCAACTGCTTCTTCCCATTTGTAAGCCCCCTCTGCAGCCTCCCACACGGGGCCATCCAGCCCCTGCTCGTCCCGACTCCCCCCACCCCACCTCCTGAGGGATGGAGAGCTCGATCCTTCCCCGGCAAGACCTTCCTTTGCCTGGGAGCAAAATCCCTCCCCTGAGCTGAGTCTCCTGTGTTGCATCCTCCACCCACCTCTAGAAAGGTCACCATCACGGGGCAGGGGGGTTGCTCTGTCGCAGCCTCCACCCCTCCCCAGGCCTGAGCCTCCCTGAGCCTCCAGTTCCATCCCTGCCCTTTCTAGTGGTGCATGACATCTTCACTAGAGCCTTCAAGAAAGATCGCCCCACAGCCTGCAACTGAGCTACTCCTATAGGGAACTTGTAGGTGGGGCGTGGGTGGAGTGGGTCGGGGACCAGTGCTGGGGTGGGGGTGAGAGTTGTGGTGGTGGGAGGCCCCGTTGACTTGGCCTCTGTCTGGGTCCCGCCCTTCCCCAGGCTTGCACTCACCCAGGCGGGGGCATGATGCCTGCAACCTGATGGGTAGAGCAGCCGATGAAGAAGAGAGGCAGGCTGATTAGGATGCAGGCCAGCGACCCCAGCAGGCAAAGGACACTGCAGCGCAGGGGGCCCAGGTGGAGACGCTTGACGAGGACGCCCCCCACCACGATGCCCATGATGGACAACGGGATGGGGAGGCAGCCGATGAGCAGGTTGGCGAAGGAGGCGGTGACGGAAAACTGCCGCTCCAGGAACTTCGGCAGGAAGGTGGCCGTGCCCGCCACCATGGACGACAGGCACACCTGGGACAGGACGACCAGCAGGAAGATGGGGTGGCGCAGGGTCCGCAGCAGCACCCTGGGGAAGACTTTTGGGGTGAGAGGGGAGGAGGTCAGCATGGGCAGGCTGGGCAGGCAGGCCAGATTCATCATCCATTTCTGTCCTGTCCTCGCCCACTCAGTTTAAATCTGTTTCTCCCTGAATCAGTTCTATTACACTGTGTTCAGTCCTTTTCATTTAATTCTGTTCCACCCTTTCCTTCTGTGCCAGTTTGAATGTATTATGTCCCCCAAAACGCCATTATCTTTGTTGTAATCTTGTGTGGGCAGAAGTATCAGTGCTGATTAGATTGTCATTCTTTGAGCGTTTCTTTGGAATGTGCCCCATCCAGCTGTGGGTGATGACTCTGATTGGATAATTTCCAAGGAGGTGTTACCCCACCCATTCAGGGTGGGTCTAAATTAAATCCCTGGAGCCAAATAAATGAGCTGACAAACAGAAGGAACTCAGTGCAGCTGAGAGTGACATTACAGCCAAGAGGGAAACTTTGAAGAATGTACAGGAGCTGAGAAGAGAGGAGCTGCAGGAGAGACAGTTTGCTCTCTTGCTCTGCAGAAGCTGAGAGGACAAATACCCCAAGTGCAACTAAGAGTGACATTTTTGAGGAACTGCAGTCTACTACGTCCTGGGAAAAAGCCATTTTGAAACCAGAACTCTGGAGCAGACGCCAGCCACATGCCTTTCCAGCTAACAGGTTTTTTGGACACCATTGGCCATCCTCCTGTGAAGGTACCTGATTGTTGATGTGTTACCTTGGACGCTTTATGGCCTTAAGACTGTAGCTTTTTAACCAAATAAACCACCTTTATAAAAGCCAATCCATTTCTGGTGTTTTGCATCCTGGAAGCATTAGCAAACTAGAACATGTTCCCATCCCATCCCATTTAATTCTATTGCATTCAATTCGACTCCATTATATTTGACTCCATTCCGTTTAATTCTCTGCATTTTAAAAATTCCGTTTCTTCCCATTCCATTGAATTCTGTTCCTTTCCACTCAATTCTAATCCATTCCATATAATTCTACTCTATGCCATCCTATCTAATTCTGTTTTATTTATTCATCTCATTTCATTTCTTCCATTCCATTCATTCATCCCATTTTTATTTTCACTAAGCCCATTCTATCCTAGTTTGCCATAGCCCTTTCCGAGCCAGCCCAGGCCTTTTTCTTCTCTTCTGTGTCCTCAGCACAGACCCAGGCATGGAACTGAATAGGTGAAATTTTGTTGCTGACTTTTCTTTCCCCTCTTCCTGCTTCTCCTGGGTTGGGCCCCCACACCTGGCCAGGGCCTGCACTGCTCCAGACTCATCACTTCCCACCACCCCCTTCAAGGTCTGGCTCAATCCTCTCTCCTCCAGAAAGCTTCTCTGACTGCTCCGGTCTTTCCAAGCACCCTCCTGCCTTGCTCACCCGGCCCTCAAGCAGAGAGTGTCCCCCTTGCTGGGTAACTGTCCCCTGGGCACGCTCTCCCTCTTCCCACCCCAGGCTGTGGGACACATCTCTTGTGGGTAAGAGTCCTTGGGTTAGTGCACCAGGTGAACTGATCCCAGTTTTCCTCTGTTCAGTTTGCTTCGGCTGAGCTTCTGTTGGGGCCTCAGCCGTAAGTGGAGGACTGTGGGCTGGACAACTGTCCCCTCAGTCTTCACATACTGAACACATACCCTGGCACCTAGTGTGTGCCAGCCCTGAACTGGGCAACCTAGTCATAGTAATGAATCCCTCCTGCTCCCATATCTCAAAGAGTTCACCTGTTAAAACAGATCTGGAGATATCCACCATACAGCACAAGGAGATAAAGACCATGACTACAAATGCAAATCTGACCCAGTCACTCTCCTGCTCAAATACATTCCATAGCTCCCAATTACTCACAGGACTAAACTCAGTCCCTTGGCCTGGCCTTCAAGCCTCTATCTGCTCGAGCCCCTTCCCTCACTGAAGCCTCATCTGCTTGCCCTCTCCTTTGCTTTGGATACTCTGGGTTCCTTGAAAGCCCCAGGACTTCCAGTTAAAGACCTTGGTACATGCTGTTCCCTCTGCCTGATGACTCTTCCCTTCCTGCCTTCTTCCACTTTTGACTAGTAAACGCCTGCTCATCCTTCAGAGTTCCACTTAAATGTCACTTCTTTAAGAAGCCTGCCCTGCCTCACCCCCCACCATTGCTCCCTCTGCTACCTCTTCTAACACACGCCACCCATGAGATGACTTGTTCAGAACTGGCTTCCCCATTGGCATATGTATTCTGGAAGGACAGGCCCATGCCTCCCCTGTTCCCTGTTGTATCCCAGCTCCTATCTCACTGCCTGGCACATAGTAGGTGTTCAATAAAATACTTTGTGATGGATTGATTGAATTAACAAATGAATGAGACCACAGGAAACCCTGAGGGCTGTAGATCAGAGGAGTCTTTCACCCTATCTGATGGGTCCGGGATGGTTTCCTAGAGGAGAGGATGCTCGAGTGAGGCCTTAGAGGACAGGACAGCCTGGCAGCTGCAGCAGATGAGGAAAGAGAGAGGGAGGACAGCAGCACTGCAGTCAGGGAGAGCTGGATTTTGAATCCTTTCTCTGCCACTTACTAGCTGTGTGGCCTTGGGCAATTTGCTCCCTGTCTCTGAACTGTTTCATTCTGTTTTGTAAAGTGGGAGGTGCTATTCACCCCCGTGTGGCTGTGGGGCTTAGCGGTGTTAACGTTTGTCCATCGCTTAGTGCAGCGACTGGCATATAATAAGGGCAGAGGCCTGGAAGACCGTGATGCCCTCAGGGAACTGAAAGTGATCATGTCAAGCATGTGTGTGGAAGAGACAGAGCAAGACTGGAGGGGTCAGCAGGAACTGGGTCATGATGGGTGTGGAAGGTCAGCCCAAAGGGCACTGGGAGCCATGAGAGAGTTTTAAGCAGGAGCCAGGTAACTTAGCCAGGTTTGCCAATCAAGAAGACTGGCTTTTGTTCCCAAAGTGCTCCCAGTAATGGCTCCCTCATCTCATGCTGAGTAAAAGCCAAAGTCACCACCACGGCCTGCAGAGCTCTGCTCAGTCTCAACGTGGCTCCAGACCACTCTGCTCTCCCGGCTCATCCGGCTTCAACCACAACGACTTCCTTGCTCTTCCTTCATCATTACCAGACAACTCCTACCTCGGGGCCTTTGCACTCGCTGTAACCTCTGCCTGGAAAACTCTTTCTCCAGATAGTCACATGGTCACTCTCTTACCTCCTTCGAGCCTTTACTCAAATGTCACCTTCTCTCATTCCAGAGTCCCCTATTTAAAATTGCATGCCATCCCCTGATCTCCCCCATCCCTGTTTTACGTTTCTCCATAGCGCTTTATGTAACATACTATACATCTTACTCATTCAGTTTTATTGTCTTCCCACCAGAATGTAAGCTTCATTCAGGGCAGAGATTTTTGTCTGTTTTGTTGATTGTTGTATCTCCAGAGCCTGGGGCATAGTAGGCACTCAATAAATATTTGTGGAATGAATGAATGAATGAATAAACATACAGACTAGTATGTGATCAAACGTCAAATTGTCTGGGGCAGGATCTAAGACCTCCAGAAAGGCTTAGCATAGAGGCTTCCTGGAGGAGGTAGGACAGATCTAGGACCTAAAGACTGGAAGGCTCCAGAGAGGTGGAGAGTAGAGGAAAAGGGATTCTTAGTAGGGGCACAGGAGGGGCAAACTTGGAGACAAGAATAGAAGTGACTGGTGGCCACCGATGACCTCTCCAATCCCCCGCTAGCTCCTAAAACCATACCGCATTCACAGGCTACCTTCGTTGCAAGTCTGTTCAACTGAAGGGTACATAAGATTGGGCAAGTCCCTTTCCCTCTGGGTTTCAGTGCCCTTGGCAGTAGGGCAGCCAGAGTGATGTCCAAGAATGCTCTTTGTTCTGATGCGTATGAACCTCTCTCCACTAACAACAAAAGAGGAAGCGATGTGTTTTTGCTTGCAGTAGGCAAGATTGAACTTAGACAGAAGGTGTGGGAGGAAGGGTAGGTCTTTCTAAGAAGAGGCTTTTTCAGAGGTGCAAACCCTGTTCCAGACTCGGCTGGCAGGGAGAGACGGCCATGGGAGTCCTCTAGGCAGAACTGGGGTCCCTCCCGGTTCTGCCGCTGCAGTACCAGAGCGTCTGTCATGGGAGAAGATTTCTGTCTGTCCTCAGAGCATGGCCAAGCCATCTGGTTCCCCAACCCCCCAGCTGGACCAGAAGCTGTTTCCTTGGGAGCCAGAAAATAAAAACAAACAGTCCAGGCAGGGGGCAGGGGCCATGGAATTCCCCCTCCTTTACTTCCCAGGCCCACCTCCTGTCCCTAGTCCCTGCTATGCATGCAGAGCCTTCAGCCAGCATTTGGGGTGGGGAAGTGTGATGCTCAGCCCTCACCCCAGGTAGCTTCTCCAGCCTCCCTCCCTCAGTGAGCTGCTCTGCCTGGAGCACATGATATCCCATATGAGCCACGGAATTTTAATCTGGGCTTGGCACAAGTTGTACAGGTGAAGTCTAGAGATGGACAGGCCTGGCCCAAGGTCATCTAACCCAGAGAGGCCAGGGTGGGGCCAGGATTTGCCCGGGGTCTCCTGATTCCTAGTGCTATCCCCGCCCCATTTCTGTTTCTCTCTGGCTGCCTGACTCCAGAGGATTCCATCTCACGAATGGTTTCCCTCTTCCAGCCATTCTCCTGTGCTAATCACTGCAGTGGGTTTTGTACTCATCCTCCATCTCTCCTCAGCATCCAGAGCCCGTCTCTAGAACAGATGGAAAATTCCTGGAGGACAGGGGCTGTGCCTTTCACTTAGATAGAGACACCTGAATGGGACCTCCAGGGGCTGCCTCTAGCACAAGGCATGTCCTCCCCATTAGACAGGGGCCTCCCTTATCTCAGGCACAATGTCTCCCCCATCAGACAGGTCAGGGCCTCCTTCAACTTGGAGACTGTGTCTGCCCCATCAGGCAGGGGCTTCCCCAGCTCAGAGGCCAGGCATCCTCCCTCAGGTAGGACAGGGCCTCCCTCCATTTAGAGACTATATATATTTTTTTTCCTATCAGTCAGGGGTCTGTCTTAGCTCAGGGACAATGTCACCCCCCACTGAGAGGAATTTCCTCCAGTTCAGGGACTAGTCTCCCCCATCAGACAGGGGCCTCCTCCAGCTTGGGGACCAGGTCTCCTCCATTAGACAAGGCAGTTCTCCCTCCATTCAGACACTATGCATCTCCATCTACAGGGACCTCCCCCCAACTCAGGGACTATGTCACCCCCAAGAGTCTAGACGTCCTCCAGCCAAAGGGCTGTGGCTCCTCCTTCCTCTGTTCCCCTCCCCGTGGTCCCAGGTGGTCAAGACCAGGCCTCAGAGTCAGACTGGCCCCTCTAGAGCTCATCGGAAGCCCAGAAGCCAGGTTGGCTGACCAGCCCCCGGGCCTGTGGCCAGTGCCACTCAGTCTCCTACAGGCGCTTACAGAAGCTAAAACCACCAGAGACCATCTGGCCCAGGATACCCACTCCAGGATCCACTTTCAGCAACTGGCCCCGGCCTTCCCCTGGGCAGGAGCCAAAACAGTGATTAATAATCTCTTCCATGTTGCAGCATGCCGGGGCCTTCCAGCAGCTGGGTGCAGGACCTGAGCTCAGGGAATCCAAAGTCCTGCCCAGCCCCATGAAGCCCAGGTCCCCCACTTCTCTGGGGATGCTGGGGAACCAGGGGCTGGAACGCTGGTATCCCAAAGCCACATCTTAGGAAGCTCTTCCTAAGAATTAGGCCTAATTCCCTCCTTTTGTACAAGTCCTTGGTGAGAAGTTGAGCAAACCCTGTGGTTATCACCCTCCTAAACCACAGGCAGCTCAATTTACTGTCCTGGGAGATGGTTGGAATAATAACAGCAGGGTAGGAGTGATAATTGAAATAATAATTGTACTTTATATAAGTTCAGTTTTTTGTAAATGGAAAAGGCTTTCCATTTATCATCCCATTTGATTCTTACAACCGTCCTTGAGAGCGGCAGAGCAAGGATTATTGATCCAATCTTTCAGGTGAGGAGACACAGGTTAGAGAAGGAAAGTAACTTCTTCAAGACCATATACTGATCAGTGTTAGGGGCAGGTTTCAGATCCAGGCCTCCTGACTTGCTGTCCAGTGGCTGACAGTGGGCCCTCCATCAGTGTTCGTGGGGTGAGACTCTTTTGAAAGGATGGCTTAATCGCAGGTACCCTGGTTACCAATCAATTTGGGTCACAGTCTCAGGATCACAGCCACCTAGACCTTAGATCACTGAGTCCACCCCTCACTGTACGGATGGGAAACCATTGGAGCAAGGGCCCAAGACAAAAGCCGAGGTCTCTGGATTTCAGCCCAGAGCTCCTTCTGCCCGTGCCACAGCCAGGGAATTTAACAAAGATTTACTGAGGGCTACCTGTTTGTAGGAAGAGGGGTTACAGACGAGCCAGCTTAGGCCCCGACTTCTAGGAGCTCACTATTGAGGAAAGGTATAAGAACAAGCCACAGTGCTAAGCTGACACACAGGCTCCAAGGTCTCTGAGAGCCCAGAGGAGGGAGAGACGCAGGCTTGGAAGGAGGAGTGACACTGGAGCTTCACCTAGAGGGACAAGAAAGATTTTGATAGATGGCAACAAAAAATGATGTTCCAGGTAGAGCAAAGATTCACAAGGAACATACAGCTGCTAATGAGGCGGGCGTAGGTATGGAAGGTGACTCAAGAAAGGCAGGAAGTGGCTGGATCCTGTAGGGCTTCAAATGCCTCGTGGCCCACCTCTTATAACATGGCCTGGAGCTCACTCACCTTTGATGAACTGGATCACACTGAGGTCTGGGGCAATCTGGACAAGTCCATCCTGCTTCTCTGGGGATCCCCCAGGGCTTTGTTCAGAGGAGGAGTCCTCACCCTGGGAAGACATACACCAAGGGCGGTCAGCTGAATGCCAGTGATTCTGCTCAGAGATGGCTGTGGACCAGGGAGGGAGCTCTAGGAGGGGAGAGGGTGAGGGCTGTCACTTCATTAGCAGCAATGGCAACCAGCAGCATTCTATTTGTGCTGGCCTTTAGGTGCTCAACAAGAGTGTTTTGAAAAAATGAAGTGAAATGCCAGTGGCTGAATATTTTTTTTTTTAATAATTCAATTTTATTGAGATATATTCACATGCCATGGAGTCATACTGACACGACCCTTACTGGTGTCCACATTGTTGATTGCCTTTATTAGCATCATAATAATCACCGTTACCCTGAAAATTACCTCCACAACCACCACCATCATTTTAAATATCATCTCCCATCATTTTAAATATCATCTCCATTAACATCACCAGCATCATCATCCATTTTACCATCAGTATCATTTGAATACTAGTGACCAACATTGCCATTACCATTATCATTGACTCATTCATGGTCGCCACCACTGGCACCGTAAATAACATAATCATTATTATCATCACCATCATCTGAAACTTTAGAATCACCAGCATAAATATCACTATCTCTAACACCATCATTATCCCTACCATTGTCTCTACAACATCAGTTTCACTGATATCTCCATCATCATCATCATCACTCCCATCAATTTGCCAATCCCATCATCACCACCACCACGACCGTCACTGTGCCGGCTTGAATGCATTTTGTCCCCCAAACACCATTATCTTTGATGTAGTCTTGTGGGACAGACTTTTGGTGCTGATTAGATTTGCTTGGAATGTGCCCCACCCAGCTGTGGGTGGTGACTCTGGTGGGATACTCCCATGGAGATGTGGCCCTGCCCATTCAGGGTGGGCCTTGATCAGGGGAGCCATATAAACGTGCTGACTCAAAGAGACTGAACGGAGTGCAGCTGTGAGTGACGTTTTGCAGAGGAGCAAGCTTGCTAGAGAGGAACATCCTGGGAGAAAGCCATTTTGAAACCAGAACTTTGGAGCAGACACCAGCCACGTGCCTTCCCAGCTAACAGAGGTTTTCCGGACGCCATTGGCCATCCTCCAGTGAAGGTACCCAATTACTGATGTGTTACCTTGGACACTCTATGGCCTTAAGACTGTAACTGTGTAGCCAAATAAACCCCCTTTTTACAAAAACCAATCCATCTCTGGTGTTTTGCATTCTGCAGCATTAGCAAACTAGAACAGTCACCAACAATGTCTCCATTACAATGACACCATTATCAATGTCACTTCACCACCACTATCAATGTCACCTATCCCATCTCCACCATCACCATCAGTGTCACTATCACCATCACTGAAATCTTTACCACTCACTGTCTCCATCAACACCACCATCAACATCAACAACACAGTTATGACCGCACCTCTATCTTCTGGTACTACACCATCTCAAGGAGATTATCCCCTTGAGAGTCACCATGAGCAGGAGCCTCCAGCAAGCTGTGCCTGACAAGAGGTTGGGGTGCCTGGAGCCTACAGGCCCATCCTGCTCTATACTGTCTGCTGTGAAAGGAGGGAACTTTTGGTCAGGGGAGGAAAGACGCAACAGTCCCCTCCCCTCTCCTTGGATGAATCAGGCCACATCCAGAGGATGTGCTCAGCTCTGGGACTTACACTGTGGGGAAGCCAAGGACAATATCCTGAGTGTGCCCCTACACCTGGGTGAGGGTGTCCTGTGTGCAACTGAAGGAGAAATCTTTTTTCTTGGGAAGAGAAGACTTGGGGGAGGTCACAATCCTGCACTTTTGATTGTCAGAAAGAAGGAAGGAAATAATGATAAATGATGGTTAATGCTTACTAAGCACTTCCTACATGCTGGGCACAGTTCTAAGAACTTTAATGCAATAAATCATAATTGAAACCGCACAACAACTTTCTGAAGTGGGTACCATTATAATCTCTATTTTTCGTGGGATAAAACTGAGACAGAGAGTGAAGTAACTTGCCTCAGGTCATACAACCAGTAAAGTGGTCCTGCTAGAATTTGAACCCAGACTCAAGAGCCTGTGCACCTAGCTGGTACACCCTGTGGGCAGGAGGGAGCCAAGGCAGGTTGAGTACCCAGGTGCTATATTTGCATTGCCTCTAAAACAAAAACACTTTGAGGAGGTACTATTACTATGCACAGTTTTTAGGTGAGGAAACTGGAAACTAAGTCTTGGAGAAGTTGCTGCTTGCATGGAGTCATTCGTCTATAAGAAATCAAGTGGAGTCTGATTTTACTACATATTGTATGCAACCCAAGATCAGAATTAGGAGCAACAAGTTCCAGGGAGGAAGACTTAAGCCCAGTGCAAAGAATGGTTTGGCAGAGGCTGCCCTGGGAGGAAGTGAGCTGCCCATAACTAGAAGCATGCAAGCAGCCTAGTCAAGGATGCTGTATGCCACGGCGGAGTGTGGGTTAGGTTGGAGAACTCATCTGGCATCCTCTGGTTTTGCCTCTTCCCTAGGGGTCTAACACCTTCTCTTTCCTCTCTCATTTTTGTAGAGAGCCTCATGAAGCAAATGCTGGATTTTCCCACAATTCAGAACCTGCGTGCCCACCCCCACCCTGGGGTTTCCGATGCCTGGTTCCACGCTCCCCCCACCTCATTCCCTGTGCTGAATGGCTCAAGGCTGGCCTCATCCAGCAGGATAATTCATTCGAATATTAATTTGTGTGTTTGCTCCCGCTGGGGTTTTTCCTTCTCTTTTCTTTCATTTGAGAAGATAGTAGGCTCCGGGTTTCCTGGCATCAGGGGAGGTTTGTGGCAGGGCAGAAAGCAGTGATCAGCTGCAAGATTTCCCTTCTTGACTTTTGTTTCCAAAGCCTGAGTCCATTGAGGAGATTATGCCAAATGTTGTGGAGGGATGTGAAGAGAGAGGGCAGACTCCAAGGCTGAGGGAAGAGAAGGGGATCCTACCTACAACTAAAAATTAGAATGGTAGTGAGTCGGGGGCGAAGAAATCTCTGGGTTCCACCAGCAGCAGGGAGCCACGTCCCTCTGAGACAGGGCCCAAGAAAGCAGCTGACCTCTGAGGGGCAGGCCAAGGTTGACCTTGGGAGGCTGGGCCCAGGTTCCCAGCCACACCAGGATGCCTGTGCTCCAAGCATGTTAAGGGGACCACGTGGGACCCCACAGAGACCAGGGGGGCTGGTACTGATGCCTCCTGGGTAGGGTTGGGACCTCCCTTGTGTCTGGGCACCATGCGAGTCCTCAAGGCCATTGCTTCATCTTAGTGAGGGGAAGCCTGCAAAAGGCTGAGGTTGAACTTCTTGCTGATCTGGCAGGAAGGGCATTGAGAGTTGAAGTTAAGTTGATTTTTAAGAAAATAAATACCTATTTTATGTCCACTTAGGTTTCAGTTCAACTCTGTTCAATGCCTATCTCCCCTGCTGGACTCTGATCTCTGCAAAAGCATGGAGCATGTTTATGCTTGTTCTGAGAGGCCTTGGCACGTAGTAGGTGCCCGATCAATATCTATTAAGAGAGTGAGTACAAGACATGGCTCCAACAGGCAGTGGGTGCAAGCAACAGCAGGCTCATGGAAGAAAAATGAGAATGTCAAGAGAAGGTGGCACTGTGCTGATGTTTCAGAGAGAGGCAGAGGGTCTGCACTGGACACTCTGGGGGGTCTAACAGAACTGAGATTCAAGGACACACCAGGCCACTGGTACATGGGCTGGTGGCTACACATACATGACCCTGCCCCATCCTCCCTGTGACCTGCAAAGGAAGGAGTCTCACAGTCCTTCACATGTAAGGACACAAAACTCCGAGGTTAGGTAACCTGTCTAACATCACTCAACTGGAGAGCGGCAGAACTAAGACTTGAGCTTGATTGCCTGAGTAGAAAACTCATGCTTTATCCACTAAGCCCTGTGAGCCTAAAGCCCTGCAGGACCAGCAGAATTAGAAGGCACCTTTGTGGTGTGATTCAAAGGGGCCAAGCTCACCTGTTCGTCTGGGTGCCTGAAATCCCACCATTTAAGCCTATTTCTTTTGGTACAGCACATTGAGTCTGTTAGTCACTCAGACCATATAACTGCATTGTCTAATGTGGTAGCTCCTGAGCTCTTGAAGTAGGTCTAGTCTCATTCCAGATGTGCTGTCAGTGTAAAATATGCACCATGTTTCAAAGGTTTAGTTTAGACAAAGCATCTAAAATATCCCATTATTTATTATTATTATATGTTGATGTAAGAATATTTTGGATATATTTGGGTTAAACAAAATATATTATTAAAATTATTTTCTTTTTACTTTTTAATGTGCTTACTAGAAAATTTAGAATTCCATATGTGGCTCACATAATATTTCTACTGGACAGCCTGCCTTAAAAAGAATTCGTGAATCTCCTTATATCTTCCTCAGTCCTAGCCAAGCTATGGGGAGAGTGGTCTGGGAGGGACATCACAGTGTGGTGGGAGGGTCCAGGACACCTGAGGGGGAAGGGTGCTAGGAGTGGGGTGTTGCCTCAGGGAGGGAAGTAGGATGGGGGCTGGGGATAGAGTGACAGAGTCCAGGGCCAGGGGCAGACACGCCTTTAGAGGCAGGGAAAATCCATGAGTTCCTTGCCTGAGTTCCTTGCCCTCTTATGAAGAGTAAAAACAACCAACACAATTCCATCTGCTCCCATATGTACAACCCCGTAAGGTCTACACTGCACTTTCATGTCCACAGTGTCATTTAATCTCCACAACCGACTAGTTCAGGGATTATGACTACATTCTTTTCCAGAAGAGGAAACTGAGGACAAGAAAGGGGAGCTATCAGCCAAGCAAGCTCTTGAACTTGGGTCTGCTAGGACCCCATGTCAATCCTGTCGCGTGCTGTGAAAAAGGATGTGGGGTTGGAGACAGATTGGTGGGTGGTGTGGACAGATTTCCAGGAACTGGGCTGTCAGGGAAGGTGTGCAGGGAGAAGTGAGGTTTGAGAATTTGGATAGACAGGAAGGGGGCAGCCATTTGACACAGGGGCACAATATAAACAAAACTAGGTGGTGGGAAGGAGCCTGTTATGTGGGTGAGTCAGTGGGGACGCCAACCTGGCTACAGCCAATAGTCTCACTGGAGCTGGAGCTAGGAGCACTTCTGAAGGCCAGGCTCTGGGATTTGGGCTTTATCCCGGGGGTGCTGGGAGCACTGACTATCTCTAGCTCCTGCACACCCCCTCACCCCCATGCTTTCCATAGGTTTCTGCCTGTCTCTTCCCTAATCTGTTTTGGGGACTCCTGACTAATAGTGGACTCCAGAAGCAGGAAACATTGTGCCACTATTCAGAGCAGGGCTTGGGGCATGACCCATCTGGGTTTGTGGTTTGTCTAGATCAGCAGGCAACTGGTAAGAAGGAACTGGTTAGAGCTTCCCTTCCAGGGGCTGGTGCTGACTGCTGCAAGCCTGCAGGACCACGGGACCCTGTGTGATCCAGCACTCAGACGGTCACACTGTCTGCTGAGCCTCCAGGGATCCAGCTCTCCTCAGAGGAAGCTTGTTTCTAGCAGGCTTTGTCCGGGGGCTGTGTCTCCAGGCCCTGGGGCCGACTCTGGCTGGGTGTGGTGGAACACTCTGCCAGCCCTCAGCTTCCATCAGGGCACCACAGGAAGCAGCCCGGGAATGGGATTATCTGCTACATGTTCTGTCCTTCCTAAGAGTGAGGGTTTTCTAGCAGGGGCCCTGCAGACTGGAGCTTCTGTGGAGAATGAGACTCTCTTATAATGAGATCCATGCAATCGGCCACACCTCTCTTTACCCTTTTCCTGCTAGAAAGTGCAGAACCAAAGATGTGGTTCAACTATATCAACTGAATTGATCTTTATGATCTATGAATCTGTTTTTCTCTTTTATTCACTTAACTGTTTTCTCTTATTTATATTTTTCCTGCTCCTTACTCTTCAATTATTTATTTTTTTTAGCAGAGGTCCAGGAATGGGTCTTCCTGGGTTTGAATCCCAGCTCCACCTTTTACTAGCCATGTGGCTTTGGCCAGGTTATTTAATCTCTCTGTGACTCAGTTTCCTCCCTTGTAAAATGGGAGTAATGACTGCACCTACTTCATAGGTGGCTGATGAGGGTTAACTGAGATAATAGACACAACGGGCTTAGAATAGGGTCTGGTACACAGCAAAGCAATCGAGGTTAGCCTTACTCCTACTATTTTACAATTTACTGTACATGTGTTTGGTATGAGCTGCCACAAATCTTTTATGGGCTATAGTGGAAGCCTGTAAGAAGAGTAATTTTTTAAAAAAAGTATTCCCATATTTTTCCTCTTCAGAGATGATCTCATCAGGGAAAGATTTTAAGAACAAGCATTCTTGTTTCCTGCGCCTCACTCCATGTGTCAGGCATTAAACCATCCGTCTCATCATTCTGCCTCATTTCCCTCTCACAATAATCCCAAGATGTAGATGCTAAGATTATACCCATTTTACAGATTTTGGAATTAGTAAGTAGCAGAACCAGGATTCAGAATGATGCAGACACCTATGTGTCTAACCACTCCCAGCTCTAGCCTCCTGTGCTCCGTGGGATACCTCAGCTATTCAGGAACCTCTTACATGGTGCCTCTTGGGCCAAATCAGCTCCCTCTTGCATCTCTTCTTTAGTCTCAGTCTCCTCCTTGGTCAAATGAGGGGGTAGATCAATGCTTTTAAAACTGGTTTTTAGCAACAGAACTCTTTATCCAACTGAAATCTCACTCAAAGGATGTTTATAAAACACATAAAAGTAGAACTTCTCTGATTGAAGTGTGTGTGTGTTGGGGGTTGGGAAGACTCTCAGCCCTGCTGAGGAGACCTCCACTCATTTTCCCTGTTGAGGCACCCCGGGGTTCTATGGGATGCCGTTTGAAAAGCACTCAAGCAGATCACTCCAAAGGCCCCTCCAGCCCCTGATCTGCACCGGGCCAAGGTGGGGAGGCCCCCTTCAGCCCTTTGGGATCAGGAGGTGGCCTTGTTCAGGTGGGTACAGGGGCCATAGTGCTGGCCGAGCTCTGGGCATGTGCTTGCCTCTCTTGGCCTCAATCCCTCCATCTGAAAATGGAGTGGGGGGTTTTATGGATGAGCACACAGGCCCTTAGACCTTCAGAGAGGTGAGGTGAGACTGGACGCCTCAAGCCCTGGATTGCTGGGAATGGGGGAGGACACAGTGGGGCTTCCAGCTGGGCTGGGAGGGGTCTGGGGCAGTGCCTGCAAGGGAGAGGCCCTGGGGGCGAGGCAGCCCCTCCTCACCTCGGAACTCACAGAGGCTGCAGAGAGGGACACAAAGTCCCAGGGGAACAGACAGGCCTCCCGGCTGGGCAGATCCCATGGACCAGACCCAAGTCCTGGGTTTTAAAGACCATTGACACCTCCCACCCCTGTCCCCCACCCCTAACTGTTCTCCTAAAGAAGTACATCAAAGTTAACAACTGGGAAATGATGAATTTCATGGACTCATAGTCTAATGGGCCAAAATTGTAGCCATTTAGAAACATGAATTTTGGGACTCAGACCATTTGAGGCATGCAATCTTAGAATAATAGAACACAAGAATTGAGATCCTCCAACTATTAGAATCACAGAACTTTAAACCCATATCATCTTAGAATCCCAGATTCTCAGAGATATCCTGGAAATAATAGGTACATGTAGTCCTGGAAAATACAAAGCAGAGGGAAGACCACAGAGGGCAGTTGTGCTCACAGGCTGGGCAGGGACAAGGGTTACTGATAGAAGGGGACTGCGTGCCAGGAAGTAGCTGGCTGGGCCTCTTCCAGGGCAGGAACAGGAGGGCTGCTGGCTGAATGGGGCTCCCCCCACCACTGAGGGGCCAGACAGTCTCCCAGGGAGCTCCTAAGAGACCGCCTGTACTCCACGTACTCTGCAGAACCATCTGCCAGGCGTCCTGGGGCCTGACGGTACCTTCAAGGAAGGCCCATTGTAAAGGCCTCGAGAGGGGAGAGGGCCTGCCTGGGTCACTCCTAGGAGGCTGTCTGGGTGGCCACCTGAACTCTAAGGCCACAGATGCAGGCACAGAGCAAAAGGTGGGAAAGCAGCATTCCCCTGCCCTCATCTCATTCTCTTCTCTGTGGTGACTGCTATTCCTACACCCCTGCCCCCAAGACCCCAGGCAGAGAACCCCATGGTCATGGCCATGGGAGAAAGCGGAGCTGTTGGTCATCCCCTATGTGCCTGGACTTCCTTCACCACCTGAGAGCACCTCGAGAGGGGCTGTGGGATTCACCCCCCTGTTCTCCTGTGAAAATGCTCATGTACTACACCAGGGTCAAGGAGCCATTTAGAGGGAACGATGTGGAACCTATCAGAGCTGGCAGATCTTGTCTGACCTAGTGCCCATTGTACAGACAGGGAGACTGAGGCCAGAGATTAGATTATGCTCTACCCTCTCCTGGATACTTTTAAAAACTGCAGTTACTTTCAGGAGGATATTTGGGGGGCCCCTGAACACTGACCTTGTGAGGGGATGTTTGAAGGGGTTTCACAAATAGCTACCCCCTTTACTTTCTCCCCCTACTCGCTCCCTCTCTCTGCAGAAGACAGACACCCCAAGCATACTTTCTGAGAGCCGATTTCTTCTGAGCAGGCCCTTCTCCCAGGTCCACCCACCTTCCCATCAGTGGCTTTTTTCAGCCAGGCCAGCAGCTTTACTGAAAGCAGATCCAGCCAAGGCAGCTTCAAGGAGGCAGAGGAAAAATTCCTCCCACATCAATATTTATTGCCTGAGAGCTGCTGGAAGCAGATCTTCATGTTCTCAGCCTTTGGTTCTTTTTTAAGAACCTCTCACCCCCTTCCCTCCTCTCTCCCCGTCCCCAATATGCTGACAGAATGAATCTAGACAGCCAGACAGGTTCACAGCCGGGAAGCCAGGGTTTCAAGGCATCACAGAGGCATAACTCTTAATATCAGAATCTCGGCATCAGCAGCTTCGACCCAAGGAATGGGGCACTCAGAATCTGAGGGGCACAGAAAATTGCTCCAGGAATCTAACCTCAGCATCTTACAGGACAGAACAGAATGGGGAAGTGACCTGCCCATGGTTGCACAGCTGACATGTGACAAGTCGCCCACCCCCAGCCCTTGCTGTTTCTATCTACCCAAAGGTCGAGATCACCCTATGGCCCAATGGACTGTTCTTCTCTGTTAAAATTTTGGACCCGACTTGGCAATTTTCAGTAACCAGCAGCCCAGGCTCTCATCTTCCTCTATGATCACTCCCACTTCCAAGAACTCTTCTCCAAGTTCCAGGAATTCCCCCCATCCAAATTTTGGCCTGAGCTAGGCACAACTGGAAAGGACCATCTGTGGTTTCAAACTCAGTCTTTCCTGAAACTGGTTTTCCCCCAGCTCCTGCTTCCCTATGCCTCCTGAGCCAGCTACACCCAATCCCAGCATCTGCCCAGCCCTTTACCTTCTCTGGGGCATCCCATAGCAGAGCAGCACCTAAGTCTGTGCAGCCCACCTCCTGGGTAGCTCCCGGGTCCATCTCCGTCCCCACCTCACTGCCATGCACTGGTTGAGCTGCCAGGAGCTCCTCATACTGCCCTCAACCCCACTCCACACACTGTCCTCGCCCCTCACAATCCTTTCTCTGCTAGCTCCTGGTGAGTGAGCCAAGAACTTTCCTGCTCCAGCCCCTGCTGGTTCTTCCAACATCATTTTTCCTTGATCCCTGCCAGGTACACACCCTCTGCTCAAGCCCCCCAGGAGGGTGGGGGGTGAAGGTCAGGAGGGCAGTATGGGTCCGGTGGCTTTTCTAGGCAGAGTTTATAGGCCCAAAGACTCCTCCTCTAAGAAGGAGGCCGTTTTCTAGAGAACGGCCAACATACTCAAATGCACCAACCTGCCTCATGAAGTAGAACCCTTCTTGCTGCAAAATATCCGACAGGATTTTTATAGATTGTCCCTTTGAAATTGAAATCACTTGGCAACAATCATCGTCACTCATACTTGGGAAAAAAGAAAAAATCAAACCCACAAATTTTTGAATTGTAATGAAATATGTATGCATGTTAAATAAAAATTAATGAAGTTGACCTTAATGGTGTGTGATTAAACTTTTAAGAAAACACGTCTGTTTTGTAGCTTTCTTTTGTATTTGGGAGAAAATTTATCATTTCTCAGGTCTCACGTTTTTGTGGGTCCCTGGAAACCTTGGAGGCCCCAGGTCCGGAACCATCTATACTGCCCAATGGCTCACATGGTCCTGTCCTCTCCTACCAGAACTTGAGCAAATCTGTCCAATTTGCCACAAATTGGCCTCAGGGTCCTCTGCTGAGGAAAGGACCACCTGCCCCAAGAGGCGAGCGGGGGATTCAGTGAGCTACTCCCAAGAGCATCACACCAGGTTGCTGTTTCTTGTGGATGAGTCTTTGTCCCCGTGGACTGTGCCCCTAAAGGGCAGAGACCATGTGCTGATTTTTGAATGGCCAGTGTCCAGCCTGGGGCCTGGCCCAGAGGAGGTGCTCACTACAAGCTTGTCCCCTTCACTGTCCCCAAAAAGACCAAGTTCATTTCTCTGCCCCAAATCTATTGCCTAAACCATTCCCAAGCCTAGGAGGCCCCTTCTGGCCTCCCACACATCCTTCAAAGTCCATCTCAAATCCCTCTTCTTCAAGGAAGTTTTCCCAGACCCTCTGCCAACCTTCTGCAACCCCCACTCCCACCCAGTTCTTAACATTCCTACCACAAGCTGCAAGTGACAAGCAGAGAGGCAGTAAGGGGAGTGGCCAGAGCAAGGGATATGGACTCTGCCGGGCTTGGGTTGTCATCCCAGCTCTGCTCTTTCCTGGCTGTGTGATCTTGGATAAGTCACTTCTATTCTCCGTCCTTTGATCTCCTTAACTGAAAGGGTCAAGTAATAACTCATGGCACAGGGCTGTTGAGAAGATGCAATGAATCCCAGACATGTATGAGCTTGGTAAGCTGTGAAGTGCAGTGCCCAGGAGGGATGACATTCAATGTCACAAAGGAGTATGAGTGGGTGGGGGCTGGAGCCTGGGCTGGGGCAGAGGACATGGTGGTGTTGCGGGGGGGGGCTTACTTTTTTGACAGGTGAGGCTGCAACTGCCAAGACCCTTCGCCGGAAGCCAAGCTCATACTTCTCCTTGGGCATCTCTCTGGGGAAGAAGAAGTAGGGGGCGGCGGCCAGGGCCACGGCGCCAGCAGAGATGAGGAAGCCCAGCCACCAGGCACCCACCCATCGAGGGTCCTTTGGGGTCAGGCTGATGCCACCTGGAAGAGAAGACCATGGTGATGTTAGGCTCAGGGTGGGCTGTCACTGCAAGGCCACCAGCTGAGACTAGCCTCTGAGATGTGAGACAGCCTGCAGCAGCAGAGCCAGGGTGGGGAGTCAGGAGTGCTGGCTTCCAGCTGTGGCTCTGCCAGTTATGGACTGTGTGATATTGGACAAGTCCCTGACCCCATCGGGGCTCTGGCTTCTTTACGAAGGCAATGTAGCATAGAGATCAAGGTCATGGACATTAGAAATGGTCTGCTGGATCTGAATTCCATTACTAGTTTAAAGGGCAAGTTCCTTAACCTCTTTGTGCCTCATCCTCTATAAAATACAGATACCAGTGGTACCTACATCACAGGGTCATTGTGAGAATAGGAACTCACACATGGAAAGCATTTCGAATAGTGCCTGGCACATAGTATGTGCTATCTAGGTATTTGCCCTTCTTATTATTTTTATTATTACTACTGTGGCTATTATTATTAAATACATGGTTAGGACTACTCTTTTGGTTCCCAGATCTGCAGGATGATTAAAATCACCAGAAGTACTTGTCAAAAACACCTGGCCCTTGTTGTCACAAACATTGGGCCTGGCGGTTTGATGTGCCGAGCCCTCAATCGTGGGACTTGCCCTTACGAAGCTCATTATCACAAAGGAGAGGCTAAACTTGCATATAATTGTGCCTAAGAGTCTCCCTCTGAGTACCTCTTTGTTGCTCAGATGTGGCCCTCTCTCTCTCTAACTGGGCCACCTCAGCAGGTGAACTCACTGCCCTCCCCCCTACGTGGGACCTGACTCCCAGGGGGAAAAATTTCCCTGGCAATTCAGAATATGACTCCCAGGGTTGAATTCTGGACCCAGCATCTTGGGATAGAGAACATCTTCTTTCCAAAAGGGAGATGCAAAATGAGAGAAAATAAAGTTTCAGTGGCTGAGAGATTTCAAATGGAGTCAAGAGATCACTCTGGTGGACATTCTTATGCACTATATAGATAACACCACTTAGGTTTTAATGTATTGGAATAGCTAGAAGTAAATACCTGAAACTACCAGTAGTCTGGACTCCTGAAGACGATTATATAATAATGTAGATTACAAGGGGTGACAGTGTGATTGTGAAAACCTTGTAGATCACACTCTCTTTATCTAGTGTATGGATGGATGAGTAGAAAAATGGGGATAAAAACTAAAGGACAAATAGGGTGGGATGGGGGGGATGGTTTGGGTGTTCTTTTTTTACTTTTTTTTTTTTTTTACTCTTATTCTGATTCTTTCTGATGTAAGGAAATGTTCAGAAATAGATTGTGGTGATGAATGCATAATACATGATTTTTCTGTGACCAGTTGATTGTATATCATGGATGATTGTATGGTATGTGAATTAATTTCAATAAAACTGAATTAAAAAAAAAAAACACCTGGCCTTAATCATACAAGGCTAGAGTAGCCGTGCTGCTTATCAGGAGTACTTATGTTTGGGAAACGTATATATTCAAACAGAAGTGCCTAATTTTAGAGATGAGTAGTGCTGATGGTACTGACACACTATGGTGGTGTCTTTTCTAATACTCATAATAAATTCTGATCGCTAATGTATACAGCAGGGTCAGTGTACTCTTCCTGTAATTGGCCTGATGGTAAATATTTTAGGCTTACAGACCACACATGCCACTTTGTCTTTTTTTTTTTTAACAACTGTTTAAAAATGTTAAAACCATGTTTAGCTCACAGCTGTACAAAAACAGGCCACCAGCCAGATTTGGCCCAAAGGCCATCGTTTGCTGACTACTCATATATAGAATTAGCATTTTTATGTTTGGATAGCTGCCATTCAGCCACATTTGTTTATGTCAGTGTACAGTGGATTTGTGAAGACCAGACTCCATGAGTCCTGTTTGAATGCTTTGACGAGAATTTCAGATCATGATCTTAACACTATTCTTTCAAGACAGCATACATATTTTGTAAAAAGAACTTGAAATGTAAATACTGTGGATGTGCCATAAAAGTACTGTATTTCAAAAACAGAAATGTTTTAAAAAGTTACATTTTGTCTCGGAAAAAAATTAAAAATACCTGGCCTTACCCAAGGCCTACTTAGGTTTACTGCAGATGGGGTAGAAAGGTGATCCACCCCAGGTGGTTTTGACCCACCTTCCACCCCCTAGGTTTAATTAGGACTAGATTATGCCACGCGTACAACCTTTTGGAGTATACAAATCTCTCATCAAACCTCTTAGACCTCAAGGGCAAGTTGGGTACATCCTCCTACCATCTCCATAGCACCTGCAAACACCTATAAAAATACAAATACATGATAACACCAACCCCAGTGCGTGGGGCTGAAGCCCCAGGCATTTGATCTTGTGCAGGGGTACAGTACACAGTCAGTACCCAGCGAATGCATCTGTGAAGTTAGGGATGGATTTGGCTTAATTCCTTCCTCCGATTATTTCTCCCCCTGCCTCTGAGCCAGGCTGGTGAGAGCCCATGCATGCAAGCACCCAACTCACCTGCTGCTCACATACTGGTCTCTGCCTGTGGACGTGATCCTCCCACCCTATGAAATCCCCCATAGGAAAAAAGGACTAGGGAGGTGACACGTCAGTCGACAGAAATGTCTCATCTGCCTATGCAGATGCCACATCTGCCAGGATGATGTCAACATAGTCAGAAAACATGCCCCTGCACCCTGAGCAGGGGCATACATCTGGGGAGCCTGGGGAACCCCCGACTCCCAGGACCTTTCCTTCCAAGGAGTGGGGATTTGCAACCAGAGCCCAGACCTGGCTCCTGGGCCCAGCTTTCTAGAAGAAAGGGAGCTGGGGTTGGATTGTCCCTAGTGACTCTTGTGCAGAGCTGCCTAGGCCTATCCCAGCTAAAGACATCCTTGGGCAAAAGCTAGAGGACAAGAAGCAACATCTGTACATCCAGCCATCCATATGTCACCTAAAGCTTCTAGGGTATGCCAGAAAATCCTCCAGGTGAGGGATAGGACTTTTGAGTAGCAGGAGGCAGAAGGCACACCTGGGGACCCAGAGTTGCCTGGTGTGACCTGCAGGCAGCTGAGATGCCACAGTGACCCCCCCCCAAACAGGAATGTTCTAACAGGAATCCCCCTCCCTCCCACCCAGCAGGGCTCCAGAGGTCCAGACCCCCAATACTCCTCTCCCCTGGCTTCAGACCAAACTTCAGTCCCACTCCTTCACCCACTACCTGGACTTGAGCCACTGGACTCCAAATTGTGCCCCTGGCACAATTTCCCAGAATCTCAGATGTTCAGGAGTAGAAGGGCTCTTAGAGATCACCCAGTAAATTTCCTGAGAGAGGCCAAAGGGAGCACATTGAATCCCTGAGTCCTGCTCAGAAAGTTCTCTCCATTGTGCCAGAGTCTTTGAGTCTTGTTTCCCCCTAAAGATGGGAGCTCCCCACAGGCCAGGAGCGTATGTATGTTCATCGGTTTCTCCCACAGCATATCTGGCCTGGGCTGGGGGCCTGGGGGAGCTTGCGTATGGAATAAGGCAGTCTCATAGTAACAGTGCAGTGATGACAACCACAACGCCCCATCCGATGGCACCTTACAGTTTATCGCCACCATCTTGTTGGATCCTGATTGTAGCTTTGGGAGATAGGTCAGAGGTTATGGCCTTTATCTCAAAGAAGAGAAAGCTGAGGCTCAGAGAGATTTAAAGGCTTGTCCAAAGTCAATGGTATTGCTGGAATTTGAACCCAGGTGCCCTGGCCACGTGTCTCCTATGAGACCAGTAGCTGGTCTGTGCTACCCCCAGGGAGAGCTGTGTGCTGTGGGCAGGTGGGAAATGAGGCTCACCTTCTGGCATTCGGTCAATGTCCACATAAAGGCGCAGCATGAGGCCTCCCAGGCCATAGGCCATGCCTGGCCCCATCATGGTTACTGCAAACAGGATCCCTGCAACACAAAGCCCAGGTTCGTTCCCACTGGCCTGGCTCAGTGCTGCTAGGCAAGGGCACCTTGTCTCCCCTGGGCAGGGCCGGAGAGCTCTCCAGGCCTTCTCCAGACTTATTCTGGCCAGATGGGGCAGAGGTCAGGGACTCAGTGCCTGACCCCACCCTGGGCCTTGCTTCCTTCTACCGGAAGCCTGCCTGGCCCTCAGAGCCCCAGGGGTGGGACTGGTCCTCACCGATGTAGAGGGGTGAATTGCTGTTGTGTGCAAAGTCATCGATGTAGGAGATGCCGAAGGGCTGAATGGGCACGCTGCCCACCCCGAGCAGGGTCTGTGCTGTGAACATTATGCCCACCACGGCCAGATGCTTCGCCTCCGTGTAGCTCAAACAGCTGTCGTTGGAGGGGGCTGGTGCTGGGGCCGAGGTCGTGGGCAGGCACAGGGAAGCCTTAAAGTCCTGTGACAGATCCTCTGAGAGATGAGAACAAATATTATGACAGTAGTTAATATTTATATAAGCACTCGCTGGAAGCAAGGTACTGTTCTAAGTGCTTTGTATAGAAATCATTTAACCCGACAACACAACTAGGAGATAGGTGCTCTCGTTATCCCCTATTCACAGATGAGGGAACTGAGCTGATGCTCAGAAGCAAGTAGAAAGAGGCAGAGGCAGGTTGGGAACCCGGCAGGACTGACTTCAGAGTCCATGCTCTTAAACCACGCTGTACCACCTTTCTAAGTAGATGCATGTGACAGCCCCATGCAGCTATGTTCCTCAGATGGGGTGGGGCAGTCAAAGGAGGTAGAGTTTGAACTGGGTCCAGAAGAACAAACAAGATTTTCCAAACTGAGAAGATGGGGTGGGGCTGGGGTGGTTCCAGGGAGAGACCACAGCTTGTGCAAACCCAAGGGGCTTGAAATGGCACAGTGCTAGAAGGGTGAGAAGTTCAGGACAGCTGGATCACGGAGCATGAGGGGCAAGGCCAGGGCTGAAGGCAGGGCTGGGCAGGTGAGAAAAGCTGGGGCTGGCTCATTGAGGGCTCCAGTGCCTTTTACATTCATTTTGGAGAAGGTGGTGTCAGCTCAGGACACAGCTGCAGAGTGTAGTAAAGGTGAATTTCTTAATTTACTACCAGACATTTGTTCCCTGCAGTTCACCAATATTTTGTGAGCAAACATGTGGAAACCCTCACGCTATTATTATCCCAAACGTGGCTATAGGAGTGGCCTCCTCCCAGTGGCCTGCCCAGCCCTTTCCGGGAGCTGGGACTCTGAGCCGTGCCCACCCAGCTTGGGGAGCCACTCCCTCTAACTGGAGGGAACATGGGAACCAAGGTCAAGGATCTGTACTTTGACCTTCAGCTGAGCCTTACTATGTGACTTCAACAGAAGCCAGGGCCTTGCTTTCTTCATCCCTCAAGTGTCTCTCCTAGAATAGAAGTTCTAGAGAGAAGGAATTCAGGAGCAGAATAATTCTGCAGCTCAGAGCAGAGGCTCTAGGGCCAGGCTGCCTGGATGTGCCATAACTGTACCCCTAATTAGCTGGGCGCCTAGGCAAAGACCTCCAGACCCCAAGCCTCAGTTTCCTCACTCATAGATGAGGATGGCAAACATTAAGGAGTGGCTCGTGGTGCCTGTGCTCAGCACCCACTAGACGTTAGATAGGACGGCTGCTGTAGGGACCAGGTCTGCATTTTCCACTCCTGGGCCCCACAGAAGGCCTGGCACATAACAGAGCTTAACAAAGATTGGGTGAAGAACGAATGAATGGAAGGGGCTGGAATGTCAGAGCAGGATGGGTGCTTGGAGATCACTGAGTCTCGTTCACTCATTGGACGGATGTGAGGACTGAGGCTCAGAGAGAAGGACTTTGCTCAGGGTTTCATGGTGAGCCTGTGGCAGAGCAGGGTCATACGGCCTGAGGAAGAAGTAAACCATGACTCCCTGCACAGAAAAAGCTTTGCAGAAAGTGAACATTCCAAACAAATATACATCAGGAAGTATTATTTTTCAGCATTCCAACTAGGCCTCTTGACAACTTCCCACTCAGGCCTAAATAAACTTCCCTGCATTCCTCATGTACACTCTGTACTTCCCAACTTTTCCCTGCCCTTGTCCATGCGGCTCCCTTCACCTGAAATACTCGTCTTCTTTCTGAACTACCAGGTCAGGTGCCACCCTCTCTAGCAACTTCCAGCTGCAATTGTCCCCCACCCCCATCAGGGTTCCAACAGCTCCCTTTGGCCATCTCATAAGGAGCTGGACTCTATACCTTGTAGCAGTTACCCACGTTCACCCTAACCCCACCCTCTGCCAGTTGCTCCTCGGGGCTGGTCGTACATGCTTCATCTCTCCACCCCTGGTCCTGGCTAGAGTGGGAGCAGAGGTGTGAGCTGATAGGAGGAGCAAGAGAGGAGGGATGCTCTCTGAGAGACCACCTCCTCTGGGAAGTCTTCCTTGAGGGCAAGCTGGGGTGTGGGCTCCTTCAGCCCCTGTGCTTTCCTCCTTACACAATTGCACTGGAGGGTTATTGTTTGTCTCTGTCTCCTCCCCCAGACTGGGAACTCATGGATGCAAGGGCTAAGTGCCCTGAGAGGGTCTGGCTCAAGATAGGCATTACTAAAGGTTTGTTGGATGGACCACCGGACGGTTGGATGGATGGATGGATGGATGGATGGATGGTTGGATGGATGGATAGATGGTGGGTAGACAGATGGATGGGTGGGTGTGTGGATGGGTGGATGGATGGATAGATGGATGGTTGGATGGATGGATGGATGGTGGGTACATGGATGCGTAGATGGATGGATGGATGGATGTGGGTAGATGGATGGGTGGGTGGGTTGATGGATGGATGGATAGGTGGATGGATGGTTGGATGGATGGATGGATGAACGATGGATGGATGAGAGAGGGAAGGAATAAAGCGAATGTTCAGCAAGCTTGGGTCATTCTCTAAGGGGAGGCATCCATCTGTCAAGGAGGCCCTCAACAAAATCCCACTGGACTGAACAGGGCTTCACTGTTCCTGTCTAAACTTCTTTCATTTTTTTCATTTGTTCATTCATTCATTCTTTATTTAATCAACATCTTGGCTTCTTGTGAGGATTAAATGCATTAACACACATGAGGCGCTTAGAGCACTGCTTGGGCATGGCAAGAAGTGTACCATACTGCTACTGTTATGCCACAAACATTTCCTGAGGACCTACTACATGAGGACCTAAATTAGGCCATGTTGTAAAGGCACCCAACTTCAAAGAAAAACACAGGAACATGCAAGCAGGGCCTCACCCCTCTGTCCTGGGTCTGCACCCTACCGTTTGTCTCAGGACTGCTGGAGAGAGCCATCTGGGCTGGACTTGGGAAGCAGTGGGGGTGGGGGAGGAAGGCCTGCGGGTGGCCCCGGAGCACAACGGTGCAGCTCCTCAGGGCCTCTGCTGCCAGGCCCCCTGCTCTTACCGGGCCTGGCGTGGTCGTAGCGGTATGGCTCCGAGATGAAGTGTGGGAGGCTCATGAGCAGGCCCGCTAGGGCCACCAGGACAGCCCCACAGCCGATCAGCCGGGGCCGGTGCACCCGGCTGCCAAAATAGCTCACAAACACGATCAGGGCTGTGTTCCCCACCTGCAACAGGACAAGGAGGCTATTAAAGTGGGGCAGAGCCCAGTGGGAGAGGCCTCTCCCGGGGCTGGAGGCCTGCACCATCCTTGTCTCTATCCCCAACCTTGGCTCTCCCATCTGTATAATGGACTAGCCAGCTGGATAAGAATCATCAGGGTCCCTCTGATAAATACAGACTCTAGGTCCATCCAGGAAAGGCCCTGCTGTCCCACTGAGGGGATGGGGGTGGGGGTGAGGGCAGAGAGGACAAAACCAGAATTTCAATTTCCTTTTGGAGCAGGGGTTGGATATGGGAGAGAGAGGGTAGTCAAGGAAAAACATTGGAGTTTCTGGGAAGTCATGAATGAGGGAAACAAATTTTAACATGTCTAAAGTCAGAGGATTAAGGCTTGGAATTTCAAGCCTTGGGATCAAAATAGTAGAAGACAGCAGTGGAGGGGACTTGAGAGCTCGCAGGGGAGGGGCAGGCTCTGCAGTCAGAAGCTGGGCTGTAAACCCAAGTTCACAGCTCCCTGGCTGGTTGTACTTAGGCGTTAGGAAGTACAACCGCTCTCCACTTGATAGATGGGGACCTAGGGCCCAGAGAGAGGGAGTAATGTGCTCAAGATCCCAGAGCAAGGCAATGACTTTCACTTCCCACATCTGAGATCTGGAGGTGGGGTGCTGACAGACATATGGGATCAAGGCTGTGTGGCTGGCAGGCCCTCGGTTGGGAGGGATGCAACACATTACCCAAGGGGGCGAGAATTTCACAGAAACGCTGCTGGGGGCAGGGGAGAAAGAGTGTTCTCTAGACAGCTGCCTTCTCCAGGGTGAGAAAGAACATCTGGTGGGGGAGGAGCCGGAGGCACAGCTGGACCCTGATCTCCAAATCCACCCAAAGCAGCCTGGAACCCAGCTTGTCCACTCCTAGCTGCTGGACTTTTGCCCCCAGAGGCAGGGGCCTGTGCATTCCTGGACGATTCTGAGGACAACACTCTGTGCCATGCTGTCATTTCCTTCCCACACTGCCCAAGGTCAGAAAGTTCTGCCTCTGATCTAATTTAAAGCTCTCTGCTACTGCTGAAGTGACTTGCTCTGATTCTTCCCTGGGACAGGTGATTGTTTAGGGGCCTGGAAAAGTCAGGGAACCAAAGGGAGAAAAGGTAGATGTGGGGATCCCAGCTAGCTCTAAAATGTTCCATTCGAGTCCTCTGGGGGAAGGACTGCCAGGGCTTTAGAAGACTGCTGCAAATGTTCTGGCGTCACAGGGCCGCAGGTGTCTCCTCTGGGTCTCTGTCCTGAGCACATGGCTGATGAGTTTCTCAGCCAGAAAGCTTTGGAAGATGCAGGCCAAGGAGGTTTGGGGGCTGATGGGGGTTGCCTGAAGCACTGGATGTGGTGGTGAGGGAGGAGGTTGGGGGCAGAGGGAAGTGCAAGTCTCCTCCACAGTCACCCCCAGGCTGGGCCAGGGCTAGTACCTCGTTGAAGGCGGCCAGCAGCCCCGACGTCTGGCTGGAGAGGCCGAAGCGCTTCTCCACTGTGGAGATGGAGCTCTTGAGGTAGCCGGAGATCATGAGCTGTGCCAGCTGCAGCAGGCTGTGGCACAGGACGAAGAACTGCAGAGGAGCCACGTGATGCAGCCGCAGAGGGACAGAGAACAGATGGGGGGGGGCGGGGGGAGGGACATGGTCAGAGGGTGGCGGTGGGGAGACACAGAGTGAGATGGAGGTGGAGAAAGAGAGAACGCACGAGGCCAGAGCAGAGCAAGGGATAAAGATGGGGAAACAGAGTCAGAGGAGACAGACCAGAGGAGAGAAGAGGCAGGGGAGGAGAGTCAAGATCAAGAGGAAAGAGACAGAGAGACCAAATGAGAGGTTTGAGAGAAAGAATTCTTGGCATAATCCAAGGCTTCTCACAAGGCCTAAAGGCTAGAAAAGTTGTCCTGAGTACACTCTGGGAGTCTGGGGCTCCCAGACCCACATAGCTGAGATTAGAGCCTTCGTGGCGCCAGGAAGTGTGGGAGCCCTCTCTGACCCTCAGAGCAACCCCCTGAGCTGGACTGGACCCCCCCCCCCCCACCCTGCTCCCACCACTCTGCCCCTTTCTCCAGGAAGCCACCCCAGATTCACCAAGATCTGTCTCCACCCCACCACTACCTAGGTCTCCCCTAGAGGTTCCCCATGAGACCACTGCACACACCCCTCCCAACCCCACCCCACTCTGCCCCAAACATCCCAGCCTGCCTTTGATCCTCTTCTGAAAAGCTGGCAGAATTCCTAACAGAAGAAAAACCTGCTTCAAAGAATTTTTTAAGAAATGTGTATTTATGCCAGAGCTTAACAACATTCACTTCCTTCTTCTGAGTCTTGGCTTCCTCATCTGTATAATGACCACCACATCCCTTCCTCCCAGGGTTGTTGGGAGAACCAAGATTGTGAGTGAAAAGCACCTGGCACAGGGCCTGGAATCTAGTCGTGCTCAGTGGATGGTTGGAGGGTCCTTGTCCTTCTCTGTCTCTCTAGGGAAATGGGAGGCTGGGGGCTCAGCTCCCACTGCCCACGGAGCAGCCCCTCCTTCCTCCCCGGGGAGGGGGAAGCACTTACAGGGCACCTGCCATGTGCCCAAAACCAAGCTAAGTGCCTTTGTGCACCATCCCTTCCATCCCCCCAGCCACCCATTCTACAGATGAGGAAACGGAGGCTCAGAGAAAGTCAGCAGCTTCCTCGGTGTTGCACAGGTAGCAGCAGAGCCTGCTCTGCTGGGCTTGGACGCCCCTGCCCTTGAGCCCGAGCCCTAGGTACCTTGACGCTGTGGAATATGCTTGGCCGCGGATCCTGAGGACCCGGGCTGGCTCTGCCTCCGGGTGGGCCTTCTGTACCCATGGTGTCCTTGCTGTCCTTGTCCGGCACCTGTGACCTCTCGCCTGCTGGCCCTGGAGTGAAAGTGGAAACAGAATCCCAGGGAATGGCTCTGACCAGGTAGCTCCAGACCTCAGAACCAGCTGTTTCAGGGGGAAGGGGCTTTAGCCATTCCTGAAAGTCCGTGAGTGAAAGCACCTTTGGCCCTCCTGACTCCCAGGTCACCGTGACGGAGAGGACCTTACTGAGAGGCTGGGAGCTCCCCGTGCGCAGGCTGACCAGGTCCCCTCCTGGGAAGCACCTATTTCACAACTTCACTCTGTTCCCAGGCATGACTGCCTTCTAGGGAGAAGCTTCTGACCCTGCACAAAGGCAAACTCACATGGGCCCATCTGCAGGGATGAGCACGCACATTCTTGCAGCACCCAGGGCCTGTGGCTGTGTTCTAGGAAGCTTGAGTCTGGTCTGGTTGTGTCTGGCTCCGTCTAGGATCTAGGGGTCTGGAGTCAGGTGCCAGGGTTGAGGCTCTGTCCATAGTCAGGGAATAAAGGTATTCCTTGGGTGTAGTTCAGGGTGTAGGATCAGATGCCGATACCCCCACAGGGAACTGCCCTGCGTGTAATCACTGAGCTACTCAACCCAATCCCCAAATCATACACCATCAAACCATGCTGCAAACCATCAAACCAGGCAGTGCAGAAAGGGCCCTCTGAGGTCATCTCATTTAACCCTTTTCTGAACAAACTGCAAGCCCCAAATGGGGTGATGCCTCAGGAGGCAGAGGCTGTGGTTAGAACCTCAACCTTGGCCCCCCTGACGCATGTTGGTTTTCTCACACTAACCATGGTAGCCACACCAGTATCCCACCCGCTGAGATGAGAGGAAAGCTTCAGAGGCAACCTCCCAGGGTCTCCCGATGCTTCATCTCAGCAGGGAGCCCAGAAGCCTGGCTCTGGGAAATTCCACCCTTCGATTTAGTTGGAAGCCATCTGCCTCCCCAGGGCCCCCAGGCCTCCTTGGCCTTTCTCTCCCCCTGAGGCTCCACTTCCTACAGGAAACCTCCTCCATTGTTTCATAGCCTTTCTCCACTCTGCAGGAGTTTCCCCTCATTGAGCAAGCTCCTTTTAGAGCCTAAAAACTGACCTGGGGACACCTCTGATCCAGGGGACACTCCTTAGGTCCTAACTTCCTCATTCCATCACCAGACCCGGAAGGCAAGTAAAAGGGAGGGGGCTCTAGAGGCCCTGAACCTCCTCAAACAAAGGTTTTGTGCTCCTCAAGCAGGACCATGAGGCTTGAAGAATTTTAAAAATGAGATATAATTATATAACACAAAATTCATCCCTTCAAATGTACAATTCATTTTAAAAATGTAAATTCAGGGATTTTAGTATGTTCAACAAGTTGTACAACCATGACCACTATCAAATTCAGAATATTTCATTACCCCAATAAAAAAATCCCATGCTTATTAGCAGTCACTCCCCACTTTTCTCATCCCCCAGCCCTTGGCAACCACTAGTCTACTTTCTGTTTTATAGATTTGTCTATTCTGGACATTTCTTATAAATGGAATCATACAATATGTGGTCTTTTGTGTCTGGCTTCTTTCATTTAGCATAATGTCTTCAAGGTTCATCCATGTAGTGGCATATATCAGAATTTCATTCATTTCTGCTTTTGGCTACTATGAATAATGCTGCTATAAACATTCATGTACAAATTTTTGTTTGAACTCCTGTTTTTAATTCTCTTGGGTACATACTGTGCAGGTTTGTATTATGTCCCCCAGAAAAAGCCATATTCTTTAATGCAATCTTGTAGGGGCAGACATATTAGTGTTGATTAGGTTGGAAATTTCTGATTGAGAGTTTCCATGGAATTGTGACCCACTCAACTGTGAGTGACACCTTTGATTTTGGTGTGACCTCTTGATTGAATGTTTCCATGGAAATGTGGCCCCGCCCATTCAGGGTGGGTCTTGATTAGTTTACTGGAGTCCTATAAAAAGAGTCCACAAACAGAGGGACCTCAGAGCAACTGACAGTGACATTTTGACAAGGAGCTGCAGCTAAGAGAGGACAAAATGCCCCAAGAGGGACATTTTGAAGAATGTGCAGGAGCTGAGAGAGAAGCTGGAACACAATCCAGGGTCAGCAGATAACAGCCAGAGGGTGTGCCTTCCGAGCTAACAGAGGTTTTCCAGACACTGATGGCCATCCTTCATTGAAGGTACCTGATTGTTGATGCGTTACCCTTGACACTTTACGGACTTAAGACTGTAACTCTGTAACCAAATAAACCCCCTTTATAAAACAAATTCGTTTCTGGTGTTTTGCAAAACGGCAGCATTAGCAAACTGGAACACATACCTAAGAGTAGAATTGCTGTGTCCTATGGTAACTCTATATTTAAATTCTTGAGAATTGCCAAACTGTTTTCCTTAGTGGTTGCACCATTTTATTTTCCCTCCAGCAATGTATGAGGGTTCCAATTTCCCCATAACCTCACCAACACTTGTTTTGTCCATCTTTTTGATTCTAGCCATTCTAGTGGTTGTGAAATGATATCTGGTTGTGGTTCTGATGTGCATTTCCCTGATGACTAATATTATTGATCATGATTTCCTGTGCTTATTGACTATCTGTATATCTTTTCTGAAGAAATGTCTATTCAAACAGCCTGAGGAATTCGACTGAGGAAATGGAAGTTCATAGGCTGAAGGGCATAAACACTCAGAAGGTCAAGGAGATGCTGAAACAAAAATGACACCTGACAGGGAGAAGATAAGGGTCTAACCCAGTGAGACCGAGGTCACTTTGAAGGAGGAGAGGGAGTGAGGGGCCATTCCTGAGCGTCTGTTTCTCTCACTCAGCAGAGACTGGCCGCATCTTCTAGTCTAAGTGCTGTGCTATGTGCTTTACATGCATTGGCTTGCTAACCCTCTCCACAGCTCAGTCCCTTTGGTACTTTTATTATCTCTATGCTTCTGATGACACCAAGGCACAGAGGTAACTAGCTCTCCTGGTTAACCCTGGTCCAGGTTAACCCTGGTCAAATCCAGGTATGAACCTCAACATCACTGATGCTCCTTGCACAGATTTGATGAGGGAAAGAAACACAACGCTCTTTTCTGTCTCTGTCCAACCAAACCTAGCTTGGTCACTTCAAAGGCAGCAGTGCCCACCCACCAACAGGCCAGGCCAGCCAGATGAGAGGCCTGGTGCTGAGGCTGAGCAGACAGAAGCCAGTAACCTGGACTCCAGCTCTGGAAGAAACCCAGGGAATGGATGGGGGAGGGAGACCGAAGGTCAGTGAATCAGCCTAGAACTTGCCCCCTACCCATAGCTCAGTCTTTGTTGAGAGAGAGGCCTAACCTGAGCCCCAGGCCAGATCCTGGACCCATGGCTTGGCTTCCTGGACACACCTGGGGGCAGCTTCCCTGTGCCCCAAGCCATCTAGCACCACTTCCAGCCCTCCACACTCCTACCTGCTTACTCCCTGAGCCTCCTCAACTGCTGCAGTGTGGCCCTCACTCCAGTTCCTCCTCTGGGCCTCTCTGAAGCTTCTTTCTCAGCTTCCGCTGCCAAAGCTCAAAGTCTTGCCTGGGTTTGTTTTATGTCCAAACACTGTTACTAGTTTCCAGGGGATAGAGTCCACAGCCTAGGCCTCTGGGGGGTTGGGGAAGGCGTGGGAGGGAAGCACCAGCATTTCCCTCTGGGTTCTGAGACAGGGGTCCGTCAGCAGGTTGGTGGACAGTTGGTCACTGAATGGGATTGGTCAGGCAGGTTGTCAGTCCACTCTGAGCCCCTCCTGTGGGCTGAGGTGTCTACAGTCTGACTCCCTGAGTACAGAACTCTGCTTGGAAGGCAGGCCCTGAGACTAGAGCTGTGTGTAAGGGGCACTGAGGCCCTTCCCTGTCCTGGGCAGCCTCTGTCAGGGGCCAGCCCAGAAAGGAAGAGTGGGCAGCTGTGAAGTGACACTCAGCCAGGGAGGGCCAGATCTAAGCCTGGAAGAGGAGTGAGGAAGGAACAGGGAGCCAGGATAAAAAACCCTAGTCCGTCTCTCTCCCCATGGGCAACCAGGTTTTGGAGCCCATGACCCGGGAGCCGGCTGGCAGGAGTCTGTGTGCTTGCCCACCTCCTGCAGCCAGTATTCATATAGGCATGCCCATGTCCAGCAGCTGGTAAGCCAGTCAGCCATTGGCATCTTTCAGGTGACTTGTCTGGCTGGGCTGTCTGTCAATCAACCATCTACCTTACAGCTGTTCAGTAAGTGGCCACACAGTGGCCCTGCAAGTCTGTGAGTCAGTCAGAAACTTTGTGCACTGGGTGGCTGACTGGTCAGAGACTCTGTCAGCAAGTTGGAGGGTCTGCCTGTCAGCCTATCTGCCAGCAGCCTCCGGCCACCCCTCTGCCAGCAGGGCCTGGGGTGATGCGGGGCAAGGTTTCAGAGGCCAGCCTGACACATCTTTCTCTGCCCATTCTTGGCCAAAAAGATGTAGGCTCCTGCCTCCTTCAGTCACCCACCAAGTGCAAACAGCAAATCCTAGGGAGAAGTGGGGCTGAGTGTGGGCTCTGGAGTCCTCAGACCTGGGTTTGAATCCCAGCTCTGCCACCAGCCCACTGCGTGAGCCTAAAATGTTGCTTGAACATCCTGAGCCTCAATTTCCTCATCTGTAAAGTGAAGATAAGAGTGCCTACCTCAAGGAGGTAAGGCATCTAGGGCACCTTGGCCAGTGCCTGGTACACGGTCGACACCCACTGTACAGGGGCCATTTCCCTCCCTTTTCCTCATGAGTCTTCAAGCACCTCCAAGGCAAGAAGGCCCAATTGAATCCATCTGCTTCCCACACACATCTGGTCCATCTCCAAGTTTCTACCTCCATTCTGACATCACCATCCTCCTCACCCCCAGCAGAATGATCTCTGAATGATCTCTCTGCCTCTCACCCAGGCCCCAGTCAACCACAAGACCTGACCCTGAATGAGGAATTGGCTCCCTCCTGTCTGTGCACACTCACCAGGGTTTGAATTCCCCCAGTCACTCACAGGGTGTGTGGCCTTGGGCCAGCGGCCCCTTTAATTTCTCCTCTGCAGTGCAGACAGTCATCCCCACTTCTCAGGGCAGCAAGTGCCCATCGAGAACCACAACCATCTACCCCACCTTCAGCCTGGGCACTGAAAACCAAAACCATCCCTCACTGCCTATGCCTTTGCTATTCCATTGCCCTCATTAGCATTATTTTACTCTTCCCGACTGTCCAGTCCTGCGCAAGCAAATGGTTTGATTGTTCATGACAGAAACTCCTGGAGGACTATTAACTCTTTGATGGAAAGCATCAGCACACAGTTTGCAGCCCACAGATTCATTGAATCCCTCACCTCAAAATCCCAGCTTTACTGCCCTCCCCGCTACGTGGTATCTGACACCCAGGGGAGTGAATCCCCCTGGCAACACAGGATATGACTCCCAGGGAGGAATCTAGACCCGGCATAGTGGGACGGAGAACATCTTCTTGACCAAAAGGGGGATGTGAAAGGAAATGAAATAAGCTTCAGTGGCAGAGAGATTCCAAAAGGAGCCAAGGTCACTCTGGTGGCACTCTTACACACAATATAGACAACGCTTTTTAGGTTCTAAAAATTGGGTAGCGGTGGATACCTGAAACTATCAAACTACAACCCAGAACCCATGAATCTTGAAGATAATTGTATAAAAATGTAGCTTATGAGGGGTGACAATGGGATTGGGAAAGCCATATGGACCACACTCTCCTTTGTCCAAGTGTATGGATAGATGAGTAGAAAAACGGGGGCAAAAAAAAAAAAAGGCACCCAGTGTTCTTTTTTACTTTAATTGTTCTTTTTCACTTTAATTTTTATTCTTATTACTTTTGTGTGTGTGGTAATGAAAATTTTCAGAAATTAATTTTGGTGATGAACGCACAACTATATAATGGTACTGTGAACAACTGATTGTATACTTTGTAAGACTGCACAGTATGTGAATATATCTCAATAAAAATGAATTAAAAAATTTCAATGGAAAAAATGAGGAAAAAAAAAAATCCCGGCTTTGCTGTTCCCACCAATCCTGATGTGGTGGAGGGTGATTCTTACCCCGTCCTAATCAGGCCGCCCTCCCCTAACCCCCATTGAAAGACCAGCCTTAAACCAAACTGCCACTTCTCCATAAATCCTTCCCTGCTCCAAGACCCTGCCAAAGCTCTGAGAGTGGCGCTGTCCCTTATGGGGTTAAGCAATATCGACACCACGCATAGTAGGTGCTCCGTGAACACTGATTTCCTCCCTGTCAGCAGCCCGTCCTTCGCTCAGCTGGCTGCTGCCCTCCTGCCGCAAAGATCCACCTGCTTCCACATTGCTACATCCAGAACCAGAGAATCTGGTGAAAGTCCAACAGCAGAGGACGGGGGAGGGGAGGGGAGACAACCAAGGTGGTGGCTGGGAGACAGCGCGCTCGCTCGCCCTCGGCCCCCTAGAGGAAGCGGTCAGCGCCAGGCAGCAGGCCCACACAGAGGAGTTGGTCCTGGGTCTCTGGATCTGGGGGAAGCAGAGGCTCTCACGGACCACACAGCACCGTGTGTGGGCCCAGGCTCATGTGGCGACTTGCCGAGCCTCCCAGCAACCCTTTGAGGTAGCAGCTATGAATCCCATGATCCAGATGCAGAACAGAGGCACAGAGAGGGGAAGTGACTTAACCAGGGTCCCAGGGCTGCTAAATGGCAAAACCTAGACCTGTCAGACTCCCAGACAGGTCTAGGTATGTGAATATATCTCAATAAAATTGAATTTAAAAATTTCAATGGAAAAAATGAGAAAAAAAAAAAATCCCGGCTTTGCTGTTCCCACCAATCCTAATGCAATAGAGGGTGATTTTTACCCCGTCCTAATCAGGCCTTAACCAGGGTCCCAGGGCTGCTGGGTCCCCCATTTCTCATATCAGCCTGGCTTCCCTCCTATGAATCATTAAAGGTGGTTGCAAAGGCACAGTCTGTCATTCTATCAGTCCATTCTTTAGCTCATCAGGCAGTCATCGGTTAGACAATCTCCTCTTCTGATGGGCTCAGAGAGAGCTGTGGGCCCAAGGCCTGGGACAGAGAAATGTGGGGGGAAGGACATGTGGTCCCAGGCCAGGGATCTGAGAATGGCAGAGTTTGGGACTCAGAACCAGGGCCCAGGTTCGAGCCTTCAGGTGAGACATGCCAAAAGGTGCCAAGAGATGCTGAGACAGACCCAGGGGAGCAAGAAGTCATCCCAAGGACTAATCTGAGTCAGTCATCTGGAAGAGGGCTTGGACCAAAGAGAGGCCCGGCCTGACAGTTTCTCTCCAGAATGCTCCAGCCATTAGGCCTCGCAGAGCCTCTGTAAAACAGGTATAATAAGACCCACCTTTCAAGGCTCTGTCGAGGGTACACGGGTTAATGTCCTTTGTCAGCTCCAAGGTGCCTTCCAAATGCCTTTTGTCAGCCTTTGCCCCAGACTCACCAGGGAGTCTATTTCCAGGTTTGGCCACTCTGGCTTCAAAATAACTTATTTTCCTTCCTGTGGGAGACTCAGCCGTAGCGTTACTCTGTCATCTCCTTCTATCCCTGAAGCTGCACAGACCCTCTGCTGTCCCCACCCCCACCAGCTGCTTTCCACCACCTGTTTGCTTTTCTGTAATAACTTGCCTGTGCAAGAGAAGGAAAGGCCTCTCCCTCCACCCACCACCATGTACACCTTGCCAGACCCATTAAAGAAACAGCAAGTGATGGAATATAAGGCAAAGGTTACAACTAGAGCCCCAGCCCAAGGCTGCACACACAGGTGAGCAGGCTGTGCACCACGGTGTGAACGGTTCCCCCTGGAGTTGTGCGGTGTGTAGCAGTCCTGCCTGAGGGCATATCTGGTCTGTAGACACGGTTTTGTTTTGTTTACATAAATTCTCCAGATTTTTGGATTTTCTTGAAAGATCAGATCTGTCAACACTGGGCCTATATTACCATCTGGCAACACTCAACTGGTCCAAGATGCTGGGCCTGCATGTGTCGATGTGCCCTGTTGAAGCCACATCAGGGGTGACTGTCCGGTCTGCCTCACAGACCCCCTTCACCTACTCTGAGCTTCCCTGTTTGCGACCCCAGAACACCACTGGTCCTCACTGCCTTGGCAGGGCTTGGGGAGTCCACTCAACAGCAGCTGTCTCCTCATCTTGGGCCAATCCTCAGGCTGCCTGGAGAGCCAGGGCTAGGTGGACCTCTTTGAGGCAGGAGGAAATGGGACCAGAGCGGGCATGGCTTGTCCAGGGTCCCTGCAGCAGGGATAGAGCTTGTGCTCTGCTGGTTCTAGGAGTGACACTGACAGCTCCCCAAGCCAGCCTGCTCGGGACTCAGAGGCAAGAGCCCGAGTTCCTACCCTCAGGGATCTCCCAGTGTATGAGCACATGTGTATGTGGGGGCAAAGGGGCTGCAGACAGCTAACACAGAATAATAATGACATGTGCTTGGTGCTGGGTCACTGAGAGTTGCAGCACTATGGGACACAGAAGAGAGAACCTAGCCTAGAATGGGGAATTCTGGAAGACTTCCTGGAGGAAGAAACTTCAGTGTAAAGGTCAGAAGTATGAAACTGCAAAGATTGCTCAGGGGACAGATAGTGTGTCAAGGCTGAAGAGCAGGATCAAGATGGGGAGGTGAGGCTGAAGTTGGAGGGACCAGACTATGACAGGCATTGAAAGCCAGGCTGAAGGGTTGGATTTTGCCTGAGGCTAGTGATGAGGAGATCAGATGTACCTCCCTGGGAAGATCCCTGTGACTGTGGGTAGAAAAAGGAGGGGCCAGGCCCAGGGAGGGAGGTGGATGAGGAGGCCGGAGTAGGGTCTGGGCAAGCAGTAACAAAGGGGTCTGCGCCAGGTAGCAGCAACAGAGATGGAGAATAACGAGCAGATACCACCACAGTGGGGAGGTGGGAGCCACAGGGCATGGGGGGGTAGCAGTTGTGGGGAGAGCAGGAGGCTGAGGCCTCAGTGAGGTAGGGTGGGGAGGCTGGGAGACCCATCACTGAGGGCCAGGGTTGTAGGGTGCTGACAATTTCAGAATGGGACATGCTGAGTTTGGGGTGCCAGGGGGAGATGCCTAGGAGGCTGTGGGTTCCAGGAGAAAGGGTAAGGGCTAGAGACAGAGCTCTGGGAGTCCAGGAGGCATGTGTGGATAGAGGGTAACAGAAGCCACAAGTGGTCAAACTTGCCTAGCAAGGGTGAGAAGCTTCCATCATGTGCCCCAACTGTGGAGAACAGAGTGGAAGGAGGAACCCACCCTGGAATTGTGTTCCGGAAGCCAAGGTGGGGAGGTATTGTCAGGCAGAAGCCAAGGTGTTTCTGGAAAACCCACTGCCTCCAGCTCTAACACACCCACAGCCCTGGCCTGGGAGGGGAAATATTCCCAGCATCAGACATTGAGCAATCCATCCCTCACAATGATGGCAGACACCTCTTTCCGGAGATAGGGGCCTATGTGATTGGGGTGGGGAGAGGCCAAGCCCCTGCTTCGAGCTCTTCCCACTGCCCTAGGTGGCTCTGGCATCCCTTGGCCTGCTGATTACCCTGCCTGGCTCCAGCAGCCCAGTTCTGTCGTCTCTCCTTCAGCCCTTCCTCTGCTCTGCAGCACTGGTCATTCTCTTGCATTACTTATTGGCAAAGAACTACCCTGGGCAGAGGCTGTCTTGCCCTCTGTCCTGCTTGGATCAGGCTAGATCTTTACTGCAACCCTCTGGCTTAGAAGATTTTGGATTCAAATATTTGTTTTACTACATTGCAGCTGTAAGGCCATAGGCAGCTTACATAGCCTCTCTAAGCCTCAGTTTCTTCCTCCGTCAAGTGGGATAATAGTGCCTCTATTCCACCTGCAGCAAGATGGGCACAGACTCCTCAGCCTCCAGGAGGTGAAGGCTCCTGGGAGCCACTCCTGCCTCATCTACCCACCTCTAGTCAACATTATTCTCCGGCCCCAACAGATCTGTCCATTTCCCAAATTCGTTATGTTCTGTTGCACCTCGAAGCCTCTGCACAATCTATATTCTCAGCCTGGAGAGCCTTTCCTCCCCAGAAAAACCATTCCTCATCTTTCAAAGTCTGGCCCAGTTCAAAAATACCATTGTTGAATTGAGCTAAACTGAATGAGAGAGAAGAGAAGGCTGCAGCACGGGCATACAGGCGGGGGCTGCAGTGGTGGGCCTTGGGGGGGGGGTGGTCACTGAAGGGGCCCTGTGGGCTCCAGTTCCCAGTTTGGCCTGGTGGAACATTCTAGAGGGGGAGGGTCAAGGCAGGAAGGGGGTTTCCCTGGGGTTGGGCTTGGCTGTCATCTTCGGGAAATTCCTCCTAGCAGGACCCTTGGAGGACTGTCAGGAGGACAAAACGTGTTCGAGGTCCAGCTGTGGTAGGCCTTCCAGCTGTTGCCTCTTGAGGGAGATCGAGACAGATGGGGGAGGGGGCAGGCACTTTCAGGTGGTTTCCAAGCTGAGTCAGGGACCCTGTGCTGGGACTTTCTGTTCTCAGTTCTGGCCCCGGCTGCCCCATCTAGACCCATGCATGAAGACCCTAGAAATAGTGAGTAAGGCCTGTGGGGTGGGTGAGCCCTAAACCCTCAGGGAACCCAGGCCAGTCTGCTTAGGCCTGGGGCACAGAGACAGGTGGCCATTGGCCATACAGCCTCCCCAGCAGTGTGGTCCCAGCTCATTTCTCTGGGCTTAAATTTGCTCAGCAAGGGCCCCACTTTATCCCACCTCACTCCGTATTATGAGTCCCAGTCCTCGATAAGGATTTAACCTCCAAACACAAGGTAATCCAAATAATTGTTTTAAAGCTGTTTTGGCACCGGGGAACCCAGCACAGGCTCCCTTGCAGAACACTCAGGCCTGAGTTCACCAGGGCCTGGCACAGGGCTGGGCTCACCGGAGTCTTCAGTACACACTTGTCAAGGAAGAGGAGAAAGGGAGGATCAGTGCAGGATGGCAGGAAAGGCCCTGACCCCAGGCAGATGTTTGAGCCTCAGCTCTGCTACTTACTGGCTGTGTGGCCTTGGGCAGGTAAGTAGGCACCTCTCAGCTTTTCTTCCTTCCTTTCTTTTTTTTGTAAAATAGACATGAAAGTGCTTTGTAATTATAAAGTGTTGCACACATTAGTGGGGTTATTGCAAGTATTCCCAGAGAATCTGCATGATTCTCTGAGCTACTGAAGTGCCGCCACTCTCCCCTCCTCAGATACTGTCTGTAGCTTCCAGTTGCCTCCAAGATAAAGTCCATATGCCTTAACATTTCTTAGAAGCTCCTTGAGATCTGGCCCCATCAGCCTCTTTGGCTTAATTTCCCAAGATTTTGCCCAGTGTCCCCTCCATTCTAACTGCACCGGGCAGCTCACTGTTCCCACAAACAGGCCAAGTCTAGTCTTGTCTCTTAAGTTTTTGCAAATGCCCTCTCCTCCCTGGCAATGCTCATCCTGTCGAAAGCCCCACTGATGTCCCCTCTGTTGGAAAGATATCCCACCCCTCAGCTGGGGTGGCTCACCACTTCCTCTGTGCTGGTCCCTGCTTCTGCCCGGGTCCCACACTTTTCAAACTTTGTTTTATCCACGTTATTTGTGTCTGTGACTCTCTGGTCTGCTGGGAGCTCCTAGAGGATTTCATTCTGGGTCTTCTATATCAGCACAGAGCCCAGCACATAGTAGGCTTTCAAGAAAGGTTGGAGGGAGGGAAGGAATATTGGGGGGCAGGGGAGTCAGGAGCATGGAGCAGAAGGAGAATGGTTTGTGTACCAAATCTTTCCCAATACCCCATCTCTGCCCAGCCCTGTGCTGGGTCCCGGGGCCTCGGAATGGATCAATATATGCCCTACTCCCAGGTGAGGCAAGTGCTCTTCTCTGTCATTTCAAGCATTAGAGCTTAGTGTAGCAGGGAGGGGCAGAAAGGACCAAGTTTATTTCTTCTCCATTGCCAGGGTATGACTTGAGACCAAGACTGGCACACTGGAGGTAGCCAAGCCCCGAGCACTGAAGGGGAATCCTGGCCCTGCCCCATGGAGAGACCTCTGCTCCATTGCTCCTTCCAGAGACAGGAGACTGAGTTTTTCAGCACAAGAAGGGCCCCAAGTGACTACCTTGGCCAACCTCCTCCATCTACTACACAGATAGAGAAACTGAGTCCCAGAAAGGGACAGGAATAGACTGAGCAATGAATGCTTGGCACTCTATTGTGGGGTCTAGGCAAGCTCACCATCTGGTTCACCACTTCTGGGAAGCCCCTGCCTGAGATCTGGCCCAGCAGACAAGGCCCAGCCAGGGAGGAAATAACTCTCCACCTCTGCCCACTACCCAGTCACCAGCATCCAAGAACAACTTGCTTTGTCTGGTGTCAGTGGATTAGTGCCTGAGGAGGGTGGAGGCTCATCAGTGTGGCGAAAGATCTTTGGCATAAAGCAGACCTGGGTTCTGGCTCCTAGTCTGCCACTTACTTGCTGGGTGACCTTGGGCAAGTCACTTCCCCTCTCTGAGCATCTGTTTCCTCACTTATTAAAAGTGGGGAGAGCATTTTCACTGCATTCTCAAATGAGTGCAGAGCTGGGATTTGAACCTAGGCCTGCTAGCTCTTTCCCTTGCCCCACCTATCTGCCCTGGAATGATTCACATGAAAACACAAAAGCATTAGTGAGAGTGACAGAAAGAATAGCAGGAACAGGAATGCTGAATTGCTAAGAGGGTCAAACAGCATATGGGATCCGACAGGGAAAGGTTACTTCCAGCTGGGACAATCAGTCTGGAAGACTTCCTGGAGGCATTGGCACTTGAAGTTCTCTGAAAACAGGGCAAAAATTCACCAGAATGGGGTGTGGGCAGGGGCATCCCTGGCAGTGGTAAAGGTGTGTAAAGGTGCAGGGGTGGTAAAGTGGGGGAGTCTCTGAATCACAATGGGAAAGGCCTGGGGAGATAATTCCCCCACCCCACCCCCAGATAGGGTAGCTCTGCCTGCCGCCTGCGGGCACGTGGGGAGGTGGTGGTGAGACTCGCTGGGAGCCAGGGCTGACCCTGAAGTCTATCTCTGGTGTCTGTGCTGGCTGGGACCGAATACCCTTCCTTGGGTGAGCTGGGCGGGCACTCTTCCCAGGCTCCAGGCTCTGTGTCCTGCCCCACCTCATCCCCACATCCCTGAGAGTGTTCTCAGACCAGAAAGAGCACTGGGGAGGGTGTTAGCCTGACCACAGCTCTGAGATGGCCTCGGGAAGCAAGGCCAGAGGTGATTCTAGTGATCCAGTGGGCAGATGCTGGGCTCTGCCTCCTGCTGGATGTGTGAGTGGTGTCGGCGGGGGAGGGGGTGCTAGAGAAGATTCCAGAGCTGAGCCCTGCATGGGGCAGAATAACAGCCATGAAAATGTGGGGGCTGGGGGACAGACTCAATACAGGCAGACTCTAGTTTCTTCCTATACCTGTAGGACACCCATTTCTCCCATCCCGTTCCCACCAAGGCTGAGGGGGAAGTTGGTTTGTCAATGCCACAGCCCCTGCCTCTGCTCCAAACTCACCCCTCAGAGCCTGTCATCATTCTTGTCTCTTCCAAAAGGCCCCCTGAGAGGAAGCGTCCCTCCCACCCTTCCTGCCGTGCCCCAGTCCCCACGCGGCAGCCGTGTCCTCCTGGAGTCCCTCCAGCTACATCTCAGCCTGTGAAGTCCTCGCTGGACTCCATGAGCAAGCCGGGCCCTGCCTGGGTGGGTGTGAGGCTGACACCGCCAGGGGAGGATGACAGCCGGGAGGGAGGCCAGAGGTGACTGCTGCAGGGCGCCAGACCCGGTGCTCCTGTCACTGTCACCGCCCTCCTCCTGCTTATAGGCTTGGCCTGCGGGAGGTCAGCCCAGTTCCCAGAAATGCCATGTGCATGTTGCTTCGGTCATCAGGCTTCTCCAGGCCCTTCAAGGCATTTCCACTCTAGCGTTCTCCCCACCCAACCCCCAAGCCATATAGTTCTCTGCAACTCTCTCTCTTTGCATCGCTTCTGGTCTGTGTTGCTTTTTCTGATTCTCTGTTTCTGGTCCCACCCACCCAACCCCCCACCCCCACCCCGCCCTGCTTCCCTCTCTCTCTCTCATCTGCTTCTCTTTAGTTCTCTCAGTCTCTTCCCCAGCCCATCTTTCTCTGTCGAGATGATCTCTTTCCCTTTCCCTGCAGATACCTGTTTGCCTCTGTCTTCTGGCTCCTTCCTTCTGGCTCAACCTTTGTCCGACTCTGCCTATCTCTGGACTTGCTCCGTCTCTGACTGCATTCCTCTCTGTTTTTAGTTTGCTTTGTCTGTCTCTATCTTTGTCTCCTTCAGACAGGGAGAGCAGGGCTCAGTGGCAGGGCAAGCGGTCAGGAGTTCCGTCTTTCTGTGCTGCACTCTCAGTCTCTGCTCACCAGGGGGGTCTGCATGCAGCTGAGTAAACAGCGAAACTGCATGCCTGCCTCCCTCTCCATTCATTCAACCCACCTTCACTGGTCTCCGGCCAAGTGCCTGGCCCTGTGTAGGGAGCTGCGAGCCCTGGAACCACCCCCTACCCCAGCAAACCTTTTCTGGCCCCACAGCCTCTCAATGTGACCCCAGCCTTCCACCCAATGCCCCTTCCCCACCTCATCCAGACTTACCCATCCTGGGCCCCATGACTGCTGAGGGGAAGTATGCAGTGGGTTCCAGCCGCTAACTCAGTCTCAGACCTGGAGCTCAGCAGGGGAGAAGGAGTGAGACCATACAGGGCGCTCCTGGAGAGAGCAGGAGGTGAGCGCCAGCAGGGATGGCTGAGACAGTGGAACTCCAGACACTGGGTTGACGCTTCTTGGGCCACACTAGAAAGCAGCCACCTTTTCCAGGTAGGGGTTAAGAAGTCCTGCTCAAACTCGATCCCGCTCTCCAAGAGTGTGCCTCCCTCGGTCTCACCCTCCTGGCTCTCTCTCTCTCTCTGGTCTCTCCCTCTCTAACTCTCAGTCTCTGGCTCCAGTGATCCAGGACCAGAGTCGTGCAGGAGACTGGGTTTGTTTATGGTCCAGCCCTGCTGCTGGGAGGAGGCAGACGTCCCGCCCTCCTTGGGCCCAGCCTGTTCCTTCTTTGACATTGCTCTCAGAGATTTCCTCCTACTCTGTTAGCAGTGGAGAGGTGGGGGGGGGGGAGGCAGAGGGAGCACTGTGGATCTCCCAGAGCCTCGGGACATGCTGCCCAGTCTCCTGGTCCCCTTACTACATTCCCATCTCCAGTCTGAGACCTTTCCCCCACCAAGCTCTTGTCCTCCTCGCAGAACTTTTCTCACCCTAAATGAGTCCTATAGGAAGCCCCCATCCCCCCACTGAGCTTCTGTCCTCCTCACTGAGCCCCTGACCCCCTAAAGTCCTCATCCCCTCTCACTCACAGAGCTCAGGTAGCCCCACAGAGAGCCCTTGACCCCACCCCCACTCTGAGCTCTCTCTCCCCCCTCACCGAGCTCCAAGGATCCACAGCAAGGAGGAGCTCTGTCCCTTGGGAATCCCAACGGCTGCCAGGCCACCTGGGAGGAACTCAGGATCGAAGCTCCCTAAGTCACAGCCATTTAGGGGAGGGAAGCAGGGGAGCAGAGGGAAAATAAGAACCTCAGAGGATTTGCTGGACTGACGACCAAGGATGAGGCCATAGGGTCAGATGGACCTGGTCCCATCTCAGCCCTGTCATTTGCTGGTTGAGTGACCTTAGGCCAGTCCCTGCACATCTCTGAGCCTCAGTTCCCTTATCTCTGAAGAAGGAGCGATAATACACACCTGTCAGGGCTGTTGTGAAAGTTCAGGGAGAGAGAAAGGAGCCGAGACTGGAGGCTTGGAGCTCCGAGGAGAAGGGAGTGGCAGAGGCAGGGCTCAGAGCAGAGCAGTGAAAGAGAAAGCAAACCTGCCTGCCCCTTCCCGGCTGGCACAGCACTTTCACACCTGGGGCCCCACTGGACTCTCCCATCGACCCTGTAGGGCAGGTATCATTTCCCCCATTTTACAAATGAGGTGTTCAAGTCTCAGTAAGTTGCTAGAGATCACCCAGCTGGTAGGTGGTGGGGCCATGCTTTGTACCCCTGATGCTAGCATGGGGCTTTTTCCACTCCCAGGCTGCCCAAATCCAAGATAAGGAAGTGAATCTGACCCAATTCTGGGAATAGGGTCATGGCATGGAATGGGGATGGGAGTCTGGAATCTAATACTCAGGATGCAGTGATAGAGAAATATATGTTAGTCCCACTTGCCTCCTAGTGACTGTATGAGGGTGTGAGCAGGAAGTGGGTGATGTTTGAAATAAAATCACAAATCTGCCTGGCACATAGTACACACTCAATAGATCCTTGCTGTGTGAATGCACGAATCTTTGAGAACCCAGAAATGTGGTACAAGACTACTATACTGGAAAAGGTCAATGGTTGACTTGGATTGAGAGAAAGACCAGACCCTGATCCTGCTTGAGGAAACCAAATTGGGACTGTCTCTAATTCCTTCAGACCAAAGTCAGCACTGTCAGTCCTCACAGAGAGACTGGCCTTGCAGGACTTTAGACTTTCTGGAAGCTCAGTTGCCCCCACCATGGCCCAAGAGGCTGAAAAGCTCTAGACATCGATTGGTCTGGTTAGGTGGTAGGACTAGCTTGGATGGCCAGGTTCACTTCATCAATCTGTGGATCAAACAAAACACGGTACCCCACTGGGCATGGTACCTACAGTCCACTCAGGCATGACTGGTCCCCACCTATTGCCTCTACTCCCCAGGTTGACACAGCCCAGTCCAAGAACATTCCTGATCTCAGAGCTATAGAACTGGAGCAAGGAAGGGGTCAGTTACCCAGAAGCCTCTGGGAGTGAGGCTAACAGGCCGCCAGCCCCACTGTTGGGCTAATCCTGCAGTGGGATCCTGCTGTGGGTAGCCCGGGCTTGAGGTCTGACCAAACTGGTTTGTACCCCAGTTTTGCCACTTACCACCATGGTATTTGCTGAGCCCTGTGCATTCTATAGGACCCACAATGTGTGTGGCTCTCAGCACCATCTGCAGTTTCCCACAGTTTGCAAAACTCGATGCCTTTTTTAGAATCCTGTGCAGTTGGCGAAGCCTGGCCCGGTTTGCAGAACTCGGCAGCTTCCAGGGCACGGTGACGTTCGCCCAGCCCTGTGCCTCCTGCCAAGCCTGATGCTGCTTGTGAGCCGCTGGTCTGTTTGTGGAACACAAGCCCTTTGCCTCTTTAAGTCAACCCATTTATGGAAATGCCTTTTTCGAAACCAGATGCAATAGGAGACTTCATTTACAGAAATACCTGGATTTTAGTACCAGGGAAGAGTCCTGGATTTCAAACTAAAGACCTCACATCTGACCCCAGCTCTGTCACTAACTTGCAGAACTTTGGGCAAGTCTTCTGTCCTCTCTGGGTCTCCGTCTTTCCATCTGTCGGATGGAGATCATGCATGAAACCACCCTCCTTCAGGGCTGCACTGAGGAGCACTGTGAAGTGCCGGGGAGGTGGGGGGAGGGGTGTGTGGGGGGAAGAAACTGGGGGTTCCTTCCTGAAAAAGGCTTCGAAAGGCTGCCTCAGCACATTTGCTTGCACTTCCCATCTGGCCTGGCAGCCGAGGGAGTAGACAGCTATAAATGAACCCTTGGCTGGGGCAGACGAGTGAGGGCCTCAGTGAGAAGCCTCAGCCTTCCCCACCCCTCAGACCCTGCTGTGTAGACGTGCTCGTATGCAATGGCTCATTAAATCTGCAATGTAACACTTATTTCACCGCTAAGGATGCCGATGCTCAGGGAGGTAAAGGGACTTGCCCAAGGCTACACCTCGAGCTGGGAGCTGAGTCAAGGATAGCAAGGAGAGGCACAGGGCACTCAGAAGGCAGAGCAGAAAGGAACTTGGAGGTCATGGAATTCAACCTTTTCCTTTTCAGATAGGGAGACTGAGGTCCCGAGAGGGGCAGGCTCTGCTGAGAGACTGTGGTATGTCACTGCCCCTGCCTGGACTTCAGCTTCCCTACCAGCCACCAGCTCCTTCCCTCCGACACCTCCCATGGGGAGCTTCACCTGGCTCTTTTGTCCCCACAGCAGCTTCCTCTGGGTTTGACTGCCTCCACCTCCCACTGGCTTCTACCGACAGCCTGGAGACAATGTGTACTGTGCTGGAGACTGCCTTCCTCCTTGAAAGTGGAAGCTCTGTGCCCCAGAAAGAGCACAAGCTTGAGAGAATCAGACAGTTCAATCCTAGCCAGCAAGTGGCTCTCTGAGTCTCAGTTTCTTCATCTGTAAAATAGGGATGACAACAAACCTCCTGGCAGGGGTGCACAAAAGCTTCTTTTCTCCCCCTTCTCCTTGGTGTGTGCATAGCTTCTCTCTCCCAGGAAACTGTAAACTCCACCAGATTCTGGCTGGGTGACCTCAGGCTGGCCACTTGCCCTCTCCAGTCCTTAATGCCCTTGTCTGTGAAATGCCTTTCCAGGGCTGTCAGAAGACTCAGAAGAGCTGATGGATGGATTCGTACCTGCTAAATTCTGAGAGCTGAGCAGACACAGCCATTTTTAATATGGTGATGACTCTTGTAATTCTGGCAGCAGAGGAGAAGGAGGAGGTAAATTAAGGCAGGTGCATGCCAGGTCGGTCTGACCTGACTGATAACCTGACGGGAGTAAATCATCGGAAAGGGCCCCTGAAGTGGGAGGGAACTCGAGGGTGAAACTGGGGCTCAGCAGGCAGGCTGGGTGACCGCCGCTGTGCACAGCTGTCGTCTGTGGGTGCTGCAGGGCTGCGTCCCTCTCGGCCTCCACACTGGGCACTGGGCTGTGGCCCCAAACTCCGGCTCTGCCACCATCACTTTTCCACTGGTCAGGTTCTGACCCCTGCCTGGTTCTCAGTTTCCTTATTAGACATTGAGGGGGCGGGGATTGGGGGAAGGGTCTCATTTTGCTAGGCCCCCCTTTTTTGGAAGGACCCCAGGAACTAACAGACATGCACCTGCTTTTGTAAAGTGTCGAGCGTGGGACATGACAAATTATGGTTATTAATAATATGGCACCTTGGAGAGAGGGCATGGCGGCTGGGGTAGTGCAGCATGAGGATGGGTTGGTGGGTGTGTGGGGAGACAAGAGGGAGAGCAAGCTTTTGAGCAAGGGCCCCAATCCCTGAAGGCTTTGCAACACTGCCCTCTGGGGGCCAGAGAGGAGGTCTGCGCCCCTGGCTTCTCCTCCAACTCTAGTGAGGGAGGAGGGAGCAGGGAAGAACTCTGGAGGACCCGAAAGGCAACCAGAAGGAGCCCCGAGCGGGGGACCCTTGTTCATCCTGCAGTCACTGCCTGTCTGTCCCTCTCCCCCTGCCCCACGCCTGTCTATCCCACCTCATGATTCCTTCCAACCTGCCCACACTTTTCACCTGCCGCCATTCTCCTGGGCAGTGCCCCAGCCTCCCTCCCACATCTGATCTCACCCTCCTGTCCGCCTACCTGCAAGCCACAGGGAACTTCCCAACCTTAAATCTGAGCATGCCCCTCTCCTGCTTGAAACACTGCCCCCGCTGCCCAGGCATCCTGGGATAAAGCCATCTTTCCTCACTTAGCAGTGAGCTGCCCCTGTCCCTCTGCGTCAGCTGCCAGTTCAGAAGCAAGACGCTAGAGGGGGTGGTCGGGAACGAGGCCCTGGGCAGGGCTGCTTGGTTGTGGCTCCCGGCCACTCCACTCGGTAGCTGTGTGGCCTGAGATCGGCTCCTTAATTCCTCATGCCTACGTTTTCTCTTCTATAAGATGGGGTTAATACGTGGACAGATGTTACTGTTATTTGATTCTCCTGAGACAACTGCTCTGAAAAGCAAGTTCAGCAGCACCCCATGGAGGTTATCAATAGAAAGCCAAGGCCTGTTACTGGCCAGGAAGTGACTCGGGCAGAGGTTTTGACAGCTGCTGGGGAAGCATGCCTCATCTAGGAAGATGAGTCACTTCCTCTCCTGATGGGGTTCTGAGGCTGGAGATGGGGAGGCAGGAAGCAGGGCAGGTGTGGGCCGCTGCTCTTCAGCGGCGAGGGTGTCCATGAGGCTCCAGTGGGGGCTGCACAGGCAGGGAGCCTCCTACTCTGGCTTCAGGACTGGGTCTGGGCAAGGGGAGTGCACCCTAACGTGCCTCAGCTCTCACTCGCAGGAGGGGCCGGAACTTGAGAAGTCTAACTTTTTGAAGCAATGCTGTTTATTCACAGCATTGTCCGTTTGCATTTTGCTTGATCCTCTCCTTCTCATGTTTTGTTTTAACCGTGCAACCAAACCTTTATTAGCATTTTGAACAGGTTCAGCTATTACTGAAACTGGTGATTCCTAAACTGAAATTGGGGCAAATGGCTATAGTGCAGAGTAATGTCACCACTGGGCCACTGTAATGCAAGACTGAAGAACTAACAGCCACCCCTGAGGCTCAGGACCAGGTGCAGGGGAGATTCCTTCTGGATGTTGTGATCAGGAAGAGTGTGGCCATCTTCCAGCTGCTTGCCAGCAACGATGAGCCCTTGCTGGTCAGGGGGATGCTTTCCTAATCCTGGATCTTGGCCTTCATGTTCTCGATGGTGTCACATACCCCATACACACAGAACTCTCCCCCCACTTTCCCTAGATGCGTGCACTCCGACAGTTCCTGGCATTCATGTCTAAAATTCTCTCGGGCTCTAAGTGATTCTGTCCTTATTTAAATGTCTGTCCTGTTCCTTCTTTCATTTGTTTGGTTTTTTGTCCTTTCAGGTGGAACACAGTGTATCTCTCCGAGGGAGAGAAGAGTCTAGGATGGTGTCTCTTAAATGAGGGCAGGCAGGAGGAGGGGGTGAGTCTCTCCAGCAGAGGAACTCACTGGTGGTGCCAGAATCAAAGCTGGGCCCAGACAGATGGCCGAGGGGGCTGCAGAATCTCTTCCTAAGGGTTCTCAGGCTGGGATCTCCAGTCTCTTGAGTTAAAGACACATCAACATCCTCCAGAAATAGTCAGCAAGGGGAGGCAGTTTAGTATAAGCAAACAGATTCAGTCTTTGGAGTCACTTAGGCTGAGCTCTGCCAGTAACAAGCTGTGTGACTTTGGGCTGTTACTTCATTGTTTAAGCCTCATTTTCCTTGACTATAAAATGGATGCAATAATTATGACCAACGTTTGTTACATGCTAAGCATGGGTCTAAGTACTTCACTTGTATTAGCTCAATTAATGTTCCCAACAACCTGTTATTATCATCCCCAATGTATAGATGAGGAAGCTGAGGCACAGAGAGGTTAAGGGACTTGCCCAGGGTTACACAGCTGGTAAGTGGCAGAAGAAGATTTGAACCTAGACAGAGTCCATGTCTGTGTCCTTAACCATAGACCTAACTGTCTCAAGGGCTAGTTTGGAGATCAGCAGACCGTCCACCAGCCCCTAAGCCATGGGGTTGAATACCAAGTCGAGAACCAAGAGAAGCACCTTGGATTGGTTCTCTGTGGGTTCTAGATCTGTTCTACTGATGACCATTGAATGACCGTGTCACTTTCCATGTCAAATCTCACAACAGGAAGGATTTGAACCCCAGCTGGGAGTCCCAAATCTCTGCTCCAGCCCAGCTCCCTCCTGAGCTCCTCGTGTCCATCTTTTCCTGCAGGTCCCTCAGGCACCTCAGGCTTAGCAAGGAGCCCGACCCTCCCTGGGAAACCTGCCAGACTCTGTGCAAGAGTCTCTTTAGAGTCAGACCCATCCGCAGTCACTGTCCCTCCTGCCCTCCCCATAGCCTGCATGGCGACTCCTCCTCCACATTCCCATCTCCTCTGCTCTCCTTCCCTCACCCCTCTTAATTCAGAGCCTATCCCTCACCCTTCCTTGTTTGAGACCTGGACCCTCGTGGCAGCCTCCTTACTCTTCTGTGATTCCGGTTTCTCTGTCCTAACCCCTCCTCCACATTCCACCAGAGTCATCCTTCTAAACCCTAATCTCATCAAGCCAAGACCTGTTCCTCAGAGTAAAATTTATTTCTCAGCCTGACATTTGATGCTTCTTCACCACATACCTGTAACCTGCCTTCACAGCCTCCCCTGCCTCCCCTAGGCCCACGCAAAGCCCCCCTACACACTCATGTCTCGGTGCCTGTGTGTGTGCAGGTCCCTCGGGTCAGAGGCCCTTCTCCCCTTTGTCCACCTGATAAGCACCTACTGGACCACTTCAAATTCACCCTCCTCCTTCTAAGTGCTTCCCAACACTTCCCAAAAGAATATGGATGTAGTCAGGATTGTATCTTAGCTTTCCACATGTCCTTGGTCAGTGAGCAGTGATCAGGCTGGCCACACCCTCAGGGAGTTTCCCATCAGCCAGTTCATCTTCCCCAACCTTGCCTCCTTTTCACTCACCTGGGTTCCTCTGACGAGTACAGAGTTCTGATATTTCTTCCTACTCTGAGAGACTGGAATAAAAAGTGGAGCAACCAAGTATAACATGTCACAGGGCAGACACAATCCCCAAGAGAAACAGACCGGAAGGACCTCAGCTTTCCAGGGGTAAAAAACACAAGTGGTGGCCTCTGTGGCTGTGATGATGGCAGTAGAAAATTTCTTAACAGCACTTAACAGTTTGCAACATGTTCTCACATAAAATATCTGACAATGTCTTCACTCAAGCAATATTGCTGGTACTATTAACTCCATTCACAAAGGGGAAACAGAGGCAGGGAGAAGTGAAGTCACTTGCCTGAGGATGCACAGCTGCTAAGTGGTGGAGCTGGGATTTGAACCTAGGTGTGCTTGGCCTGGGCTACATTGCCTCCTGGTGGTGGTGAGGATAGTGACAGTTTTGAGAATGTTGGAGGACCCAAAACTGGGCCCTGATTCTGGACTCCTCACCCCAGAGCTCCACAGGCCTTCTGCCCATGGTGAAGGCAGCCCAAGTTCTCCCCTGGCATATTTTTAACTTCTCTCTCTTCCTTGGCACTTTCCTTTTCCAGCCTCTCGCGTCTGTCGGAGCCTCGCACCCCAGCAAGGGTGAGGAGTAGTGGGGGCGAGACAGAGAGAGACAGAGCGTCACTGAGGAGTGTTTCCAGGGCACGGCGGCCCTGGAGCAGGGTGTAGACGGCTGACCTCTGCTTCCCTGGGAACTTCAGAGAGTTGAGTTATAGTTTTGTTCTCAAGTTTAAAATGCTCCTGAGATGCATGGGCTCTTCCTGGAGACATTTCTGGACTTCTTGGCTTTCTAAGGAGGTAGAAACAGTGGACTGTATATGTGAGGACACCGTCCCAGGAGACGGTCACAGTGGACCATGCAATCTGGGTGGAAAATGCTTGTGACATCTGTTTGCATCCTTTACCCATTTTCAACCTTCACCACACTAGCACAGAGCTTGCACTCAACAAATACTTACTGAACGAAGAAATCCCCATTTCACAGAAGAGGAAACAGATTCTCAGAGAGTTAAGTGCCAGACTTGAATCCAAACCAGCCTGGCACCAAGATTTGAACATTTATCTACTGTACTGCCTCCCAGCCCCATTTGATGGCAAACAAACACCTACAATCTCAATGTCTTCAAAAATTCTCCTCCCTGCCAGTTCCACAAAATCTGCAAACTTGCCTTTATCCCCCTCTTTATTTTTTATTTTTCAACTTCCTTCTCTCCCACCTGACTCACCACAAGCCCAGACCCTGGACCCAGAAGCACTTCTCCTCCTCTGCTGACCACACCCCTTCCTCTCCCATTCCTTCATCCATTCCCTTTCTGCTGGCTTCTTCCCACCAACATAATGGCAGGAATATGCTCAGATTGCTCTAGTTTAAAAAATACAGCGAAATCCGCCTTGACCCTTCAGCACCCTCCAACCATCCACTTCTCTTCACAGCCAAACATCTTGAAAACGTTGTGTCCTGTCTCTCCACTCACTCTCTAATCCTCAGCACCCGTTGTTCCACAGAACCTGCCATGCCAGGGTCACCTGTGACCTCTTCATTGCTGAATCCCATGGACACTCTTCACCTCTCCTCTTTCTGGTCTTATCAGAAGCATTAGAGGCTGCTGACTTTGCCTGCCCTTTGGAGCCCCTCTGTAATATCATGCTGTCCTCATTTTGCTTTACCCTCTCTGGCTATTTTTGTTGCAGTATCTTTTGCAGATACTTCTTGTTCTGCCTTGCTCTAATGTTGGTTTCTCCAGAAGTCCTGTCCCTCTCATGCTACACTCCTTCCCTAGGTGATCTCATTCACTACCATAAGCTTATATTTCCCAAGTCTCTGTCTCCAACTCAGCTCTCTCTCCTGATCTCCAGATGTAGTCCCCCAAATATCTGCTGAATATCTCCACTTGGATGTCCCACAGGCTCCTCAAAAGACATATCCAAGAATGAACTCATTGGGTTCCTCCAAAACTTTTTCCCATCTGCATTGCTCTCTGCCCATCACATGTTCTCCATCTCAGTCAACATCAAACACTGTCTGCCTTGTTACCCAGACAGAATCCTGGGTGTCAGTTTGGATTCTTCCATAAGCAGTTACCAAATTCTGCCTATTCTACCTCTTGAAGATTTCTCTAATCCTGATGACTAAGAGGCATGGGCCTTGGAATGGATTGGACTCTCAGACCGAGTTACTGATGGCTTTGGGCAAGTTATGTAACCCCTTTGAATTTAGTCAAAGGGGTAATAAACTATTGCTCGGATTAAATGAAACGAAGTATGTGAGCTTCTTTGCACAGTCATTATCACAGGTAAGCACTCAATAAGGGCAGACTTCTCCAGACATCATTATCATTTTTACTTTCCCCCTTTCCTCTCCTCACCATCTAGCTCCCTGTTTGGGCCCCTGCCCTAGCTTCTCCCCCTCTAATCAATTCCCCACACAACAGTGGGTGTGATCTTTCTGAAACATGCAGCCGACTATGTTAGTCTCTTGCTTAAAGGCTGGTCCTGGCTCTCCACTGCCCTCGTGCTGTGTTCTTATTCCTTGGCCTGGAATTTGAGAACTTTCTCTCCCTTTCCCCTGCCTACCTTTCCAGCCTTGTCTTTTAAGACTTCCAGTCTTTCTCTCCATACTGCATCCAGAACAAACTTCTATCTGTCCTTCTAACAAATCCTCCTGCTTTTTCACCCCTTCCTGACTTTGTCCATGACTTGTGTGCCTGGAGAACACTCCTTCCTGCTTATAATTCATGAGCCACATGGAGGGTGTCTTGCATGAGGCAAGCCTGCTCTGATCCCTCTGTACCAGTTTGGATATATTATGTCTCCCCAAAAGCCATGTTCTTTAGTGCAATCTTGTGAGGGCAGATTTATTAGTCCTTTGATTAGGGTGGAAACTTTGATTGTTCCCATGGAGATGTGACTTACCCAACTGTGGGTAATACTTTTGATTAGATTATTTCCAAGGAGGTGCAGCTCCACCCATACATGGTGGGTCTTGATTAGTTTACTGAAATATTTAAGAGAGAAGCTAAGAGCTGACATGGACCCAGATGCTTGCTGATGCTGATGTTTAGAGACGCTTGGAGATGGAGGCAGAAGGACATTTGGAAATGCTAAGCTAAGAGATGAAGCCCAGAGTTTGCCCCAGGAGCATGAAGCAGAGAGCCGAGAGAAACTAAAATAGATGCCCAGAGACGTTCTGGAGAAAGCCATTTTGAAACACAACCCGAGATCAAAGGACCACAGACACCAGCCACATGACTTCCCAGCTGACAGATGTGTTCTGGACACCATCAGCTGTTCTTCAGTGAAGGTATCTTCTCAGTGATGCCTTAGTCTGGATTCTTCTATGGCTTTAGAACTGAGACTTTGTGACCTAATATATCGCCTTTATAAAATCCAATCCATTTCTGGTATTTTGCATAATGGCAGCATTAGCAAGCCAGAAACCCCTCTTCTAGGCCCCATCACCTCTCTAGCAGCACAAATCATGCAGGATAAAATGGCCAGTGTTTTCACTGGCTACCCTACTCGACTGAGTCAATTCACTATGACCAGGCACCCAACACAAAACCAGTTTCATTCACTGTGGAATGAATGAATGAGTCTCAGTTATCCGCATCTTTAAAATGGTCGGCATAGGCAGCCTGGTTAATCCAGAGGCACCCAGTGTTCTTTTTTACTTCAATTGCTCTTTTTCACTCTAATTATTATTCTTGTTATTTTTGTGTGTGTGCTAATGAAGGTGTCAGGGATTGATTTAGGTGATGAATGTACAACTATGTAATGGTACTGTGAACAATCAAATGTACGATTTGTTTTGTATGACTGCGTGGTATGTGACCAGAGACTGGGGGATTGGAAGAAGACTTCCTGGAGAACATTGGAGTTAGAATTATAAAGCATGTGAGAAAAAGCAACAATGAGCATGAGAGAGAGAGAAAGAGAGAGAGTGCGCAAAGATTCAGGAAACCAAGGGGTTCTATGCGATCTCACACTTTTTCCTCTAGCTCAGAAATATTCAGAAGGTCTCCCCTGGCCAATAGCCCAAGCACTTCACATGGAGAATTTTCACAACTCTTTTTCATTTGGTGCAGAGGCTGCTCTGAGATTTAGCAGATCGGAGACTTCGGATACTGCCTTGTCCTTGGTTTGCTGTGTGACTTTGGGCAATCTCTTTCACCTTTCTTTTCTTTTTTTTTTTTTTTTTATCTTCATTTTATTGAGATATATTCATATACCACGCAGTCATACAAAACAAATCGTACTTTCGATTGTTTACAGTACCATTACATAGTTGTACATTCATCACCTAAATCAATCCCTGACACCTTCATTAGCACACACACAAAAATAACAAGAATAATAATTAAAGTGAAAAAGAGCAATTGAAGTAAAAAAGAACACTGGGTACCTTTGTCTGTTTGTTGGTTTGTTTCCTTCCCCTGTTTTTCTACTCATCCATCCATAAACTAGACAAAGTGGAGTGTGGTCCTTATGGCTTTCCCAATCCCACTGTCACCCCTCATAAGCTACATTTATATACAACTGTCTTCGAGATTCATGGGTTCTGGGTTGTAGTTTGATAGTTTCAGGTATCCACCACCAGCTACCCCAATTCTTTAGAACCTAAAAAGGGTTGTCTAAAGCGTGCGTAAGAGTGCCCACCAGAGTTCTTTCACCTTTCTGAGCTTCAGTTTCCTCATCTGTCACATAGGGATACCAATTGTTTAGTAAGTAAAAGCCCCAGTCCTCATTGTTCCCCAGTGAGGACTATTAATTTTGTTGTTCTAATTACCAGCAAAGCCCAATGGTAGCTGCTAACCAGCCACCTGGGAGTCCACAGAAAAATGTTACTCCAGGTCTCAGTAGAATGGGACCTCTGAGGGCAGGGCCCCAGCAGACCAGGCAGGGGCAGGGCCTGGAGATTTAGTGGGACCAGGCTCAGCCCCAACCTGGCTCTTCCCATTTAGGGAAGGAAGTGGCTGGAGAGGCTGGGGCTGGGCTGGTGAGCTGGGCCACCCTGAGAGGTCTTGGGCATGGAGGCTAAAAGTGAAGTGCTCAGAGCCAGTCATAGCCCAGGGAGGGGCCAGGCTCTGGGAGCCCAGGGTGGAGGGGAACAGGCAGTTAGGGATCTGAATCCTGCCAGGAGAGGGGCCCTAAGAGAAAGGAGATGGGCTAAAATCTTTCTCAGCCCCAATATCTAGCCTTCTGGGCTGGCTCTGTTGCTGATTTGCTCACCATGTGACTTTGGCCAGATCATGCCCCTCTCTGGGCCACTCCCTCCCTATCAGTACAATTAGGGAGCTGGGCTAGAGCTCTCTAGAGTCCCTCCTGCTCCAAGTATTGTCTGATTCCATGGTAGAGCTGGAAAGAGAGCTCTGAAGGAGTCAGGACAGCCATGCTCCAGTCTCTGTCTGTGGAAACACTGAGAATCAAGGCCCTGGGCCCCACCACGGTGTTGGTTTTATAGGAGAGGACTCAGACCCAATCCCCAACCCCCAGGAAACCTCAGGTCAGTGAGGGAGACCGACATGTATGCTGACGATTCACATTCTGAGTGACCTGGGCTGCCAGAGAGGGAAGCTGAGGGTTTGTGGGAGGCCAGCCTCAAGCTGGGAAGGGAAGGATTCCACAGGTAGGAAATTTGAGCTGAGTCTTCAGGAAAGAGCATATGACTGGACGCCTACAGTGCCTCTCCGGAGGTGGACCCTTAGGAGCCCTGGGTAGGGAGCCAGGAGTCTCGCTTCTAGTCTGGGTCTGCCAGCAGCCCTCTGTGTGACCTTGAGCAAGCCATTCCCGTCTTTGAGTTTTTTTAATTTGAAAAATAGGGAGGAAATGAGGGTTGGATTGCACTGGCTTGCTTTTAAGATCCTTTCTGGTTCTGATGCTCTGAGACTGCCCAACAATCTTGCATATCCAGGCTTACATGCAGAAAACAACCTCTTAGAGTAGCTACAACTTTCAGGAAAATGTGGTTTTGCACCCATTTAGATGCTAAAATAAAATAAAAAAGAAAAAACTTTGCTGACTGGTCCATTATGGGAAAGGGTTCAGTTTAATTCAGGTTAGCCCTTTTGTTCATTTATCCAACAATTATTTGTTGAGAGTTTATTATGCCCAGGACATGGGGCTTGGCTGTGGATCTGCCCAGTCTATCTCTTCCTTAAGCAATTTCTTGAAAACAGCATTTCCCTAACCTCAGAGCCTCCATTTACAACAAGTTCATCTGAAGCAGTTTGAAGGCATCCTCAGAACAAATCAGAATTTTCTTGAAATTTTGATGTCTCTAATGACAGCCTAAGAAAGAGAGGAAAAAATAAAACCTTTGGCCTAATTTTCCTCCATGGAAACCAGAGCTTCCAAATTCTCTAGGTGGCCTGGCTTGATGGAAAAAGTCCAAGCCAGGAGCCCTGGTTTCCAGGACAAATTCTGACCCTGGCCCGCTGTTGACCTGGGGCTGATCCCTCCCCCACCCCAGCCCAATTTCCTTATTCGTAAAGAAAAGAATAGAGATGCAATTATCTGCAGGGCCATTTCCACTCTTAACATATTCTGCAACATGAGAGAGATTTTTGTCAGAAAGAGGGAGAAGGTGGAGGTGGTTTCGGGACAACCAGGGACTGTTCAGTGGATCATTGGGGTAGAAGAGGCAGTGATCCGAATGCTAAGATGATCTGCCGCTCGATTGCTTAGTTAGAGGGACAAACCACCTTTTCCCTCAGCTCAGTTCTGTGGATTGAAAATGCTCACTCTGGACATCTTGTGGCTGCTATGAATGCATATAACGTTCTTCTGCAGCCTCTTAAATGGGGAGGATTTACTCTATTCACATCTCTTGGTCTTCTCTCTTGACATTGGCTCTCAAGACTTTTAAGTTTTCTATGTTATCTTCTGAACTGGGGCTAAGGAAGGAAGACTCCAGGGTAGGGGCATGACGTGGCTAAATGGTAACACCTGCTGAGCTGCAGTGGCCAGGAGGAGGCACCGGAAGGACCCTGGGGTCCATTTTTGCCCCCAGGTGAAGAAACCATTCTCAACTTGGATTCAGGAAATGACTCCTTCTACCAATGACATACACAAGGTCTCTGCCCTCTTAGGGTGACCAACAGTCCCAGTTTTCCCAGGACTCATTTCCTGGGATATGGGACTTCAGTGCTAAAACCAGGACAGTGCTGGGAAAGTTGGGGTGCTTGGTCACTGTATGATATGAAAAAGAGACGAGGCACAAAGACAGACCACGGGGCACCCAGGTTAGACCGAGACTGAGAGAAGCCTAGCACCAAGCAAACAGATATGGAAGCCATTCTTAAGTTAAGCAGGCAACATTTTGTAGTGCTCCTTGGAGGAAGCAGTGCTATCAGTATCACCATAAAAATATCACAGAAAGGGAATCTTCAAGCTAATGGAAATGTAGAGACAAAGACAAAGGCCACTGATTGAGGAGACAGAATATCCAAGTAAAGACAGAGTGAGATGAGAATAAGGTGGGACGTAGAAGAAGAGGAGTTATATCCAGAGCAGAGCAGAAACAGTTCTTTAAACAACCCCAAAGAAGGATTCCAATCAGTTCCTTAGAGCTCACAAGCTGAAGTCTTTATCAGAGGCTACTGACAATCCTCTGGGCTCAGAGGTACATAATTACAGTCAAGGGGGACCTTAGAGTAAACCATATAGAGTTTTCACTCCAGGGTTTATCTTCACTCTCAACCAATTATTCTATCGTCCTCACAAAGAATCAAGATTAAAAAATCTCTATTTCTGTACAGAGATATCTGGACTGGATGGGCTTGTATCAAACGACTGAAGTCAAGATTCTGGTGCTGAGATTGGGCAAAAATCTGGTAAGTGATTTACCAATATTACCAAACCTAGAATGTTCCTTCACCTCACAGAGCAGGAGATAGGTTAAAAAATTAGACATCTTTAAAGGAGCTGTTTGAACTAATAAAGAGCTCACTTGTTTTGTAATTGGCATTTGAACATAAATGGGTGCCTTTCAAAGACGTTTTCTCTTGGTGCTAACACTTGCCCCAGTGTTTTGTAAAAGTTATCCCCTCCCTTTGACAGCATTTCAGGTATTTGTGTCCATTCCCTCATTGCCAAGTCTTTCTCTCCTTCAGTCTAAACAGGTCCAGCTCTTATATCATTGGTATTTTGTTTATTAGAGCAGTTATAGTTTTACAGAAAAATCATGCCTAAGTGCAGAGTTCCCATACACCCCCTCCCACACACACAGTTCTGCCTATTATTAATACTTTGCATTAGTGTGGTACCATTGTTAAAATTGGTGAGCAAGGTTGTTATAATTATATAGTTAATTACAGTCCACAGGGTCACATTAGGGTTCACTCTTTGTGTTGTATAGTTCCATGGTTTTCAAAAAAAAAACTTTATTCTGACAACATATATACAACCTAAAATTTACCATTTTAACTACTTTCAAACATACAATTCAGTGGTGTTCAACTACTTTTGCAATACATCACAACCATCCATTACCAAAACTTTTCTGTCACCTCAAACAGAAGCTATGTAACAATTAAGCATTAACTCCCCATTCCCCACCCCCACCCCTGCCCCTGGTAACCTGTATTCTGGTTTCTTACTCTATGAATAAGTATGTTCTAATTATTTCATGTAAGTGGGCTCATACAATATTTGTCCTTTTATGTCTGGCTTACTTCACTCAGCATGATGTCTCCAAGGTTCATCCATATTGTAGCATGCATCAGAACTTCATTCCTTTCTATGGTTGAATATTATTCCTTTGTATGTATATACCACATTTTGTGTTTCCATTCATCTGTTGATGAACCCTTGAGTGGCTTCCACCTTTTAGTAGTTGTAAATAATGCTGCTATGGACATCAGTGGGTTATACACTTAGAAGTGGGGTTGCTGGGTAATATGGTAATTCTATGCTTAACTTTCTAAGGAACCAAAACTTTTCCACAGTGGTTTCACCATTCCCACCAACAATGTACAAAAGTTCCTGGGCTCAGCTCTTTTAACCATTATTCATAGACACCTCACCATTCCGGGTATCTTAAATTTGCCATGAAATTCCCGGCACAAAGAAAAATGCTCCAACAAGGGTTGAAACCCTTGGTTGGGGTGAAGAGGATCCATGTTCTAGTTAATATTTTCCTGATTGCTCTGGTTTTCAGCTGTGTCCTGATGTTCCCAGTGTCTCTCTGCAGACAACCAGCTCGGGCCTCCTATGGAAGTCACAACCTGTAATGGATCGGAGGACTCTTCACCTGTCTTCTACCTGGTGGGCATCCCTTCTCTACCAGAGTCCCTCTTCCACCCTGTCTTCTTGATTTTCCTCTTAATCTACCTGCTCATCCTGGGGGGTAACACCCTGATCCTGGTGGCTGTGGTGGCAGAGCCCAGCCTCCACAAGCCCATGTATTTCTTCCTGATCAACCTCTCAGCCCTGGACATCCTCTCCACTACAACCACTGTCCCCCAAATGCTGTCCCTCTTCTTGCTGGGAGACCACGTCCTCAGCTTGCCTGCCTGCTTCCTGCAGATGTACCTTTTCCATAGCCTCAACTGCTCTGAAGCCTTCATCCTGGTGGTCATGGCCTATGACCGCTATGTGGCTATCTGCCGCCCACTGCACTACCCTGTCCACATGACGCCACAGACCAACGCTGCACTGGCGGCCAGTGCCTGGCTCACTGCCCTCCTCCTGCCCATCCCAGCAGTGGTGCAGACCTCCCAGATGGCATTTGGCCCTGTGGCCCATGTCTACCATTGCTTCTGTGACCACCTGGCTGTGGTCCAAGCCTCCTGCTCTGACACCACCCATCAGGCCTTCATGGGCTTCTGCATCGCCATGGTGGTGTCCTTCCTGCCCCTTCTCCTGGTGCTTCTCTCCTATGCCCACATCCTGAACTCGGTACTTCGCATCAGCTCCCAAGAAGGCCGCTCAAAAGCCTTCTCCACCTGCAGCTCCCACCTCCTGGTGGTCGGCACCTACTACTCATCCATTGCCATAGCCTACATGGCCTACAGGGCGGACCTGCCCCTCGACTTCCACATCATGGGCAATGTGGTGTTCGCCATCCTCACCCCTGTTCTCAACCCCCTCATCTACACCCTGAGGAACAAGGATGTCAAGGCAGCCATCACCAAAATGGCACGTCCCCAGGGCCCAGGGCTCTCCAGGGTCCAGCAGTTAATTCAGCTCCCAGGACACCAGTGACTGTGCCTATTGATAATAGGAACTCAATAAATAATTTTAAATGAATAAATGAATTACAGAAGCCTAACTGCTTCCTTCGGTTAGGCAGACAGCTAACACCTGGTTCTCAGATACTGGATCCTGAAGGCTTCTTGCTGATTCTGTACAATAATTGTAGTCTTCACAATTTTTATCAATCATTAATGTAATGAATAAAATTTTACCACTCCATCATTCATAAAAGTCTTTACTGATATCTGAGATGCATCAGCTGCCAGGGTGGGCGCTAGAGGCAGAAATGTACCAGACACAGCTGCTGCCCTCAAGGTAACCATAGTCTAGTGGGAGAGTCTGGCCCAGAGAGAAAAAATATAACATGATATGACAGAGAGACGCAAAGGGGTTCGTGGGAGCTGAGGAGTTAACATTTAATACAATATTAAATTTTTCTGTAAGTTATTATATTTTTAGCATTGGTTATCAGTGGTTTGTTAGCAAGTTGCTCAATTATCAGCAGCATAGTGCAAAGGAAAACCACTAGCTGCTCCAATCAGGGACGGGCAAGGTGTCCATGGCTCTGCCCAATGTGAGAGATTCATTTTCAGCTTGGATGCCCATCAGAAAGTAGTGCTTCCTGCCAAAGGAGTTTGTACTCAGTTCTCAGATATCATACGAGTCATAAAGTGATCAGATCAGAGCAAAGATGGGAGGAAATGCAGCATCTCCCAAACAGACAGAAAGGAAAGTGAAGGAGAGAGAATGGAGAGAATGGAGAGAGAGAGAGGAGAGAGACTGCATATTATAGGGAAATAAATCTTCCTTAGCAGTTTGTGATAAAGGCTTAGCACTTAAATAGAACCCTGAATAAGTGAATAAACAGAAAGAAGATTTTTCACAAACAATAATAAGGAGGAAATGACATTCTAGCAGACCCATGTGGGCACGAATATGGATCTCTAGAATTTGAGTATGTGAGAGAATAGGAGTAGAGGCTGGTCCAGATATGAGAACATCTTAGTTAGAGATAAGGATGCTCAGCAGTTCTTGATAAGAGTAAACTGCAATTTTTATTTCCTTTAGATTTTTTGACAGAGTTTTAAGCTTAGGTTAGCATTATATATGTCATATATCATATATAATTTATCAGCATACTGATATAGTTCTTAGTCCAGAGTTCAATTGATTTCAAGCTAAACTTCAAATTGTCTTATAAAGCCCAGTTATAGAGTCCATTTAGGTCATAGACATATTTCTGCATTGGGTGAAAACCATCTGGCCTTTGCTGTCAGCATTTTGATGTCCCAATAGGACAGACAAATAAACAACCTCTTTGTTCCCTTTCAGAATATTCTCTTAGCCAAAATTATATCTGCTAAGATGTGCTCTATGTCATGTTAGCAATGGAGAAAGAGAATAAATAAGTAGGGAATAAATATTCATGGAAGATCCAAGTAGGCTTAGATAAAATTTTCTCTTTTCAATGATATGTGTTCTTTATTGTAATTTTGTATAGCTCATACATCATCACATCATGAACAAAAGGCAACTTGTGCCTCCTGAGAATGACAGGGTGAAATGTGTCAGCATTTCATTGTGTTTGCAGGCAATGCCACGGCTTTCACACCCGCCATAACCTGGACACATTTGAAAACCTCTCAGTTACGACACAGGAGTCCCAGAATACCAGAGCTGGAAGGACCACCATAGAGCTTCCAGTTCTACCTTTCTAGTTTTATAATTATAAAAAACTGAGGCTCATAGGAGTAAAGAACTTGTCTAAAATCACAAAGCAAGTCAATGCCACAGCCAAGACTCAAACACAGGTCTTCTGTCCCCTAAAATAGCAGTCTTTCTGGCACATTATCATGTCTGGAACTAGGCTTGGGCAAAGTATAATCTTAGGTTCAGTGAACGACCATCTCTGAATTCCAAACTTGTCTCTGTCTTGCTTAATAAGAGCATCACACTTCCTTTGCTATATTCTCTATTATGACTGAGAAGTTCACATTGAAAATCCAAATACTTGGTCGTTATGCAGGTGTGTATGTCCACTCCCCAATCCCAACCACAACCAGTTGAAATTTTAGCACTTTCTCTCAAACCGTTTATTTGGGGAACAAAATTAAACATTTGTTATGTAAACCTATGTTAAATCTACCCATATCTCAACAATTAGTGCTCCTAAGAAGAGATTATTTGAAAAGTGAAACCCTTCAGTCACCCAGCGAGACATATTGTCTCCCCTGTAACAGAAACAACTAATTGAAAGAATTAGATTGATCCTGCAACATTGGGATCAGAAAAAAAAAAAAGTAAGCCCTTTAGTCAGCCAATATACTATTGCATGTTCCCCTACACAAGTCCTGAATGGCTCAAGAAGAAATAGGTCAGTGTTGAGGAGATGATTCTTCCTGATGTTTTCTTCCATGTGGAGGGAGTTCAAGTCATGGAACGCTTTGACCTCTTTCTACCCCATTAGTCACTCTGCCCTGGGGGGTGTGTGGGATGACAACTGATTGATGTTTGGGAAGACTAACATGGAAAATCTTAGCACAGCTCCTCTCTTCGCATTCCCTCCCTCCTACTCCCATGCCCACCCTTGCCTTCTCCACTGCTCACCTATATGCACATTTTACAGTGGCTTTTTCTCATGTAGTGATATCTGGGGTGGTCCAACAATTCCTGGGTGAGAATCTCTCAAATTCTGGAGCAGTTTTACAAAATCACTTGTCATCAGATATATGTTTGTCCTCTGACTTTGTGATATTTACACTCCTTTGCTGATGACTTTGTTCAGATCCACAATTGGTTCAGGGCAGGTAGGGAAAACAGATGACATTGTTGGGCCTCCTCAGTGACCCACAACAGTCGGTTTGCCAGGTCATCACCAAATATGCTTGAATCCAGAAACAGGCAGCCCTGCCTGAATTGCAGTTTTACTGGATTAGCAGAACAGGAACCAGCTGTCTTGCTTTTGGGTTGCCAAACCTAGGGATTGAGTCTTTGCTAAACCGAGACCATATGGTGATAGTAATAGGTACTATGTCTTGAAACTAGTTATCAGGCTAGAGAAGGTCATCATTTGAACCTTCAAGTCCTCAAAACCATAAACCACAAAGGTTAATATGGGGTTTACTTTGCCCATCTCTAGTTATATAATGTGGTGAGAGGATGGTTGGACGATAGGAAGAATGACTGCCAATTTTTCAGAACTGCACTGGAACTGGAGCAGAGGGACAATTCCCCAAGATTTATTTTCCTTTGTGCCACCCTACCCCCCAGTACCCCTTGCTCCTTCTATACCTGTTATCCTTTCCTTATCTCCCCAACCTCAGGCCCTGATGATGATAATGTGGGGGATGATGGGCAATAGATCTCTGCCTTTCCTAATCTGCCATTGCATATTGCCACCTCGGCCCCACACTATGGCATTTCAATATTAGATGCTGGGAAGCCTTCATAATTACAGGTATTTTCACCTTTATCAAGTGGGAGAATGTGGAGGCTAGAGTAGGTTGAGTTTCGGAGGTTCCTGGAGAGTCAAACATCCTCAATGACTCTGGCTCTTCCTATATATTATCCGAGTCACACTCTTTTCCAATCAAAGCATTAACAGTGACCATGAAACAGACTGCATTTGGGTATTCAGTTGAGGCTGTGATTTTTAGAAAGCATGTGGTGAGCTTCTAGACAGGGCCTTAGCAATCTTCCTTTACAGATTTACATGATAGCTGTATGTTTTCCTATTTACTTCTCTTTTTTTCTTTTTTACCAGCACTTTTATCCCTGTTTATATTTTTCCACACAATTTTATAGATATATTCAAATACTATACAGTCATCCACATTTACAATCGTCCACAGTATCATCATATAGTTGTGCATTCACCACCACAATCAGCCCTTGAACATATTTACTACTTCAAAAAAAATTTAAAACAAATAATAAAAAAGATTTAAAAATTTAAAATACCATACAATACAATATAATAAGGTCAGAAAACAAAGGCAATATACCAAAGCTAAATGTCTATGAGAGGGGTATATAGGGGAGGGGTTTGGGATTCTTGGCAGTGGTGTTGTCTTCCTTTCTTTTTTTAAAAAATTCATTTTATTGAGATATATTCACATACCACGCAGTCATACAAAACAAAGCATACATTCAATTGTTTACACTACCATTATATAGTTGTGCATTCATCACCAAAATTAATTTTTGACATTTTCATTACCACACACACAAAAATAATAAGAATAAAAATTAAAGTGAAAAAGAATAATTAAAGTAAAAAAGCACACTGAGTGACTTTTTTTTGTTTTCCTCCCCCATTTTTCTACTCATCCATCCATAAACTAGACAAAGGGGTCTGTGGTCCATATGGCTTTCCCAATCACATTGTCACCCCTCACAAGCTACATTTTTATACAATTGTCTTCAAGATTCATGGGTTCTGGGTTGTAGTTTGATAGTTTCAGGTATTTACTGCTAGCTATTCCAATTCATTAGAACCTAAAAACATTGTCTATATTGTGTGTAAGAGTGCCCACCGGAGTGACCTCTCGGCTCATTTTGGAATCTCTCTGCCACTGAAGCTTATTTCATTTCCTTTCACATCCCCCTTTTGGTCAAGAAGATGTTCTCCATCCCACGATGCTGGGTCTAGATTCCTCCCCGGGAGTCATATTCCATGTTGCCAGGGAGATTCACTCCCCTGGGTGTCAGATCCCACGTAGAGGGGAGGGCAGTGATTTCACCTGCCAAATTGGCTTAGCTAGAGAGAGAGGGCCACATCTGAGCAACAAAGAGGCATTCGGGAGGAGGCTCTTAGGCACAATTATAAGGAGGCCTAGCCTCTCCTTTGCAGCAACAGTCTTCCCAAGGGCAAGTCCTGTGGTAGAGGGCTCAGCCCATCAAACCACCAGTCCCCTATGTCTGTGAGCACATCAACAACCATCGAGGTGGGGAAGCCCAATAGCCCTGCATTCTCCACCAGCTCCTCAGGGGTCTCTGCATATTTTTTTCCTTGTTTTTTTTTTTTTTTTTTAATTAACTATTTTTTTTTAAATCAACTGTATCAAAAAAAAATTTTTTTTTAAATACAATAAAAAAAAAAAACATTTCAAACAAACCATAGCAAGGGAGTAAGAAAAAGACAACTAACCTAAGGTAACTACTTTACTCCCAACATGTTCCTACTCTACCCCAAGAAAATAACCTAATATAGTAACATTTCTGTGAACTTGTTCCTACCATACCCATCAGAAATTAACAGACCATAGTCATTCCTGGGCATTCCCAGAAAGTTAAATTTACCCACAATAGCTTATCTGTTCTTATCATTCCCCCTTCCTTAGTTGATCTCTATTGCTAGATCCCCTACATTCTACGTTATAAACCATTTGTTTTACATTTTTCAATGTTCATATTAGTGGTAGCATATAATATTTATCTTTTTGTGCCTGGCTTATTTCATTCAGCATTATGTCTTCAAGGTTCATCCATGTTGTCATATGTTTCACAACATCATTCCTTCTTACAGCCACATAATATTCCATCATATGTATATACCACATTTTATTTATCCACTCATCTGTTGAAGGACATTTGGGTTGTTTCCATCTCTTGGCAATTGTGAATAATGCTGCTATGAACATTGGCGTGCAGATATCTGTTCGTGTCACTGCTTTCAGATCTTCCAGGTATATACCAAGAAGTGCAATAGCTGGATCAAAGGGTAACTCTATATCTAGTTTTCTAAGGAACTGCCAGACTGACTTCCAGAGTGGCTGAACCATTATACAGTCCCACCAACAATGAATGAGAGTTCCAATTTCTCCACATCCCCTCCAGCATTTGTAGTTTCCTGTTTGTTTAATGGCAGCCATTCTAATTGGTGTGAGATGGTATCTCATTGTGGTCTTAATTCGCATCTCTCTAATAGCTAGTGAAGCTGAACATTTTTTTCAGGTGTTTCTTGGCCATTTGTATTTCCTCTTTAGAGAGCTATCTTTTCATATCTTTTGCCATTTTATAATTGGGCTGTCTGTACTATCATCATTGAGTTGTAGGATTTCTTTATATATGCAAGATATCAGTCTTTTGTCAGATACATGGTTTCCAAAAATTTTTTCCCATTGAGTTGGCTGCCTCTTTACCTTTTTAACAAATTCTTTTGAGGTACAGAAACTTCTAAACTTGAGGAGTTCCCATTTATCTATTTTTTCTTTTGTTGCTTGTGTTTTGGGGGTAAGTCTAGGAAGTAGCTGCCTAATACAAGGTCTTGAAGATGTTTCCCTACATTATCTTCTAGGAGTTTTATGGTACTTTCTTTTATATTGAGATCTTTGATCCATTTTGAGTTAATTTTTGTGTAGGGTATGAGGTAGGGGTCCTCTTTCATGCTTTTGGATATGGATATCTAACTCTCCCAGCCTCATTTGTTGAAAAGACCATTATGACCCAGTTCAGTGACTTTGGGGGCCTTATCAAAGATTAGTCAGCCATAGATCTGGAGGTCTATCTCTGAATTCTCAATTCGATTCCATTGATCAATATGTCTATCTTTGTGCCAGTACCATGCTGTTTTGGCAACTGTGGCTTTATAATAAGCTTCAAAGTCAGGGAGTGTAACTCCTCCCACTTCGTTTTTCTTTTTCAGAGTGTCTTTAGCAACTCAAGGCATCTTCCTTTTCCAAATGAATTTGATTACTAGCTTTTCCAAGTCTGCAAAGTAGGTTGTTGGAATTTTGATTGGGATTGCATTGAATCTGTAGATGAGTTTGGGTAGAACTGACATCTTAATGACATTTAGCCTTCCTATCCATGAACATGGAATATTTTTCCATCTTTTAAGGTCCCCTTCTATTTCTTTTAGTAGAGTCATGTAGTTTTCTTTGAATAGGTCTTTTACATCTTTGGTTAAGTTTATTCCTAGGTACTTGATTTTTTTAGTTGCTGTTGAAAATGGTATCTTTTTCTTGAGTGTCTCTTCAGTTTGTTCATTTCTAGCATATAGAAACATTACTGACTTATGTGCATTAATCTTGTATCCCGCTACTTTGCTAAATTGGTTTATTAGCTCTAGTAGCTGTATTGTCAATTTCTCGGGATTTTCCAGATATAAGATCATATCATCTGCAAACAATGACAGTTTTACTTCTTCCTTTCCAATTTGGATGCCTTTTATTTCTTTGTCTTGCCGGATTGCCCTGGCTAGCACTTTCAGCACAATGTTGAATAACAGTGGTGATAGCGGGCATCCTTGTCTTGTTCCTGATCTTAGAGGGAAGGCTTTCAATCTCTCACCATTGAGTACTATGCTGGCTGTGGGATTTTCATATATGCTCTTTATCATATTGAGGAAGTTTCCTTCAATTCCTACCTTTTGAAGTGTTTTTATCAAAAACGGATGTTGGATTTTGTTGAATGCTTTTTCAGCATCTATTGAGATGATCATTTGATTTTTCTCTTTTGATTTGTTAATGTGTTGTAATACATTGATTGATTTTCTTATTTTGAACCATCCTTGCATGCCTGGAATGAACCCCACTTGGGCATGGTGTATGATTTTTTTAATGTGTCTTTGGATTCGATTTGCAAGTATTTTGTTGAGGATTTTTGCATCTATATTCATTAGGGAGATTGGCTGGTAGTTTTCCTTTTTTGTAGCATCTTTGCCTGGTTTTGGTATTAGATTGATGTTAGCTTCATAAAATGAGTTAGGTAGTGTTCCATTTTTTTCAATGTTTTGAAAGAGTGTAAGCAAGATTGGTGTCAGTTCTTTTTGGAAAGTTTGGTAGAATTCCCCTGTGAAGACATCTGGCCCTGGGCTTTTATTTGTGGGAAGGTTTTTGATGACTGATTGGATCTCATTGCTTGTGATTGGTTGGTTGAGGTCTTCTGTTTCTTCTCTGGTCAGTCTAGGTTGTTCATATGTTTCCAGGAAATTGTCCATTTCCTCTACATTATCCAGTTTGCTGCCATACAGTTGTTCATAGTATCCCCTTATAATTTTTTAAATTTCCTCGGGATCCACAGTAATGTAACCTTTCTCATTCATTATTTTGTTCATCTGGGTCTTCTCTCTTTTTTATTTTGTCAGTTTAGCTACGGGCTTGTCAATCTTGTTGATCTTCTCAAAGAACCAACTTTTGGTGATATTTATCCTCTCTATTTTTTTTTTGTTCTCTATGTCATATATTTCTGCTTTAATCCTTGTTATTTCTTTTCTTCTACTTGGTTTAGGATTGATTTGCTGTTCATTTTCCAGCTTCTTCAGTTGATCCATTAGTTCTTTGATTTTGGCTCTTTCTTCCTTTTTAATATATGCATTTAGTGCTATATATTTCCTCCTCAGTACCACTTTTGCTGCATCCCATAGGTTTTGGTATGTTGTGTTCTCATTTTCATTCATCTGTATATATTTAGCAATTTCTCTTGCTATTTCTTCTTTAACCCACTGATTGTTTAGGAGTGTGTTGTTTAACCTCCAGGTATTTGTGAATTTTCTAAGTCTCTGATGGTTATTGACTTCTAATTGTATTCCATTGTGGTCAGAGAATGTGCTTTGAATAATTTCAATCTTTTTAAATTTATTGAGCCTTGTTTTATGTCCTAGCATATGATCTATTCTGGAGAAAGTTCCATGAGCACTAGAGAAGAATGTGTATCCTGGTGATTTGGGATGTAATGTTCTATATATGTCTGTTAAATCCAATTCATTTATCAGATTGTTTAGGTTTTCAATTTCCTTATTGGTCTTCTGTCTGGTTGATGTATCTATAGGAGAGAGTGATGTGTTGAAGTCTCCCACAATTATTGTGGAAACATCAATTGCTTCCTTTAGTTTTGCCAGTGTTTCTCTCATGTATTTTGTGGCACCTTGATTGGGTGCATAAGCATTTATGATTATTATTTCTTCTTGTTGAATTGCCCCTTTTATTAGTATGTAGTGGCCTTCTTTGTCTCTCATAACATCCCTCCATTTAAAGTCTATTTTATCTGGGATTAATATTGCTATACCTCCTTTCTTTTGGTTGTAGCTTGCATGAAATATTTTTTTCCATCCTTTCACTTTCAATTTCTTTGTGCTCCTGTGTCTAAGATGAGTCTCTTGTGTGCAACATATTGATAGTTCATTTATTTTTTGATCCATTCTGTGAATCTGTATCTTTTAATTGGTGAGTTTAATCCATTTACATTCAACATTATAACTGTGAAGGCATTTCTTGAATCAGCCACCTTATCCTTTGGTTTATGTTTGTCATATATATTCTTCCCGTCTCTCTATTAATATCCTTTTTTGTACCCATACTGAATCTCTTTAGTACTGAACCTTTCTCCATGTCTCTCTCTCCTTTCTTTGTTTCCCTGTCTGTAGGGCTCCCTTTAGTATCTCCAGTAGGGCAGGTCTCTTGTTAGCAAATTCTCTCAGCATTTGTTTGTGAAAAATTTAAGCTCTCCCTCAAATTTGAAGGAGAGCTTTGCTGGATAAAGAATTCTTGGTTGGAAATTTTTCTCTCTCAGAATTTTAAATATGTCATGCCACTGCCTTCTCACTTCCATGGAGGCTGCTGAGTAGTCACTACTTAGTCTTATGCTGTTTCCTTTGTGTGTGGTGAATTGCTTTTCTCTTGCTGCTTTCAGAACTTGCTCCTTCTCTTCCGTATTTGACAGTGTGATCAGAATATGTCTCGGAGTGGGTTTATTTGGATTTATTCTATTTGGAGTTTGCTGGGAATTAATGATTTGTGTATTCATGTTGTTTAGAAGATTTGGAAAGTTTTCCCCAATAATTTCTTTGAATACTCTTCCTAGACCTTTACCCTTTTGTTCCCCTTCTGGAACACCAATGAGTCTTATATTTGGACATTTTATATTATCTACCATATCCCTGAGGTCCATTTCGATTTTTTTAATTTTTTTCCCCTTTCTTTCTTTTGTGCTTTCATTTTCCATAGTGTCATCTTCCAGGTCACTGATTCATTGTTCAACTTCCTCTACTCTTGTACTATGAGTATCCAGAATCTTTTTAATTTGGTCAACAGTTTTGTTAATTTCCATAAGATCATCTATTTTTTTATCTAGTCTTGCAATGTCTTCTTTATGCTCCTCTAGGGTCTTCTTGATGTCCTTTATATCCTGTGCCATGGTCTCGTCATTCATCTTTAGTTCTTTGATTAAATACTCCAGGTACTGTGTCTCCTCTGATCTTTTGATTTGGGTGCTTGGGCTTGGGTTATCCATATCGTCTGTTTTTTTCATATGCTTTAAAGTTTTCTGTTGTTTTTGGCCTCTTGGCATTTGCTTAACTTGATAGGGTTCTTTTAGGATTTGTAGACCAATTGAAATCCTTATCTCTAATTTGTCAGATCTACAGCTTCATGGAGTACACTTTCTCTGACTAAGCAGCAGGTGGCGTCCATGAGCCACCTGTTCCCCTCAAGCGAGTTCTCCCCTGCTTTGTCTTTGTGGTGAGTGGGGGAGTGAGTCTTGTGGGGTCCAATTGGTGTAGCAAGCTTGCGTGTGTAGTTGGTGTTGCCCGCCCCATATATGGGGCATGTGTCTGGGCGGTCAGGGAGCAGGGGCGGCTGTAACAATCAAATCTCCCTGTTGTTCCTGGAGTTTTACAGCTGCTGCAATAGTCTAATCCTTCAGTTCAGTCCTGCCACAGTTTGTCTCTGCCACTGACCCACAAGTCCTTGGTATTGGCATATGGCTCCTGAGACTTGCGAGTGGGTCCCTCTTCCAGGCCGTGCACCCCCAGGTCCTCTGTTGAGGGATGACTGTGCTATGTTACAGTTGAGTGCTGTCCCCAGGGTGGTTCTGGGCTACAGGGCTGTGTAGGGAGGGTCCCAGTCTGCTGAAATGATGGCTGAATGGGGCTTTGTTAATTCACACAGCTCCACCTTCCCAACTCTGGGACAACCAGCTGAGGGTGCAGGGAAGGCTAATGTCCATGCCTGATTTTGTGGTGTGTGCATGTTATTGGAAGCACTTCCGTCACACTGGGTTGTCTGGGGCAGCTCTGGGCTATGGGGCCGGTGACGGGCAGGAGTGTTCTGTGTCCACCAGGATGATCACTGTGAGTGGACACCCCCCTTTTCTTGGGAAGTTGTGGTGTTTAGTGAATTTTCTCAGCCACTGGATTATTGCCTTTTGTCTCAGAGCTCTCTTAGTTCTGCTCTTGTCTTGACCTGCCAAAATTGCAAGTCTTTGAGGCTTTCTGTATGGCTTCTTAGAGTAATTGTTTTAGAAAAAGATTAAAAAAAAAAAAAAGAAAGAAAAGGGCCCTCCTGGCAGATCTAATGGTTATTGAAATGCTAAGAGGCAAAGCAATTAGGGCCATTCAGGAAAGATCCAGGGGGCAGAGAGATTGGTTTTTCTTTGGGATTTGCATATAAGCCTCAGGGCCCGAGCTCTGCCCTTCCCCTTTCTATGTTCACCAGAACTCCAAAAAGCCTCTGTTTTTATTTTTGGGTTTTTCTTGCTGTTTTTGCTATCCCTATCTCCTCACTGCTGGGCTGGCTGCTCCCAGATCCTCTGGTGTCTGGTCTCAGTCTATCTATGATTGGAGTTTGGATCAGTAGAATGAGTTTCCAATAAGAGCCACCACTGCAGTTCTCCCTTCTCATTCCCAGCACTGATGGCCCCTCCTCCCATGGGACTGAGCCTGGCAGGAAGGGGCACGGGTCTCCTGGCTGCAAAAACTTACAGATTTCGCTGATCTCAGCAGTTCCACATGTTCATGAGTGTTGTACAAAGTATGCCCAAAGTCAAATTGCTCTGCAGTGTCCAGTCCACACAGTTCCTGGCTTTCTACCTGCTTTCCTGGGGGAGTAACTAAAACATACACCTCATCATTCTGCCATCTTGCCCCCTTACTTTTTAAAAGTGGTTCTGGGCTGTCCAAAACAAACATAAATTTTCTCTGGATGAAACGTAAGTCATCTTAGATTCAAATTATTTGCAGATATAGTTATTCTGGTACAGTTGCCAGTACACAAAGAGGACTAAGTACAAGAACATTAAAAGGCATTGGAATAAACAGATAAAAAACAATTCTTAGGAAGTTTAAATACAAAATGAAAAGATTGAAAGTGTTTCCAGAAAACAAGAAAATACAAAAATCAATAGTTTTTTCTTTTACTCTTTTAAACTTTTCTTCTCATTTTTTTATTAGAGAAGTTGTAGGTTTACAGAAAAATCATGCAGAAAGCACAGAGTTCCCACATACCCCAACCCTCTCACAAACAGTTTTCCCTATTACTGATGTTTCACATCAGTGTGGTACATTGGTTAAAATTTATGAAAAATATTATTGTAATTATACTATTAACTATAGTCCATAGTGCACATTAGGGTTCATTCTTTGTATTGAACAGTTCTATGGTTTTCTGAAAAATTTTATTCTGATAACATACATATAACCCAAAATTTCCCATTTTAACCTCTTTCAAATGCACAGTTCAGTGGTGTTAATCACCACTGTGCTGCTATCACCACCATCCATTACCAAAACTTTTCCATCACCCCAAACAGAAACTCTGTACCAATTAAGCATTTACTCCCCATTCCCCACCCTTGGTGACCTGGCCCTTGGTAACCTGCATTCTAGCTTCTTACTCTATGAATTTGCATGTTATAATTATTTCATGTAAGTGAGATCACACAATATTTTTCATTTTGTGTCTGGCTTATTTCACTCTACTTGATGTCTTCAGGGTTCATCCAAGTTGTAGGATGCATCAGAACTTCATTTCTTTTTAGGACCAAATACGATTCCATTGTATGTATAGACCACATTTGTTTATCTATTCATCTGTTGATGGACTCTTGGGTTGCTTCTATCTTTTGGCCATTGTGAATAATGCTGGTGTGAACATCAGTGTTCAAATCCCAGCTTTCAATTCATTAGGGAATATATCTAAAATTGGGTTTGGCCAAAAATATGGTAACTCCATACTTAACTTTCTGAAGAACTGACATATTTTCCAATGCAGCTGCGCCGTTTTCCACTCCCACTAACAATGAATGAGTGTTTCTATTTCTCCACATCCTTTCCAACACTTGTTAGTTTCCTTTTTTTAAGTAGAAAACATTCTAGTGGGTGTGAAATGATATCTCATTGAGGTTTTAATTGGCATTTCCCTAATGACTAATGATGTTAAGCATCTTTTATGTGCTTATTGGCCAATTGTATATCTTCTTTGGAGAAATATCTATTCAAGTCTTTTGCCCTTTTATTTAGCTGGATTGTTTGTCTTTTTGTTGTTAAGTTGTAGGAGTTATTTATATTTCCTGGATATTAAACCCTTATGATACATGTGATTTCCAGATATTTTTCCCACTCTGTAAGTTGTCTTTTTACTTTTGTAATAGAGTCCATTGATGCACAAAAGTTTTAATTTTGATGAGGTCTCTTTTATCTATTTTTTCTTTTGTTGTTCATTTTTTGGATATATAAGCTAAGAAACCATTGCCTAGACACAAGGCCCTTAAAATGTTTCCTTGTGTTTTCTTTCAGGAGTTTTATAGTTTTGATTCTTATATTTACATCTTTGATCCATAGCAGTTAATTTTTTTATATGTTGTGAGATAGATATCCAACTTCATTGTTTTCATTTGGGCATCCAGTTTTCCCAGTACCATTTGTTGAAGAGACTATTCTTTCTTCCATTGTGTGGACTTGACACCCTTGTCAAAATCATTGGCCATAGGTGTGAAGATTTATTTCTGAACTCTCAATTTTATTCCATTGGTCTAAATGTTTGTCCTTGCACCAGTACTCTGCTGTTTGATTATTGTTTTGGTTGTTGTCTTGTAATAAGTTTTAAAATCAGGCAGTGTGAGTCCTCCAGCTTCATTTGTCTCTTTCAAGGTGGTTTTGGCTATTCAAGGCCTATTAACTTCCATATACATTTGATGATAGTTTTTTTCCATTTCTGTCAAGAAGACTGTTGGAATTTTGATTGGGATTGTGCAGATTCTGTAAGTTGCTTTGGACAGAATTGGAACAATTAGTCTTCCATCCATGAACATGAAAAATTCCCCTATTTAAGTCTCCTTTGATTTCTTTTAGCAATATCTTATAGTTTTCCATGTACAAATATTTTATATCCTTTGTTAAATTTATTCCTAGATACTTGATACTTTAGGTTGCTATTGTAAACAGAGGTTTTCCTTGATTTCCTCTTCACATTGTTCATTGCTAGTGTACAGAACACTACTGACTTTTTTTATATTCATTTTATTGAGATATATTCATATACCATGCAGTCATACAAAACAAATCATACATTCAATTGTTCACAGTACCATTACATAGTTGTGCATTCATCACCAAAATCAATCCCTGACACCTTCATTACCACACACACAAAAATAACAAGAATAACAATTAAAGTGGAAAAGGAGCAATTAAAGTAAAAAAGAACACCGAGTGCCTTTGTCTGTTTGTTTGTTTGTTTGTTTGTTTCCTTCCCCCATTTTTCTACTCATCCATCCATAAACTAGACAAAGGGGAGTGTGGTCCTTATGGCTTTCTCAATCCCACCGTCACCCCCCACAAGCCACATTTCTATATAATCATCTTCAAGATTCGTGGGTTCTGGGTTGCAGTCTGACAGCTTCAGGCATCTACCACCAGCCACCCCAACCCATCAGAACCTAAAAAGGGTTATCTATATTGTGTGTAAGAGTGCCCACCAGAGTGACCTCTCGGCTCATTTTGGAATCTCTCTGCCACTGAAGTTTATTTCATTTCCTTTCATATCACCCTTTTGGTCAAGAAGATGCCCTCCATCCCATGATGCCGGGTCTATATTCCTCCCCGGGAGTCATATTCCTTGTTACCAGGGAGATTCACTCCCCTAGCGCCCAATCCCAAGCAGGGGGGAGGGCAGTGACTTCACCCTTCAAGTTGGCTTAGCTAGAGAGAGAGGACCACATTTGAGCAACAAACAGGCATTCGGGAGGAGGTTCTTGGGCACAATTATAGGGAGGCCTAGCCTGTCCCCTGCAGCAACAGTCCCCCCAAGGGCAAGTCCCATGGCAGACGGCTCAACCCACAAAACCACCAGTTCCCCATGTCTGCGAGCACACCAGCAACCATCGAGGTGGGGCAGGCCAACACCCCTGCACCCTCTACCAGCTCCCCAAGGGGGCTCCACACACTTTTTCCCTGTTCCTCTTTTTGTTTTTTTTAAAACTTTTTTTTCCTTTTTAAATCAACTGTATAAAAAATAAAAAAATAAAAAAATTTTAAAAAACATACAATAAAAAACATTTCAAAGAGACCACAACAAGGGAGCAATAAAAAGACAGCTAACCTAAGATAACTACTTTACTTCCAACATGTTCCTACTCTACCCCAAGAAAGTAACCTAATAGAGCAACATTTCTGTGAACTTGTTCCTACTATACCCATCAGAAATTAACAGACCATAACTACTGACTTTTGCATGTTGATCTTGTACCCCACCACTTTGGGTAAAGTGTTATATATATATGTCTTTTAGGTCTAGTTGGTTTACAGTATTATTCAGGTCTTCTATTTCCTTATTTATTTTCTGTCCAGCTGTTCTTTCCATTATTGAAAGTGGTACATTGAAATCTCCTACTATTAATGTGGAACCATCAATTTCTCCCTTCAGATCTGTCAGATATTGATTCTATATCTTGGGGCACTGCTGTTAGGTGCCTATGTATTTGTAATTATATCTTCTTTTGAAATTGATCCCTTTATAAGTATAACATGTCCTTTCTTCCTTGTAACAGTTCTTGTCTTAAAGTCTATTTTATCTGATTTTAGTATAGCTACTCAAGCTCTCTTTTGGTTACTATTTGTATGGAATATTTTCTCCCATTCATTCACTTTCAACTTACTTGTGTCTTTGAATTTAAGGTGACTCTCTTGTAAACAGCATATAGTTGGGTCATGCTTTTTTCCATTCTGCCGATCTCTGCTTTTTGACAGGAGAGTTTAATCCAGTTACATTTAAAATAACTACTGATAATGCAGAACTTTCTTCTGCCATTTTATTTGGTCTTTTTAAGTCTTATACCTTTTTTGTCCCTCAGTTCTTTTATTAATGCATACTTTCATATTTGTGGGATTTTTTTATTAGACAAATTCTATGGTTACTGACCAATAATGTAAAAAATATGGAATTCCCATATACCACCCCCCACTAACAGCTTGGATTGGTGTGGAACATTTGTAACAACTGATGGTAGTACATTTTTGTATTTGTACTATTTTTTTAATTAGAGAAAGTGCGAGTTTACAAAACAATCATGCATAAAATACAGGATTCTGTGCACTACACCACCACCAACACCTTGCATTGGTGTGGAACATATGTTACTATTGATGATAGCACTTTCTTATAATTGTACTATTTTTTTAACAGCTACCTTTGTTACAACTGATGAAAGATTATTAAAATAGTTCCATCTATCATCCATTATTTACCTCCCAAATTCCACTCTATTACCACCTTGTATTAGTATAAAACATTTGTTATAATTCATGAAACAATATTATTATACTTGTACTATTAATTATGCTTTATTGTCTACAATAGCATTCACTGTGTTATGCAGTCTCATGCTTTATCTTTTAATTTCTATTCTGAAGTTTCTCCTTTTCACCTATATAATTAAGTGCTGTTATTTTACACTCACTTGGGATTGTGTTGAATCTGTAAATTGCTTTGGGTAAAACTGACATCTTAATAAAGTCCAGTCTTCCATCCATTAACATGATCTAACCTTCCATTTATTTAGGTCTCCTTTGATTTCCTTTAGCAATGTTTTGCAGTTTTCTTTGTCCAACTCCTTTACATCCTTGGTTAAATTTATACCTAGATATTTACTATTTATATTTAGTTACTATTATAAATGGAATTACTACTATATTATAATATATTTTATATAATATAAACAATATAATAAAACTATTATATTTATTTACTATTGTAAATGGAATTTTTCCTTGATTTCTGCCTCAGATTGCTCATTATGAGTGTATAGAAACACTACTGATTTTTATGTGTTTATCTTATACCCTGCCACTTTACTGAATTTGTTTATTAGCTCTAGTAGATTTGTTGTAAATTTGGGGGGTGTTCTGGTTCGCTAATGCCACCATTATGCAAAATACTAGAAATGGATTGGCTTTTATAAAGGGGGTTTATTTGGTTACAAAGTTACAGTCTGAAGGCCATAAAGTGTCCGAGGTAAGGCATCAACAATTTGGTACCTTCACTGAAGGATGGTCATTAACATCCAGAAAACCTCTGTTAGCTTGGAAGTCATGTGGCTGGCATCTGCTCTGGAGCTCTGGTTTCAAAATGGCTTTCTCCCACAACATTCCTCTCTAGGCGTCTGCTTGCTCCTGGGTTGTGTTCTCCAAAATGCCTCCGTAAGCTGCAGCTCCTCCAAAATGTCACTCTCAGTTGCTCTGACGTCTTCTGTCTGTGAACTCCTTTATATGACTCCAGTGATCCAATTAACACCCACCCTGAATGGGCAGGGTAATACCTCCATGGAAATTATCCAATCAGATATTTCACTCACAGCTGATTGAGTCACATCTCCATGGAAACACTCAATCAAAGAATTCCAATCTAATCAACACTAATACTTCTGACCCCACAAGTTTGCAGCAAAGAATATGGCTTTTTCTGGGGGACATAATATACACAAACCAGCACAGGGGGGCTTTCTAAATATAGGACCATGTCATCTGCAAATAGTGAAAGTTTTACTTCTTTCTTTCAAATTTTGATGCCTTTTATTTCTTTTTCTTGCCTAATTGCTCTGTCAAAACTTTCAGTACAGTGTTGGTATATTTATATTGTTCCAGATCTTAGAGGGAAAGCTTTCAGTATTTCACTATTGATTAAGATGACAGCTGTGGGTTTTTCATATATGTCCTGTATCATGTTGACAAAGTTTCCTTCTCTTCCTATTTTTCTATGTGTTTTTATCAAGAAAGGATGCTGGGTATTGTCAAATGGCTTTTCTGCATCAATCAAGGTGATTATGTGTTTTTTTTCCCCCTTCATTTTGTTAAGGTGGTGTATTACATTAACTGATCTTCTTATGTTGAACCACCCTTGCATATCTGGGATGAAACCCAATTGATCATGATGTGTAATTCTTTTAATGTGTTGCTGGATGAAATTTACTAATATTTTGTTGAGGATTTTTGCATCTATAGTCATTAAAGAAATTGGTCTGTAATTTTCCTTTCTTGTAGTATCTTCATCTGGATTTGGTATTAGGGTGATATTGGCCTCACAGAATGAGTTAAGTAGTGTTCCCTCCTCTTCAAATTTTTGGAAGGCTTTGAGCAGGATTAGTGTGAATTTTTCTTGGAATGATTGGTAGAATTCTCCTGTGAAGCCATTTGGTCCTGGCCTTTTCTTTATTGGGAGGTTTTTGATGGTTGATTCAATCTCCTTATTTGTAATTGGTCTGTTGAGATCTTCTATTTCTTCAAGAGTCAGTGTAGGTTGTTTGTGTGTTTCTAGGAATTTGTCTATTTCATCTAGATTGTCTAATTTATTGTCATACAGTTGTTCATAGTATCCTCTTATTACCCTTTTTATTTCTGTGGGGTCAGTCCCCCCCCTCTCATTTCAGATTTTATTTATTTGCATCTTCTCTTTTTCTTTGTCAGTCTAGCTAAGGGTTTGTCAATTTTATTGATCATTTCAAAGAACCAGCTTTTGGTTTTCTTAATTCTCTCTATTGTTTACTTATTCTCAATTTTATTTATTTCTGCTTCAGTCTTTGTTATTTCTTTCCTTACGTTTGCTTTGGGAGTAGTTTGCTGTTCTTTCCTAGTTCTTCTGGGTGTTCAGTTAGGTCTTTTATTTTAGCTCTTTCTTCTTTTTTCATACAAATGTTTAGGGCCATAAATTTTCCTATCAGTATTGCCTTCACTGTATCCAGTAAGTTTTGATATGCTGTGTTCTTGTTTTCATTCATCTCAAGATATTTACTGATTTCCTTTGCAGTTTCTTCTTTGTCCCACTGATTGTTTAAGAGTATGTTATTTAACTTCCATATTTGTGGATTTTCCAGTTCTCTGTCTGTTATTGTCTTCCAGCTTCATTCCATTATGACCAGAGAAGATGCTTTGAATAATTTCAATCTTAAAATTTATTGCAACTTGTTTTGTGACACAACTTGTGGTCTATCCTGGAGCATGATCCATGTGCCCTTGAGCAGTACGTATATCCTGCTGTTTGGGGGTGCAAAGTTCTGCATAAGTCTGTTAGGTCTAGTTCTTCTATCATATTATTCAAGTTCTCTCTTTACTGATCTTCTGTCTAGATATTCTATCTACTGATAAGAATGCTGTATTGATGTCCCCAACTATTATTGTAGAGGTGCCTATTTCTCCCCTCAGTTTTGCCAGTGTTTTGTTTGTCTCATATATTTTGAGTCACCATGATTGGTTGCATAAATATTTATGACTGTTATTTCTTCTTGGTGGATTGCCCCTTTTATTAATATATAGTGTCCTTCTTTGCCCTTTATAACAGCTTTTGACTTAAAATATATTTTGTCTGATATTAGTATAGCTACTCCAGCTGTTTTTTGTTTACTATTTGCATGGAATATCATTTACCAACTTCTCACTTTCAACCTGTTTGTGTCTTTGGGTCTAAGGTGAGTCTTGTGTAAACAACATATAGTTGGGTCGAGCTTTTTTATCCATTCTGCCATTCTGTTCCTTTTGATTGGGCAGTTTAATACATTAACATGCAGTGTTATTACTTAAAAAAGTATCTACTTCAGCCATTTTGTCCTTTGGTTTTTGTATGTCACATCTTTTTTCTCTTTCTTTTCCTTTTATCAACCTCATTTTCTGTATAGTTGACCTTTTGTGATGTATCTGACTGATCAGTTTCTCATTTCTTTTTCTGTATATTTTAAAAACACATCCTTTGTGGTTGGCCTGGGGTTTATACTACACATCTTACATTTATAGCCTACTAATTTGAAAACCTAGCTTCAATAGTATACATGTTCTATGATCTTTTATCCCACTGTTTCCCTATGTTATTTTTATCCCACTTTACCACTTTATATTTCACATGTCCTTTATGAGGAAATATGCCTTTTTCTTTTCAATTGTATTCTGACTCTTATAGGAATTAAAGAGTAGAGTTGTATGTTGAGGATATAGTAATCTTGGGTTTTGCATTTACCCTTTTAGTTACCCGTCCTGATAATCTTCATTTTTCACATATTCCAAACCACTCTCTCCTGTGCTTTCCTTTCAACCCACAGAACTCCCTTTAATAATTTTTGTAAGGCAGCTCTCTTGTTAACAAACTCTCTCAGTCTCTATTTATCTGTGAATATTTTAAGCTCTCCCTCATTTTTTTTTAAAAATGAAAGTCAATTTTATTCAAATTCTCCAAAATTTTTATTCAATATGTTAATTGTTTCTAAAATGTATGTTGTACTTTATATAATGGTTTCATTATTTCATCTTTCTTTTACAGCTCTCTCCATTTCTTTCTTTCTTTCTTTCTTTTCCTTCTTCCCTCCCTCCCTTCCTCCTTTCTTTCTTTCTTTTTTCTTCCTTTATTTCTTTCATTCTTTCTTTTTCCTTTTCTTTCTTTCATTTTCTCTCTTTCTCTCTTTCTCTCCTTCTTCATTCCTTCATAGATACCAGAGTCCTGAGTTGCCCAGTTAGGAGCCTCTGCTCTACTATTCTGATTAAGTTTCTTCTCAATATTCATGGCCAACATGTGGCCTCTAAAGGACAGGCTTTAGGTCTTTTTAGGTAGTGTGAGTCTGCATTGTTACCCATAATAACATGATCTAATTTAGAATCAATTTTGGCATCCAGTCTTGCATTTCTAATCAAATTCACAATCTACCTTTCAGCTTCTTCTGGAGTCATGTTCCATTTATTTGCCAACATGTTAATGCTGATACATTGGTGGGTGTGCAAAAAGTCTCAAATATATAGAGGTAAGCATTTTCAATGAAATCCTCAAGACAAGCCCCCAAGAGGCAGTCATTCACAGAACTTATTCAATTTCTCTTAGCTTTTTCTGAGCCCTATCAAAGTCAACATATAAGCATTCAACACACTAATTATATCTTTAGATGTGTAAGATCCATGCAGAATAACTTTGACTAGATATTTTAGCACCTGCCAGTGTTTTCAAACACCTTTGTTTGTTATGACAACTACAGTCAAGTAGTGGAGAATATGAGGACACATTGTCTGGATTGCATTAAGATAGTGTGGCTGGTATAGGAAGAGATCAATATTATTATCATGGCCTTTGGGGTGGTTGTAGAAAACAAACAGAAACCAGTGAATGAGCCATGTTTGCTGCTGAAGAGATTGGAGCAAAGAACTCACAGAATTATTACCTATGGACTCTTTTAAGCATGTAAGTTCTTCCATGGCTGCATCCCAATTCAGCATTAAGATTTCAGAGGCCAGCTTTCCCCCGAGTGAATTCAAAGCATTTCTATCCATCGCTGGAACCAATTTTCTAAAAAAGTAAAGATATGATGCTTATCTGGAGTAATTCCCACATTTATATGGGAATTTTGCATACCTGTAGAGTGTGTCTAAATATTCCTGCCTAAAACCATGCTTGTCTGCCAGGTAGTCAAACAGCATCCAACCATCCCTCATTGACTGCATTTGCCTTGTAGTTTATGGATCTTTCAACATCTTCAAAATTGGTTCTATTTCTGCCTGAAGTGTTTCAGCTGTGCAACAACCGTGGTTCTTTTTTCTCTCAAAGCATGAGGCATATCATCAGAATAAAGGTTTTTTTATACATCCATAGCAAAGTCTACCATGTTGGTATCACTAAGAAGATCCAGTTTCCCTTGTAGTAGTTCTTTTTCATTATATATCTCCTTTACAGACAGAAACTCAACAGCAGAAAGTCTAGATGCTGACCCAAGAAGTGTGTGATCCTAGTAGTCAAGTGGTACTCTGCCATCTTGTCAAGGAAAAGGGGAGTCTGTGTTCTCTCCCTTATTTTTGGAGGACAATTTTGCTGGACACAGAATTTTGGACTAGGAGTTTTTCTATTTCAGCACCTTAAATATACCATACCACTGCCTTCTTACTTCCATGACTTCTGATTAGAAAGTGGCACTTAGTCTTATTGAGAATCTCTTGTATATGATGAATCACTTTTCTCTTGCTGCTTTTAGAATTCTCTCTTTATTTTTAGCATTTGACATTCTCATTAGTATGCATCTTGGAGCAGGTCTATTAGGAATTATTCTGTTTGGAGTATGTTGCACTTCTTGGACATGTGTATTTATGTTTTCATAAGAGTTGGGAAATTTGGGGCCATTATTTCCGTAAATATTCTGTCCACCCCCTTTCCTTTCTTTTCTCCTTCTGGGACACCCATACATGTATGTTTGTGCACTTCATGCTGTCACTCAAATCCCTGAGACACTGCTGAATTTTTTCTATTCTTTTCTCTATCTGTTCTTCAGATTGTATGATTTCAATTGTCCTATCTTCTAGTTCACAGATTCTTTCTTCTGCCTATTCAAATTTGCTGTTATATGCCTCTAATGTATTTTTATTGTCTAATTTCTGTATTTTTATTGTCTAATTTCTGTTATGTACCTCTTCATGCTTTCAAATTCTTCTTTATGCTCACACATTTTCTTAATATTCTCTATCTCTTTATGCATATTTTCCTTCATCTTTTTACATTGATTTAGGAGATTCATTTGAACTTCTTTGGTTAATTGTCCCAAATTTTATGTCTCAACTGAGTTTTAAATTGTTCCCTTGATGAGCCATATCTTCCTCTTTCTTAGGATGGCTTGTGATTTTTTGCTGATGTCTAGGCATCTGATTATCTTGATGCATTAACTCTGAAGTTCAGTTCCCCCTCTTGTCTAGGTTTTATTGTTGATTGGCTGTATGTTAATGCTCCTCTTTGATGCTTGGTCCAACTTATTTTAGACATTTAGATAATATTTCCTCCCAGCTCTTCTTCATCTGATTCTTGCCCTGATATGTGGTACAATTTTTAAGATTGCACTTTTTTTGTAATTGTTTCACCTCCAAGAGAAATTTTCCTTTCTCTGTTCCTTCTCTGAGAATCTTGATGTGTCCTGTTTGTTTTCATGCAGAATTTTCTCCCTAGCTCCTATGATTTGTTTAAATTATCTCCCTCACTCAGTGTCCTGTTTTCCTTACTCTTCTCAGTTCTGGGACCCTCCTGTCTTACAGCAGTTCAGTTTAATGGCACCACCTCCCCCCCTTTTCTTTCCTTAGAGGCTTTTCTGCCTCCAGTTTCTTCCCTGATAGGGTGTCCTGCCCCAGGGAGCCAGATGGGATCAATTCAGAAAGGTGGGTTACTCCAGAAAAGTCTGCTTTGCATTTAGGTGATCCAGTCAGCAGAAACAGTATTGAGTGAGCACAGCACTTTCCAGCCACAGTTTTACCATGATCCCTCCCCTCCTTCCAGGGGCCCTTTTGTATGTAGCACTCTTTAGCAAATTGTGTTCTGCCCTGGGGTCACTGTGGACTTGGTTCCCTGTGCCTGAATATGCATGGGGTTCTATTGCTGCTGTCCCTGGTGGGAGGTGGGACAGATATGGGCTGCTGCCTTTGAGCAACTCCCCAAGCTGCATGGGACTGAGTGAGGGAGAGGAGATGATCAGCAAGTCTGGGGCAGAAGTTTCCTATTTTCTTTTTTCTTCATTCAGTGTTTGTGGAATCCTTCCCCAGTTTCTCAGTTTCTACTGTCCTCCAGAGTTCTAAACAGGTGAGATTTGTCCTTTTAGTCACTGAATCTCTGGAGAGGTTTTCTCAGGTGATGTCTTATGTCACCATGCTGATGATATCACTGTGCGTGTGATTTTTTTAGTGGACCGTGTAAGTACCTTCTCATTTCCCTCTGTGTGTGTGTGTGTGTGTGTGTGTGTGTGTGTGTGTAGTTTTTTTTTTTTACATATTTTCTTCATGGTTACCATGGGCTTAAATTTAATATCCCTAATCTATAACCATAACATACGGTTTCATACCAACTTTAATAGCATACACAAATGCTGTTCCTATGCACCTCTCCACCCCCCACATTTTTGTTGTACTTTTTACAAATTGTATGATTAAACATCGTGTGCTGGTTTGAAACTGTTATGTACCCCAGGAAAACCATGTTCTTTTAATCCAATCTTGAGGGTGGGAATTTTGATTAAGTCATTTCCATGGAGTTGTGACCCACACAATTGTGGGTGGGACCTTTTGATTAGATTGTTTCCCTAGAGATATGACCCTGACCATTCAAGGTGGGTCTTAATCTTCTTTACTGGGATCCTCTATTAGAGGATAAAAAACAGAGATATTTTGGAGACAGCCATTGAAAGCAGAACCAGGAGAGAAGCTAAGAGATGAAATCCCGAATTTGCCCCAGAGAAGCTAAAAGAGGACCCCGAGATGTTAAGAGAGAAACACCCTGGGAGAAACAAGCAAGGATGCACAGGAGCTGAGAGAGAGAAGGTAAGACAGAAGTCTAGAGACATTTTGGAGAAAGCAACAGAAACCAAAAGCTAACCCCAGGAGAGGCCCAGCAGACTCCAATCATGTGCCTTCCCATGTAACAGAGGAACCCCAGATGCCATTGGTCTTTCTTCAGAAAAGGTATCATCCTATTGAAGCCTTAATTGGGACATTTTCATGGCCTTAGAATTGTAAATTTGTGAACCAATAAACCCCCATTGTAAAAGCCAATACATTTCTGGTATTTTGCATTCTGGCAGATTTAGCAAACCGGAACATGTTGCATGTCCAAAACCACAGATTTATCTTGTGTGTGTGTGTGCATTTGCATTTTAGAACCCATAAGAAGTAAAATGTGGAGTTACACACAAAATATACAGTACAATAGTACTGGCATTTATAATTACCCATAACATTATCTTTACTGGATATCTTTATTTCTTTATAACACTTTGACCTACTGTTTAATGTCATTTACTTTCAGTCCATAGAACTCCCTTTAGCCTTGCTTGTAGGTTAGGTTTAGAGTTGAAAAACTCCCTCAGCTTTTGCTTATCAGGGAATGTCTTAATCTCTCCCTTATTTTTTTTTTTTTTTTAGACTCCCAGATTTTCTTACTGTAATTGAACCATGAAACTTTTAACATGAAGTATAAAAGGAAATGGAATGATGCAGTTTTAAATTCATATTAATTCTTATGTGGACAAAGGAAATGGTGGCTTTTGTGGAGTAGGTGGAAATGAAGTGGGGGAGGGAAAATGATAGGAATGAATTGTTCCTGATCAAAGGAAAAAACAGTATTGTGTTACCAAAATCAAAACAGTCTGCTCAAAATTGTCTTGAAACTTCAGATGTAATGCATTTTTAGAATTTTGTACACACAGACTTACAAAATGGGGATCATAGGGTACAAATAGCTTTGTAACTTTAAAAAAAATTAATAATGAATATTTTCAGCTATTGTAAACATTTTTCCTAAAATATATCTTTAAATATATAATCTTCCACTTTATGAATGTACCATAATATATTAATTAACCCTCTATTGGACATTTAATGTATTTCCAGGGAAATTACATTTTATCCTAATTATGCACAGTGCTGGACAAAGCAACATGGATAAATAGTCTGGATTCATGTTATTTGGTTACAGGAATGCCTTTGTGATTGAGCAAAATTTGTCAAAGTCTATTGCATTTCAGAACAACAAAATTTACTAAGCGGTTATGTTCTCAACAAAATGCCTCATGTGATGGTGGTCAGCACCATTTAAAAGTGCAATTTTATTTTATTTTATTTTTTTCATTTTTATTGAGATTGTTCAGATACCATACAATTATCCAAAAATGCAAAGTGTACAATCACTTGCCCCTGGGTACCCTCATACAGCTGTGCATCCATCACCACACTTAATTTTTGTTCAATTTTTAGAAACTTTTCATTACTCCAGACAAGAAATAAAGTGAAAGAAGAAAAAAAGAAAAAGAAACTCGAATCCTCCCCTATCCTTAACCAACCCCCCTCAAATGTTGACTCATAGTATTGGTATAGTACATTTGTTACTGTTTATGAAAAAGTGTTGAAATACTACTAACTGTAGTATATAGTTTGCAATAGGTATATATTTCTTCCCTATACGCCCCTCTATTATTAACTTCTAATTGTATTGTCATACGTTTGTTGTGGTTCATAGAAGCGATTTCTAGTATTTGTACAGTTGATCATGGACATTGCCCACCATAGGATTCAGTTTTATACATTCCCATCTTTTGACCTCCAACTTTCCTTCTGGTGACATATATGACTCTGAGCTTCCCCTTTCCACCTCATTCACACACCATTCGGCACTGTTAGTTATTCTCACATCTTGCTACCAACACCCCTGTTCATTTCCAAACATTTAAGTTCATCCTAGTTGAACATTCTGCTCATACTAAGCAACCGCTCCCCATTCTTAAGCCTCGTCCTGTATCTTGGTACCTTATATTTCTGTCTATGAGTTTACATATTATAATTAGTTCCTATCAGTGAGACCCTGCAATAATTGTCCTTATGTGTCTGGCTTATTTCACTCAGTATATTGCCCGCGAGGTTTTGTCATCAACCCATTTTTTTTTTTTAATATGCTTTTGTTCACTCATCATACAGTACATCCTAAGTAAATAATCGATGGTTCTCTGTATGGTCATATATTTATGTGTTCACCACCTTCTCCACTATCTATATAAGGGCATCTACATTTCTTCCACAAGGCAGGAGGGAGAGTCAAAGAAGGTAGAGAGGCAAAAGAAAGAGGAAAAAAAAATGACAGCTAGGAAGCAGCAAAAGGAAAAATAACCTTAAATCAAAGTAGAGTAAAGAATCAGACAATACCACCAATGTCAAGTGTCTAACATGCCTCCCCTATCCCCCCCTCTTATCTGCATTTACCTTGGTATATCACCTTTGTTACATTAAAGGAAGCATAATACAATGATTCTATTAGTTACAGTCTCTAGTTTATGCTGATTGCATCCCTCCCCCAATGCCTCCCCATTTTTAACAACTTGCAAGGTTGACATTTGCTTGTTCTCCCTCATAAAAGAACATATTTGTACATTTTATCACAATTGTTGAATACTCTAGATTTCACCAAGTTCCACAGTCCCAGTCTTTATCTTTCCTCCTTTCTTGTGGTGTCTCACATGCTCCCCACCTTCCTCTCTCAACCGTATTCATAGTTATCTTTGTTCAGTGTGCTTACATTGTTGTGCTACCATCGCCCAAAATTGTGTTCCAAATCATGCACTCCTGTCCTCTATCACTCTGTAGTGCTCCCTTTAGTATTTCCTGTAGGGGCAGGTGTCTTGTTCACAAAGTCTCTCATTGTCTGTTTGTCAGAAAATATTTTGAGCTCTCCCTCATATTTGAAGGACAGCTTTGCTGGATATAGGATTCTTGGTTGGTGGTTTTTCTCTTTCAGTAACTTAAATATATCACACCACTTCCTTCTTGCCTCCATGGTTTCTGCTGACAGATCCGCACATAGTCTTATTAAGCTTCCTTTGCATGTAATGGATCGCTTTTCTCTTGCTGCTTTCAGGATTCTCTTTTTGTCTTTGACATTTGATAATCTGATTATTAAGTGTCTTGGCATAGGCCTATTCAGATCTCTTCTGTTTGGAGTAAGCTGTGCTTCTGGATCTATAATTTTATGTCTTTCATAAGAGATGGGAAATTTTCATTAATTATTTCCTCTATTATTGCTTCTGCCCCCTTTCCCTTCTCCTTCTGGGACACCAATGATACGTACATTATTGTACTTTGTTTCATCCTTGAGTTCCCGGAGACGTTGCTCATATATTTTCATTCTTTTCTCCATCTGCTCCTTTGCGTGTAGGCTTTCAAGTGTTTTGTTTTCCAGTTCCTGAGTGTTTTCTTCTGCCTCTTGAGATCTGCTGTTGTATGTTTCCATTGTATCTTTCATCTCTTGTGTTGTGCCTTTCATTTCCATAGATTCTACTAGTTGTTTTTTTGAACTTTTGATTTCTGCCTTATATATGCCCAGTGTTTCCTTTACAGCCTCTATCTCTTTTGCAATATCTTCTCTAAACTTTTTGAATTGATTTAGCATTAGTTATTTAAATTCCTGTATCTCAGTTGAAGCGTACATTTGCTCCTTTGACTGGGCCATAACTTTGTTTTTCTTAGTGTAGGTTGTAATTTTCTGTTGTCTAGTCATGGTTTCCTTGGTTATCCAAATCAGGTTTTCCCAGACCAGAAAAGGCTCAGGTCCCAGAGGGAAGAAATATTCAGTCTCCCTTATTTTTTAAACAGTCACACTGGATATAAAATTCTTGGTTGGCAATAATTTTCTTTCAGCACTTTAAATATTTTGTCCCACTGCTTTCTTGACTCCATGGCTTCTGATGAGAAGCTCAATCTTATTTGAGCTCCATTGTGCATAACATGTTACTTTTCTCTTGCAGCTTTCAGAACTCTCTCTTTGCATGGCATTCAACAATTTGAGTATCATGTGTTTGGACATGGTTCTCATCATGTCTATCCTGTTTGGGGTTTTTGGACTTCTTGACTCTCAGTAGATTTGAAAAGTTTTCTGCCATTATTCCTTTGACCATTCATTATGCCCCCTTCTCTCTTTATTCTCCCTCTGGGACTCCCATAATGCATATAACAGTACACTTTGGTGACCCATAGGTTTCTTAGTTTCTGTTCACTTTTTAAAATTCTTTTTTTCTTTCTGCTCCTTGGCCTGAATCATTCCAAAGTCTTATCTTTGAGTTCACTGATTCTTTCTTCTGCCAACTCCAATCTGTTGTTGAAGCCCTCTAGTGAATTTTTTATTTCAACTATGGTATTTCTGTTTGGTTCCTTTTCAAAATTACTATCACTTTATTGAGATCCTCATATTGTTCATTCATCATTCTCCTGATATCCCATAGTTAATTTTCCATGTTTTCCTTTAGTTTTTTGAGCATATTTAAGATCATTTTTTTTTTTAATCCAAAGCCAGTGTGGACCAGACTCAGAGCAGCTTGCACTTAAGAACTGAACTGAGATGTGAGCTGATGCCCATCACAGACAATACAGAATTTGCAATTTGAGTCTAACCAAGTTAGTCATCTGCTAAAGCAAAAACATCAACACTCTGCAGGGGAGTAAAACAGAATCCAAAGTCTTTAAAACATAACATTCACAATGTCTAGTGTATAATCCAAAATTACTTGATATACTAAGATTCAGGAAATAAAAAAGAAATCAAAGAAGCAGGGACCATGATCTTAATATCAGGGTAGGATGAATTTGTTCAAAAAGCACTAAGTAAATCAAGGAAGGGCAAGTCCTAATGTTAAAATGTGCAATTCACAATGCAGATCTAGTTTTCTCACTTTATGAGGTTTTGGAACTCAAGTGGAGGGAAGAAGATACCCCTGAGAGTGAGCAACCACAAATGCTCCTGAGAGCCCAGGAAAAAGAAGAGATGTCTTTGCAAAGCAGAGATTGTGGCAGTGATGGCAGATTTGTCAGTTTTATTGATATTTTCAAATAATCAGCTTTTTGTTTCTTTGATTTTCTTTTTGTGTTTTGGTTCTCAAACTTATTAATTTCTGGTCTGATCTTTACTATTTTCTTCCTTCTGCTTGTTTTGGGTTTATTTTTATCTTCTTTTTTAGATTCTCAAGGTAAGAGCTTAGATTATTGATTTCAGTCTTTTCCTCTTTTCTAGTGTAAACACTTACACTTACATTTCCCTCTCAGTCCTGCTTTAGGTGTGTGCCAAAAATTTCAATACATTGTATTTTCATTTTCATTCAGTTCCATGTATTTTAAATGTTTCCCTTGAGATTTCCTCACTGACCCATGGATCATTTAAAAGTTTGTTGTTTAGTTTCCAAGTGTTTGGGGATTTCCCTGTTAACTTTCTGTTATTGATTTCTAGTTTTATTCTGTTGTGGTCAGCACACATTCTGTATAATTTCAATTCTTTTAAATTTTTGAGGTTAGTTTTATAGCCAAGGATATGTTCTATATTGGTATATGTTCCATGGGTGATTGAAAATAGAGTGTATTTTGTTGGATGTGGTGTTCTGCAAATGTCTATCAGATCCTGTTGGTAGTGATGAGTTCTTCTATAGCCTTACTGGTTTTCTGTGTGGTTGTATTGATTGAGGAGAGAGGCATAGTGAAGTGTTCAATTACAATCATAGCTTTGTTTCTCCTTTCAATTTTATAAATATTTGCTTCACGTATTTTGTAGCTCTTTTATTTGGATGTATACATATTTTGGATTGCTATGTCTCCTTTGTGGATTGATCCTTTTATAATTATTTAATATTCCTCTCCATCTTTAGTAATTTTCTTTGCTCTGAAGCCTACTTATTGCCACTCTTGCTTTCTTTCACTTAAAGTTTGCATGATATATCTTTTACAACCTTTAACTTCTACCCATCTATATTGTTATGAGTTTCTTATAGACTGTATATAACTGGATAGAGTGTTTTAATCCACTCTCCTAATCTGTGCCTTTTAATTGGTCATTTAGATTATTTATATTTAATGTAATTATTGATATGATAGCACTTGTTTCTGTTTGTTCTGTTTATCATTTCCATGTTTTATATTTGTTGCCTCCCTGTGAGTTGCCAAAATATTTTTTGACTCCCATTTTGATTATTATATTGTTTTTGAGGTTTTAATGCTGTCTAGATTTTTTCTAAAATTCAATTTTATTGAGATATTCACATGCCATAGAATCATACCCAGTGTCCAATTAACTGTCCAGAGTACCATTATATAGTTGTGCATTCATCACCACAATCAAGTTTTGAACATTTTCATTACCACACACAAAAAAGAGTAAAAATAAAAGTTAAAGTAAAAAAGAACACACAAAACGTCTCATACCTGCTTCCCTCCCTATTATTAATTTACTTTTTTTTCCAAAGTCAGTTCCCTTTATTAAATGTTGATTTTTTCACAGAACAGAAACACAAAATAAATGTAGAAATACCACAAAAAATAAGAATAAAAGTTAAAATAAAAAAAGAGCACACAAAACATCCCATACCCCCATCCCTCCCTATAATTCATTTACTTTTTGTCTTATTTTTCTACTCATTTGTCCATACACTATAAAAAGGGAGTGTGAGCCACAACATTTTCACAATCACACAATCACACAGTGTAAGCTATATAGTTATATAATCGTCTTCAAGAATAAGGGCTACTGGGTTGCAGTTCAACAGTTTCAGGTATTTCCTTTTAGCTATTCCAATACACTAAAAACTAAAAAGGGATATCTATATAATGCATAAGAATAACCTCCAGAATGACCTCTTGACTCTATTTGAGCTCTCTCAGTGACTGAAACTTCATTTTGTTTCATTTCTCTTCACCCTTTTGGTCAAGAAGGCTTTCTCAATACCATGATGCCTGGGCCAGGCTCATCCCCACAAGTCATGTCCCACATTGCCAGGGAGACCTACACCCCTGGGAGTCATGTCCCGTGTATGGGGAAGGGCAGTGAATTATACTGGGAATCATTGATTTTTTACTTAGGATGGATTGTATAGGGTATGGATAAAACTGTTTAAAAAATAAACAGAGGGATACAAGTGCTGGAGAAAATGTGGAGAGAGGTATGTACTATTTCCTGTTGGTGGGGAAGTAGAATGGTACAGCCCATCTGGAAGGCAATGTGGTGGTTCCACACGAAGCTAAGAATGGAGTTGCCATATGATCCTGCAACCCTGTTATTGGGTATTCACTTGGAAGAACTGAGAGCAGGGACATGAATGGACATTTGCACACTGGTGTTTATGGTGGCAGCATTCATGATTTCAATGGATGGAGGTGGCCTAAGGGTACATCATCTGATAAATGGAATGGCAAACTGTGGTGTGTACATACAATGGAATATTGACTGGTAACAAGAAGGATTGAAGTTGTGAGGTATGCAACAAGGTGAATGGACCTTGAGAACATGAAATAAGCCAGAACAAAAAAGACAAACATTATAACACCTCACTAATATGGACTAAATATAATGTGAGTATAATTGAATCTGAGCGCATACGTAATCAGGGGAAGGCTTATTGTAAATGTCTATAGATTGTAAGCTCTTACAGCTGTCACATCCTTTCCTGAGTTGTAATGGTTATTTCTAAATTCTGAGATGCTGAGCTACTTTTATATAACCTAGTAGGTCCCTGTAACTTTGGGTACACATGTGACACCTGAGACTCAGAACCAGAGTTCAGTAGCTAGGAATGTCAGCATTACCCAATACAGCAATTGTTTTAAAAAACTGAAAAAGAGATATGAAAGAAATGGAGTTGGTTGGGACTAAGGTAAAGGATGATATTGACTGTGTTTTAAGACTTCAACTTCTATGTGAGACCAAAGGAAGAGATGTTTATTTGATGCAAATTCTATGTTTTCTGAAGCGCACTATATAATTGAACTTGTATGGTCAGTTTATTCAAACACCATAATTACATGGAACCTTGAATTTGTGTGAGATCTGATTGGCTTGTACAGGTTAGCACAAAGCCCCAGTACATCCCAAAGTAATTTGGGGAGAGAATAAAAAGTATTTACAAAATGAGTGGAGGTGGCCTAAGGGTACACTGACAGAGGAACAGAATGGTGAACTGTGGTGATGCATACAATGGAATACTGAGCAACTACGAGAAGGACTGAAGCTGTGAAACACGCAACAAGGTGAATGGATCCTGTAGACAGCATGTTGAGTGAAGTACGCCAGAAACCAAGGCAAACACTATAATGCTTCACCAATATGGATGAACTACAATGTGTAAACTCAGAGTTTACTGCCTAACAGGGAAACAATTATTGTAATTGTCTCTAGATTGTAAGCTCTTATAGCAGTCAAATCTATTCCTGAATTGTAATGGCTATCTCCAAACTTTGAGATGTTGATCCCTTAATGTATAACCTGATTGGTCTCTGGAGCATCTGGTATCTGTGTTACACCTGAAACTCAGAGCTAGAGCTCGGCTGATATGAATATCAATATTAACGCATACAGCGACTGTTGAAAAAAAAACAAAAAGAAGCTGAAATAGAGCCCAGACTTCATTTAGAGATATGAATAAAGCAGATCTGGTTAAGACTAGAGCAAATCAGGCCAAAGGGTAAAGGTTGAAACTGACGGTGTTCAAACTTCAACTTCTATGTGACATCAAGGGAAGAGATGTTTATTTGCTGTAGAATCTATATATTCGAAACAATATAACTTCTACAGTCAGTTTGATCAAACACTACAATTACATAGAATTTTGAATAGGAAGTGAGCTATAGTAGGTCTGTATAGATTAGAATGAAATAGCAAAACATCCTAAAGTAATTAGGGTGGAGAATAAATATATATATTCAGGGCCCCCTGAAGAGCTGGGGGAGAATGCAGAGGTGTTGGACTTCCTCACCTGGATTGTTGCTGATGTTCTCACAAACATTGGGGACTGACAGCTTGTTGTGCTGAGCACTTTGTCTTTGGCTTGCCCCTGTGAAGCTTGTTACTGCAAAGGAGAGGCTAAACCTGCTAAGAGTCTCCCCCTGAGTGCCTCTTTGTTGCTCAGATGTGGCCCTCTCTCTCTCTAACTAAGCCACCTTGGCAGGTGATCTTGCTGTCTTCCCCTCTATGTGGGACCTGACTCCCAGGGGTGTAAATCTCCCTGGCACGCAAGATATGACTCTCGGGGATGAATCTGGACCCAGCATCTTGGGATTGAGAACATCTTCTTGACCAAAAGGGGGATGCAAAATGAAACGAAATAAAGCTTCAGTGGCTGAGAGATTTCAAATGGAGTTGGGAGGTCACTCTGGTGGGCATTCTTACGCACTATATAGATAACACTTGTTAGGTTTTAATATATTGGAATAGCTAGAAATACCTAAAACTACCAAACACCACCCAGTAGCCTTGACTCTTGAAGACGATTGTATAACAATGTAGCTCACAAGGGGTGACAGTGTGATTGTGAAAACCCTGTGGATCACACTCCTTTTATCCAGCATATGGATGAATGAGTAGAAAAATGTGGACAAAACCTAAATGAAAAATAGGGTGTGATGGGGGGGTGTGATTTGGGTGTTCTTTTTTTATTTCTATTTTTTATTCTGATTCTGATTCTTTCTGTCCTAAGGGAAATGTCCAAAAATAGATTGGGGTGATGAATGCACAACTGTAAGATGGTACTGTGAACAGTTGATTGTACACCATGGATGATAGTATGGCATGTGAATATATCTCAATAAAACTGAATTTAAAAAAAAAGTATTTACAAAGCCTCTGTGCCAGTTTGGATATATTATGTCCCCCAGGAAAAAGCCATAATCTTTTTCTTTTTTTTTTTTGAAAATTAATGTATTTATTTTATCCAATAGGAAACTTACAGTTTTCATAGAATATATTTTCATATTTTGAAAAGATGTTTGAAATTATTATTACCATCTTGTCCGCAATTTAACCATTTTCTTTCTTTTAAACAATGTTTGTACAACTTTGGTAAGTGGAAGCAATGAACAGGTAATAATGTTTCCTTCCTTACTTTGAGCTCTGCACACAGGAGGAGTATTGTAAGTAGAGTAAAATTTTAGGACCAGTGAAAATATTTGAGGATCTAGTGATAGAGAGGCCAGAACCAATGAAGAGCCTACTCATCCTTGAACAGTCAAGATGAATACACAAGAGACACAATGATAACTAGTTTGGATGTCCAGGAGGATATTGAGTATGGGAGGCCTCCTAACACAGGAAGAGACAGCCTAGGATTACTCTTTAGTATAACAGTCACAGGGGTCCCTGAATTTTTCTACTGAAGAGCCTACCATCAAATCATAATAAAAACCTGAGTTTTGTAGAGTTGAATGAGGAAGAACCTACTGATCGCAAGTTGTGTATAAAGCCTGTACAGATCTGCAGAACTATGTACATTGCTACAAGTCTTTCTGCCATTTTAATGAATAATAGATTTATCACTTTTACTTAACAAGTCTTGGTTATATAAGAATCATCAGCTCATTGGATTTTTCAAAACTTGTTACATTTTTTTATCTTCATTTTATTGAGATATATTCACATATCATGCAGTCATACAAAACAAATTGTACATTCAATTGTTCACAGAACCATTACATAGTTGTACATTCATCACCTAAATCAATCCCTGACACCTTCATTAGCACACACACAAAAATAACAAGAATAATAATTAAAGTGAAAAAAAGCAATTGAAGTAAAAAAGAACACTGGGTACCTTTGTCTGTTTGTCTGTTTGTTTCCTTCCCCCATTTTTCTACTCATCCATCCATAAACTAGACAAAGGGGAGTGTGGTCCATATGGCTTTCCCAATCACATTGTCACCCCTCATAAGCTACATTTTTACACAATTATCTTCCAGATTCATGGGTTCTGGGTTGTAGTTTGATAATTTCAGGTATCTACCTCCAGCTACCCCAATTCATTACAACCTAAAAAGGGCTGTCTAAAGTGTATGTAAGAGTGCCCATCAGAGTGACCTCTCAGCTCCTTTTGGAATCTCTCTGCCACTGAAGTTTATTTCATTTCCTTTCACATCCCCCTTTTGGTCAAGAAGATGTTCTCCGTCCCACGATGCCGGTTCTACATTCCTCCCCGGGAGTCATATTCCACGTTGCCAGGGAGATTCACTCCCCTGGGTGTCTGATCCCACGTAGGGGGGAGGGCAGTGATTTCACATTTCAAGTTGGCTTAGCTAGAGAGAGAGGGCCACATCTGAGCAACAAAGAGGCCTTCGGGAGGAGGCTCTTAGGCACAATTATAGGGAGGACTAGCCTCTCCTTTGCAGCAACCGTCTTCCCAAGGGTAAAACCTATGGTAGAGTGCTCAACCCATCAAACCACCAGTCCCCTATGTCTGTGGTCATGTTAGCAACCATCGAGGTGGGGTAGGCCAATACCCCTGCATTCTCCACCGGCTTCTCAAGGGGGCACTACATATTTTTTTCCTTGTGTTTTTTTTTTTTTTTTTAACTTTCTCTTCTTTTTTAAATCAACTGTATGGAAAAAAAAAATTAAAAAAAAAAACATACAATAAAAGAACATTTCAAAGAGACCATAACAAGGGAGTAAGAAAAAGACAACTAACCTAAGATAACTGCTTTACTTCCAACCTATTCATACTTTACCCCAAGAAAGTTACCTAATATAGCAACATTTCTGTGAACTTGTTCCTACTATATCCATCAGAAATTAACAGACCATAGTCATTCCTGGGCATCCCCAGAACGTTAAATAGCTTATCTGTTCTTGGATTTTTGTTCACCCCTCCTTAATTGCTCCCTATTGCTAGTTCCTCTACATTCTACATTATAAACCATTTGTTTTACATTTTTCAAAGTTCACATTAGTGGTAGCATGTAATATTTTTCTTTTTGTGCCTGGCTTATTTTGCTCAGCCTTATGTCTTCAAGGTTCATCCATGTTGTCATATGTTTCACGAGATCGTTCCTTCTTACTGCCTTGTAGTATTCCATCGTGTGTATATACCACATTTTATTTATCCACTCAGCTGTTGAAGGACATTTGGGTTGTTTCCATCTCTTGGCAATTGTGAATAATGCTGCTATGAACATTGGCGTGCAGATATCTGTTCGTGTCACTGCTTTCCGATCTTCCGGGTATATACCGAGAAGTGCAATCGCTGGATCGAATGGTAACTCTAAATCTAGTTTTCTAAGGAACTGCCAGACTGACTTCCAGAGTGGCTGAACCATTATACAGTCCCACCAACAATGAATAAGAGTTCCAATTTCTCCACATCCCCTCCAGCATTTGTACTTTCCTGTTTGTTTAATGGCAGCCACTCTAATCGGTATTAGATGGTATCTCATTATGGTCTTAATTTGCATCTCTCTAATAGCTAGTGAAGCTGAACAGTTTTTCATGTGTTTCTTGGCCATTTGTATTTCCTGTTCAGAGAACTGTCTTTTCATATCTTTTGCCCATTTTATAATTGGGCCGTCTGTACTATTGTCATTGAGTTGTAGGATTTCTTTGTATATGCAAGATATCAGTCTTTTGTCAGCTACATGGTTTCCAAAAATTTTTTCCCATTGAGTTGGCTGCCTCTTTACCTTTTTGAGAAATTCCTTTGAGGTGCAGAAACTTCTAAGCTTGAGGAGGTCCCATTTATCTATTTTTTCTTTTGTTGCTTGTGCTTTGGGTATAAAGTTTAGGAAGTGGCCGCCTAGTACAAGGTCTTGAAGATGTTTTCCTACATTATCTTCTAGGAGTTTTATGGTACTTTCTTTTATATTGAGATGTTTCGTCCATTTTGAGTTAATTTTTGTGTAGGGTGTGAGGTAGGGGTCCTCTTTCATTCTTTTGGATATGGATATCCAGCTCTCCCAGCCCCATTTGTTGAAAAGACCATTATGACTCAGTTCAGTGACTTTGGGGGCCTTATCAAAGATCAGTCGGCCATAGATCTGAGGGTCTATCTCTGAATTCTCAATTCGATTCCATTGATCTATATGTCTATCTTTGTGCCAGTACCATGCTGTTTTGACCACTGTGGCTTTATAATAAGCTTCAAAGTCAGGGAGTGTAAGTCCTCCCACTTCGTTTTTCTTTTTTAGAGTGTCTTTAGCAATTCGAGGCATCTTCCCTTTCCAAATAAATTTGATAACTAGCTTTTCCAAGTCTGCAAAGTAGGTTGTTGGAATTTTGATTGGGATTGCATTGAATCTGTAGATGAGTTTGGGTAGAATTGACATCTTAATGACATTTAGCCTTCCTATCCATGAACATGGAATATTTTTCCATCTTTTAAGGTCCCCTTCTATTTCTTTTAGTAGAGTTATGTAGTTTTCTTTGTATAGGTCTTTTACATCTTTGGTTAAGTTTATTCCTAGGTATTTGATTTTTTTAGTTGCTATTGAAAATGGTATCTTTTTCTTGAGTGTCTCTTCAGTTTGTTCATTTCTAGCATATAGAAACATTACTAACTTATTGCATTAATCTTGTATCCCGCTACTTTGCTAAATTGGTTTATTAGCTCTAGTAGCTGTATCGTCAATTTCTCAGGGTTTTCCAGATATAAGATCATATCATCTGCAAACAATAACAGTTTTACTTCTTTTTTTCCAATTTGGATGCCTTTTATTTCTTTGCCTTGCCAGATTGCCCTGGCTAGCACTTCCAGCACAATGTTGAATAACAGTGGTGACAGCGGACATCCTTGTCTTGTTCCTGATCTTAGAGGGAAGGCTTTCAGTCTCTCACCATTGAGTACTATGCTGACTGAGGGTTTTTCATATATGCTCTTTATCATATTGAGGAAGTTTCCTTCAATTCCTACCTTTTGAAGTGTTTTTATCAAAAACGGATGTTGGATTTTGTCAAATGCTTTTTCAGCATCTATTGAGATGATCATTTGATTTTTTCCTTTCGAATTTTTAATGTGTTGTAATACATTGATTGATTTTCTTATTTTGAACCATCCTTGCATGCCTGGAATGAACCCCACTTGGTCATGGTATACGATTTTTTTAATGTGTCTTTGGATTCGATTTGCAAGTATTTTGTTGAGGATTTTTGCATTTATATTCATTAGGGAGATTGGCTGGAAGTTTTCCATTTTTGTAGCATCTTTGCCTGGTTTTGGTATTAGATTGATGTTAGCTTCATAAAATGAGTTAGGTAGTGTTCCATTTTCTTCAATGTTCTGAAAGAGTTTGAGTAAGATTGGTGTCAGTTCTTTCTGGAAGGTTTGGTAGAATTCCCCTGTGAAGCCATCTGGCCCTGGGCATTTATTTGTGGGAAGATTTTTGATGACTTATTGGATCTCTTTGCTTGTGATGGGTTGGTTGAGGTCTTCTATTTCTTCTCTGGTCAGTCTAGGTTGTTCATATGTTTCCAGGAAATTGTCCATTTCTTCTACATTATCCAGTTTGTTGCCATACAGTTGTTCATAATATCCTCTTATAATTTTTTTAATTTCTTCAGGATCTGCAGTTATGTCACCTTTTTCATTCATTATTTTGTTTATATGGGTCTTCTCTCTTTTTGATTTTATCAGTCTAGCTAGGGGCTTGTCAATCTTGTTGATCTTCTCAAAGAACTAACTTTTGGTGATAGTTATCCTCTCTATTGTTTTTTTGTTCTCTATGTCATTTATTTCTGCTTTAATCCTTGTTATTTCTTTTCTTGTACTTGGTTTAGGATTGGTTTGCTGTTCATTTTCTAGCTTCTTCAGTTGATCCATTAGTTCTTTGATTTTGGCTCTTTCTTCCTTTTTAATATATGCATTTAGTGCTATAAATTTCCCCCTCAGCACTGCTTTTGCTGCATCCCATAGGTTTTGGTATGTTGTGTTCTCATTTTCATTCGTCTCTATATACTTAGCAATTTCTCTTGCTATTTCTTCTTTAACCCACTGATTGTTTAGGAGTGTGTTGTTTAACCTCCAGGTATTTATGAATTTTCTAAGTCTCTGATGGTTATTGACTTCTAATTGTATTCCATTGTATTCAATCTTTTTAAATTTATTGAGGCTTGTTTTATGTCCCAGCATATGATCTATTCTGGAGAAAGTTCCATGAGCACTAGAGAAGAATGTGTGTCCTGGTGATTTGGGATGTAATGTTCTATATATGTCTGTTAAATCTAATTCATTTATCAGAGTGTTAGGTTTTCAATTTCCTTATTGGTCTTCTGTCAGGCTGATCTATCTATAGGAGAGAGTGATGTGTTGAAGTCTCCCACAATTATTGTGGAAACATCAATTGCTTCCTTTAGTTTTGCCAGTGTTTCTCTCACGTATTTTGTGGCACCTTGATTGGGTGCATAGACATTTATGATTGTTATTTCTTTTTGTTGAATTGCCCCTTTTATTAGTATGTAGTGGCCTTCTTTGTCTCTCAAAACATCTCTGCATTTAAAGTCTATTTTATCTGAGATTAATATTGCTGCACCTGCTTTCTTTTGGCTGTAGCTTGCATGAAATATTTTTTTCCATCCTTTCACTTTCAATTTCTTTGTGTCCCTGTGTCTAAGATGAGTCTCTTGTGTGCAACATATTGATGGCTCATTTTTTTTGATCCATTCTGCGAATCTATATCTTTTAATTGGTGAGTTTAATCCATTTACATTCAACATTATAACTGTGAAGGCATTTCTTGAATGAGCCATCTTATCCTTTGGTTTATGTTTGTCATATATATTTTTCCCATCTCTCTATTAATATCCTTTTTTGTACCCATACTGAATCTCTTTAGTACTGAACATTTCTCCAAGTCTCTCTGTCCTTTCTTTGTTTCTCTGTCTGTAGGGCTCTCTTTAGTATCTCCAGTAGGGCAGGTCTCTTGTTAGCAAATTCTCTCAGAATTTGTTTGTCTGTGAAAAATTTAAGCTCTCCCTCAAATTTGAAGGAGAGCTTTGCTGGATAAAGTAATCTTGGTTGGAAATTTTTCAGAGTCAGAATTTTAAATATATCGTGCCACTGCCTTCTCGCCTCCATGGTGGCCACTGAGTAGTCACCACTTAGTCTTATGCTGTTTCCTTTGTATGTGGTGAGTTGCTTTTCTCTTGCTGCTTTCAGAACTTGCTCCTTCTCTTCCGTGTTTGACAGTGTGGTCAGAATATGTCTCGGAGTGGGTTTATTTGGTTTTATTCTATTTGGAGTTCACTGAGCATTTATGATTTGTGTATTTATGTTGTTTAGAAGATTTGGGAAGTTTTCCCCAACAATTTCTTTGAATACTCTTCCTAGACCTTTACCCTTTTCTTCCCCTTCTGGAACACAAATGAGTCTTATATTCGGATGTTTTTATTATCTATCATATCCCTGAGGTCTGTTTCGATTTTTTCAATTTTTTCCCCATTCTTTCTTTTATGCTTTCATTTTCCATTCTGTCATCTTCCAGGTCACTGATTCGTTGTTCAACTTCCTCTAGTCTTGTACTATGAGTGTCCAGAATCTTTTTAATTTGGTCAACAGCTTCTTTAATTTCCAATGTCTTCTTTATGCTCTTCTAGGGTCTTCTTGATATCCTTTGTATCCCGTACTATGGTCTCATTGTTCATCTTTAGTTCTTTGAGTAGCTGCTCTAGGTGCTGTGTCTCTTCTGATCTTTTGATTTGGGTGCTTGGGCTTGGGTTATCCATATCATCTGGTTTTTTCATATGCTTTATAATTTCTGTTGTTTTTGGCCTCTTGGCATTTGCTGAACTTGATAGGGTTCTTTTAGGATTTGTAGACCAATTGAAGTCATTATCTCTTATTTATCAGATCTACAGCTTCGTGGAGTACACTTTCTCTAACTAACCAGTAGGTGGCGTCCACGAGCCACCTGTTCTCCACAAGCCAGTTCTCCCCTGCTTTGCCTTTGTGGTGAGTGGGGGAGTGAGTCTTGTGGGGTCCAATTGGTGTAGCAAGCTTGCGTGTGTAGTTGGTGTTGCCCGCCCTGTATATGGGGCGTGTTTCTGGGTGGTCAGGGAGGGGGTGTGGCTCTAACAATCAAGTCTCCCTGGTGATCCTGGAGTTTTAAAGCTGCTGCAATAGTCTAATCCTTCAGTTCAGTCCTGCCACAGTTTGTCTCTGCCACTGACCCACAAGTCTTTGATATTGGCATATGGGTCCTGAGACTTGCAAGTGGGTCCCTCTTCCAGGCCGTGCACCCCCGGTCCTCTGTTGAGGGATGACTGTGCTATGTCGCAGGTGAGTACCATCCCCCCAGGGCAGTTCTGGGCTGCTGGGCTGTGTAGGGAGGCTCCCAGTCTGCTGAAATGATGGCTGAATGGGGCTTTGTTAATTCACACTGCTCCACCTTCCCAACTCTGGGACAACCAGCTGAGGGTGCAGGGAAGGGTAATGTCCACGCCCAGTTTTGTGGGGTGTGCCTATTATTTGAAGCACTTCCGTCACACTGGGTTGTTGGGGCAGCTCTGGGCTATGGGGCTGGCGATGGGCAGGAGTGTTTCCTGTCCACCAGGATGGTGGCTGTGAGCAGACACCCCCGTTTTCTTGGGAAGTTATGGTGTTTAGTGAATTTTCTCAGCCACTGGATTATTGCCTTTTGTCTCAGAGCTCTCTTAGTTCTGCTCTTGTCTTGACCTGCCCAAATTGCAAGTCTTTGAAGCTTTCTGTATTGGACTTCTTAGAGTAATTGTTTTAGAAAAAGAAAAAAGGATTAAAAAAAGGCCCTCCTCACAGATCTAATGGGTTAGTGAAATGCTAAGAGACAAAGCAATTAGGGCCATTAAGGAAAGGTCCACAGGGCAGAGAGATCAGCTTTTCTTTGGGATTTGCATATGCGCCTCAGGGCCCTTCCCCTTTCTATGTTCACCAGAACTCCAAAAATCCTCTGCTTTTATTTTGGAGTTTTTCGTGTTGTTTTTTTTCTATGGATGTCTCATCTCTGCTGGGCTGGCTGCTCTCAGATTTTCTGGTGTCTGGTCTCAGTCTATCTGTGGTTGGAGTTTGAATCAGTAGAATGAGTTTCCGATAAGGGCTGCCACTGCAGTTCTCCCTTCTCCTTCCCGGAGCTGACGGCCCCTCCTCCCCCGGGACTGAGCCTGGCAGGGAGGGGCGCGGGTCCCCTGGCCACAAAAACTTACAGATTTCGCTGATCTCAGCAGTTCCACGTTTTCATGAGTGTTGTATGAAGTATGCCCAAAGTCAGATTGCTCTGTGGTGTCCAGTCCACGCAGTTCCTGGCTTTCTACTTACTTTCCTGGAGGAGTAACTACAACATACAGCTCACCAGTCTGCCATCTTGCCCTGCCTCTCGCCATAATCTTTTAGTCCAGTCTTGTGGGATATTTGGATTAGAATGATTCCATGAAGATGTGATTCATGCAACTGTAGGTGATAACTTTGATTAGATTATTTCCATGGAGGTGTGGCCCCACCATTGAGCCTGGGTCTTGATTAGTTTACTGGAGTTCTTTTAAAAGAGCCACAAAAGCCCAGACACTTGCTGATGCTTTAGAGATGCTATCCCGAGAATTTGCTCCGGAGAAGCAAAGAGAGACAAGCCTGGAGACATTTTGGAGAATGATATTTTGAAACCAGAAGCCTGGAGCAGATACCAGCCAAGTGCTTTCCCAGCTAACAGAGGTTTTCTGGATGCCAATGGCCTTTCTTCCGTGACGTTACCCCATTGTTGATGCCTTAGTTTGGACACTTATGGCCTTAGAACTGTAACTTTGTAACCAAATAACACCCTTTATAAAAGCCAATCTAATTCTGGCATTTTGCATAAGGGCAGCATTAGCAAACCAGAACAGTCCCCTGGAAGGACTGAGAAAAAATGTGGAAATAGTAAACTTCCCAACCTGGGGAATTCCTGATATTGGGTACTACCAGTTTAGTAGGCTGAGCCCTTGAAATTGGGGCTTGCCTTTATGAATCTTTTTACTGCAAAGGAGAGGCTAAGCCTTTTCATAATTTTGTTTAAGTGTCAACTGAGAGACCTCTTTTGTGCTCAGGTGTGGCCTCTTTCTCTAAGGCAACTCTGCAGGTAAACTGACTGCCCTCCCTGCTACATGGGACATGAATCCCAGGGGTACAAATCTCCCTGGCAACATAGGACATGACTCCCAGGGATGAGTCTGGACCTGACATAGTTGGATTGAGAAAGTCTTCTTGACAAAAAGGGTGAAGAAAAATGAAACAAAGTTTCAGTGGTTGAGATATTTCAAATAGAGTTGAGAGGTCATACTGGAGGTTATTCTTATGCATTATACAGCTATCCCTTTTTAGTTTTAGGATATTGGAATAGCAAGAAGGAAATACCTGAAACTGTACAACTGCAACCCAGTAGCCTTGATTTTTGAAGATAATTGTATAACTATATAGTTTACACGGTGTGACCGTGAGATTATGAAAGCCTTGTGGCTTACACTCCCTTTAACCAGTGTATGGACAGATGAGTAGAAAAATGGGGACAAAAAATAAATGAATAACAGGGGGAGGGATGTGGGGCATGAGATGTTTTGGGTATTCTATTTTACTTTACTATTTTCTTTATTCATAGTTTTGTTTTTATTTTTTGGAGTAATGAAAACATTCAAAAACTGATTGTAGTGTAAGAGTACACAAATACACAATATAATAGTCAGCATTGGTACTCCGTCTAGCTATAGTGAGGGTTGGCTGCTAACACAGCTATATCATTCTCCTGAGAATTGCCCTTCACTGGAAAAATGACTGGGAGTTTGTACCCATTCCCTGGGACTAGCCCACAACTGATGACTAGCTGATAAGGGATACTAAAGATCAGCGCCCTTGCTCCAAGGTGGGCTGACCCTATGGTACCTTTCACACTCCACAGTGCCTGTAGTTCAGGTTTATTTTCAGCTGAAACCCATCTTTACCTAACTTCTTCCGCCCTATCCTGCTTCCCTCATTCCCTTACACATTTCTTCTGAGAACATCCCTCAATAAATTGCTTGCACAAAGATCCCTGCCTCAGGTTCTGCTTCTAGGAAACTCAGCCCAAGAAGTTGGTGCCAGGAGTGTTTCTAGAAAGCAGAAACTAAGGATCAGATTCTGTGGTTGGATTATTCACCAGTTGGATGGCAATGAAGCCCCCATCACTGGTGGTAGGTAGATTGTTACATATAATAGAGCAGAATGACTGCTAAGACTTTCACATGTGGTAAACTGGGATGGTCTACAGATAAAGAGGATGTACTGGCTTGTGCAATGTCTGGTGTTTTAGCAGTATGGCAGAAATAAGTACTGAGGAACTGGTGAATGTTGCTAAAGGGACATTGATGTGCTGAAGAATAAAGGAAAATGACAAATCTGTTCATTCCCAATGTAGCATGAAGTGTGGAAGTTAGTGTGGCTTTGATCACCATCAGCTGTAGTGACTCATTTGGGGAATTTGTGCTTCCAGTCCCCACAGTTTAAGCCTCTGTGGATCTAGAAGTCCTGATTCTACAGGGGACATCATAATTGTCACCAAATTTAAAACTACAACTACTGCTTTTGGGCCCACTATGTAAATAGACAGCAGACACACACACACAAAAAGGAGTAACCATTCTTGCATAGATGATTGACCCTAATTTCCATGATGAAACAAGACAGCTCCTACACAACAGGACCCAGAAGAAATACGTTGGCACTCAGGCATGGAAGAATTTCTTGATTCTCCTCTGACAAACTTTAACTGTAAATGGGCAATTAATGCAACAATGACCTGATAAGGACAGTAACCAGGGGCTCAGAACTGTTAGGGATGGGGGTTCCAGGTCACTCTGCCAGAGAACTTGGCTGGACCAACAGTAGTGATTGTATGTGACGGGAATGGAGAAGGGAACGTAGAATGGATGGTAGAGGAGACAAATGGGAAGTATCAGTTATAGCCTCGGGGCTAACTGTAGCAGCAGACAGAGTAGTCCAACCACTAATCCTTCAATTATAATTTTCCCCTGAAATTGTAACTGAACCGGATCCTGGAGATGCTATGTGCAAATGGAATTAACTTCAAGAGATAACTGAATGGATCTGAAGAGCACAAGAGGGTAGATGGCAGTAGACACAGTTGGTGGCCCACTCACTAACAGCTGAGTGTTGTGTGCTAACAGCCTGTTCCGGTCTGCTAACACGGCTGTTATGCAAAGTACCAGAAATGGATTCGCTTTTATAAATGGGGTTTATTTGGTTGCAAATTTACAGTCTTAAGGCCATGAAAATGTCCAAACTAAGGCATTAACATGAGTATACCTTCACCAAAGGAAGGCCAATGGCATCCAGAAAACCTCTGTTAACTGGCAAGGCACGTGGCTGGCATCTGCTGATTTCAGGTTGTGTTCCAGCTCCTCTCTCAGCTCCTCTGAGTTCTTCAAAATGTTTCTCTTGGGGTGTTTTGTCCTCTCTTAGCTTCTCTAGAGCAAACACTGGGCTAGCATCTCCAAAGTGTCGGTAAAAGTCTGATTTCAGTGTCTGTCTCCAAAATGTCTCTCCAAAATGTTCCTCTCAGCTGCTCTGAAGTCCTCATGTTTGTGAGCCCTTTTATAGGACTCCAGTGATTAAATCAAGCCCCACCCTGATGGGGGTACATAACTCCATGGAAATAATTTAATCAACCATCTCACCAACAGTTGATTGAATCACATCTCCATGGAAATGCTCTATCAAAGGATTCCAAACTAATCAACACTAATATGTCTGTCCCCACAAGACTGCATTAAAGAATATGGCTTTTGGCAGGACATAATATATCCAAACAAGCACACAGCTCATATACATACATCCTAAGATACAGGTTTAAAGACCCTTACACTTATTGTTTTCCTTTTGCAGGGAGTGGGAGCAAGAGAGTAGCTTTATAAGTAGGGGAACAAACTGCTGGTGCACCAAGAAGTCTAACCTTAGCTGCCAGCTGTTGACTCCAGTAGAGTCAGCTGCTCAGCATCTAGAGCCCCTTCATCTCCTCCCATAGAAGTGGGGCACCATCTGTCTCCTGGGAAGTTGAATATGCAGGCAGCCTGTTCCCTGGCTATTTCCAGGTAACACAAACAAATGTCCTGGAGTAATTTTCAAATAATGTGCTTTACTCCAAGCACCCTTCCTTCCTTATCTCATTAAAGTCTCTCAAAAAGTCTGAGTTAAGTCTTATTGTTATATCCTGTTTTTGCTGAAGAAGCTACTCAGACTCAGAGAGGTTATGTAACTTATTTAAAGTGACACAGTTAAAATATATTAGAGATGGCTGGTATTCAAACCCAGGACTTTCTAACTGTAGACCCTATACCTTTAATTATTATAGAATACTACAGACCACTGGCCTGGGAGAGAAGCCCTGGTTCTTAACTGCAGCTCTGATAAAACATCTGTATGAGCACTGGAAAGTCATTTCACTTCTTGGACCTTAGTTTCATGCTCTTGGGCTATTGGGAAGACCAGATGGAATAATGTCCAAAAAACCTTCTCCATTGGATGTAAAATTCTGGAACCCATGTGGGCTGTTAATGATGTCGTTCTCATTATCAGGAAATCCCAGAGGCAAATTCTCTCTCAACAGACACCAAAAAATTGGTCCTGGAGCTCTAGGGAGTGGGAGGGTGGAGAATAGTGCCCCAAAGGAGTACCATCTTGAGGGAGAGTGTCCCAGAAGTCTTCGCTGAAGAGAGGGCTTGGAGGGTTTAAGGGACCACAGCTTGGCACCTGTCTGGTTTTTCACACCAAGTCTCAGTGTGGAGATGCAAAAGGGACACTGTGGAGACATCAGGGTGGACAGGGCTTGGCAGGTGAGTGGGCTGGGGGTAAAAAATGCTTGGAGATCAAAAACGGCTGGGGGGCAGAGACAGGGGCAGGGAGGTGGGGGCATGTAAAGCCTGTGTCAGAGATCCAAGAAAACTGATTGAGTGTGCACAAAAAAGGCCTGTGCCCCGGACCTGAGTTGGCTTTGCATACATGGCCGGTAAGACCTTATACCACATAGGCTGGCAGGCCCAGGCAAGGAGGTGCAGTCATAGGCAGGATTCGAATGATCTTGGGCAACAGCTTCCCATAGGAAGGCAAGACTGATTGGAGAAGTAGCTACTGAAAACACTAGCAAACACTGAGCTCCCTTATGTTCTGGGGTCTTGTGTAAGCCTTATGTATACATTCTTCCTTAAAGACTCACACTACCCTATGAGGTCACAGATAGGGTGGTGCTGAAAGGTTCAGAGAGAGGAAAGTGACTGGCCCAAGGTCACACAGCTGGTAGGCAGGAGCTAGACTTGGAATCCAGAACTTTCTGGCTCCTGATAACACATATTTAACCACTAATAAGGACTTGATGTAGGTAAAGAATCTGGCATTACATGGGAGAGATCTCGTCCTCTCCTTTAAGGCCATGGACCATGTGATATCCATTTCTGAACACCCTACTCTGCCAAACATGGAGGGGAGCATCAGAAAATTGCTCTTCGAATTGGAAACACCTCAGAGACTTTTTTCCTTTCAAAACCAAGGCTCAATGGCTGAAAGTCATACAGGAAACAAATGCAAAGCTGGTCCAGGAGCCAGGACTCTTGGTTCCTAGACTGGGGCTCAGTCCTTTGCAGCAGGCTGGCTCCAGAATACACCTCTGCTCTCACCCTTTGCCATCCATGTGGCCTGGGGCAGGGGGCTTTCCTCCTCTAACCCTCCATTTCTTCATTTGTTAAATGTGTATAATCACACCCTGGCAGGCTATGTGATGGGATCAGATGATGTGTGCAAAGCACAGAGACAGGTTGGACACTCAGGTTATTGGTTTCATGTTCTTCTCTCTTCCCAACCAGCACTGAAACTGGCACAGAGACAACCCTGATGGGGAGGAGCTGCTGGGCAAACTCTGTTCCCTGAGAAACAGTGCCCTTCTGTCCTTAAGCACAGGGCTGCATTACTCAGGTGTAACATGAAAATCTAAATAAAACAGGGGCACTAGCCTGTAAGAAAGTACAGCAAAGTTCTATTTCTCAGGATGGACAACTCAAAATCAATTTTTTTAAATTCAATTTTATTGGGATATATTAACAAACCATACAATCATCCACAGTGTGCAATCAATTGTTCACAGTACCATTATATAGTTGTGCATTCATTCAAAATTTTGAAATTCCAGATATTAAATTCTTTCAGAAACTACTTTTGGTGACCCCAGCACATGCTTGGTCTGCATGTTGGATGGTCCAGCACGGCCTGGCAGTGTAAATCCATGGGCCACTCTCCACCTGGGTGTCAGCATCGTATCTCCAGCTGAGGATGGAAGGGGAAGGGCAGTTGGACTTGATGGCCTCTGGGGGCTCCTCAGGCCTTGGCCACTGAGATTCTGCCCTCAAGCCCCCAACTCAGCCTAAGCCCTCCCCAGCCCATGGCTGCCTCTTGGAGTGCAGCACTGTCCGGGACACACAGCTGGCCTCCCAGTGGGTAGTGAAAGACCCGGTGACCTGTCAGGTACAGATCTGGTTGACCAAGGGTCACCCCTTTAAAATGGGGTCATGGGGTGAGCTCTGAGAGTCTCTATCAAGAAGCACACATGCTGGGGAGCTGTCTGTCCATGCCTATGATAGATATAAGGCGATCTGATAGTCACAACTGCTAATCTAGGAGTCAGACTATACAATCCAAATCCATTTTAGAGCAAACTATGACATTAAAAAAAAAAAAAAAAAGGTGGTGGAGAAATGGAGGGGTCAGGCTGGAATTGGAGGGTGAAAAAGTTTTTCTCCAGTTCTGACATTCTATGATTCTAGGATATGAGAGGTGTTTTTATTTGTTTTGTGTTTTAGAAAAGCAAGAAGGTGATACAGTTCTAAGAAATGAAAGGGGAAACGCCTCATGGAATCACTGGGGTTAAAACATCAGTTAAATGTGAACGTGAATCTGCCTAGATCGCTCAGTATTTTCCTCAGCTCAAAACTCTCATCCCAGAGTTGACCTGAGCACACATTTAGTGAACCCAAGTAAAGTCTCTCAGGACAACCTCCACCATATAGTTCTTTTCTCTTTAGGCAGCTACAGCTTTCAGTCTCTGTGTCCTTTCTAGCAACAATGTCTCTCAGGGCAGCTCCTTGAGGCTTCTCTGAGTTGGTGTCCGACAGCAGAGTGGGCATGAAATCACTAGGCGGGAGCACCTCTGGGTGCAGCAGCCAGGAGGAGACGTTAATGGAGTGACCCAGGAAGTGTCTGGAGTCTCTGCATCTGCACAGTGGTGGGAAGATCTACCTTCTGCTCAGGCGCAATCAGGAAGTGAGACTCCCACAAAGGGCGTTTGTCCCTCCCACCACTGAAACAGAGAGGGACTCAGAGAACAGACAGAGGCTGGCAAAGGTGCTGCACACAGAAAATGAGAAACGAGCCATCCCTTGGGTCGTGAGTAGACTGAGCAAGGAAGCTTGTCACAAAATACCTTGGAGAAATTAGCCCTTTCTAGTGATAAGGTGTTAAAGGTGTTATCTAGTAGAACTGTAAGCAAGTGCAAAAGAAAATATAGGAAATTAGGGATTTAAGAGAACTGATGCCCCAAAGACTGTGTGGAAACTGGAGCAGATGTCTGGCAAGAACTCTTTCAGTGCATTTGTCACAGTTATCATTAAATAACTATGTGGTTGGCTTTTTAATGTATGATTTTTTTTAGTACTTAAACCCCATGAAAGTAGAAAACTTGAGTACATCATTTATATTCTCATAGCCTTGCATGTTTTAGTACTTTAAAAATACTTGTTGGAAGAAGGAAGAGCAAATTGTGGCTTAAGATTGAAACGTCAATATGCTATACCAATACCAGCCCTCTAGTCTTAGTTGTAAATGATTTGGGTTGTATTAATTGTATGGTTGATTTGGGTTGTATTAATTGTCCAGTAAACTGTACAGAATTCTCATTCCAAACTCCTGTTTGTTCTGGTTTTCAGGATCTGGCTGCCCTGTCCCTCCATGGAGGCCACAGCCTGTAATGGATCACCAGAAGGCTCTTCACCCATCTTCTACCTGGTGGGCATCCCCTCCCTACAGCCGTTCCTCTTCCTCCCTGTCTTCTTTATCTTTCTGCTCTTCTATATCCTGATACTTGTGGGCAATACCTTGATCCTGGTGGCTGTGGTGGCAGAGCCCAGCCTCCACAAGCCCATGTACTTTTTCCTGATCAACCTCTCAGCCATGGACATCTTTTTCACCACATCCACTGTCCCCAAGATGCTCTCCCTTCTCCTATTCAAGGACCATTTCCTAAGCTTTCCTGCCTGCTTCCTGCAGATGTATCTCTTCCACAGCTTTTCCTGCTCTGAAGCCTTCATCCTGGTGGTCATGGCCTATGACCGCTATGTGGCTATCTGCCGCCCACTGCACTACCCTGTCCACATGACGCCACAGACCAACGTTGCACTGGCGGCCAGTGCCTGGCTCACTGCCCTCCTCCTGCCCATCCCAGCAGTGGTGCAGACCTCCCAGATGGCATTTGACAGCACTGTTCGTATATACAACTGCTTCTGTGACCACCTGGCTGTGGTCCAAGCCTCCTGCTCTGACACCAACCCTCAGGCCTTCATGGGCTTCTGCATCGCCATGGTGGTGTCCTTCCTGCCCCTTCTCCTGGTGCTTCTCTCCTATGCCCACATCCTGAACTCGGTACTTCGCATCAGCTCCCAAGAAGGCTGCTCAAAAGCCTTCTCCACCTGCAGCTCCCACCTCCTGGTGGTCGGCACCTACTACTCATCCATGGCCATAGCCTACGTGGCCTACAGGGCGGACCTGCCCCTCGACTTCCACATCATGGGCAATGTGGTGTTCGCCATCCTCACCCCTGTTCTCAACCCCCTCATCTACACCCTGAGGAACAAGGACGTCAAGGCAGCCATCACCAAAATGGCACGTCCCCAGGGCCCAGTGCTCTCCAGGGTCCTAGATCCTTAGATTTACCTAATTTGCTCCCAGGACACCAGTGACTGTGCCCGTTGATAATAGGAACTCAATAAATAATTTTAAATGAATAAATGAATTACAGAAGCCTAACTGCTTCCTTCAATTAGGCAGACAGCTAAAACCTGGTTCTCAGATACTGGATCCTGAAGGATTCTTGCTGATTCTGTACAATAATTGCAGTCTTCACAATTTTTATCAATCATTAATGTAATGAATAAAATTTCACCACTCCATCATTCATAAAAGTCTTTACTGATATCTGAGATGCATCAGCTGCCAGGGTGGGTGCTAGAGGCAGAAATGTACCAGACACAGCTGCTGCCCTCAAGGTAACCATTGTCTAGTGGGAGAGTCCAGCCCAGAGAGAAAAAATATAACGTGATACGACAGAGAGACGCAAAGGGGTTTGTGGGAGCTGAGAAATTAACATTTAATACAATGTTAAATTTTTGTGTACTATAAGTTATTGTATTTTTAGCATTGGGTGTCAGTGGTTTGTTAACAAGTGCTCATTTATCAGCAACATAGTGCAAAGGAAAACCACTAGCTGCTCCAATCAGGGACGGGCAAGTTGTCAAAGTCTCTGCCCAATGTGAGAGATTCATTTTCAGCTTGGATGCCCATCAAAAAGGAATGCTTCCTGCCAAAGGAGTTTGTACTCAGTTCTCAGATATCATACGAGTCACAAAGTGATCAGATCAGAGCAAAGATGGGAGGAAATGCAGCATCCCCCAAACAGACAGAAAGGAAAGTAAAGGAGAGAGAATGGAGAGAACAGAGAGAGAGAGAAGGAGAGAGAATGCACATTATAGGAAAATAAATCTCCCTTAGCAATTTGTGATAAAGGCTTAGCACTTAAATGGAACCCTGAATGAGTGAATAAACATAAAGAAAATTTTTCACAAATGATAATGAGGAAATGACTGCCAGTTTGGATGTATTATGTCCCCCAGAACGACATGTTCTTTGATGCAATCTTTTCGGGGCGGAGGTATTAGTGTTGATTAGGTTGGACTCTTTGGATTAGTTTATTTCATGGAGGTGTGGCCCCGTCCATTCAGTGTGGGTCTTAATTAAGTCACTGGAGCCCTATAAGTGCTCAGACAGAGGAGCTCACTGCTTCAGTCAAGAGAGACATTTTGAAGACAGCCACTGAAAGTAGATTTTGCTACTCCCAAGTTTGCCTGGGAGAAACTTAGAGAATACCCCCAGATGCCTAGAGAGAAACATCCTGGGAGAAAGCCATTTTGAAACACAACCTGGGAGCAAAGGAAGAAGACGCCAGTCACATGCCTTCCCTGACAACAGAGGTGTTCCAGACGCCATTGGCCATTCTTCCGTGAAGGTACTCTATTGTTGACGCCTTAGCTTGGATGCTTTTATGACCTTAAGTCTGTAACTTTGTGTGCCGGTTTGAATGTATTATGTCCCCCAGAAAAAGCCATATTCTTTGATGCAATCTTGTGGGGCAGATATAATAGTGGGGATTAAGTTGGAATGTTTGGATTCGGAGATACGCCCCACCCAACTGTAGATGATAACTGATGGGATATTTCCATGGAGGTGTGGCCCCGCCCATTTGGGGTGGGCCTTGATCAGTGGAGCCATATAAATGTGCTGACTCACAGAGACTGAACGGAGTGCAGCTATGAGTGACATTTTGAAGAGGAGCAAGCTTGCTAGAGAGGAACATCCTGGGAGAAAGCCATTTTGAAATCAGAACTTTGGAGCAGACGCCAGCCATGTGCCTTCCCAGCTAACAGGTTTTCCGGATGCCATTGGCCATCTCCAGTGAAGGTACCTGATTACTGATGTGTTACCTTGGATGTTTTGTGGCCTTAAGACTGTAACTGTGTAGTGAAATAAACCCTCATTTTATAAAAGCCTATCCATCTCTGGTGTTTTGTATTCTGCAGCATTAGCAAACTAGAACAGATTTTGGTACCAGGAGAGGGGTGCTTTTGCTGCTGAGTTTGCAAATACCAAACATGTTGGAATGGCTTTTTAAATGGATAAGGGGAAGATTCTGGAAGAATTGGGACGAGCTTGATAGAAAAGGCCAAAACTGCTTTAAAGAGACTGTTTGTGGAAATATGGACTCTAAAGATACTTCTGATGAGGCCTTGAACAGAAATGATGAATATGTTGTTGTAAACTGGAAGAAAGGCGATCCTTGTTTTAAAGTGGCAGAGAATTTGGCAAAATTGAGTCCTGGTGTCAGATGGAAGGAAGAATTTAAAAGTGACAACCTGGAATACTTAGCTGAGGAGATCTCCAGACTACCTGTGGAGGATATACCCTGGCTTCTCCTTGCAGCTTATAGTAAAATGAGAGCAGAAAGAGATGAACTTAGAACTGAACTCTTGGGTTCAAGGAAACCAGAAGCTGATGGCTTGGAAAGTTACAAGCTTCCAGGCGGTGGAATCCCAGAAGCTACAGCCCAACATGAGGATGTAACCAAACATGGAACCCAGCCACCATTTCAGTACAAGCCAAGATTGGAGATGGAATTATCCAGAAAGGATTTGTGGAAAGTCCTATTGTCTAATGGGTTTGATCCTTGTGTGCTTCATGCAAAGCCAACAGAATTTTTGCGAGATCTTTATAGACAGAGCCATTGCCAGTCTGGACTGGAGGAGACAGACAAGGAAAAAATTAAAGGAAAAATTTCTTCAAAGACAGAGCCATGGAGGTTGAGGTCTGGAGTCAGGAGTTCTCGGGCTGGGAGAGCGGAGGAGCCCACATCCATGGAAAGGGTGAGTTTGCCCTGGAGGTTGAGGGCGGGCTTTCCGCCTCGATGCTCTGGAAGAGTTTTGCCACCTCAGGTCACAAAGAGGTTGGAGCACATTCCCAGGGAATTGGGGAGAGCCTGGCTGCCACCCCACTGTTCTGAAGGGGTTGAGCGTGTGCCCCAGAGATGGAAGGGAATCCGGGAGCTGCCCCGATGTTTGAGGAGGGTGGGGCCGAGAAGGTGGTCTCCCCAATGTGTGGGCATGTTGGAGCACTCACCTAAGCGTTTGGAGAGGAAAGGGCTGCCGAAAAGGCTCTTAGGAAGGGTTAGGCTCCCGCTCTCTCAAGCCCCAAGGATGCAACGTTGTTCTGTAAATGACTCTCAGACTTTGACATCTAATGGAGTTTGTCCTGCAGGTTTTAAGAACTGTTTTGGTCCTGTTAACCCTGTTTTCCTTACTGTTTCTCCTTATGGCAATGGGAATGTTTATCCTATGAATGTCCCTCCTTTGTATATTGGAAGCATATAACTTGTTCTAAGTCCACAGATCCAAAGCTAAAGGAAAAGTATGCCTTAGGACTGACCACGCCTATATTTGATTTTGATGGAATCTTGTACTTAACTATTGTTACTGAAATGATTTAAGTTTCTGTGGTATTGTGGGGTGAATGTATTTTGTATTTGGAAAGAATATGTTTTTCTGGGGCCCAGGGGGTGGAATGTGCCAGTTTGAATGTATTATGTCCCCTAGAAAAAGCCATATTCTTTGATGCAATCTTGTGGGGCAGATATAATAGTGGGGATTAAGCTGGAATATTTGGATTCGGAGATACGCCCCACCCAACTGTAGATGATAACTGATGGGATATTTCCATGGAGGTGTGGCCCCGCCCATTCAGGGTGGGCCTTGATCAGTGGAGCCATATAAATGAGCTGACTCAAAGAGACTGAACGGAGTGCAGCTATGAGTGACGTTTTGAAGAGGAGCAAGCTTGCTAGAGAGGAACATCCTGGGAGAAAGCCATTTTGAAACCAGAACTTTGGAGCAGACGCCAGCCATGTGCCTTCCCAGCTAACAGAGGTTTTCCGGACGCCATTGGCCATCTCCAGTGAAGGTACCTGATTACTGATGTGTTACCTTGGACGTTTTGTGGCCTTAAGACTGTAACTGTGTAGTGAAATAAACCCTCATTTTATAAAAGCCTATCCATCTCTGGTGTTTTGCATTCTGCAGCATTAGCAAACTAGAACACTTTGTAACCAAATAAAGCCCCTTTATAAAAGCCAATCCATTTCTGGTATTTTGCATAACTGCAGCATTAGCAAACCGGAAAAAGTGACATTCTAGCAGACCCATGTAGGCAAGAGTATGGGATCTGTAGAACTTCAGTATGAGAGAGAATAGGAATAGAGGCTGGTTCAGATACAAGACCATCTTCTTAGAGATAAGGATGCTCAGTAGTTTTTGGTAACTAAATTGCAATTTGTATTTCCTTTAGATTTTGTGGCATAGATATGCCTAGGTTAGCAGTATAGTAAACTGATATAGTTCTTAGTCTAGAGTGTGGGTTCAACTGATCTCAGCCTAAACTTCAAATTGTCTTTATAAAGCCCAGTTATAGAGTCCATCTAAGTATCATAGACATATTTCTGCATTGGGTGAAAACCATCTGGCCTTTGCTGTCAGCATTTTGATGTCCCAATAGGACAGACAAATAGCCTCTTTGTTCCCTTACAGAATATTCTCTTAGCCAAAATTATATCTGCTAAGATGTGCTCTATGTTGTTAGCAGTGGAGAAAGAGAATAAATTAATAGCAAATAAATATTCATGGAGGAGCCAAATAGGCTTAGATAAAATTTTCTCTTTTCAATGATATGTGTTCTTTATTGTAATTTTATATAGCTCATATATCATCACACGATGAACAAAAGGCAACTTGTGCCTTCTGAGAATGGCAGGGTGAAATGTGTCAGCATTTCATTGTGTTTCCAGGCAATGCCATGGCTTTCACACCCGCCATAACCTGGATGCATTTTAAAACCTCTCAGTTACGACACAGGAGTCCCAGAATACCAGAGCTGGAAGGACCACCACAGAGCTTCCAGTTCTACCTTACCCATTTTGCAATTATAAAAAACTGAGGCTCATAGGAGTAAAGAACTTGTCTAAAATCACAAAGCAAGTCAATGCCACAGCCAAGATTCAAACACAGGTCTTCAGTCCCCTAAAATAGCAGTCTTTCTGGCACATTACTATGTCTGGGACTAGACTTAGACAAAGTATAATCTTAGATTCAATGAATGACCATCTCTGAATTCCAAGCTTGTCTCTGTCTTGCTAGATAAGAGCATCACACTTCCTTTATTATATTCTCTATTACGACTGAGAAGCTCACATTGAAAATCCAAATACTTCGCCGTTACATAGGTGTATATGTCCACTCCCTAATGTCAACCACAACAGGAGTTGAAAGTTTAGCACTTTCTCCCAAGCCATTTATTTGGAAAACAAGATTAAACATTTGTTATGTATACCAATGTTGGATCTGCCCATATGTCAACAACTAAAGCTCCTAAGAATAGATGATTTGAAAAGTGAAGCCCTTCAGTCACCCAACCAGACATAGTCTCCCCTATATCAGAAACAACTAATTGAAAGAATTAGATTGATCCCACAAAACTGAGACCAGCCCCCACCCACCCCCCCAAAAAGGTAAGCCCTTTAGTCAGCCAACATACTATTGCATGTTCCCCTACACAAGTCCTGAATGGCTCAGGAAGAAATAGGTCAGTGTTGAGGAGATGATTCTTCCTGATGTTTTTTCTTCTATATGGAGGGAGTTCAAGTCATGGAATGCTTTGACCTCTTTCTACCCCATTAGTCACTCTGCCCTGGGGGGTGTGTGGGATGACAACTGATTGATGTTTGGGAAGACTAACATGGAAAATCTTAGCACAGCTCCTCTCTTTGCATTCCCTCCATCCCACTCCCATGCCCACCCTTGCCTTCTCCACTGCTCACCTATATGCACATTTTATAGTGGCTTTTTCTCATGTAGTGATATCTGGGGTGGTCCAACAATTCCTGGGTGAGAATCTCTCAAATTCTGGAGCAGTTTTACAAAGTCAATTGCCATTAGATATATGCTTTGTCCTCCGACTTTGTGATATTTACACTCCTTTGCTGATCACTTTGTTCAGATCCACAATTGGTTCAGGGCAGGTTGGGAAAACATATGTCATTATTGGGCCTCGTCAGTTACCCTCAACAGTCAATTTGCCAGGTCATCACCAAATATGCTTGAATCCAGAAACAGGCAGCCTGCCTGAGTTGAAGTTTTAACTGGTTTAGCTGAAAAAGAGCTAGCTGTCTTGCTCTTCGGTTACCAAACCTAGGTGTCAAGGCTTTGCTAAACGGAAACCATATGGTGATAGTAATAGATACTATGTCTTGAAACTAGTTATCAGGCTAGAGAAGGCCATCATTTGAACCTCCAAGTCCTCAAAACCATAAACCACAAAGGTTAATATGGGGTTTACTTTGCCCACCTCTAGTTATATAATTTGGTGAGAGGATGGTTGGACGATAGGAAGAATGACTGCCAATTTTTCAGAACTGCACTGGAACTGGAGCAGAGGGACAATTCCCCAAGATTTGTTTTGCTTTTTGCCAACTCCCCCTCCCCGCCAGTATCTCTCGCTCCTTCTATACCTGTTACCCTTTCCTTAACGCCCAAGCCTCAGGCCCTAATGATGATAATGTGGGAGGTGATGGGGAACAGGTCCCTGCCTGTCCTAATCTGCCATTGCATATTGCCACCACTGCCCCACTCTGTGACATTCCAATATTAGACACTGGAAAGCCTTCATAATTACAGGTATTTTCACCTTTATCAAGTTGGAGAATGTGGAGGCTAGAGTAGGTTGAGTTTCAGAGGTTCCTGGAGAGTCAAACATCCTCAATGACTCTGGCTCTTCTTATGTATTATCAGAGTCCCACTCTTTTCCAATCAAAGCATTTACATTGACCATGAAACAGACTGCATTTGGGTATTCAATAGAGGCTGTGATTTTTACAATACATGTGGTGAGCTTCTAGACTGGGCCTTAGCAATCTTCTGTTATAGATTTACATGATAGCTGTGTTTCCTTATTTATTTCTAGCTCTACTGTCTGACTTTCTAAATGTACTTCATTTGTGACTGTAAAAAGTAAACTAATTCAGTTCTAAAGTTCCTTATTCCCTTAAAATTGTTCACTGGTTGGTTCTGGTGGAGGATGGTAGATTAAGTTATTCAGACCAAATTTCCTACTGAAATAAGCTAAAAATTCTGGATAAAATACTAATTTTCTTAATGACATTGAAGTTTAAGGATACTATGGAACATCTTAGGCCAAAATAGCTAGGAAAACAGAGGGAAAGCGAAAAAGCGAAAAACCGATTTTTCCCTGAGGGTATTTTTCAATCATGGAAAATTTGGACTTACACTGGGTTGCCTCCTAGTTGGGGGTTAGGGGAACAGGAATCAAAGATCAAGGATGCATTAAGTGAAGAGTTTAACGAGATGCTCCCAATAACTTTGAACGTCAAAGGTCTGCACCCTTTGGTAAGGGTGAGCCAGAAGGAAACCAGTCCTCCTTATGATTTTTTTCTGAGGGTTGTATCTCCTCGCTACTACAAGGAACCCTTACTTTTTAAAGTGGTCCTGGGCTGTCCCCAAGAGCCTGACAAAAACAAACAGATTTTCTCTGGAGGAAATGTGAGTCATCCTAGATTCAAATTATTTTCAGGTATAATTATTCCAATACACAAAGGAGACCAAGCACAAGAAGATAAACAGGTATTGTAATAAACAGTCAGATAAAATGATTCTTATGAGTTTAAACACAAAATGAAAAGATTGAAAGTGTTTTCAGAAAACAAGAAAATATTGAAAGTGATTGTCTTTTCTTTTACTCTTTTTAAATTTTTCTTCTCATTTTTTTATTAGAGAAGTTGTAGGTTTACAGAAAAATCATGCAAAAAGCATAGAGTTCCCACATATCCCCACCGTACCACAAAAAGTTTTCCCTGTTTCTGACATTTTGCATCAGCGTGGCACATTGGTTATAATTTATGAAAAATATTATTGCAATTATGCTATTAACCATAGTCCATAGTGCACACTAGGGTTCCCTCTTTGTGTTGTACAGTTCTATGGTTTTCCAAAAAATTTTATTCTGATAACATAATATAACCTAAAATTTCCCATTTTAACCTCTTTCAAACACACAATTCAGTGGTGTTTAATCACCACTGTGCTACCATCACCACTATCCATTACCAAAACTTTTCCATCACCCCAAACAGAAACTCTGTACCAATTAAGCATTTACTCCCCATTCCCCACCCTTGGTGACCTGGCCCTTGGTAACCTGCATTCTAACTTCTTACTCTATGAATTTGCATATTATAATTATTTCATGTAAGTGAGATCACACAATATTTTTCATTTTGTGTCTGGCTTATTTCACTCTACTTGATGTCTTCAAGGTTCATCCAAGTTGTAGGATGCATCAGAACTTCATTTCTTTTTAGGACCAAATACTATTCCATTGTATGCATAGACCACATTTGTTTATCTGTTCATCTGTTGATGGACTCTTGGGTTGCTTCCATCTTTTGGCCATTGTGAATAATGCTGGTGTGAACATCAATGTTCAAGTCCGAGCTTTCAATTCTTTAGGGAATATATCTAAAAATGAGATTGCCAAGTACTATGGTTACTCTGTACTTAACTTTTGAGGAACTGCAGAATGTTTTCCACTGCAGTTGTGCCATTTTCCACTCCCACTAACAATGAATGAGTGTTCCTATTTCTCCACATCCTTTCCAACACTTGCTAGTTTCCATTGTTTTAAATAGACAACATTGGTGTGAAATGATATCTCATTGAGGTTTCAGTTTGCATTTCCCTAATGACTAATGATGTTGAGCATCTTTTCATGTGCTTATTGGCCATTCATATACCTTCTTTGGAGAACTGTCTATTCAAGTCTTTTGCCCTTTTTTTTTAGTTGGGTTGTTTGTCTTTTTGTTTTTAAGTTGTAGGAGTCATTTATATATCCTGGATATTGTATAATGAGATATGTGATTTCCAAATATTTTCTCCCACTCTGTAAGTTGTCTTTTTACTTTCATAATAAAGTCTTTGGTGCACAAAAGTTTTAATTTTGATGAGGTCTCCTTCAACTAATTTTTCTTTTGGTGTTCATGTTTTGGGTATAAAGTCTGAGAAACCATTGCCTAAACACAAGGCCCTGAAGATGTTTCCTTGTGTTTTCTTCCAGGAGTTTTATAGTTTTGGTTCTTATATTTAGGTCTTTGATCCATATTGAGTTAATTTTTGTATATGGTGTAAGACAGGTGTCCAACTTCGTTCTTTTCATATGGACATCCAGTTTTCCCAGAACCATGTGTTGAATAGACTATTCTTTCCTCCGACATGTGGACTTGGCACCCTTGTCAAAATCAATTGGCCATAGATGTGAAGGTTTATTTCTGAACTCTCAATTTTATTCCATTGGTCTGTATGTCTGTCTTTGTATCAACACTCTGCTATTTGATTACTGTTTTGGTTGCTGTTTTGTAATAAGTTATAAAATCAGGCAGTGTGAGTCCTCCAACTTTGTTCTTTTTCAAGATGTTTTTGGCTATTCAGGGCCTATTAACTTCCATATACATTTGATGATTGTTTTTTTTCCATTTCTGTCAAGAAGGCTGTTGGAATTTTGATTGGAATTGTGCTGATTCTATAAGCTGCTTTGGATGGAATTGCAAAATTTAGTCTTCCATTCATGAACATGAAAAATTCTCCAATTCATTTAGGTCTTCTTTGATTTCTTTTACCAGCATTTTATAGTTTTCCATGTACAAATCTTTTATATCCTTTGTTAAATTTATTCCTAGACACTTGATTCTTTAAGTTGCTATTGTAAACAGAGGTTTTTCTTGATTTCCTCTTCCATTGTTCATTACTAGTGTACAGAAACACTACTGATTTTTGCATGTTGATCTTGTCTCCCACCACTTTGGGTAAAATGTTATATATGTGTCTCTTAGGTCTAGTTGGTTTACAGTATCATTCAGGTCTTCTATTTCCTTATTTATTTTCTGTCTAGCTGTTCTTTCCATTATTGAAAGTGGTGCATTGAAATCTCCTACTGTTAATGTGGAACCATCAATTTCTCCCCTCAAGTCTGTCAGATATTGATTCTTATTTTTGGGCACTGCTGTTAGGTGCCTAGATATTGTAATTATGTTTTCTTTTAAAATTGACCCCTTTATCAGTTTAGAGTGTCCTTCTTTCTTCCTTGTAACAGTTTTTGTCTTAAAGTCTATTTTATCTGATATTAGTATAGCTACTCAATCTCTCTTTTGATTACTATTTGTATGGAATATTTTCTCCCATCCATTCATTTTCAATTTACTTGTGTCTTTGAATTTAAGATGAATCTCTTGCAAACAGCATATAGTTGGGTCATGCTTTTTTCCATTCTGCCAATCTCTGCCTTTTGACAGGAGAGTTTAATCCAATTACATTTAAAATAACTACTGATAATGCAGGACTTTCTTCTGCCATTTTGTTATTTGGTCTTTTTAAGTCTTATACCTTTTGTGTCTCTCAAATCTTCTATCAATACCTACTTCCATATTTGTGTGGTTTTTTTTTATTAGACAAGTTGTGTGTTTACCGACCAATCATGTATAAAATACACGATTCCCATATAGCACCCCACCATCAACACCTTGAATTGGTGGGAACATTTGTTACAATGGATTACAGTACATTTTTGTAACTGTACTAACTTTTTTATTAGAGAAATTGTGAATTATCAAAACAATCATGCATAAAATACAGGATTCCGTGCACTATACCTCCACCAACATCTTGCATTGGTGTGGAACACTTGTTACTACTGAAGATAGCACTTTTTATAATTGTACTATTTTTTAACAGTAGTTACCTTTGTTACACTTGACTAAAGATTATTAAAATAGCTCCTTCTATCATCCATTATTTACTTTATGTACATCCCATATACCACCCTATTATTATCAACTTGTATCAGTATAATACATTTGTTATAATTCATGAAAGAACATTCTTATACTTACACTATTAACTATACTCCATTGTCTACAATAATGTTCATTGTCTTATAATGTCCTCTGATTTATCTTTTAATTTTTATTCTAAAGTTTCCATTTTCACCTACATAATTAAGTGCTGTGAATTACACTCATTTGGAATTGTGTTGAATCTGTAAATTGCTTTGGTTGGAACTAACATCTTAACAAAATCCTGTCTTCCATCCATGAACATGAACTATCCTTCCATTTATTTAGGTCTTCTTTGATTTCTTTTAGCAATGTTTTGCAGTTTACTATGTACAACTCCTTTACATGCTTGGTTAAATTTATATCTAGATATTTGATTCTTTAATTACTATTGTAAATGGAATTCTTCCTTGATTTCCACCTCAGATTGCTCATTATGAGTATACAGAAACACTACTGATTTTTACCACTTTGCTGAATTTGTTTATTAGTTCTAGTAGATTTATTGTGAATTTTTTGGGAACTGTTAAATATAGGACCATGTCCTTTATTATGCTGATGAAGTTTCTTTATCTTCCTATTTTTCTAAGTGTTTTTATCAAGAAAGGTGCTAGATATTGTCAAATGGATTTTCTGCATCAATCAAAGGTGATTATGTGTTTTTTTCCCTTCATTTTGTTAAAGTGAGGTATTACATTAATTGATTTTCTTATGTTGAATCACCCTTGCATAACTGGGATAAAACCCACTTGATCGTGATGTGTAATTCTTTTAATGTGTTGTTGGATTCGATTTGCTAGTATTTTGTTCAGGATTTTTGTATCTATAGTCATTAGAGAAATCGGTCTGTAATTTTTCTTGTAGTATCTTTATTTAGCTTTGGTATTTAGGGTGATATTGGCCTTGTAGAATGAGTTAAGTAGTATTCCCTCCTCTTCAAATTTTTGGAAGGCTTTGAGCAGGATTGATATAAATTCTTCTTGGAATGATTGGTAGAATTCTCCTGTGAAGCCATCTGGTCTTGGCCTTTTTTTGGGGGGAAGTTTTTGATCAATGATTCAATCACTTTATTTGTAATTGGTCTGTTGAGATCTTCTATTTCTTCGAGAGTCAGTGTGGGTTGTTTGTGTGTTTTTAGTAATTTGTCTATTTCATCTAGATTGTCTGATTTGTTAGCATATAATTGCTCATAATATCCTCTTATTACCCTTTTTATTTCTGTGGGGTCAGTGGTAATTCCCTCCTCTCTCATTTCTGATTGTATTTATTTGCATCTTCTCTCTCTCTCTCTCTCTCTCTGTCAGTCTAGCTAAGGGGTTGTCAATTTTATTGATCATTTCAAAGAACCAGTTTGTAGGAAGAAAGCATCACCTTGCTGATGCTTTGATTTGGACATTTTTCCAGTTTCAAAACCATGAAGAATAAATTCCCATTGTTTAACATGACCCATTTTATGGTATTTATTTTGAGCAGCCTAGGAAACTAAAACTTCCTGAGTTGTAAAAAGAACTTAAGAGCAAAGGAAGTGATAAAAGCATGGATACTGTAAGTAAAGATTGACTCAATAATGCAGTAAAATCTTTACTTATAGTATCCCTGCTTAAAGTATTGTGTGAAAGTATAGAAATATATTACAAAAGGTCTGAAACAAACAAACAGAATGCATTGTGAGAACCAGCTGAAAATGAGGTCTGATTTATTTGAACTTTGGGTCTCTCTTTCTCAGAGGAAGGATATGAGTGAAATTTTAGATCAGGGGTCAGCAAAGTATGGCCTACTACAAGTTTTTGTGTGCCCTGCAAGGTAAGGATTATTGTTTACATTTTAAAATGGTTGGACAAATTAAAAGATGAATAATATCATTTGATGTGAAAATTATATGAAATTCAAATTTCTGTGTCCAAAAAGGAAGTTTTATTGGAACACAATCACACTCATTTTTTAGTATTGTCCATGTGTGCGTTTGTGCTATAATGTCAGGGCTGAATGGAACAGAGACCATATGGGCCACAAAGCCTAAAATATTTGCTATCTAGACCTTTACAGAAAGTTTGCCACCTCTGTTTCAGACTGAAGAAAAAAGGAATTTTAGGGGACTCTGAGGAGAGGGATTTCAAGATTTGATGGTGGGACTTCTGGAAGATGGCATTTAGGAGAGACAGGGCAAAAAAACACCTCTGTGAAAAATACTAGATAAAAGCCAGAAAGTGACCCAGAACACCAGTTCCAGCAATGCACCGGATGGACAAGATCTGCTAAATCCACAGGGACCATGCACTTGGTGAAACCGGGAGTCTGTGTTCTGAAATGAGTGAGTGAGTCTGCTGAATAACCAACAGCCATGCTGCAGTGCAGGGAAAACATGGGTTGGCATTTGGAGGTGGGCTAGTTCTTTTTTAAAAAACCCACAAGTGGCTGCGGATATGGCAGGAAGAACCGCACAGTGAAGTGTGGCAGGAACGGGCTGTGCGAACACCTGAGTATCTGGCATGGATGATAGCTTTTCATGCACCCACTGCTAATTGTCTGGGAGTGAAGAAGGCAGAGGACAGCCAAAAGGGGAAAAAACACTCCTCTTACAGCCATCTTCCCAGCAGGCTGGGAACGCTCCTGCCCGGCGCTGGTGCCACAGCCCAGAGCAGCGCCAAAAAATCCAGTGTGACAGGAAGTGTTTCCAGCATCACGCACACATGCCACAATGGTCGGCGTGGACAATACCCTTTCACATACCCACAGCTAATTATCCCAGAGCTGGGAAGGTGAAGCTGTGCGAAAAGGGGGAAATTAACATGCCGCATACAGTCATCCTCTCAGCAGGCTGGGAATGCCCCTACACTGCCCTGCAGCCCAGAACTTCCCTTGAGGGATGGCGTGCTCTTATGATGTAGCACAGCCTTCCCTCAGCAGAGGCCCTAGAAGGGCACGGCTTGGGAGAGGGACCCACTCAGAAATCCCAGGGACCATAAGCCAATACCAAGGACTTGTGGGTCAGCGGCAGAGACCATCTGTGGTGAGACTGAAATGAAGGTTTAGACTCTTGCAACAGCCTTAAATCTCCAGGAACCCCTGATTATTAAAGCCGCCCTCCCTCCCTAACTGCTCAGACATGCCCCACATTCAGGGTGGACAGCACCAAAAACACTCCCAAACTTGGTGCACCAATTGAACCCCACAAGAATCAGACCCCACACATCACAAAGACAAAGTTGGGGAGAACTGGTTTGAGAGGAATAGGTGACTTGCAGATGCAACCTGCTGGTTAGCTAGAGAAAGTGTACACAACCAAGCTGTAGATCTGCCAAATTAGATATTAGTCTTTGAATTAGCCCACATATCGTAAAAGAACACTATCAAGTTAAGCAAACACCAAGAGGCCAAAAACAACAGAAAAATTTAAAGCATATGAAAAAAACAGACTATGCGGATAACTGAAACACAAACACCCAAATCAAAAGATCAGAGGAGACACAGTACTTGGAGCAATTAATCAAAGAACTAAATACAAACAATGAGAGCATGGCACAGGATATAAAGGACATGAAGAAGACCCTAGAAGAGCATAAAGAAGAATTGCAAGAGTAAATAAAAAAATAGATGATTGTATGAAAATAAAAGAAACTGTCAACCAAATTAAAAAGATTCTGGATACTCATAATACAAGACTAGAGGAAGCTGAACAGTGAATCAGTGACTGGAGGATGACAAAACAGAAAATGAAAGAACAAAAGAAAGAATGGGGAAAAAAATGAAAAAAATCAAAATGGACCTCAGGGACATGATAGATAAAATAAAATGTCCAAATATAAGACTCATTGGTGTTCCATAAGGAGAAGAGAAGGGTAAAGGTCTAGAAAGAGTATTCAAATAAATTGTTGAGGAAAACTTCCCAAACCTTCTACACAACATAAATACACAAAGCATAAATGCCCAGCGAACTCCAAATAGAGTAAATCCAAATAAACCCACTCTAAGACATATTCTGATCAGACTCTCAAATACTGAAGAGAAGGAGCAAGTTCTGAAAGCAGCAAGAGAAAAGCAATTCACCACATACAAAGGAAACAGCATAAGACTAAGTAGTGACTACTCAGCGGCCACCATGGAAGCGAGAAGGCAGTGGCATGACATGTTTAAAATTCTGAGAGAGAAAAATTTCCAACCAAGAATACTTTATCCAGCAAAGCTCTCCTTCAAATTTGAGGGAGAGCTTAAGTTTTTCACAAACAAATGCTGAGAGATTTTGTGAATAAAAGACCTGCCCTACTTCAGAAACTAAAGGGAGCCCTACTGACAGAGAGGCAAAAAAAGGAGATAGAGAGATGGAGAAAGGTTCAGTACTAAAGAGATTCAATATTGGTTCATTAAAGGACAATAAGAGGGGGTGGTGGATATGTCTGACAAACATAAACCAAAGGATAGGATGGCTGATTCAAGAAATGCCACCACAGTAATAAAGTTGAATGTAAATGGATTAAACTCCCCAATTAAAAGATATAGATTGGCAGAATGGATCAAAAAATATGAACCATCAATATGTTGCATACAGGAGATGCATCTTAGACACAGGGACACAAAGAAATTGAAAGTGAAAGGATGGAAAAAAATATTTCATGCAAGCTGCAGCCAAAAGAAAGTAAGAGTAGCAATATTAATCTCAGATAAAATAGACTTTAAATGCAAGAATGTTATGAGAGACAAAGAAGGCCACTACATACTAATAAAAGGAGCAATTCAACAAGAAGAAATAGCAATCATAAATGCTTATGCACCCAATCATGGTGCCAGAAAATACATGAGACAAACACTAGCAAAACTAAAGGAAGCAATTGATGTTTCCACAATAATTGTGGGAGACTTCAACATATCACTCTCTCCTATAGATAGATCAACCAGACAGAAGACCAATAAGGAAACTGAAAACCTAAACAATCTGATAAATGAATTAGATTTAACAGACATATATAGAACATTACATCCCAAATCACCAGGATACACATTCTTCTCTAGTGCTCATGGAACTTTCTCCAGAATAGATCATATGCTGGGACATAAAACAAGCCTCAATAAATTTAACAAAATTGAAATTATTCAAAGTAAATTCTCTGACCACAATGGAATACAATTAGAAGTCAGTAACCACCAGAGACTTAGAAAATTCACAAATACCTGGAGGTTAAACAACACACTCCTAAAAAATCAGTGGGTTAATGAAGAAATAGCAAGAGAAATTGCTAAATATAAACAAATGAATGAAAATGAGAACACAACCTATCAAAACCTATGGGATGCAGCAAAAGCAGTACTGAGGGGGACGTTTATAGTACCAAATGCGTGCATCAAAAAGGAAGAAAGAGCTAAAATCACAGATCTAATGGAACAACTGAAGAAGCTAGAAAATGAACAGCAAACTAATCCTAAACCAAGTAGAAGAAAAGAAATAACAAGGATTAAAGCAGAAATAAATGACATAGAGAACAAAAAAAAAAAAACAATAGAGAATAAAGATCACCAGAAGTTGGTTCTTTGAGAAGATCAACAAGACTGACAAGTGCCTAGCTAGACTGAAAAATAAAAAAGAGAGAAGACCCATATAAACAAAATAGTGAATGAGAAAGGTGACATTCCTGCAGATCTTGAAGAAATTAAAAAAAAATTATAAGGGGATACTGTGAACAACTATATGCCAACAAACTGGATAATGTAGAGGAAATGGACAATTTCCTGGAAACATATGAATAACCTAGACTGACCAGAGAAGAAATAGAAGACCTTAACCAACCAATCACAAGCAAAGAGATCCAATCAGTCATCAAAAAGCTTCCCAAAAATAAATGCCCTGGGCCAGATGGCTTCACAGGGGAATTCTACAAAACTTTCAAAAAAGAACTGACACCAATCTTACTTAAACTCTTTCAAAACATCTAAGAAAATGGAACACTACCTAACTCATTTTATGAAGCTAACATCAATCTAATACCAAAATCAGGCAAAGATGCTACAAAAAAGGAAAACTACAGGCCTATCTCCCCAATGAATATAGATGCAAAAATTCTCAACAAAACACTTGCAAATCAAACCCAAAGACACATTAAAAAAATCATACACCATGACCAAGTGGGGTTCATTCCAGGCATGCAAGGATGGTTCAACATAAGAAAATCAATCAATGTAGTGTAAGCATTATCAAATCAAAAGAGAAAAATCAAATGATCATCTCAATAGATGCTGAAAAAGCATTCAACAAAATCCAACATCCCTTTTGGATAAAAACACTTCAAAAGGTAGGAATTGAAGGAAACTTCCTCAATATGATAAAGACACCCAGGGGAGTGAATCTCCCTGGCAACATGGAATATGACTCCCAGGGAGGAATATAGACCCGGCACCATGGGATGGAGAACATCTTGACCAAAAGGGGGATGTGAAAGGAAATGAAATAAGCTTCAGTGGCAGAGAAATTCCAAAAGGAGCTGAGAGGTCACTCTGGTGGGCACTCTTATGCACAATATAGTAATGAATTTGCTATATGATGGTACTGTGAACAATTGTGTACACTTTGTTTTCTATGACAGCATAGTATGTGAATATATCTCAATAAAAATGAATTCCAAAAAAAAGTGAATAGAGTAAAAAAAAAAAAAAAAAGTTCTCCATCCCATGATTGCAGGTCCAGATTCCTCCTCGGGAGTCATATTCCACATTGCCACAGGGGTATTTACAACCCTGGGTGTCAGATCCCACGTTGGGGGGGTCAGTGATTTCATCTGCCAAGTTGGCTTAGCTAGAGAGAGAGGGCCACATCTGAGCAACAAAGAGGCACTCAGGGCAAAATTATAAGCAGGTTTAGCTTCCCCTTCACTGTAACAGTCTTCCCAAGGACAAGTCCCATGACAGGGCTCAGCACATCAAACCACCAGTCCCTAATATCTGTAAGCACATCAGCAACCATTGAAGTGGGGAAGCCCAACACCCCTGCATTCTCCCCCAGCAATGCTTACATTAGTGGTATCATATAATATTTCTCTTCATGTGCCTGGCTTATTTTCGCTCAGCATTATGTCTTCAGTGTTCATCCACGTTGTCATATGTTTCACGACATCATTCCTTCTTACTGCTTCAAAGTCAGGGAGTGTAAGTCCTCCCACTTTGTTTTTCTTATTTAGAGTGTCTTTAACAATTTGAGGCATCTTCCCTTTCCAAACAAATTTGATAACTAGCTTTTCCAAGTCTGCAAGGTAGGTTGTTGGAATTTTGATTGGGATTGCATTGAATCTGTAAATGAGTTTGGGTAGAACTGACATCTTAGTGACATTTAGCCTTCCTATCCATGAACATGGAATATTTTTCTATCTTTTAAGGTCCCCTTTTATTTCTTTTAGTAGAGTTATGTAGTTTTCTTTGTATAGGTCTTTTACATCTTTGGTTACATTTATTCCTAGGTGCTTGACATTTTTAGTTGCTATTGAAAATGGTATCTTTTTATTGAGTGTCTCTTCACTTCTTTCATTTCTAGCGTATAGAAACATTACTGACTTGTGCATGTTAATCTTGTATCCCACTAGTTTGCTTAATTTATTAGCTCCAGTAGCTGTATTGTCTATTTCTCAGGGCTTTCCAGATATAAGATCATATCACCTGCAAATAATGACAGTTTTACTTCTTCCTTTCCAGTTTGGATGCCTTTTATTCCTTGTCTTGCTGGATTGCCCTGGCTAGCACTTCTAGCACAATGTTGAATAACAGTGGTGACAGCGGGCATCCTTGTCTCATTCCTGATCTTAGAGGGAAGGCTTTCAGTCTCTCACTATTGAGTACTATGCTGGCTGTGGGTTTTTCTTAGATGCTCTTTATCATATTGAGGAAGTTTCCTTCAATTCTACCTTTTGAAGTATTTTTATCACAAAGGGATGTTGGATTTTGTTGAATACTTTTTCAGCATCTATTGAGATGATCATTTGATTTTTCTCTTTTGATTTGTTAATGTGTTATACTACATGAGTTCTTTGATTTTAGCTCTTTCTTCCTTTTTGATGTATGCATTTAGTACTATAAATTTCCCCCTCAGTACCGCTTTTGCTGCATCCCATAGATTTTGGTATGTTGTGTTCTCATTTTCATTCATCTCTATATATTTAGCAATTTCTCTTGCTATTTCTTCTTTAACCCACTGATTGTTTAGGAGCGTGTTGTTTAACCTCCAGGTATTTGTGAATTTTCTAAGTCTCTGGTGGTTATTGACTTCTAATTGTATTCCATTGTGGTCAGAGAATGTACTTTGAATAATTTCAATTTTGTTAAATTTATTGTGGCTTGTTTTATGTCCCAGCATATGATCTATTCTGGAGAAAGTTCCATGAGCACTAGAGATGAATGTGTATCCTGGTGATTTGGGATGTAATGTTCTATATATGTCTGTTAAATCCAATTCATTTATTGGAGAACATCTTCTTGACCAAAAGGGGGATGTGAAATGAAATGAAATGTTTCAGTGGCTGAGAGATTCCAAAAGGAGCTGAGAGGTCACTGTGGTGGACACTTTTATGCACAATATAGATAACCCTTTTTAGGTTCTAATGAATTGGAATAGCTCACAGTAAATACCTGAAACTATCAAACTACAACCCAGAACCCTTGAATCTTGAAGATGATTGTATAAAAATATAGCTTATGAGGGGTGACAATGTGATTGGGAAAGCCATGTGGATCACACTCCCCTTTGTCCAGTGTATGGATGGATGAATAGAAAAACAGGGGCCAAAAAAAAAAACCAAACAACTCAGTGTTTTTTTTTTCACTTTAATTTTTATTCTTATTACTTTTATGTGTGTAGTAATGAAAATGTTCAAAAATTAATTTTGGTGATGGATGCACAGCTATATGATGGTAATGTGAACAATTATTGTATGCTTTGTATGACTGCATGGATGTGAACATATTTTAATAAAATTGAATCATAAAAAAAAGAGGAAAACATGCACACACACACACACACAATTTCATGACTTAAGAAAAAAAAGCCAAGTCCTAATCATGGAAAAAGCAAAGACTATGAAAGTCAGACAAGTACAGGTTCAAATACCCAAATGTACAAATACTAGCTACATTATTTAACTTTTCTTCTTCTGAGATTTAAACACAATGTGAAAAAACAGCCCTGTGCACAGCACAACACAATCCTATTTGCCATTATTTTCCCGAACCATCCCCACCGTTCTGGAAGTGATGGGAAGGGGCAGTTTCACAGGAGGTCTTCCTGACAGCTAATTGACTGAAGCAGAGACCAATTGGGCAGTTCAGGTGAGGGATTCGTACCAGGCCTCTCTCTAGACAAGGTGCCCAGGAGAAGTTGCCCATGGCTGCTGGATTGGGGCCCACCATAGACCAGGTGTGGAAACTCCAGGTCTCCAATTTCAGAAGAGCAATATTCCATCACCCATGCTCCCAGACTTCTTGGCATCTCCACTGGGGAACTGCCTCTCTGGGAGGGTATGACTGCACCTTGGAGGTAAGCCAAAACAAGTAAATTAGCTGTTTTCCAAGTTCTGACAGAGATCAGTGATCTTAGTGAGATAGCTGCATACCACTAGTGACAGTAACTGTTGGAAATTATGATGTAACCTTGGATACACACACCTGTACACACAGAAAGCAGAAAGTTTTCTGTTGTCAACCTCGCAAAATACAGAATGAGACACCCTGACTGATTTGCTTACCTGTTGCTTAGAAATTCAGTGGAAAGGATGGAATTAGACTGTAGCAGCTTCACCACCCAAAGTGAAGCTCTTTCCACAGTGAAATGAGAGGTAAAAGGGGAAATCCAAAAAACCACACTAGTTGCATTCTCAGCTACCTACTACCCCACCCACTGAATCTCTTAGATGTGAGGGCAATGAAGACAGGTCCTTGTCCTTCACCTCTCCTGTGTCCCCACCTCCAACAGAAGCCAGGAGGCAAGAGGTGCTCAAAAATTATCTGATGAATGAACTGCGGACAAATTTCAAGGGCAGACTATTAATAGAGTCAATTATTTTTTTTTTACATTTTTTTAAATTCAGTTTTATTGAGATATATTCACATATCATACAATCATCTGTGGTGTACACAGTACTTGAATTTTTTCAAATTCAGTTTTATTGAGATATATTCACATATCATACAATTATCTGTGCTGTTCACAGTACCATTATATAGTTGTGCATTCATCATCCCAATCTATTTTTTGAACATTTTCTTTAAACCAGAAAAAGTAAAAATAAGGATAAAACATAAAATTAAAAAAGAACACCCAAATCATCCCCCCCCACCCTATTTTTCATTTAGTTTTTGTCCCCATTTTTCTACTCATACATCTATACCCTGGGTAAAGGGAATGTGATCCACAAGGTTTTCACAATCACACTGTCACTCCTTGTAATCTGCATTGTTACACAATCATCTTCAAGAGACAAGGCTACTGGGTTGCAGGTTGATAGTTTCAGGTATTTACTTATAGGTATTCCAATACCTTAAAACCTAAAAAGGGTTATTTATATAGTGTGTAAGAGCACCCACCAGAGTGACCTCTTGACTCCATTTGGAATCTCTCAGCCACTGAAACTTTATTTTGTTTCATTTCACTTCTCCCTTTTTTTTCTTTTTTTTAATTAAATTCAGTTTTATTGAAATACATTCACACACCATACAGTCATCCATGTTATACAATCCACTGTCCACTGTATGATAACATAGTTATGCGTTCATCACCACAATCTATCTCTGAACATTTTCCTTACATCAGAAAGAACCAGAACAAGAATAAAAAATAAAAGTGAAAAAAGAACACCCAAATCATCCCCCCATCCCACCCCATTTGTCCTTTAGTTTTTATCCCCATTTTTCTACTCATCCATACACTAGATAAAGGGGGTGTGATCCACAAGATCTTCACAATCCCACTGTCACCCCTTGTAATCTATATTATTATATAATTGTCTTCAGGAGTCCAGACTGCTGGGTTGGAGTTTGGTAGTTTCAGGTATTTACTTCTAGCTATTCCAATACATTAAAACCTAAGAGGTGTTATCTAGATAGTGCATAAGAATGTCCACCAGAGTGACCTCTCGACTCCATTTGAAATTTCAGCCACTGAAACTATTTCGTCTCATTTTGCATCCCCCTTTTGGTCTAGAAGATACTCAGTCCCATGATGCCGGGTCCACATTCATCCCTGGGAGTCATATTCTGCATTGCCAGGGAGATTTACACCCCTGGGAGTCAGGTCCCACGTAGGCGGGAGGGCAGTGAGTTCACCTGTCGAGGTGGCTCAGTTAGAGAGAGAGAGGGCCACATCTGAGCAACAAAGAGGTACTCAGGGGGAGACTCTTAGGCACCATTACATGCAAGTTTAGACTCTCCTTTGCAGTAATGAGCTTCATAAGGGCAAGTCCCATGATCGAGGGCTCAGCACATCAAACCGCCAGTCCCGATGTTTGTGACAACATAAACACCAGTCCAGGTGAGGATGTCCAACACATCTGCACCTTCCCCCAGATCCTCGGGGCTGGGGAGGGGGAGGCTGTAAACATATTTTTTATTATCTGCCCAAATTCAAGAGTCAATTATTTTTATAAATGAAAACTAGAATGTAATTAGTGCTTGAAGTGTGTTTGAGGAGTGCAGACAACAATTTAGACCATTCTGATAAATAAATTAGGTGTAAAACAAGAAGCAGTTAAAGGCTACTGTGGAGTAATTACAAGGAGGGTATCACTCAACCTGTTTTGCTGACACAAGGTGAGACTAAGAGAACTGAGTTCAAGTGGTTTCTAAAACAACAGGGGACCTTCCAAGGGGAATTACAGCCTTGAATTCACTAGAGAGCTGAGTGTTATTATTTATTCTATGTGATTAACAAAGCAGGTGGAAGTAACTTTTTTTGCATTCCACCCCCTCACATAAACACACATGTTCAGTCAGCATTTTAAATTTAGGAAGCTGAGGTCAATTCAGGGGTGCTACAAGTTGTAATGTTCTTTCATGTGAATCAACAAACTAATACATCCCTTTATTTTTTAATGAATAAAAGGAAATTGCTTGCTTCCTGTTATGGTTTACCTTGAAATCAGCTTCAATAGATATTACTGTAACATACCACAAGTTTGAACAATGAAGATACAAATATTGCACTTAAGTTACTTGGCCCGATATTTCTACTTCTCGTGTTTTATATTTTAATAAAAATTATCCCATTAAAAAAAAGATTTGATGGTGCTATATGGGCCAATAATAACCAAAGTGAAAATCAGTGGGAGGAGCTCCTTTTACAGTATGGCAGAGTAAGCACATAACAAACCAGCCTACCCTCATATACCCACTATAAACTCTGGTCAAAATATAAAAGGCAATTATTTAAATGCTCTGAAGAGTGAAAAAGGTAGTCAGATGTCAGACAGGAGTTGAAACTTGGATGAAGAGATTGGTACATGGTGAGTTCCCTGATTTTTCAGCATTAGCCTGAGAGTAGACCACAGCCAGAATCTCTGAAGAACCAGAAGACAGAGGCTAGTGTGGCTCCAGATTTTGGATGTAAGAGGGAAATCCCAGAAAGGGGAGAGCAAGAGAAGAGAATCCATAGGTTCTTTGTGTAAATTCAACTGGAGTCAGTAGCTGGGCCCTGATTCATGCAGGTGTGGATCAGACTCAGAGCAGCTTGCACCTAAGAACTGAACTGAGATGTGAGCTGATGCCTATCACAGACAAGACAAGACAGAATTTGCAGTTTGAGTCTAACCAAGTTAGTAACCTGCTAAAACAAGAACATCAACATCCTGCAGAGGAGTAAACAGGATCCAAATTCTTTAAAACATAATATTCATAATGTATAGTGTATAATCCACAAATACTTCATATACTAAGATACAAGAAAATATGACCCATTATTAGGGGAAGAGACAATCAACAGAGGTCACTTAGAATTACTCATATATTGGAATTAGTAGTAAAGTACTTTAAAGAAGTTACTATAATGTAAAGTAATGTAAGGTAAGAGAAAATATGTTCATAATGAATGAAAGATAGGAAATCTCATCAGGGAAATGGAAAATAGAGAAATGTGAAATCAAATATCTGAAACTGAAAAAAAAACTTACTGGCTGAGATTAATAGAAGAGTGAATACAGCAGAGGGAAAAGTCAGCGAACTTGAAGATAACGCAATAGAAATTATCCAATCTGAAGTAGAATGAGAAAAACAGAACAGAGATTTAGGAACCTGTGATACAATATCAAAATACCTAACGTAAGTATAACTGGAGTCTTGGAAATAAAGGAGAGAAAGCAAGGCAGAAAAAACTATGAAATCAGATTAATCCTAATACCAAAAACTGACAGACACTACAAAAAAATTTAAAGACAAATATCCCTCATGTATACAGATGTGAAAATCCTTTACAAAATTAACAAAATGTTATCAAATAGAATCCAAAAATATATAGAATCCAAAAATAAAACATCATGATCAAGTAGGGTTTATCCCAGTGTGCCAATTGGCAAATTATTGATTCTCAGCTCCAGATCCACCCGTCATTGCCTGCCCTGCGATAATGTAGCTGGACTTTATAAGTGCTTCTTTTTTCCAGTGAGAAAATACTAAGCTTTGTCAAAAGAAGACACTGAAAGAACATTGCAGAAGGAAGAGGCTTTTTTCCCTTGTCCTGGTGTTTGTACATTTGCTTCTTCTTATTCCTACCATTCTCCAGTAGCAGGTGTGTGGAATATGCAGTGGCACTTCCCCAGGCACTCTCACCTGAGAGTGCAGTCCTATGGCAAGCCCATAGCCCTGGCAATCACCCAATGTTCACCTTGCTCTGACCCTCCCAGTGTAGACACAATGCCTTGTTCTCAGACTCCTTCTGCTCATCTGCTTTCTAATATTGGCCCACATGCACAAAGGACTTTTTCATTCTTGCCATCCCAGCCACAGTTCCCTGCCCACCTGTACCCCAGAGGGGTGTTTCCTGCTTGTTAGTTCTGGCTATGGTTCCGGGATCTCTAGCCTGAGGTGGCTCTAATGGTTTATTTGGTTTATTGACAAAAACTTGGACTTAATTATGGGCTACAGCTAATGAAGTTGAAATTCCAGAGCTTCCCTAGCATGATGTGGAGGAAGGAATCCAAAGGCTTAGGGAGGTAGAAATATTGGACTGAATTTATCAGGTGTGACCTGCATACCCACCCTCCAACTACATTCTGTGAGAAAGTCAGAAGACACTTTCTTCACTAAGATATTGACAAATACATTAGTTAGAGTAGAACCTACATCCTTGAAAAGATCCCTGGTTGTTCTCTGCTGTAGGCCAGGTATGACTAAAGGTTGGCACCATTGAAATGGACTCCTTGATTTCAATGGAGGTGATGGGATCTGGGAGAGCCAGAGGATAAAGAAATACTTAACCAACAAAGATAAGGTCAGCACATTTACTATAGAGAGCATCAGGAAAGAACTGGTAATCAGAATGCCTTTTTGGCCTGTGGAGATGTTTGACAGTGGCTAATTGCGACTAATTATCATGGTGTCCCCAGGAATAAAATAATTGGGAACCATAATACAGCATTGGTTGATCAATATAACAGGGGAAAAACTCTAGACCTTGTAGGAAAAAACATGGCTTGAGTCACTAGAGTGGAGAGTAAAGGTCTCTCACCCAATTTCCAGACTGAAGTCAATATACTGATCTAGAACCCCTTGTGTTCCGGTTTGCTAATGCTGCTATTATGCAAAATGCCAGAAATGGATTGGCTTTTATAAAGGGGATTTATTTGGTTACAAATTTAAAGGGCTAAGGCCAGAAAAGTGTCCTAACTAAGGCATCAGCAAGAGGACACCTTCACTGAAGGAAGACCGGTAGCATCCAGCACACCTCTCGTCAGCTGGGAAGGCACATGGACAGCATCTGCTTGTCCTTTGCTCCTGGGTTGCATTTCAAAATGGCTCTCTCCAAAATGTATCTCTCAGATTCTTTCTCTCAGCCTCTGTGCATCCTTGCTTGGGCTTCTGTCTCTCTTAGCTTCTCTCTCTCTGTTGCTGTGCATCTTTGCTTGTTCTCCCAGCATATTTCTAAGCATCTGGGGGTCCTCCCTTAGCTTCTCAGGGGCAATCTCTGGACTTCATCTCTTAGCTTAGCATCTCCAAATGTCTTTCTATCTGCATCTCCAAGCATCAGCATTTGTGTGGGCTCTTGAGCTCTCTTAAGTACTCCAGTGAACTAATCAGGACCCACCATGAATGGGCAGGGTTCACACCTCCATGGAAATAATTTAATCAAAGGTTTCACCCACAGTTTTATGAGTCACATCTCCATGGAAAAACTCAATCAAAAGTTTCCACCCAACAAGATTGGATTAAAAGATCATGGCATTCATCTACTGATTCAATGTAATTCAAATCAAAATTCCAACAACCTATTTTTCAGATATGGAAAAGCTAGTTATCAAATTCATTTGGAAGGGAAAGATGCCTCAAATTGCTAAAAACATTCTAAAAAAGAAAAACAAAGCGGGAGGACTTATACTTTCTGACTTTGAAGCTTACTATAAGGCCACAGTAGTCAAAACAGCATGGTACTTGCACAAAGATAGACATATTGATCACTGGAATCGAATTGATAATTCAGAGACAGACCCCCGGATCTATGTTTGACTGATCTTTGATAAGGCCCCCAAAACCACTGATCTGGGATATAATAATCTCTTCAACAAACAGAGCTGGGAGAATTGGCTATCTATATCCAAAAGAGTTTGTCAAAAAGGTGAAGAGGCAGCCAGCTCAATGGGAAAAAACGTTTGGAAACCATGTATCTGACAAAAGACTGATATCTTGCATATATAAAGAAATCTTACAACTCAATGACAATAGTACAAACAACCCAATTATAAAATGGGCAACAGATATGAAAAAACATTTCACTGAAGATGAAATAAAAACGGCTAAAAAAACACATGAAAAAATGTTCATCTTCATTAGCTATTAGGGAGATGCAAATTAAGACCACAATAAGATATCATCTCTCACCAATTAGAATAACTGCCATTAAACGAACAGGGAACTACGAAGGCTGGAGAGGATGTGGAGAAATTGGAACTCTTATTCATTGTTGGTGGGACTATATAAAGGATAGCCACTCTGGAAGACAGTCTGGCGGTTCCTTAGAAAACTAGATATCAATTTACCCTTCGATCCAGCAATTTCACTTCTCAATATATACCCAGATCTGAAAGCAGTAACACGAACAGATATTTTCACACTGATGTTCATAGAGGCATTGTTCACAATTGCCAAGAGATGGAAACAATCAAAATGCCCTTCAACAGATGAGTGGGTAAACAAAATATGTTATATACTTGATTGAATACTCCATGGCAGTAAGAAGGAACGAGGTTGTGAAACATATGACAAGAAGGATGAAGCTTGAAGACATAATGCTGAGTGAAATAAGCCAGACAGAAAAAGAGAGCTATTGTATGTTACCAATAATGTGAACTCTGTGAAAATGTAAAATAAATATTTTATATTGCTGAATGTAGGGGACACAGAGATAGACAGCAACTAGTGAAGGGAGAACAATAATCAAATAAGAACAGAAGGTATTGATGGTAATCTCAATGTTATGGGAATTCTCAGGAATGATTATGGTTTGCAAACTTTCTTGGGTATGGTAGGATCCCGTTGGAAGCAATGCAGTAATTTTACGTTATTTGTTTTTCTTATTCCTTTTGATTTGTTAGGGTTTTTTAATTTTCTTGGGGTATGGTAGGGACATGTTGGAAGCAATACAGTTATTTTTAGGCTATTTGTTTTCTTAATCCTTCATTTTGTTTTGTTTTAATTGCTTTTTTTAATTTGTTGATAAAGTAAAAAAAGCTATTGCATTAAAAATTAGCTTCAATGTGGCTATTTTAGGTTATTCGGTTTTTCTTATACTTTTGTTTGATTATGATTTGTTAATTTTCTTGGTGTATGGAAGGAACATGTTAGAAGCAATGTAGTTATTTTAGATTATTTTTCTTATTCCTTTGGTTAGATATGGTTTATCAATTTTCTTGGGTATATTGGGAATATGTTGGAAGGAAAGTAGTTGTTTTAGGTTATTTGTTTTCCTTAATCCTTTGCTTTGTTTTGTTTGAAATGTTGTGGTTTTTTGGTTGTTTGTTTTGTCAGTTTTAATTTTTCGATAAATGAAGTTTAAAAAAAAGAAAAAAAAAGATCATGGCTCTTCTGGGGTCCATAACAGTTTCAAATAAGCACACCTTGATAAAAGAGGAGAATGGGCTCACTTAAGGAATGACCCTGCACCATTGCCACAAGTACATATTGTAAACCTCCCTTCAAGACTTCTCCAAAGAAACCAGTGCCCACTAAAAAGACTGTGCATCGGGAAAAAGGAAATAACCAGATCTTTCAGGAGTAAAATGAACTGATGAAAAAGAATGAAGAAGAAAGGAAAGGAAAAGAAAGTAAAGAGAAAAGAAAAAACAAGGAAAATAAAAAGAGAATAAAGGAAAGAAAAAGAAACTAAAGAAGTAGGGACCATGATCTTAGTATCAGACTAAGATGAATTTGTTGAAAAAGCACTAAATCAATCAAAGAAGGGCACTTTCTAATGTCAAAAGGTGCCATTCACAATGCAGATCTAGTTTTCTCACATCATGAAGTTTTGGAACTAAAGTGGAGGGAGAAGACATCCCTTTTGGGGAGTAGCCAGAATTAGGGGAATGAGAGGTCAGGAAAAAGAAGAGGTATCTTTGCAAAGCAGAGGTTGTGGCAGTGATGGGAGGTTTGCCAGTTTTATTGATATTTTCAAGTAATCAGCTTTTCGTTTCTTTGATTTTCTTTTTGCTTTTTTGTTCTCGAATTTATTAATAAAACCATTTATAAGTGGTCTTATCTTTACTATTTTCTTCCTTCTGCTTGCTTTGGATTTATTTGTATCTTCTTTTTTAGATTCTTGAGGTAAGAGCTTAGATTATTGATTTGAATCTTCTCCTCTTTTCTAGTGTAAAAACGCTTACATTTCTGTCTCAACCCTGCTTTAGCTGTGTGCCAAAAATTTCAACATGTATTTTCACTTTCATTCATTCAGTTCCATGTATTTTAAAAATTTCCCTTGAGATTTCTTCTCTGGCCCACAGATTATTTAAAAGTGTGTGTTTAGTTTCCAAGTGTTTGGAGATTTCTCTGTTACCTTTCTGTTATTGATTTCTAGTTTTATTCCATTGCGGTCAGCACACATTCTGTAAAATTTCAATTCTTTTAAATTTTTGAGGTTAGTTTTATAGCCAAGGATCTATATTGGTATGTTCCATTGGTGACTGAAAATAGGGTGTATTTTGTTGGATGTGGTGTTCTACAAACGACTATTAGATCCTATTGGTGGTGGTGAGTTCTTCTATATCCTTACTGATTTTCTGTGTAGCTGTATTGACTGAAGACAGAGGCATAGTGAAGTGTGCAATTACAATCGTAGATTTGTCTGCTTTTCCTTTCAGTTTTATAAGTATTTGCTTCACATATTATGTAGTTCTTTTGTTTGGATGTATACATATTTTGGATTGCTATGTCTCCTGGTGGATTGATCCTTTTATAATTATTTAATGTTCCTCTCCATCTCCAGTAATTTTCTTTGCTCTGAAGTCTACTTTATCTGATATTACTATTGACACTCTCACTTTCTTTCACTTGATGTTTGCATGATATATCTTTTCCAACCTTTAACTTCCCCCTACCTATATGGTTATATTTTGAGTTTCTTGTAGACAGTATGTAACTGGATTGTGTGTTTTAATCCACTCTCCTAATCTGTGCCTTTTAATTGGTCTATTTAAACTATTTACATTTAATGTAATTATTGATATGATAGAACTTGTTTCTGTTTGTTCTCTGTTTTTCATTTCCATGGTTTATCTTGTTGCCTTCCTGTGGGTTGCCAGTACATCGTTTTAGACTCCCAGTTTGATTATTATGATCTTTTTTGAGGTTTTAGTGCTGTACAGCTTTTTAGTAGTTGTTCTAGGTATTACATCATATATAAATAACTTACCATAGTTTGTTGGTGTCAACATTTCACCAGTTTGAGTGAAGTATAGAAACCTTACCTCCCTTCACTTTCTTTAGCCCTCCCTCATTTATATTACTTTTAAATATTCCATCTACCTTTAGAACATATCTGAAATTGTTCTATTATTTGTTTCCTTCTTCAAAAAAATTTAGAAAACTTTTTAGTCTGCACCTGTTGGCATTTGTGGGTTGCCGTATTCTTTATCTCACAATCTAGGATATATGAGGCAAAAAGAAAACTTAGCATATTCACCACCATGCAATTCCTTGGGTCTCAAGATCCCTAGCCATTCTGCCTTCTTCTTTCCACCTTTCAAAATCTTATGTTTGCTTTATAAATAAAGTTCAGGGGTTGTAGTTACACTTAGGAGGAGGAATGGGGGAAAGGCATCTACAACATCTTCCCAGAAGTAAGTGTCTACATTTTAAATTTATCTTTTCTGTTTTCAAAATTGTTTCCTTCAAGTTCATCGCTGAGTAGAAAATAAAAACTAACTCCTAGATCATTTCATAAGAAATTTTTAAAAATTAAAAATATTTCCAGAAATAAAAGGCAAGAACAAGAATCAGATCAATATCAGACTTCCTAACAAGACCACTGGATGCAAGGAGACACAGGAGGGGAGGTGGGGCAAAATGGTGGCATAGGGAGGTGTGGAATTTAGTTAGGTTGCCTAGAGGAACTAGTAAATAGCCAGGAATCCCTAGAAAATAATCTGAAACAACTGTTTGCAGAACATCCATGACCGGGCACACATTGTACACCCAGTCTGGAATGGGTGGAACAGCTGAGATTGCAGCCTAGAACTCTAAGTAAATCTCCCCAAACTGCAGTGCTTGTGCCCATCCCCCAGTGGCAAGGCAGGCTGGGTTGGAAGAATTCACTGTGGGAAAAAGAAGCGATCTCTGCTGGGAGCAAGGGAAGGTAGCTCAATCAAGCTTTAATACCACTTTTAATTAACAAATTTGGACCACTAATACAAGCTATGAGCACAGATAAACCTGGAGCAAGCAGGAAAGGAACCCTGTGGTCTCCCACTGCAGAGAGGAGGCAGGACTGATGGAAAATAAATAGACAAACAAACAAACAAATAAATACATAAATAAAAACAGAGGCTTTTGGAGTCAGCTGAGCTCAGAATACTGGAAAAGGGCTGTGTCCTAAGAAAAGGGGCACATAGAACTGGGTACCAACTCTAGTCAACTGGCAAAACTGGGTGACTGGGGACTGGCTGTGAAAAGGGGCTTTCTTTTCTTTTCTTTTTTTTTTTTCTCTCATTGTGCTGGATTGGGTATATTATATCCCCCAAAAAGCCATGTTTTAATCCAATCTTGTGGAATATTTAGATTAGGTTGTTTCCATGGAGATGTGACACACCCAACAGTAGGTGATACTTCTGATTAGATTATTTCCATGGAGTTGTGGTCCTGCCAATTCAGGGTGGGTCTTGATTAGTTTACTGGTGTCCTTAAAAGAGCAGCTGAGAGAGACGCTTGTTTGCTGGCACTTAAAGATGCTTGGAGAACATCATTTTGAAATGCAACCCAGGAACAAAGGAACACCAGAGGCCAGCGACATGCCGTCCCAGGTGACAGAAGTGTTCCA